>NC_138049.1:99768058-100383082 GCF_964194185.1 Rhinolophus hipposideros | reverse complement strand
GGAGAAAAAGGAGAATGGATTAACAAATTGGTTGTTATGAAGTATTCATGGGGATGTAAGGTATAGCGTAAAGAGTATAATCAGTAATATTGTAATAACTATGGTGTCAGAGGTCTACTAGATTTACAGGGTGATAGATGGGATTTGGGGTAGGGAGAAAAAGATGAAGGGATTAAGAAATACAAATTGCTAGTTACAAAATAGTCATGGGGATGTAAAATAAAGCATAGGGAATATAGTCAATAATATGGTAATAACTGTATAGTGCCAGGTGGGTACTAGACTAGTCAGGGAAATCACTTCTTAAATTATATAAATTTCTAACCATTATGCTGTACACCTGAAATTATATAAAATAATGTTGAATGTAAACTGTAATTCAGAAGGTTAAAAAGAGGGGAAAAGGGTAAAGGGAATAACAGATTCAAATCTCCAGGTATAAAACAAGTCATGGGGATGTAATGTACAGCATAGAGAATATGGTCAGTAATGTATGTGTGTATATGATCAGTGTGATACGGTGTTAGATGGTTGCTGGACTTAACGGTGATCACTTCTTTAGGTATATAAATGTTGAATAACTATGGTGTACACATGAAGCTAATACAATATTGTATGTTAGCTATATTTTAATAAAAATCTTTTAAAATGAAAGTATTAAAAAATGAAAAATATATAGAAACACAAAACAAATGAACAAACAAAGCAAAACAGACACGGACTCATAGATACAGAGAACAAGCTGATGGTTACCAGAGGGAAGGAGTTGGGAGGCAGGTGAAACAGCTGAAGGGAAATAAAAGACACAAACTTCCAGTAATAAATAAATCATGGGGATGTAATGTATAGCACAGGGAATCTAGTCAACAATATGATGACTTTGTACGGTGACAGAGGATTATTAGACTTACCAGGGTGATCACATTGTAAGATATATAAATGTCAAATCATTATGTTGTATACCTGAAGCTAATGTAATGTGTGTTAACTGTAAATTAATAAAAATAAATAATTAAAAATCAACCATATATTTTACCTCATTCATATTCTTAAAAATTACATCACAGTTTATGAAAAATTATAAACATTAGAAAAGTACAGAAAACAGTATTACACCTCTGTAACTGAGATTAAACAGATTCTGTTTTCCATATTTGCTTCAGATTTTTTTTTTTATTTTCGCTAAAGTCTGTAACCCTTTCCTTTCCCCCCCTTTCCCGATATTACCACTATCTTTTTAACATTTTTTTATTTTTTACATTAGTTTCAGGTGTACAAAACAACATAATGTTCAGACATTTACACCCCTTACAAAATGATAACCTCCCCCAAGTCTACTACCCTTCTGATATAATTTATTTATATATATAATATAAAGCTTATAAATTTGCAAATGCAATGAAAATGTAAAACTACTATCATTTTTTAAAATTTATTTATTAGTTTCAGGTGCACAAGACAAAGTAATACTTAGACTTTGATCATTTATATCCCTCACACTGTGTGCACCCCCCTCCCCCATCCACTATCCCTCTGACGTCGCACACAGCCATTACATTTCCACTGTCTCTATTCCTAATGCTGTACTCCACTTCTTGTAAGTATATACATATATATATACATATATATGTATATATATATATATACATATATAATTATAGTTGACATTCATTATTGTTCAGCTTCAGCTTCAGGTGTACAGTGCAGTTATCAGGCATCTACATCATCCCTGAGGTGGTCTCCCTAATGGGACAAGTATCCATCGGATACCCTACAAAATCTTAATAACATTATTGATTACATTCCCCAAATTGATTTTCAAAACCCCATGGCCTTCTTGTGGTTACCAACTGTTTTTTAATCCCCTCACCTTCCCCCTTTTCCCCACCCCCCCTCCCATCTAGCAACCCTCAGTTTTTCCTCTATGTCTCCAAAACTGTTTCTGATTAGTTCATTCACTTATTCTTTTCTTTAGATTCCACATATAAGTGAGATCATGTGGTATTTGTCTTTCTCTGTCTGACTTATTTCACTTAACATAATGTTCTTTAGGTCCATCCATGTTGTTGCAAATGGTAAGATTTCTTTCTTCTTTATGGCTGCGTAATACCCCATTGTATAAATGTACCACCGTTTCTTAATCCAGTCATCTACCGAAGGGCATTTCGGTTGTTTCCATGTCTTGGCTATTGTGTATAAGGCTGCAATAAACATAGGAGTGCATAAAGATTTTTGAATTAGAGTAAAACTACTATCTTAATGTTATTTTCTCTTTCCATTCTCTTGAAAGTTTCACATTTTCACTGCATTTGCAAATTTATAAGCTTTATACTACGTATATAAATAAATTATATATGTGTATAGAAAATGTACTTGTGTTTAAAACCTTTCTGTAAATGGTATAATACCATTAAGGATCCTTTTACAGTTTTTTTCTCATTTAATATTCTCTTTCATTCACGCTGGTACAAGGAAATTTAATTCTCTCACTTAACATCTGTCTGGTATTCCTCTATGAAGAAACAATTTATTACATAGATGTTCAGACATCTAGGAGACATTTAAATTATGTCTTGTATCTTGTTTAAGGAGATAGAGAAGTTTATTCATCCATTCCGTCAGAGAGATAGTTGTTTCTATTTTTTTGCTATTACAAGCAATAATAATACATATTTAATAAATATCTTTGTTCAAGTCTCCTATGCACGTGTTCATGAGTTTTCCAGTGGAATTGCTGAGAGCAATGGATCTTTTATTGGGTCTTGCAAAGCCCTCTAAATACTGGTAATATTTTTTGACAGAAGCATATGAGAGTTCCCATTTCTTCAAATCTTTCCTTCCACTTGGGATTGTCAGATTTTTAATCGTTGCCAGTTTATTGGGTATAAAATTGTATCTTGATTTATTTTTCATTATCCTGAATAGAACTGAGATTGAGCATTTTAATGGCTGTGTAGGTTTCTTCTTTGTTGAATTGCCTGTTCATATCATTTACCTACTTATATTTCAGATTGTTTCATGATATCTTACCGAATTGTTGGAGTTTAAATCATATTTTCTGGATGTTAATTCTTTCTTGGCCCATGTTGTGTCTTGCATTTTCATTTGTTATCCCATGTTTAGTCATGTAGAAGTTTTACATTTTGACATAAATTTATTAGTTACAAATGGTGATCCCGCCTCAATTTAGCTACCTCCAGTGACTAGAAACTTTTGCTTTTTGTGTTTTATTTAGGAAACTAAAGTTAAGATATAGACGATTTCCAGCACCTTACAGCCCCCCTCTTCCTAGTTTTGACTCCCTTTTCTTCCCCCAGTGTTAATCATTTTCTTAACAATTATGATATTCAGTGCCATGCTTTTCTTTATAGTTTTACCTCCATCTCCTATATTTTCTTTAAATGTTTTACCATTTTGTTTTTCACATTAGGTTTTTAGTCGGTCTGGAATTATTTTTGTGTGTGGGTATAATGTGAGGTAGTAATCTAATTTTGTCTTTTTCGAAATAGTTAGCCAATTGCCCCAGGACTGTTTATTTAATAGTCCATTCTTTCCTAACAAGCTAATACTATCACCTCTAACATACCAAGTTTTTGGAAACTTTTTTCTATCCCACTGGTCTACTTAATTGGTTTTTGTCCTCATACCATACTGCTTTAATTTCTGTAGCTTTTTACTGAACCAACATTTGGTATGTCAAGTCACTTTCTGTATTTTTCTTCAAAATTGCATTGATTATTTCTGGCTAATTGTTCTTCCAAACTGAGACTAGTTTGTCGAATATCATCAAAAACCCTGTTGAGATTTTGATTGAAATTTTATTGAATGTGTACATTAACTTACAGAAAAGTGCCTTCAATATATACATATATCAATATATATTGATATATCTCCATTTACTTAGGTGTTCTTTTGTGTACTGAAACTAGGTTTTCTAATTTTCTCCAAAAAGATCTTGCACATCTTTTGTTAATCTCTAGCCATCTTATCATTGCTTTTATTTGTTATAGCAAATGCTATCTTTTTATAATTACATTTGTAGATTGTTAGATGGCTTGTAAAGAGATCCGACTGATATTTATGTATACATCCAGCAATCTTAATGAATTGTTCACTTTATTAATTGTAAAAGTTTGTCTTTAGATATTCTTGAATTTTTAAAATGTGGCCAACCATATCATCTGTGATTATTCCATCTTTGTTTTGTCATTTCTAATTCTTACTGGAATTCTTTTATTTACTTATCTTGTTTGGGACCTCTATTACTAGGTTGAATAGAATGAGTGGTGGTGATATGGGCAAACTTGTCTTGTCCTTGGGTTTAAAGTGATATTTCCTAAAACTTTATCTTTTATGTTTGTTGTAGATTTTGGTAGATAGGTACTATTTATAATGTTAAAGAAGTTCCCTTCTAGTCTTAGTTTGCTAAGAGCTTTTAATGCTATTCAGCATTAAATGTTATTTGTACTTCTAGCTTCCTTTGAAAAGATGAAAATAATGAGCTTTTAATGAAAAATTAACATTTCTATATTCTGTGAATTTTTTTGGTTGCAGGTACTTATAGAGAGTGAGCAAATGAGAAAAGAAGCTGACGACTCAGGTCCACTCACTGAATTAGAACACTGGAAACGCGTGTCAGCCAAATTCAATTATATCATTGAACAGATTAAAGGGCCAAGTTGTAAGGCTGTCATAAATGTGCTTAATGTTGCACACTCCAAACTGTTAAAGGTAAAAGGCCTTGTTTTTTGAAGTTTGGTATGCTTCAGAACTACCAACTAGAGAATCACCCTTCTTGAACTGCTTCTTGCTTCATGTACTGAAATCATGTATTTAAAAGTGTTAAACTTTGAATAAAGCTTTCTCATATACTAAAATTATTTCCAGAAATGGGAAAGGAACTTGTATAGAAATGAAAATTTAGTTCTTAATATTTCTCACACCAATTTTGACAATACCACTGTGGAGTGATTATTATTTATTTTTAAATTGTTTTTGAAATTGTAAATCAATAGAAGCTCATTGAGTTCAAGAATGACATAGAAATTCAAAAGCCAAAATGCCCTCTCATCATGTATCCCATCCCCACTATTCCACCTCCTTTCTTAGAGGTCATGTTTGTTAACAGAGTGGCTTGATTCTTTCCAGGTCCTTTTCTCTTTTCTTTATTCTTCCTTTAAAAAAAAAAAAAAAAATATATATATATTTTATATATGTATAAATATATATACATATAAAGTATATAAAAGTATATATATGTATACACACACTCGTATATATATGTGTATATACATATATAATATTTATATTTTATTTAATATGTTAAATTTTAAAAACATTTATTATACATATATAAAACAAGTAATGCATGAATACTTTTTTTGGTAAAAGATTTAAGTGGTACAGGTAAAACAAGTCTCTAGTTATCATACACCCTCCCACCCCTTAACTCTTGTTCCTAAATGATAAACACCTAGAGACAACCACAGCTCTCTATTTGTGTTTTTAAAAAATGCATCTTATGTAGCATTTATATGAGTACACTAAATAGACATGAAATTGCAATTTTGTGTTTCTAATTTTTTTATTATATAAATAGTTTGATGCTATATTATTCTTCAACTTCCTTCCCCAATAGCATATCTTAGAGAGTTATGGCTGTTAGACTGAGCTGTTAGTTTTCCAAAATGTTAATGTACCAGGTTTTATATAATCATTTTCCTGTTTGTAGACAGATTGTTTTCTTTCAAAACTTATTATCAGTTAATTTTTTTTCTTTTTGCCAATTGGGCATCTGGGAAATGGCTTGTTGTATTTGCCTCTCCTTATTAATATGAAGTTGTTCATCTTTAAAAGTTTATTGGCTATTTGCATTTCTTCTGTGAATTGGCTGTTTATATCTTTCCTCCATTTAAAAAAATCCAGATGTTAGTACTGATTCTACAAGTTCTCTATCACTGTAGCTGTTAATCATTTGTTATATATGTTGAATGATGCAATCCACCAGGTTCCTCAGGCATCTGTACACATTCTTGCTGGACATGAAAAGTTCACTCTGCTGATAGGAATATTTTCATGGAATAATGTTCTGTTTTAATAACTTGACCCATCTTGAAGATCCAGAATAATGTAATGTCACAAATAGCTAACCTAAAAAAGTCACTCCAGGTAGAAGCAGATTCAGTTTAAGCCTACAGACAGGATGTTCATTACAAACGGAATGAATCTTCAGCTTCAGTAAAATAATCTAAGGTGTTTATAATAACTGTAAGTCTTAAATAATATTAAAAAAATACGTAAATCATCTTTAAGTATCTACTATTTTATATATGTAAGATTCGGGAAGATAGCTTGCATTCCTTTTTTATTTTTAAAGCATATTTTTCCAGGACTCATCACCTCCAAGTCAAGTAGTTGTTTCAATCTAGTTGGGGAGGGCGCAGCTCACAGTGGCCCATGTGGGGATCGAACCCGTAAACTTGTTTAGAGCACCGCACTCTAACCAACTGAGCTAACCAGCCACCCCACAGCTTGCATTTCTTGACTAAACTTTAGTACACTGATATATTTCAATGTTTCATAGAATTCTTATACTTTTTTTTTAGAATTGGCGTGATTTGGATGCAAGAATCACAGACACAGCGAATGAATCAAAAGATAATGTCAGATATTTGTACACTCTAGAAAAAGTATGTCACCCTCTCTATAACTATGATCTTGTAAGTATGCTTTTAAAAGTGTAGTTTAAAAAACTACTGCATTTAAAAATAATATGTGTGTATTGGGTAAAACTTATACTAAAGAAAAGTTATTTAAAAGATATATTTTCCTATTACATATCCGTAATGAATTCACACTTTAAATGAATTAAATATTTGTTATTTTAACCCACATTTAAATATATAGCATCATAACTATGTGTTTATTTGTTAAACAAGACAAATATATTAGTTTCTCACAAATGATGTTCCAGCACTTCTGTTGTATGTTATTCTTTAGAAGCAAGTCAGGAAGGTCAGTGCACACTCGGGAAGGGGATTATACAAGAGTGTAAATACCATGAAGTAGATATCACTGGGTGCCATCTGAGAGGTGGCCTATCTACCGTGGTAGATATTTCCCACTTTCCAGATTAGGAAACCAAGACGCATGATGAGATAGTGACTTTGCTAGCATCACTCAGCTAATCCGTGATGCAGGACAGGATCCATTTCTAGTTTCTCACCTGCTTTTCTCATAATATTTCTATAGAATTCCTTTAAAGAATATATTAGCACTTTCATTTGCTTTTATTTTTCTAAAGTGTATTTGTTTTTAATTCACAAATTATCTGGCATTACATGATGTTTCATATGAAATATGAAAATTAAAGAAAACCCTTTATCCTTTCTTTAGATAGAGGGGAAGTCAAGGAAACTAGTATTTGTTGATAACTTAGAGCAGTTGGATTTTTAACGATGTCCACAGTCTTGAGAACGCTGGCCATCTGATATAGGCATTTCCATATATTTTCATTCTGTATTCATGACAATCCTCATCTTGAAGATGAGGAAACAGAAACTTGAGTATTTCTGCAACTATAAGTGATGAGACTGAACCCAGCCCTCTTTGGCATTATGGATTGTATTTTTTCCCACTTTACTATGCTGCCTCTTCAAGGTATTCTGTAAATTAAAATGCTCTCAAAGTAACATATTAGTGTCTGTTCACATATTCATCATTCTCCATTCTAATTTTTGAAGAGATAGTCAAATCTTCCACATACCTGGCACCACTGACCATACGGCATGGCTAAGCAACCTTTTTGGGGTAGGGTAAATGCTGGTTTCATCCTTGAGGCAGGGAAAGGGGAAGAGTTTATGTCCCATATCACTTAGGTTTGGATAAGAGGGATGTGTAGGGGTAGTTCATACCCTCCCATGAGGGCACTGGTAGCCAAGGAGTTTAATGTGAGTGGGAAGGGAAAGGTGCGGGGTTAAGAGTCCTGGGCAGGTGTGGTTCTTACTACCACGTGGGAAAACATCATCCAATCATCCATCAGGAAGCACCACGAGAGAGGATGGAAACACTTCTCAGAAACAGTCTTTTAATTGCTTCCATAAAGAGATGATGTCCTTTAATCTATTTACAACTTATTGTTGTTCACAAAGAAGAATTATGTCTTTCTTAAACCTCACTCTCTGTTCACTTCTACCCCTAGTACCAGCAACTGGACTTCTGTTGGGAACCTTTTTAAAATCTGTTTCACATAAGAACATTTTATATCACTTCTTAGATGTTTCTGTGTATATGACCATGAGTAAGAAAACCAAAATTATAGAAAAATATGACTGGGTTGGCTTACTCTAGCTCAATGACTCGATTCCCCAGCTTTATAACATGTGCAATTAAAATGTATGTCTAAGAAAAATTAGAATTATCACATGTCACAAGCATTTGGGGCTACTCACAAGAAGCAAATATTAAATACACATATACCTAAAGCCTACTCTAGGAGGACTACTTACAAGTAGCTCTCGTAAAAAGTAACAGATGAAGTGAACATAGCAAAATGCTAACATTTGTCAAATCTGGCGATGGGCATAGGTAGTCATTATACTATTCTCTTCACTTTTCTATATATTCAAAGCTTTTCATTATAAAAAGTAAACTTGAAAGAAAGATACAGTGCTTTTTATTATTATCAAGACCTCTAAATTTTAAGGTATACGAATTTCAATTTCTTGGTTCAAAAGACTTGCTTAAATTCACATAATTTTATATCTTTTAGTTCTGGTAGTTTTTTCATCCTAATAATTTACAAAACTTTGTTCCGTTGTTCTAGCCATAGATGTACATGATTATTATTATTATTACTACTACTGTTATTTTATTGTTACTGAGCTTTTTACATGCTCTGATGTAGGAACGTTTCAAACATTATCTTTAGAAATTAGAGAAGTACTAGTATTGAGTCATGTAATTGCTTCCCCCTTATACACCCACTATTTCTGTAGTTTCACAAACTCTTTTTTTCTTGTTTTCTTTATTCTTATGAAAAGCAAACAGTAATTGCTGTTTAGTTTGTAACTGTCATTTGAGCAGGAAAAGTGCAGAGGACCCATACTTCCATTTCTGGATAAATTTTATGAGTTTTATGTTTAATGTTTAATTTTAGCATCCTGGTTTTACACTTCAGACATATATACTATTATATATTTTACATATAAAATGTCTGAATACTGTTTATAGATAGATTAGAACTGTGCATTCAAGGAGCTACTATTATAAATAATGATGTTTAAAATTCAGATGAAGGGTGTTTTCCTGATGAAATCATTTGATGCTATCCCTGAGCCTTCTTCATTGGAGTTAGGGGTACTTTGTAGACTTGCCTTATTGGGGAAGGGACTCCTTTTGGGCACATTTTTATTAGAATCTTTTGATAGCATATGTAATATGAATTCTGATATACAAGGTTCACTATGAAGTAATGATGTTAATTCCCGTAAGCCACATACAATTGATACAATTATGTCATAGTTGTACCTCATACCTAGGACATAAAAGAGTAGCACATGAATCAGTAGTTATTCTTCCTGGTTTTATTTATTCCATCACCATTTAAAAATCTTGTATGTATTTTATATTGTCCTAACAATTAAAAGGCATGCTCATTGAGGGCAGGAATACCGTTGCACTTACCTGTTCTTCCATCGTGATTTGCATCATGGTTGAAGCAGGGTACCAAAATCTCAGGCACATAAGTGTGGTTAGGTTACAGCTGTGGGACCAGGTACTGGACCTTGGACAAGGTACTTATGTTCCCTGCCTTTCTATTTGCTTATGTGCAAAATGGGAATAATGGTAATGTTTTGAGTTTTATAAATCATTGTGGATGTGACTTGACACGATCTTAGATTATTAGTTCTTTCCTTGGTTTTCTTTTTGGTACCGTTGGTGTGAATTCAGACTGCAGTGAATGAATACCAGCTTGTGGTACAAATTCTCGGGAATTTATTTTCCCTCTCTCCCCAAGGAGTGGGATTGGGACATTTAAGTTTTGTTCCTGTCTTTTTCTCCATGGCACCTTTATTTCATGCTTACCTTTACAGAGGGAGTGTAGCCCCATTGGTGGCTTAGTTTGGAGTGAGATGCCTCATTTTGGGCTTTTTCCCCCCTTTTGCAGTATCTTGTAAAATAACGGTACAGTCTTGCAATCAGTGACGTCTTAGCTCTGATGAAATCAAACCTACCTTAAATGTTAGCATACATTAAGATAACATGTGAAGCTCTTGGCCTATTGCTGGGTGCATCATAATGTATACATTCAGTATACATTAACGATTGTTTTGTATCTGTTTGCACTTGATCTGCATGGCTCTATGTCGTTCTACTTGTTTAACTAGTTTGTGTGCAGCTCTTCCTCTCTCTCACGACCTCCTCAGGAATCGGTTCTTTGTGTCTGGGTTTTGCCCAGTGTTCTAGAACCTAGTGGCACTTAGTAGGTTTGCTGAGAAGTGAATCAAGTTGACTAAGTAGAAATGAGTTCTAGGCTAATCTCTGTTTTTAACTAGCTTTCTGACCATAAATAAGTCACTTTATCCCTGAAGATACCAGTTTCTTCATCTTTAAAAGAGCAGCTTGAACTAACCCTTAAAAATCACTTTCACCTCTAAATTTTATTTTTAAATAAACTTGTAAGCAGCAGTAGTACCGAATTCTCTTCACCCAGTTTCTCCTGTTAACACCTTTGCCAAAACTGATATCCTTTTTCTGTTCTCGGATCCAGTCGAGATTACATCATTGCATGTGGTAAAATTTTGACTTTAAGATTAAAATGTTATACTATTTTATGTAAGTTTGGAGTTTTGAATACTGTAGGATATTGGTCATTAAACCTGTAAACATATGATAAAATTCATTTAATGTATTTCAATTTTAGGTTTCCATGGCACATGGAATACAAAATTTGATTAACGCCATCAGAATGATTCACAGTGTGTCAAGGTATTATAATACCTCAGAGAGGATAACCTCATTGTTTATCAAGGTAAGTTTTTGAGGGAAGAAGTCACACATGTAACTCTGAAAAAGTTGACAGTGTTTTCCCTCTGAGCCAGAAAGAGAAATGGGAAGTTTGGGTGCCTCTCAGAGTTCTGGATTTTAATACTTCCAGTGGACAAGAAAAGAAAGGTTTTGACTGAGGTCCATTGTACATAATTGAAGGGCTACTTTTCTTCTTGTCAGAGGTAAGCCCCCAGGCTTTTGGTTTAAATGTAGCTGGTGTCTTTATAATTTATTCATCCCAGATAGTTTTGCTCAAGAGCTAAGAATTGTGCCTACTCTTAACAATTCTTCGTTAGCTACTCCCACCAGCACTGTAGTTTGTGCAGAATCTCTACGTGTTGTGCCAAATGGTTATTTTAAATTGAAAAATAATCCAAGAAACATACAAATTGAATTTCTTTGTAAATGATGCAAACAGAACATAAGTGTATAAAATAACAATCACATTTCAAGTTTTTTCTAAAAAAAAAAAATCAAAGGATAGATTTAATCATTATCTGTGTCCTAAACAAGGCAAGGACCTTAGGATTCTTCCCTGTCACTTGTCTCCCTCCTTCCTATTTATATCCCACATTGAGATTTCTAGTTCCATATTATTGTTAATATTTTTTCAACATTATGAATCAACAAGTATTCAGACTGAAATCTAAGTAGTGTTAATTTCTTTGATCACTTCTGTTTTGTGATTTCCACATCTTCCTCTGTCTTGGATTCATTACTTCTTTTGCTGAAAAAACTTCAAATGGTTCTTTCAGAGAGGATCTGTGTGTGGTGAACTTCCTGAATTCCCACATGTCTGAAAATAGCTTCATTTTGTCCTGTCACTCAAATATTAGTTTGACTGGGATTCTAAGTTCAAAGTAATTTTCTCCTGGAACTTTGAAGATATTGTTGTCTACCATCCAGTATTGCTGATGAGAAATTTGATGCTTATCTGATTGTTTTTCCTTTATAGAAAATCAGTTTTATTCTCTGAGGAAGCTTTTAGGATTTTTTTTTTCATGCTTGAACTTCTAAAATTTCAAAATGATGTGGTTCTTTTCACATTTATCTTGTTCTATACTTGCTAGGTTGTTTCAACCCAAAGACTTTCGTCTCTCTTCATTCCTGGAAATTACTTATTTTGCCTTGGATTATTCCTTATCTACCTGTTCAGTTTGTTCTCACCCCTTGAACCTAACTTTCATTTCTCTTAATTATTTTTTTTCGTCCATCTTTGTCCTTTGACCATTTTTTTTCTTTTATTTATTTTAAAGTGTGTTTTTCCGGGACCCATCAGCTCCAAGTCAAGTCGTTTTTTCAATTTAGTAGTAGAGGGCGCAGCTCACAGTGGCCCATGTGGAGATCGAACCGGCAACCTTGTTGTTAAGAGCACTGCGCTCTAACCAACTGAGCTAACTGGCCACCCCTGTCCTTTGACTTTTAAGCTCACTCATTTGTTCTTCATTTATGTCCCAATTGCAGGTCAGTCCATCAATAGATTTAAAAAATTTTGACAATAAAAATGTCAATTTCCAAGTTCTCTGTTTTTCATGGTGTAAAATCCTCTCATATCTTTCTGAGGAATTAATTTAGTTAATAAAAGATGTTTTAAAAGATTTTACATACATCTTTTCTGTATTTCCGAATCTTTGTTGAGTTCAGTGCCTCTCTTACTATGTTTGTTTTCTTCAGTTGCTTAGTGATTCTTGGTTGTTTGGCCATCTTTATATTGGAGACTGCTAATTTGCCACCCTGTTCTGTTTCTTGTAGTCTGTCTCTTGTGGGAGAGGGGTGTGACTTACATTAGGTGGGGAGTGTGAATAGCATTTTATCTGATATGTCCTCCTGGTGTGCAGTAGCTACCATGGGCACAACCACACCTCTCCAGTTCACACTGATATTTGTTCTTTCAGCATATGTCACTTTTGCCTGCTGTACAAGTTGCTCCAAATTCAGTGTGCAGGGTTATAACTAAGGGTCCCCCCACATTGTCTCCCATCTTGAAAATCTCCCATAACTGTTCTGTCTTCACAATAACCTTCTCCAGAATTGGGTTCTGGTTTTCTCTAGTCTTTATTTTTCTTCCTGTAGATTTGAATCCAACTCATGTGCTTTCCATATTTTAGGAATTCTCCAAAATTTCTGTGTGTCAGCCTGCCTGCTCTCTTGATCTAACCTCTGAACCCTTCAAATAGCTATCTTGACTTTTTTCATTACTAGGGTGGGATTGTAAGAGGTGATTAACTTTATATTTAGTTTTCATGTTGAAGGATGGTGAAGCATTACACTTCAACTGGATCAAGATCTAATTAGAGGAGAAATAGACGAGTGGAAAATATTGTTGACTTTGAAATTTGTGGTCCCAGTTATGTTGACTTAAATACTGTAGGTAAATGTGACTGGGTTTTTTTGTTGTTTGTTGTGACTGGAATATGTATTTCTTTCTGTTTAATCTACTATAATTAATTCATTTTATAAGTTTACTATTTATCATTTTTATGCTTGTGATTTAAAAAAATTAGAATGATTTTGGACTTACATTTATTTTAGGTAACAAATCAAATGGTGACAGCATGTAAAGCCTATATTACTGATGGAGGAATTAACCATGTATGGGATCAGGAAACACCACTTGTACTAAAGAAAATTCAGGTTTGTAGAAGTATTTTTATTTTCATAAAGTAAAGCTTTTATCATCTGGCCCAATTTTGTTTACATTGTACATTCACAAAGCATGTTAATTTTGATAAAACATTGTACAGAGTAGCATGAGAATATAAAAAGGACTTCATTAAAATTATCTACTTCCCTTTGTATTTAGTGCTCCTTTTAGGGTGTAATTGAATCCTCATCTTCTCCCTGGCTACCTTTATCAGACACCTCTTGTGTGCTTTTTTGTATACTCTGGCCCCCACCTTTCATTCTAGCCCCTGTTAATTTCATTTTCATGCCTTTTTGCGTTGGCTAGGACTGCCCTACATCCTGAAATAGACATGGTGACAGTTGGCATCTAATTTTGATTTCTTTTGAGAGATAATGTTTCTAATATTGCCCAGTTTAGTCTGAGGTTTTCATAGATTTTTAATACATTGATGATTAGATTAAGGCAATTTTATTCCTAGTTTTAGTACTAGGTGATATTTTTTTAAAGTTATGAATGAGTTTTGAAAAAAATTTTTCTGCATATGTGTTTTGAAATGCTTATAAGAATTTTATTCTCAATCTGTTAATGTGATGGATGACATTTTTAGGTTTTCTAAAATGAAACAATCCTAATGTCCACAGGATAAACTCAACTTTGTCATGGTATAGTATCTCTTTGTATTTTATTTAATTTTTTCCCCTTTTACCCTCACCCCCATCTCCGAGTCAAGCCGTGTTTCTCAGTGTAATTGCGGAGGACGCAGCTCCCTGGCCCATGTTGGTATTATGATTATTACGCTCTACCCACCTGAGCTCATGCTGGCCGCCGGCTGCTCAGGCCGCACATGGCAGCTTACAGTGGCCGCTCACAGCTGCCCAGCTCCAGGTCGAGTGGTTGTTCTCAATCTAGCTGTAGAGGGCGCAGCTTAATGGCCCATGTGGGAATCCAACCAGTGACCTTGGTGTTAGGAGCACAATGCTCCAACCACCTGAGCCACCCAGTCGCCCCCTAGTATCTCATTTTAAACACTCAAATTCAGTTTGCTACAATTTTGTTTAGGATTTTTTGCAACTATATTGATGTAATTTTCCTTTCTCAGACTGTCCTTGTCAGTGTTTTGGCACTAAGGTATCAGAATGAGTAGGGGTGGAGGAAGAGAAGGAAGTATTCCCCCCTATTCTATTCTAAGTTTGTAGAAAATTAAGTGACATGTTTTTTCGAAAGTCTGAAAGAAATGACAACAGCAGGAAGGCTCCATCTGGAAGTGGTCATTGGCTGTCTTTGTGTGCTCGTGGAGCCAAGGCATGAGGCTGGGACTGGGAGGTAGAGCCAAAAAGGATGCCCACTTCCCTCCACCCAGGACATGAACTACTGCTCTCACAGGGCTGGCCCTGAGGACCGCCATCTCCATCCTCTGACCTCTGGCACTCTGGAGGATAGAATTGTCAGAGGAAACAGAAGATGAAGAATTGCAGTTAGGATAGTGTCTATTGCTGAAAACATCTCATTCCAATGAAAACAATGGAAGAACCAGGACCATTATGCAGTGCTTGGAGTTGGCCACGTAAGATACAAAGTGACACAGAGTCAGGTCAGTGCAGTTCCTAAAGCAGTGGTTTTAAAACATCACCAAAAGCAGCTGGTGAACTAATGTATGAAGGAGATAGTGACTACCCCACTTGCATAACTAAAACTTACAGGATGTCTGATGCAGTGTAAAAGGAGAATTTAACAGTGCAGATCTTACTTCTGATAGCTCAGTTCCTTCTAAAAGTGAGGCAAATAACAATTTCTTTGAAGTGTTTCCCCCAGGGTTTGAAAGGAATTCCAGATAACCTCCCCCCAAAAGTTCCTAAACTTGGTGATAAGAATTTACCACTTGAAGATGTAGAGACATTTTATTTCTTCTGGTATAATTTTTATTCTTGGAGAGACTTAATTTAAGTGAAGAAAAAAAACAGAATGTCATGATGGGAAGAGAGAGATTGAAAAGCAGAACAGAGCAACAAGGGCACAAAGAAAAAAAGAAGACATGAACTGAACTCAGTTGATAATGCACATAGCTGTGAGGTAAAGATAAAAATGTTCAAAGAAAAAGCCAAAAAAGAAGCAGAGAAGAAAGCACAAACAGAAGGAAAAATGGAAGGAGCAAGAAGATAAAGAAAAACAAAGATGACCTAAATTAAAGCTGCTTGTATAGCTAAGGAGAAAGAAGAAGAGGAAGTTAGATAAGCATTATTGGCAAAGAAGGAAAAAAGATACTCAGAAAAAAGCCTTTAAAAGGGAAAGGCAATATCAGATCATTGTATTGTATACCTGAAACAATGTAATGTTATATGTCAATTATATCTCCATAAAAAAAGTGAAAGGCAGCAAAAACTTCAACATTCATGGAAGACCTGAATCACTTTTCTGATAATGAGATGGCACCATTTAAAATGAGGATGAAGTGAAAAAGCTTTATGATAAGCTCGAACTAGCCAGTTTACAGTACTTAAATGAAACACATTATTATCTGCAAAAGAAATAGGAGTGGCTGCTCTGGTAAAACAGACAGAAGAAATAAATGAGCAAATTAGAAAAAAAGAGGAAGCAATGCTTGTATGTCACAAGCATCTAAGAATGCAGAAGAATCAACTGTTAAAGGTGCAAATGGCAGTGAAAATTGATCAGAAGAAGATTGATCTGCAATTACTAATTAAAGCTGTGAACCTCTTCCTTGTTGGAACAAATTCAAGATGAGAAGTTGTCACCAATTACGTGAATACACATTATTCTTCTGCAATCTGTAGAACTCCCAGAGATGTTATTGGCAAAGCAAAGAGTCTCCAAAACTTGAGCTTCATCAGAAAGATGACATGGGATAATACCTCAGGCCGACAATACAAAACAATTTGAAAGTCCATGCACTGGTTTAACCTCTTGGACAACAGAACACAGAACCTTTTGGAACACACTTTGAAAACATATCCAATAAATAACCTGAAAGATGAGGAAAAAAAATAGCAGAAGCCATTCATTCATCCATTGTGTATGTATACCACAACTTCATATACACAGTGGAATACTATTCGGTGGTAAGAAAAGATGAAATAGGACCATTTGTGACAACATGGATGGATCTTGAGATTATAATGCTAAGCGAAATAAGTCAGATTGAAAAAGCAGAGAACCATATGATTTCACTGATATGTGGTATGTAAACCAAAAACAATAAGAGAACAAGGCAAATGAGAAACAAAAACTCAGACACAGACAATAGTGGTTACCAGAGGGTAAGGGGGGAGGAGGGGGTAAATGAGGGTAAGGGGGATCAAATATATGGTGATGGAAGGAGAACTGATTCTGGGTGGTGAACACACAATGTGATTTTTAGATGATGAAATACAGCATTGTACATCTGAAATCTATGTAACTTTACTAACAATTGTCACCCCAATAAACTTTAATTAAAAAAAAATTAGCAGAAGGATACCTGACAGGACAAAAAAAGCACTATCTGAGAGGACAAGAAGCAACTTTTTTTTTAATTAGTTTCAGGTGTACAAAACAATCCAATAGTTAGATATTTCACCCCTCACAAAGTGATAACCTCCCTCCTCCAATCTATTGCCCCTCTGACATTGTATATATCTATTACAATTCCAGTGACTCTATTCCCTATGCTATAAACTAGCCAGTTTACAGTACTTAAATGAAACACATTTTATTATCTACAAAAGAAATAGGGGTGGCTGCTCTGGTAAAACAGACAGAAGAAATAAATGAGCAAATTAGAAAAAAAAGAGGAAGCAACGCTTCTATGTCACAAGTCATATCCCGTGACTATATATATTAAATTATAGTTGACATACAATATTATTCAGCTTCAGCTTCAGGTATACAGTGCAGTTGTCAAGCATCTCCACTGTCCGTGAAGTGATCTTCTTAATAAGACAAGTGCTCATCTGACACCCTACAAAATCTTTACAACATTATTGATTATATTTCCCAAACTGTCTTTTCTATCCCTGTGGCAATATTGTAGTTACCAATTTATGCTGTCTAATCCCTTCCCCTTCTCCCTCATCCCCACCACCCTCCCTTCTAGCAACCATTAGTTTTTCCTCTATATCTCTGAGACTACTTCTGTTTACTTTGCTCATTTATTCAGTTCTTTAGATTCCACATATAAATGAGATCATAAGGTATCTGTCTTTCTCCGACTGACTTATTTCACTTAGTATAATGTTCTCTAGGTCCATCCATATCATTGCAAATGGTAAGATTTCATTATTTTTTATTGCCTAGTAATACTCCATTGTATAAATGTACTACAGTTTCTTAATCCAGTCATCTACCGATGAGCATTTCAATTGTTTCCAAGTCTTGGCTATTGTAAATAGCGCTGCAATAAACATAAGCATATATTTTTTGAATTAGCGTCTTGGATTTCTCTGGATAGACACCAAAGAGTGGAATTACTGGATAAGGTAGTTCCATTTCCAGTTTTTTGAGATACCTCCATACTGACTTCCAAAGTGGCTGCACCAATCGGCAATCCCACCAACAGTGCACCAGAGTTCCTTTTTCTCCACAACCTCGCCAGCACTTGTTGTTTGTTTATTTATTGATGATGGCCATTCTGATGGGTGTGAGGTGGTAGCTCATTGTGGTTTTTATTTACATTTCTCGAATGATTAGTGAGGTTGAACATTTTTCACATGTCTGTTGGCCATCTGTATGTCCTCTTTAGAGAAATGTCTCATTGTCCTCTGACCATTTTTTAATTGGGTTGCTTGTTTTTTTAGTGTTGAGCTGAATAAGTGTAAGGGAAGTAAAAGAAAAAATAAACATATGGGATTACATCAAACTTAAAATTGTTTTCACAGCGAAGGAAGCCATCAATAAAACAAAAAGCCATCCTACTGAATGGGAGATATTTGTCAATGATACATCTGATAAGGGGTTAATATCTAAAATTTATAAAACACTCAGACAGTGAGGAATGTGTTCAGATGCTTAAGAGAAAGTGCTTAATGCAGGCAGAGTCACAAAATGACTTAATGACAATCTTTGTTGTGTGTGCGTTTAAAAAATAAAACTGATGAATAAAATACCTAGGAATAAATTTAACGAAGGAATTGAAAGACTGTACTATGAAAACTACAAGACATAGTTGAAAGAAATTTGAAGAAGACAGAAAGAAATGGAAAGATATTTCTTGTTCATGGCTTAAAAGAATTAACATTGTTTAGATGTCCATATTATCTAAAGCAATATATAGATTCAGTGCAATCCCTATCAAAATCCCAATGGCATTTTTCACAAAAATAGAACAAGAAAATCCAAAAATGTATGGAACCACAAAAGACCCTGAATATCCAAAGCAATCCTGAGAAAGAACAAAACTAGGCCACTATCTTACACCATACACAAAAATTAACTCAAAATGTAAGACCTGAAACCATAAAAAATATAAAAGAATATAAAAGAAAACAGAAGTCCTTGACATTGGTCTTAGTGATGTTTTTGTGGATTTGACTCCAATGGCAAGGGAAACAAAAACAAAAACAAATGGGACTACATTAAACTAAAAAGCTTCTGAACAGCAAAGGAAACCATCAAGAAAACAAAAAGGCAACTTATCGAATGGGAAAAGATATTACAAATTGTACATCTGATGAAGGGTTTATATCCAAAATACATAAAGAAGTCACACAACTCAACAACAACAAATACAAAAAACCTGATTTAAAAATGGGCAGAGGATCTGAACAGATTTTTTTCCAAAAAAGATATACAGATGGTCAACAGGTACGTGAAAAGATGTTCAACATCAGTAATTATTAGGAAAATGCAAACCAAAACCACAATGATATATTATTCTTGGCTGGTGATTTCTCTCTTTCAATGTATTTTTAAAGATTTTTATTAAAATATAGCTAACATACAATATTATATTAGTTTCAGGTGTACACGCTTCAACATTTATATGCCTGAAGAAATGTTCACCATTAAGTCCAGCAACCATCTAACACTGGACCACGCTATCACAATATTATTGACTGTATTCCCTGTGCTGTATGTTACATCTCATGACTTGTTTTATACCTGGAAATTTGAACCTCTTATTTCCCTTCACATTCCCCCCCTTTTTAATTTTTCAATTACAATTGACATTCAGTATTATTGTGTATTAATTTCAAGTGTATAGCACTGTGCTCAGACATCCACACAACTTAAGAAGCTATCCCTGAATCTAGTATCCACCTGACACACACATAGACACTACCATACTACTGACCATATTCCCCATGCTTTACTCTACATTCCCATGACCACTCTGCAACCATCAATTTGTACTTCTTAATTAATACCTTCAGCTTCTTCACCCTGTCCCCCAACCTCCTTCCCATCTGTCACCCCAATAAATCTAGTACCCATCTGACTCCACACAGAGTCATTGCAATACCATTGACCATATTCCCTACTTTATACCACACATCCCCTCGACTACTTTGCAACAACTAACCTGTGCTTCCCCATCCCTTCTCTTCCTCCACCCGTTCCCAACACCCCTCTCATCTGGCAACCATCAAAATGTTTTCTGTATCTATGAGTTTGTTTCTGTTTTCTTTGTTTATTTTGTTCTTTAGATTCCATATATAAATGAAATCACATTGTATCTGTCTTTTTCTGTCTGATATACTCCCCTCAGCACAATTCCCTCCATGTCCATCCATGCTGCCACAGATGGCGAAAACCCATTCCCTTCCATGGCCCAGTAATATCCACTGTATATATGTACAACCTCCTCTTTATCCATTCTTCCATTGACAGACACCCAGGCTGCCTCCACATCTTGGTCATTGTAAACAGTGTTGCAATGAACATATGGATACACATGTCTCCCTGAAGCAACACCTTAGGCCCCCTTAGATAATTACTCAGAAGTGGGATTACTGGGTCCCTTTCTGTCATCTGCTACACCCCTTGTTCCAAAGTCTACTCTGTCCAGTACAAGTATTGCTACCACAGCTCTCTTCCTTTTCGTTTCCATTTTCATGAAACATACCCTTTCCATCCCTTCACTTCCAGTCCACCTGGGTCCCTCGATCTGAACTGAGTCTCTTTCAGGCACAACATACAAAGTATCTGTTTTCCCATCCATCCAGCCACCCCATCCCTTGATTGGAGCATCCAATCCATCCACATTTAAAGCAATTGTTTGATATGCAGTCACTGCCATTTTATTCATATTTTTGATTTTTTTTGGTTTGTTTTAAGTCCCTGTAGCATTCCTTGTAATACTGGTTTGGTGATTAGGACCTCCTTTAGCTTTATCCTGTCTGGGAAGCTCTTTATCTGTCCTTTGATTTTAAATGATAGCTTTGCTGGGTTCGGTAATCTTGGTTGTAGGTCCTGCTTTTCATCACTTTGAATATTTCCTACCAATCTCCTCTGGCCTGCAAAGTTTCTGTTGAGAAATCTACTGACAGTCTTATGAGAACTCCCTTGTAGATAACTAATTGCTTTTCTTTTGCTGCTTTTAAGATTCTCTCTTTGTCTTCTTTAACTTTTGGCATTTTCATTATGATGTGTTTTGGTGTGGGCCTCTGGGTTCATCTTGTTTGGGACTATACGCTTCCTGGGTTTGTATATCTATTTACTTTGGCAAGTTAGGGAAGTTTTCTGTCATTATTTCTTCAAATAGGTTTTCAATTCCTTTCTCTCTTCTTCTAGTACGCCTACAATGCAAATATTAGTACACATGATGTTGTCCCTGAGGCCCCTTAAACTATGCTCACTTTTTTGGATTATTTTTTCTTTTTGCTGTTCTGATTGGGTGTTTTCTGCTACCTTATTTTCTAAATTGCTGATTTGATCCTCCACTTCATCTAATCTACTATGGATTCCCTCTAATGTATTCTTCATTTCTGACTGGTTTTTTATGTTTCCTATCTCTTTGTTGAAGTTCTCCCTAAGATCATTGACCATCCTTAATAACCAGTGTTTTGAACTCTGCGTCTGGTAGATTGCTTGTTTCCATTTTGTTTAGTCTTTTTCTGCAGTTTTGTTCTGTACTTTATTTGGGAAGTATTTCTTTGTTTCCTCATTTTGCCTGCCTCCCTGTGTTTGTTTCTGTACAGGGCTGCTATGCCTCCCAGTCTTAGCAGTGTGGCCTTATGAAGTAGGTGTTCTGTGGGGCCCAGTGGCCCAGTCTCCCTGGTCACCAGAGTCAGGTGCTCCAAGTGTGTCCCATGTGTGAGTTTTTTGTGCCCTCCTGTTGTAGTTGAGACTTGATTATTGTTTGCACATCAATTGGAGGGATTGCCCCTCAGGGTGATTGGTTGTGAGCGCTGGCTATGACTAGAGTGGAGGACCTGTTGTGCAGGGGCTGACCGTCCAGAGCAGGGTTTACTTTGGTGGGGCTCTGGTGCCTGCCTAGCCTGCCCTTTGGTGTGTCATACTTGGAGGCAGTTGCATGATACTCCAGCCCAGTCTGAAGCTGGCCACTGGGCCTCCCAGTCCATGAGCTTCCTGGTAGGGGACCTGCTGCAGGCCAAGTTCAGCTGCAGTCTGTGCCCTGCCTTTGTGGCATGAACCACAAAGCAATCCAAAGATGGCTGCAGCCTGCACTGTGCCTTGAGTGGCCAAGCTGTGAAACAAGGCCAGTTGTCTCAAGTACTGGGCTTGGGGCTGCTCAGCCAGAGGTCAGATGCTGACTTCATGCTAAAATCAGATGCTGCTTGTTTGGGTTTTGTGAACCTTTGAAAGATTTTAGGAAAGTCTACAGCATGAGCCAAAGCAGGCCGTTTATGTGGAAAAGCCACTGGAAGTGACTTGGGGGTGCTGGAAAGTTGGGTGGGGTGTGGGAATCACTTGGGCAGGTCAGGCAAAAGGTGATAACCAGTTTGATGGAGACTCAGATATGGCATCTGCATGCTGGGAGGGGGAGGGCTCAACAAAGAAATAATGGCTTCCACCAGCTCCTCCTTTGGGGAGAAAACTGCCCCATCAGCCCTCACGCTGAAACTAGACAATTCAGTTCCGCTCTATATGTCCCTGGTGCCTTTCTAGGTGCTACCCCAGCACTGGATCTCAGAGCAAGTGAGTCTGTCAGCGAGTAAGTTCGTGCATGGTCCCTTTAAGAGGAGTGCCTGGGATTGCAGCCTCCCCCTCGTCTCACCCAGCCACCTCTTCGTCTCACAATCTCTGCTGGTTTTCACAGCCAGAACTTATGGGGATTTTTCTCCCAGCACTGAAACCCTGGGCTGCAGAGGGGCTGGGACCCATCATTCCTCAGGGGAGGGCCTCCACAGCCCAAATACATCTCTCAATTTTTAATGGTCACATTTGTGTGTGAGGCCAGCCCGTTCCACATCTCTGCCCCTCCTACCAGTCTCAAGGTGGTTTCTTTTTTATATCAGTAGTTGTAGGGCTTCGGTTCACCTAGACTTCAGGTGATTCTCAATGATGGTTGTTCTGTGGTTTAGTTGTAATTGATGTGGTCCTGAGAGCAGGTAAGCACAATGTTTATCTACTCCACCATTTGGACCAAAAATCCTTCTTTTCAGTATTTTGAATATTTGATATCACTCTCACCTAGCTTGTAGGGTTTCTGCTAAAAAATCTGATGATAATCTAATGAGGTTTTCTTTATAAGTTACTATTTTTTTTTCCTTGGATGCCTGAGAATTCTTTCTTTGTAATTAACTTTTAAGAGTTTTAATGTAATGTATGTTGGAGAAGGTCATTTTATGTTGAAATAATAGGTGTTCTGTTATCTTCTTGGATTTGAGGGTCCAGCTCTTTCCACGGTTTGGGAAGTTCTCTTCAATTATTTGTTTAAATAGGCTCCCTGTTCTCTTCTCCCTATCTTCTTCTTCTGGTGTACCCATTATTTTTATATTGCTCTTTCTAATGGTGTCAGTTGTTCTTGGAGAGGTCTTTTATTTTTTCACTTTCAATTCCTTCTCTTCTTCCATCTGAGTCATTTCTGGATTTCTGTCTTTATTGTCAATAATTTTTTCCTCCATCTGGTTGGCTCTATTTCCTACACTTGCTAGTTCATTCTTTATCTCTTTTATGGAGTTTTTCAGCACCAGAATTTCTGTTTGGTTCTTTTTTTATAGTGTCAGTCTCTTTGGTGAAGTACTCCCTTTGTTCGTTGATTTTATTTCTGCGCTCATTGAATTGCCTGAGTTTTCTTGTATCTCATTGAGTTTTTTCAGAACTGCAATCTTGAATTGTCTGTCATTTAAATCACAGTCTTCCATGTCTTTAAGTTTATTTTTTGGAGATTTTAAATTTTTTTTCTGAACTTGGTTATTCGTGCTACTTGATGTATTATTTCTCTGCATGGACATTTGAAGGAATGAAATAGATACAGATGATGCCAAAAAAATGTATACACATTCTAAGAAAGGAAAGCTATTGAAATTACGCTGATGATAAACCACTTTGAGAACCTCTTATAACTGCAGAAGTCAAGTGTGATTTGTATTCATCTTTTGTTATTGGTATATATTGAGTGTTAACAATTTTAATACAGTTTTTACCTCAAAATGTGTATACATTTTTTGGGCACCCTCTGTATTTTTTAAGTATTGTCTGTTTTAACTGTTCAGCAGGTTGCTAAGTAGAGGTATTTCTTTCGCTTTCCAGTAGGTGGTGCTATAGCACAGGTTTTTGTTTTCTCTTACCTGCACGTCCAGGATTTCTGTGGGTTGGTGTTGCCTTGGCTGTGGAAAGTGTCCTGTATTCCCTGAGGAGGTGGACGTCCTCTTTCTGTCCCAGTTGCATAGCTCTCAGGGCACCATGCTCATGGTAGGATGTGGCAGGCTATGGGTCTCCTGGCCTGTGTGTTCTGGTGCTACTATCCTGCAGCCAGAAGCTGCCAGCCTCCTGGTTCTTTCTGGGGTGTTTCAGCTGCCCCTGTCAGGCTCTGCCATGATCGGTGGGGGTCGGGTGGACAGGAGGAAGCAGGTTCATGGGTGTGTGGCTGTGTTCTTTCCAGTGGGTTTAACAACAATGAATACAGACCACTTAGGCTGGAATACTGCTTTTGCCCTTTCATAATATGCTGAGTGAGGGTTGTAATGCTAGCCCTGCCACAGGAGCAGGGAGGGTGGGGGAGGATTCCCACAGTAGTGATGGCAGCATGTCAACCGCTGCCACCCTTTGCACCTGCTTCTCTGCCCCTGACCTTGGGCTCAGCCTCAGTGTGTACCTGCCACTCAGGCTAGATTGCTGCCTCTGCCCCTCTGGTGTGCCCAGTGGGGGTTGCACCCTGATCCTTCACTATTGTTGCATGGGCTGGGCCTGCGACAAGCAATGGACTTCATCTGCTAGTTCTGTCTCTTCCCTTCCATCTGCCTCCTCTGCGTGCTCCCATATGCCCACCTTCAGCTGTCTGAATGTACAGATCTCTCAGACATATTTGTGTGTTGTTGAATTATAGCTATTTAACTTGTAACTTCAAGGGAAAAGACCTGGAGGTCTTCTCATGCCACCATGATGCTGATGTCAGTTCTAAAACCACAATGAGATATCGTCTCATGCCTGTTAAAATGGTTATTATCAAAAGACAAGAAATAACAAGTGTTGGAGAGGATGTGGAGGAAAGGTAGCCCTCATGTACTGTTGGTGGAATTGGTGCAGCTGCTATGGAAAACAGTGTAATGGTTCTTCAAAAAATTGAGAATTGAACTACAATGTGATCCAGCTATTCCACTTTTGGGCATCTTGCTGAACAACATGAAAAGACTAATTCGAAAAGATATATATACCCCAGTGTTCACAGCAGCATTATTTACAATAACCAACATATGGAAACAACCTAAATGTTCATCAGTGGATGAATGGCTAAAGAAGATGTGGGGGAAGTTAGGCGAAATGGGTAAAGGGGGTCAAATTTATGGCGATGGATGGAAACCAGATCTTTGGTGGTGAGCATTGTCATGTATACATATACCATGCGTATAATATTACACACCTGAAACATACAATGTTATAAACCAATGTTATCTCAAAAATAACAAAAACCTAAAGATACTGTCCAAAAATGTCTGATAGACTGAATCTGTTAAATTGCATGGGCTTGATGTTTTCTTTGGGGGAAGATTTTTCAATTATCATTTCTTTTTAAATAATTAAAAACTTTAAATTGTGGTAAAATATCCATAACATAAAACATACCATTTTAACTTTTTAAGTGTATGGTTCAATGGCGGTAAGTGCATTCACAATACTTATTGTGCAACCATCACTGCTATCCATTTCCAGAACTTTTTCATCATCCCAAACTGAAACTCTGTACCCATTAAACAATAATTCCCCAATCTCTTTCCCCCACCCATGCCCTGGTAACACCTGTATTCTACTTTCTGTCTCTATGAATTTGCCTACTGTACATACCTCATTTAAGTGGAATCATACAGTATTTGTCTTTTTGTGTCTGATTTATTTCACCTCGCATAATGTTTTCAAGGTTCATCCGTATTGTAGCATGTGTCAGAATTTCATTCCTTTTTATGCCTGAGTAATTAACGTCCACATTTTGTTTATCCATTCATTTTATTAATGGCCATTTGGGTTGTTACCACATTTTAGCTATTGTGAATAATACTGCTGTGAACATTGGTGTGCAATCATCTGTGTAAGTTCCTGCTTCTTTTGGTATATACCAAGAAGTGGAATTGCTGACCATGTGGTAATTTTAGATTAAATTTTTTGAGGATCCACCAAACTATTTTCCACAGTGGCTGCACCATTTTACATTCCCGTTAGCAGTTCAGGAGAATTCCAATTTCTCCACATCTTTGCCAATGATTGTTATTTTCCATTTTTAAAAATAATAGTCATCCTGATGGGTATAAAGTGGTATCTCATTGTGGTTTTGATTTACATTTTCCTAATGGCTAGTGATGGTTGAGCATGTTTTCATATGTTTATGAGCATTTGTATATCTTCTTCAGAGAAAAGTGCATTCAAATCCTTTACCTATTTTTGAACTCAGTTGTTTGTTTTTTGTTGAATTGCAGTTCTTTATATATCCTGGATATTAATCTCTTATATTTCTTTGCAATTACACTACTGATTCATTAAAAAGTGAACTATTTCAATATACTTTGGCTTTATTACTCAGCTAATTTTGATAAATTTATATTTTTGAGGAAATTCTCCAGTTTGTCTAAATTTTGTAATTTAAGGCATAATTTTTATAATATTCTCTTACTGATCTTTATCTTATTTTTTTAGTATGTCCTTTTATTAAATAAAGATGTATTTTATTTTCTTTTAGTATATGTGCTGCCGAAGCAAGCACGTATTTTATTTTCTTTATCTTTGTTTTCTTAATGGTTTTTGTTCACCCTATGTCCAGATTCAAAACAACCCATTGTCTTCCCAGCAGTGTCTTGCTTCTGTTGTTGTGTTACTGTTACTTGCTGAATTCTGTGTTTCCCTGTATACCCGTATTTTGCTGTCTATAATGTGCACTTTTTTGCTTAAATTTGTGAGGGAAAAATAAGGATGCTCATTATACATGTGTAGGACTAATTCTGTATCTATATAAATGTTTATAATTCTTTTATTTATGTTTATGAATTAAAAGTGTAACTCTAGAAATCAATAACTATGTCTGTATGCAAAATAATGTCCTGTAATACGATAATCAGTTTTGTTGAACTTAGGACGACCTTACAACCAGGAAGAGTTATTGGCCTTCTATGATGCGTAAATGTCATAAATTTGTTACCAGTACATAAAATTTCTTGTACCTGTATCTGTTCTTGTGTTTTGTAATTATTACGTAAAATTTCTTGTACCATTATATGTTAAAAAATAAATGCTAAAATTCCTTCATAACACAAAAAACAAGTACCTAAATATAAACAAATAAACATTTGAATTAAAAAATTAAAGTGAAAGATATTTTCCCTGAAAGATTGGGCCAAAAACGTGGGTATGCCCAGTCATACGTTATACACAGCAAAATGTGGTAGTTTTTCCAGGGTTAATTTTTGAGGTAGGAGTCAGAAATCATTCCCCCCAAGTTAATCAGTTGGCAGGAACCAGAACTCTTCACATAGAATTTAGCAATTTAGTCTCATAATTTAAAAAATATCCTTTAGGTCACTAGACATTTACTTACTGAACTAGAAATGGAAGCTTGGTTTTTTTGATTTGTAGTTTAATGTGGTTTTTATTAGATCTGATTTTTTCAGGAAACTTTTATTACATGGTTTTTAGGAATTTTCAGGTGAATTGGAGGAAATGAGAATTGTTATTTAAAACATTATTGTCTAGGGGCAGCCGGGTGGCTCAGGTGGTTAGAGCGTGAGCTCTGAACAACAGGGTTGCCAGTTCGATTCCCACATGGGCCAGTGAGCTGTGCCCTCCACAACCAGATTGAAGACAATAAGCCGCCGCTGAGCACCCAGAGGGGCGTCTGGATGGCTCAGTTGGTTAGAGCGCGAGCTCTTACCAACAAGGTTGCTGGTTCAATTTTCACATGGGATGGTGGGCTGCACCCCCTGCAACTAAAGATTGAAAACGGTGACTGGACTTTTAGCTGAGCTGTGCCCTCCACAACTAGATTGAAGGACATTGACTGATGGGTCCAGATTGAAGGGCAATGACTGATGGGTCCTAGAAAAACTACACTGTTGCCCAATATTCCCCAATAAAAATAAAAAAAAAAGACGTTATTGTCCAACATGAAGGAATTGGTTAGTGAAGAGGAAGGTACCATCCAGTTAGATGGTGTATTTTGTGAGAGTAGGAATCTTATCTATAATCCTAGCAGCTCAAGGAGTTCCTGACACATGGTAGATATTGATAAACTTTTGTTGAATAAGTGAAAAATGATCAGGGACCCTGAAGACAGAACAGTAATGTTGTTTTGGTTATTGAGATAAAAGATGGATGTGCCATAGTTAGAAATAGGTATGAGGTCAATTATTCACAAATTTGAATGTTTATAGGAATCACTGGGGAACTTGTTAAAAATATGGAGTCCTGAGTTCCACTCAGAAATTCTGATTTAGTGGCTGTAATAGGCAGAAATAATTGTCTACATGCTAATTGCCAGAACCATGAATATGTTTTGTTAAATGATGGGGGAATTAAGGTTGCAGATGAAATTAAGGTGCCAATCACTTGACCTTGAGATGAGGAGCGTATACTGTATTACCTAAGTAGGCCCAATTATTTAGCATAATGTTTCAGGGTTCATCTGTGTTGTAATCACAAGGATTCTTATATGGGGAAGAGTCAGAAGCAGAGAGATGACATTATGATAAAGATCCAACTGTCCATTGGTGACTTTCAAAAAGTTTAACATGTTTTGAAATGATTTTTTTAAAAATGTTAGCTTGACATGGTAGTGAATTCCTGTTGGAGTTTAGTAAGCATGTCCTCTTTTTTATTTCTAATACATTCACTAGCTTGGTGGAGCCAGCCAATGGTATTGCTGTAGTCAAATATTAGAATTTCAGCAATTCACTCTTCAAAGACTTTATGATCTCCTGTGGAGAAATGATGTTTGGATGATGAATTAGTATTGCAGAGTATTAATGTTTTATATACCTGCACATAAAAAATTCTTACTAAAAGACAGATGCCAACTAAGTTGATAATTGATAATACATTGATATTACATTATCATATAAATAAATATCAATAAATAATTGATAGATAGAATCAATAGATAATTTCTGGCTCCTGGGAGTTTAATTAGCTATGAATATGTAAAATAGTGTATGCCATACTTTGATAAGGATGAAAGTTAAGGGGAGATAGAATGAAGAAAATGAAAATATGATATAAATAAAAAAATATTTTCATAGGCCTTTCAATATTTAGGCAGAGAACTTGACTTTTTGATGTTGACAGCAATAGTCCCTGTTGAGAGGCTGATGTGAGGATAGAATTTTTGAATTTTGGATTCCTGAACAAATGTCTCACTACTCTTTCTCCCCCATTTTTAATTTTTTCATAGGACTGTATTTTTCTGTTCAAGGAATATCAGACATCTTTTCACAAAACAAGAAAACAGATTTTAGAATCCTCGGGGGAAAAATCTTTCGAGGTTTCAGAAATGTACATATTTGGAAAATTTGAAGCTTTCTGCAAAAGACTGGAGAAGGTAAGCATTGTGCAATTGCAGTACCTACACCCAACCACACCTTTCTGGTTATTTAGTGCTTTACATACCGTGTTTCCCCGAAAATAAGACCTCGCCAGATAATCAGCCTCTAATGTGTCTTTTGGAGCAAAAATTAATATAAGACCTGGTATTATATTATGTTATATTACATTATATCATGTCATATACCATATCATATCATGTCATGTCATATATCGTGTAAGATCCGGTCTTATTTTACTGTAAGACCGGATCTTATATTAATTTTTGCTCCAAAAGATGCATTAGAGCTGATTGGCTGGCTGGGTCTTATTTAGGGGAAACACGGTAGTGTTGTTAAGACCTGTTGTTCCAGATCTCTTGTGTCACTATTGATATGACTCATTTGATATTATTCACTGTACTTTATTATAACTTATTTCTGTATTCCCGATTCTGCTAGTCACACAAAAGCTATTACATACTTTTACCTTTCTCAAGACCTCAATACTACCTCTACCTATGGAGTTTGAATTTAAAAGCCTCTGCTCTTAATCACTGTATTATGCTGAGAACAATGTTAGATTAAATACCTACAATACCTGGCAGAACCCAGTAGTCATGTCATATCTGGATGTATAGGCACCTTCTCTTTCTAGGCCGGTATATAGGGTGTATACACAAACATTGTGTGGATGATGTCTTTGCTGGGCAGACATAGGTTAGAAAATTCTGCACCTTTGATTCATTTATTAAGAGTGGCTGGGGAAGAGTGATATTTTTTCAGGTCATGTAGGACAGCCCATATCACAGGCTTCTTGGAATCAGCCTTTGCAAACTCTATAAAGATATCATTTAGGTACCACCCTCCCCGCTCCTCCACCATCTTGCCAACTCCTTAGGTCCTGGTAGTATTTAGGATCCCGTTCATCATTTGTTGGAAATTGCATAGGTTGAAGGACACATTTATTAGATGTGTCCAGAAACCTAGTCTTCATTTGTAACCCCCTGACACAGCCAGGATAGGAAAATATGGGTGATAAAGAGAGCCAAATTACTGAGTGTGGTCTTTCACACATACTTCTGTCGGGCTGTTTTTCGTTTGTTTCTTTAGCAGTTTTGTTGAGCTATAATTTACATACCATACAATTCACTCATTTAAAGTGAACAAGTCAACATTTTCTAATATATTCACAGGGTTATGCAACCATTACTACAATCTAAGTTTAAAATATGTTTATTTTCACTAAAAGAAACCCTCCAGTTACTAGCAATCATACCTCATTTCCCCCCTCTACCCAGCTCTAAGCAACCAGTAATCTGTTTCTATAGATGTACTGTACCTGTTTGGGGCATTTCATATAAATGGAATTCTATAATATGTGTTCTTTTGTAACTGACTCACAAAGTGACTTTTGTGACTGACGTCACTTTCACTTAGTATAATGTTCAAGGTTCATCTATGTTGTCACTTAACCTTTTTATTGCTAAATAATCTATGTTTGGGTATGCCGTATTTTATTTTCCATTCATTAGTTGATAGACATTTGGGTTGTTTCCACTTTTTGGCTATTATGAATAATGCTGCTGTGAACATTTCAGTGCACATTTTTGTATGGACATACATTATCATTCCTCTGGAGTATATGCATAGGAGTGGAATTGCTGGGCCATGTGGCAAGTCCATGTTTAACTTTTTGAGGAATTGCCCAACTGTTTTTCAAAGTAGCTGCAGCATTTCACGTTCTCATAAGCAATTTATGAGGGCTCCAATTTCTCTGCATCCTTGTTAAAACTTGTTATTATCTTTGTCTTTTTGAACGTCTTTTTGAATTTAGCCATCCTAATGACGTGAAGTAATATCTCATTGTGGTTTTGATTTGTATTTCCCTTATGACTAATGATGTTGAATTCTTTTCAAGTGCTTATTTTCCATTTGTAGTTCTTCTCTGGAGAAATTTCTATTTAAGTCTTTTCCACATTTTACATTTAGTTATTTGTATTTTTATTGTTATTTATATTTGTTATTTATATATTCTGGGCATAAGTCCCTTATTATATATGATTTGCAAATACTTTCTCCCATTCCGTGAATTACATTTTTACTTTCTTAATGGTATCCTTTAAAGTGTGATAACTGTTAATTTTGATCAAGTCTAATTTATCAAATTTTTCTTTTGTTGCTTATACTTTTGGTGCCATATTTAGGAAACTATTCTATGGGGCTGTTTTGTGAATAATAGGGATTTCTTGGGGAGCACATATAAAATCAGAAGAATTATGGCATAAGTCAAATTAATAAATAGGCCTTATGGGTCAGGATATTGGCTACAAAGACACTTAATGTTTTTGAATCCATAAAAACCTGGAGGTGGGTCCTAGTTACCCTTCTTTTATCCAAGAGCCAGAATCCCAGCCAACTTGGGTACGCTTTTATGCTTGATAAAGTTTCAGGGCTAGAACTTAATGTTTAGCCCATTAGCAACAAAGATCTTGGGTGGCAGCTCTAATGCTGGGCATCATGGGTATCCATTTGTGACATAGCAGCCCATGCATTCCTGATGCTAGGAGTGGCAGTAATGGCCAAATGTGTTAGCTACTTCCCCTGTCCCACCTCTGGAGAAGCCCTGCCTTTACTTTAGTCTTAAGAACCTCATGCAGAGGAGAAGGTTCAAGATGGCAGAATAGGTCAGTGCTGTGCCTGCCACCTCCCAGGATCACATTAAAATTACAGTTATAGAACAATCAACCTCAAGAATCATCTGAAGACTAGCCGAATGGAACTCTTATAACTAAGGATATAAAAAAGAGGCCACATTGAAACTGGTTTGCGGGGTAGACACACAAAATGCTCTGACTTCATATCTAGAGATAGTAGTTGAGTACTGGGAGGGACACCTCAGCAGGGGAGGTCCCACCTGAAGAGCGAGGGGTCCCAGACCCATACTGGGCTCCCCACCCCAGGGTTCCTGTGCTGGGAAGAGGAGTCTCCAAAACATCTAGCAGTGAAAATCAACAAGGATTCCATTGTCCATCTCAGTGAGATGGAAAGCAGCTGGAAATTCAGATGTTCTCTTCAAGGGCCTGTGCTCAGACTCACTCACTTGCAAGCACTGACCCTCGGCTCTGACATAGAGGCAGCAACTTGAGAGCCTCTAAAGACATACAGGGAAAGACTGAGCTTTATGGCTAATGGTGAGGGCTAGAGAGACAGCTGCCATTATCCCCGTGTGGAACCTGCCTACGTGAGGGCACCATGTATCCTGTGTTGAACCCTCCCTCAAAAGACCAAATATGAGACCTCATTGGTCTGATAAAATCCTTGGTGACTCCTTGGGACCCTGCCATGCCTAGCTAGTGAGTGGGCAGTCTCAGCTCCTGGGTAGCCAGCCTCACCCCAAAAATGGTGGAAGTATTTTACAGCAGCAGATGGCCTGTGGCAGCCTGGAGAACTTTTGGTGGTGGTCAGTTAGCCCTAGCTTCTGCTGCAGCCTTTGTTGGGCAGCTCTTAGAGTTCTGCAGGTCAAGGTGAGTGATGGCTGGCCGCAGTATTCTCAGGGCATTTTGTGGGGTGGCCACAATCTCAGTGCTGGTACAGAACGTAAATCTGCATTAACTTTGTGAAAACCACTGGCCACACCCAATTACTCCCTGGGACCCCACCCCACTTAACTCACTTGACATCACCAGGGATACTGTCAACACCAGGTCAGCCAAACTGGCCCATGCACCTAAAGAGGCTCTTTCAGCAGCTGAGCCTTATGGTCAGCCCGCAGGTGGCAACAGGCCTGGGGGGGCCCTGGGCCTTTTGTTAAGCTGACCAAGGCCCAATTCTGGTGGCAGCCAGCCTTGGTTCATAGCAAGGACACTGGCATACATCTCCAGATCCATTGCAGGCAGCAACCAACTGTATACAGCTTTGGTAGCAGGTAGCTCCAGGCTGGTCACAGGCAAGGCTGAAATTGACCTGCATGGGAGCCCCTCCCAAGAGGCACCAGAAACAACACACCCATGGGGCAGCCTCAGACCACACCAGAGCACTACCAAATTGGCCCCACAAGTGGCACACCCAAAAGGTGGTCCCAACAGGCATAAGAACCTGCTGGGACAAATCCCCTTCTGAAGGGTCAGCCCCTACACAGCAGCTCATATGCTGTGGGCATAGCCAATCCTCACGGCCAGTCAGCCCAAGAGTCAGTACCACCCAGTGAAGTGCCAAAAGTAGTCAAGGCTCAATAACAACAGGAGAAGACACATATCACACATAAGAAACACTTCCTGGAGCATCCAGTCCAGGTGACCAGGGAGATTGTGCCATTGGACACCTACTTCATAAGGCCACCTGGCAAAGGCTGAGAGACATAGGAGACCTACCTCATACATAGAAGCAAACACTGTGTGGCAGCCACAATGAGGAAAAAAGAAACATGTCCCAAATAAAAGAACAGGAGAAAACTCCAGAAAAAGAAATAAAATGGAGGTAATCAACCTATCAGACACAAAGATTAAAACACTGTTATAAGAATGCTTAAGGAACTTAGAACTTCAACAAAGAGATAATAAGCATAAAGAAGGACAGAAGAAACCATAAAAAAGAACCAGTCAGAAATAAAGAATACAATAACTGAAATGAAGAATACACTACAAGGAAACAACAGCAGATTAGATGATGTAGAGGATTGAATCTGCAATTTAGAAAATGAAGTAGCAGAAAACACCTAATAGGAAAAAAAAAGAAAAAAGAATTAAAAAACAATGAATATAGTTTAAGGGACCTCAAGGGACCTCTGGGACAACATCAAGCATAACAACATTTGCATCATAAGGAACGAGATGAAAGGGAGCAAGGGATGGAGAACATATTGGAAGAAATAATGACCGAAATCTCCCTTAACCTGGCAAAGAAAAATAACATATTAGGCTAGGAAGTGCAGAGAGTCCCAAACAAGATGAATGCAAAGAGGCTCACACCAAGACACTTTGTGATTAAAATAGCAAAGGTTAAAGACAAAGAGAGAATCAAAAAGCAAGAGAAAAAGGCAGTTACCTACAAGGGAGATCCCATCAGACTATCAGCTGATTTCTCAACAGAAACTTGGCAGGCCAGAACAGAGTGGCAGGAAATACTCAAAGTGCTGAAAAGCAAGGGCTTACAACCAGGATTACTCTACCCAGCAAGGCTGTCATTTAAAATTGAAGGAGAGATAAAGAGCTTTCCGGACAAGAAAAAGCCAAAGAAATTCATTACCACCAACCCAATGTTACAAGAAATGTTAAAGAGACTTCTTGAAGAAGAAGAAGGGGGAAATTAAACAAACAGAAGATAAAAAATATGAACAATAAAGTGGCAATAATGACCTATGAGTAATCACTTTAAATGTAAATGGATTACATGCTCCAGTCAAAAGACACAGAGTGGCTGAACGGATAAGAAAACAAGACCCATTTGTAAATGCTGTCTATAAGAGACCCACCTCAGATTGAAAGACACACACAGATTGAAAGTAAAGGGATGGAAAAGATATTTCATGCAAATGGAAATGGGAAATAAAAGCTGAAGTAGTGATAGTTATATCAGAAAAAATAGACTTTGAAACGGAGACTATAGTAAGAGACAGAGAAGGACATTACATAATGACAAAGGGATCAATCCACCAAGAGGACCTCATTCTAGTAAACATCTATGCACCCAACACAGGAGCACATTAATATACATAATAAATGTTGAATGACATATTGGAATATTTTCCAGTATGATTATATGTTAGGCCACAAACAAGTCAATATATTTAAGAAGATTAAAATCATATCATGTGTCTTCTCTGACCACAATGGTATGAAAATAGAAATCAATTACAAAAAAGCTTGAAAAACACACAAACATACTAAATAACATACTAAACAATTCAATGGTTGAAAATGAGATTAAGAAAGAAGTCAGAAGATACCTTGAGACAAATGTAAATGAAAATAAAATGAACCCAAATCTATGGGACACAGTGAACGCTGTCCTAAGGGGGAAATTGATAGCAATACAGGTCTACCTCAAGAAACAGGAAAAATGGCAAATAAACAATCTAAGTTTACACCTAAAGGAACTAGAAAAAGAATAGCAAACAAGTCCAAAGTGAATACAAGGAAGGAAATAACAAAGATCAGAGCGGAACTGTTAGGTTGGTGCAAAAGTATTGTGGTTTTTCCATTTGTTTTTAACCTTTTAAACCACAATTACTTTTGCACCAACTTAATAAAGGAAATAGAGGCTTAACAATACAAAAGATCAGTGAAACCAAGAGCTGGTTCTTTCAAAAGATAAACAAAATTGATAAACCTTTAAACTGAGTCATCAAGGATAAAGGAGAGAGGACCCAAATAAATAAAATCAGAAACGAAAGAAAAGTTGCAACGAACAGCACAGAAATGCAAAAAATTTAAACAAAATACTACAAGCAATTATATACCAACAAATTGGACAATCTGGAAGAAATGGATGAATTTCTAGAAGCATACAATCTTCCAAGGCTGAATCAAGAAGAAACAGAAAATCTTAACTGATTACTACTAATGATATCGAATCAGTAATCAACAATTTCCCAGCAAACAAAAGTCCTGGACCAGATGGTTTCACAGGTGAATTTTGCCAAACGTTCAAAAAAGAATTAACATTTATTCTTCTCAAACTATTCCAAAAATTCAAGAGGAGGGAAGGTTCCCAAGCTCATTGTACGAGGCCACCATCACCCTGATCCCAAAACCAGACAAAAACATTACAAAAAAAAAGAAAGTTATAGGCTGTTATCTCTGATGAATATAGATGCAAAAATTCTCTACAAAATATTAGCAAATGGAATTCAGCAATACATTAAAAAGATCATATACCACGATCAAGTGGGATTTATTTTTGGCATGCAAGTTTGGTTCAATATTCACAAATCAATTAACTTCATACACTACATAAACCAAATTAAAAAATAAAAATCATATGATCATATCAATAGGTGCAGAAAAAATGACAAAATTTGACATCCATTTATGATAAAAACTCCTAGCAAATGGGAACAGATATAACATATTTCAACATAATAAAGGCCATATATAACAAACTCACAGCTAACATCATATTTAATGGGGAAAGCTAAAAGCATTCTTTTTAAGATGAGAACAAGACAAAGATGTCCACTTTCACCACTTTTATTCAACATAGACTTCTTAGTCCTATCCACAGCAATCAGACAAGAAAAAAAAAAGGCATCCAACTTGGAAAGGAAGAAGTAGAACTGTCATTATTTGCAGGTGACATGATACTATATGCAGAGAACCCCCACGATTCTTCCAAAAACCTATTAGAACTGATAAATGCATTTAGTAAAGTAGCAGGATATAAAATTAATATTCAGAAATCAGTTGCATTTTTATACATCAATAATGAATTATCAGAAAGGGAAATTAAGAAACCAATCCCATTTATAATTGCAAAACAAATATTTAGAAATAAATTTAACCAAGAAATAAAAGTCCTGTACTCAGAAAATTTTAAGGCATTGAAGAGAGAAATTAAAGAAGATACAAATAAATGGAAGCATATATCATGCTCATGGATGGGAAGAATTAATATAGTTTAAATGTCCATATTACCCAAAGCAATATATCAATTCAGTGCATCCCTATCAAAACACCACTGGCATTTTTCACTAGAACAAATAATCCTAAAATTTATATGGAACCGTAAAAGACCCTGAATAACCATGGCAATCTTGAGAAAGAAGAACAAAGCTGGAGGTAGCATGCTACCTTAACTATACCACGTGCCATAGTAATCAAAACAGCGTGGTATTGGCATAAAAGCAGACACGTAGATCAATGGAACAGAATACAGAGCCTAGAAAAAAATCCATGCCTATATGGTCATTTAATGTATGACAAAGGAACAAGAAGATACACTGGGGTAAAGATAGTCTATTCAATAAATGATACTGAGAAAACTGGGCAGATACATGCAAAAGAATGAACTGGACCATCTTCTTTCTCCATATGAATAAACTCAAAATGGATTAAAGACTGAAATGTAAGACCTCAAACCATAAAACTCCTAGAATAAAACATAGGCAGCAAGCTCTCAGACATTATGCTTAGTAATATTTTTACTGCTGTATCTCCTCAGGGAAGGGAAACAAAAGAAAAGAAAACAAATGGGAGTATATCAAACTAAAAAGTTTTTGCACAGCAAAGGAAACCATCAACAAAACAAAAAGACATCCTACTGAATGGGAGAATATATTCAGTGATATATATGATAATGATTAATGTCCAAAGTAATAATAATTTAAGAAAGTATACAATTCAACACCAAGAAACCAAACAGTGCAGTTAACAAATGGGCAGAGGACCTGAGTAGACATTTCTCCAGAGAGGACATAGAGATCGCCAGTAGACATGAAAAGATGCTTAATGTCACTAATCATCAGAGAAATGCAAATAAAAACCACAATGAGATATCACCTCACATCTGTCTCAATGGCTATTGTCAGTAAAATAACAACAACTGTTGGTGAGCATGTGGAGAAAAGGAAACCCTTGTGCACTGTAGGTGGGATTGCAAATTGGTTTAGCCACCATGGAAAACAGTATGGAGGTTTCTCAAAAAATTAAAAATAGAATTACCTTATGACCCAGCAATTCCACTCCTGGGGATTTATTCAAAGAAAACCAAAACACTAATTCGAAATGATGTATGAACCCCTATATTCACTGTGGCATTATTTACAATAGCCAAGATATGGAAACAACTGAAATGTCCATCAATAGATGATTGGATAAAGATTAGGTGGTATATATGTACAATAGAATATTACTAGGCCCTAAAAAAGAGTGAAATCTTACCATTTGCGACAACATGGATAAATCTAGAGGGAATTATGATAGATGAAATAATTCAGACCGAGAAAGACAAATACCATGTGATCTCACTTATATTTGGAATCTAAAGAACAAAATAAGTGAACAAATACAACAGAAACAGACTTAGATACAGAGAAGAAACTGACAGTTACTAGATGGGAGGGGATGGGGGGGCTGGGTGAGAAAGGTGAAGGGATTAAGAAGTACAAGTTGGTAGTTAACAAAATAGTCATGGGAATGTAAAATACAGTATGGGGAATATGGTCAATAATATTATAAAAACTATGTATGGTGTCAGGTGGGTACTAGACTCATCAAGTTGATCACTGCATAAATTATATAAATGTGTAACTACTACGCTGTATACCTGAAACTAATATGAAATAATACTGAATGTCAAGTATTAAGAAAAACAGTGACAGGGATATAAACTGCAGCATAGGGAAGATAGTCACCAATATTGAAATAACTATGTACAGTGTCAGGTGGGTAATAGACTTACTGGGGTTATCGCCTTGTGAGGTAGTATCAGTGTCTAATCACTATGTTGTTTTGTATACCTGAAACTAAAAAAACCCCAAAATACCTCTCATTCCACGGGGGCTCAGAAGAAACCAGAGTTAATGCAGCACCGCTAGGCCTTACATGAAGTGCATTCAATTTGTGTGTTATCCCAACTCTTGTGCGGGAAGTCTCTGGCTGACTGGTATCTGTCCCAGGTGTGAGTGGTAGAAATGATGTCCAAACTCTCAAAGAATGGGCTATACAACTTACCTTGAAGTGTGGCCATGATTTTGTGAAATCCTCTAGAGATAGTTACTGAGCTGCCTGAATGGGCTTTCCCTGATGAGTGGGGCCCAGTAGGGGCCACTGTTAGGGTACCCCTGTGAATTCTTAAATAGTGAAGAGGAGAGTCAGATGGACAAGCTAAGTCAGAGCCTATTTGGGAAGGGTATGATTCAGATGTTGGGGTAACCAAGAGGCAGTCAAAGGACAGACTGAGACTGGGGTTGGAGAGCTGAGACCTCAGATTTAGGCAGAGATATTGGGGATCTTTACTGAATAAGTGAGGGAGGTTCTAGTGTGTCAGCTTCAGGTGCCCAAAATGCACCTTTTTTTTAGTGGGTGGACACTTGAGGTGCATTGAGTGTTAGTCTGTGCTGAGGAGGCAGAATTAAGCGTGTACACTTTTCTTTGCTGATTCTTCCTCTTTTTTCCATGTAAATTTTGGTGAATGTTTATGTTTCCCAGAGTTTGTTTTCTTCTCACCTTGAACATCTGTGGGAGACAAGTGAAGGGGTGGGAAACTCATATTGCTGGGGGAAGACTTAAGGAACTGGAGCTGGTAGGTGGGGTGGTGTCTTTACTCATGATGAAGTGGAGATGAGGGAATCGTAACATGGTGAGAGCTGGAAAGGGTGCCAAGGTTGGTGAGCAGAAAAGGGATTATAAGTTGCCTGTCAACACTGAGGGGTCAAAAGCTGATAAAGAGAGACTGGTTCGAAAGCCAAGGCCGGGACAAACTAGCAGGAGCACTGTCCTGGTTGATTCCCGTAACTGGCTTTCACATTGCTGCCACGGGCTGGGGGATGCAGTGGCTGAGATTGGCACCAACTGCTTTCTCTGCCTCTTGATGGCCTCATCCACCCATGGACAAAATAGAGGACATGTTAGGGACAGGAATTTCATCCCAGTTTCTGGCCATTGGGGTCAGGTGGTAGGGAAAGGGATAAAGGGCAGAGTCTTAGTAGGATAGAAAAACAAAGCAGATGGATAGTTTAGTTCTTCAGTGTGTTTTTTAAAGTTTGTTTTTGTTTTTTAAGGTGAGTGGAGTGTACGTATTAGTGGGAGACTCAGATTTTCTCATGTTTATATAGAGCATATACAGCATGCTATAAATTCCAGGTGGTCTGTATTTCCTGAGGGTTTGGACTGGCTTCTAGGATGACAATGGTTTTTGGAAGTGTATGGAAATAGTGGCAGAAGAATGACAGTTGCTCAGAAAATGGCCATTTTGCGTTGACATGTGCAGGGACTTAATGTGAATTCTGCTGGCTCTGTAGAAGGACTAGTAGTGTTGTCTTCATGGTGTGTAGTAGTTGGAGGGCTCCCTTGAAACATTTTATTTTCTGTTTGACCATTGGACAAATGGGCCCACCCTGGAAAGCTTTGAGCATTGTTCTCCAAAACAGGAATCAAAATGGGGAATTATCGATGAAGAGTAAGGAACTGAGTAGCCAGTTAACATGAAAGATTTGTGTTGGTGAAGTGGGTGGTGTTGGTATGTTGAGATGGATGCAGCCATTTCTGCACTAAAGTCTATTGTGAGGGTTTCCCAGAGCTCTTCAGGGGTTAGAAGTGATGGCAGTCATTCTTCAGTCTTCTGGGCCTTCCCACCTGAATGCAGGGGAAAGGGAAAACAGACCTGGATTTCTGCTAGTGTTACATATCAGAAGTATAGTGAGGGGAAGGCCAAGAAGAATGGTAAAGCTTCTGAATCCAGTGTCCAGTGAAGTGATTTTCAGAAAATTCTCAAGAATAAAAGGATGAAGCTTTTTAGACATCTCCAAGGGCTTTTACTCCAATTCTTTTTTTCCTTCTTCTCAAAGACAAAGTGATCAAATTCTGAAAAAGGTTGTGAACTCTCTCTGGAGAGTTTAGAACACCATCTGTCTTAAATAGAGTATGATTAGTGACAGAGATTTGTCTTCTATTTTATCTATTTTATCTCCTTTGGTTGGTTTTATCTAAATGATTCTAGGGCCTGTTTATTGGTTTGTTTTTTAAATCAATGATTCATTAAGAGCTTATTCCAGGGAAGAGTGCTAATATCCCACTTGTAAAATAAAACAATACTTCTCTTTTTAAGATTACAGAAATGATAACTGTCGTGCAAACATTCTCGGCTTTGAGTAATTCTACCATAGAGGGAATAGATATTATGGCAATAAAATTCAAAAATATATATCAAGGGGTTAAGAAAAAGCAATATGACATCCTGGATCCAAGAAGGACAGAATTTGACACAGATTTCTTAGAGTTCATGGCAAAAATCAATGCTTTAGAGGTAAGTAATTATACATACTTTTACTTTAGTAAAGCTCAAATGTAATCAATAATACTGGAATACACATATTTATTATGTTACTCTTGCAAATTGATCAAAAATATTTCCTAGTGTGAATAATTTTTTAAGTAGTCCACAAAATATTTTCCACTTTTATAAAAATGAAAAATTAGCATATTCAATAAAAGATGTCAGTGAATAACCAGAAACCCAAAGGACTATTGTAGCTAACGTTCATTTCCAGTTTACACTAAAATTTGTATTCAGTTTTTGTTGTGCCAAGGAGCCAATGTCATTTTTCCAGAATGAGGGAATATTTGTCATCCTTATTCTTTGTTTCAAGTGTGAAAAGATTTGAGGACAGATTAGGAAGGGGCGGGGGTCACTCCCCACTTGGCCCTGCCCTTGACTGCCATATTCTCTCTGCCGTTTAGGGGATAGCTCTTAAAGGTCCTTGTCCTGTTTATCAGAGCCCCAGGGCCACTGGAGGGATGAAGGTAGTTAACAAGTATGTCTGGTTGACACGTAACATCTGTCTTTCTCACCTTTTGGGTTTATATGACCTCAGTTACTCCCTTATTGAAAACTACTATAAAACCAGGTTTAGCCCCAAGGGAGAGGTCCCCTCTTTGCTGCACAATATCCTGGAGACACAGGGAGGGACAAGAATATACTCTCTCCACCGCCTGAGTCTGAAATTTTTGCCATGAAGGTGAGGAAAGTGTTTGTGTGTGTGTGTGTGTGTGTGTGTGTGTGTGTGTGTGTGTGTGTGTGTCTGTACAGGGTGCCAAAAAAATGTATACACATTTTAAGGAAGGAAAAAACTGTATTAAAATTACGCTGATGGTAACCACTCTGAGCACCTCTTGTAATTGCAGAAGTCAAACCGTGACTTGTATTCATCTTTTGTTATTAGTACATGATGAGTATTGCAATTTTAATACAGTTTTTTCCTTCCTTAAAATGTGTATACATTTTTTGGCACCCTGTGTGTGTGTGTGTGTGTGTGTGTGTGTGTGTGTGTCTGTGTGTGTTATTTATTCTTTAAAGATTCTTTAAAATCTATATTACATGTAGTCTGGACAATATAAATAAGAAAGATCCTAAAATTCTAACAACACTGCCTTTTCTTTTTGGCATATATTTCCTTTCAGGTTTGGAAAGTTAGACTCTGATATTAATATAAATTAATTAATATTTTAGATGTGACTTTTAGTGTTTGGCTAGTTGGGCAGGGTAGAGTTTGCTTCTAAAAAGATTTGCGAATTACATCTTCATGGTGATGGGAATGTGTGGATTTTTTAAATTAAATTATTTTTATGGTTGCTTAATAAAGATTACATGTTGTAAAGGCTCTACTGTGGTCTTAGATACAAACTTTAGCTTTCAGTATATTTAGAGGCCATATTAACTTTTTAATATTTTGAAAGAGGTGTCAGTGTTTTAGCTTGCCTTCCTTTCCCAATGTTTGAGTAGTGGATGTGGTATAGATTAGTAGACCATAACAATGTAATCTGTGAGTGAAAGGAACTTGTAAAGAGTGCATCAGTTCCATTGGTTGGGTACCAGGAGTTTGGAGTTCACTGCTTGGGATGGTGCAGGTCTCAAAGAAATGTTTTCTTCATGTTCCTTCTTAGCATGGTAAAGAGGTTTCTGAGAGCAGCAGAGTTTGAAAATGGCACCTGTTGACCTTGGGTGTCTATAGTGTCATTACATTGCTCTAGCAGTATGCTTAGAAATTCTCAATATACCAAAGAAATATGCTTGGTAAGGGATGTTCACTCCTTTCATAAATTCTCTAGTCAGTAATTTCCAATAGATGACAAGCAGCAAATGGAAATCACATGTGTACTTTTATTGTTTCTAGCCATTGTATGAAAAATAGTTAAAAGAAGCAGATGAAATTAATTTTAATAATGTACTTTATTCAACCCAACATAATTCAGAATATTGCCATTTTGACATGTTATCAATATAAGAATAATTGAGATATTTTATATTCCTGTCTTTGGTACGAAAGTGAAACGTAGTGCATATTTTATATTTGCAACACATCTCACTTCCAAGTAGTGACATTTCAAGTGCTCAGTAGCCACATGTGGCCAGTGGCCACAATATTGGACAGTTCAGTTCGAGATGCTTAGATGGTAGGTGTGCTGAAGGCTATTTTGATTCTGTAGGAAAATTGTTAATTATTGTTAAACAAAATGAATTTCTTCCTTAGTGTCAAAAATCATTTAAATATTAGTGTTTTATTTCAGGTACAAATACAGGCATTTATGAACAGTGCTTTTGGAAAAATCTTATCTTCTCAGCAGGCTCTTCAGCTGCTTCAAAGGTATTTATAATTATTAGGCAGTATAGTTTCTACTTGGGATAACTTTATATCTGAAAATACAATTTCAAATAAGATGTTCTTGGAAACCTCTCCTAGGCAAACATTAAAACTCACAAACATTAATCTTTCAATCACCATTAAACAGACTTAAAAATTTGAAATATGATATTTTTCATTGCATATTTTTGGTAGCAGAAAGTCTTTCAATGAGAAAATAAAATATTTTCCATGTTTTTTTCCCCCAGCTATGTAATATATTTGAAGTTAATTTCATAGGTGTTGTTGGAAAGGGAGCAAAGTAATGTTTAATTCTGCGTACTGAAAGGATTTCTGAAAGTGAAATGAAGAGTGGTAGATCTCCAACTTTCCATTTTCCTTTGTGAGTGCTCCCGTAGCTTCTTTTCCCTCTGCTCCCGACATCAGGGCTCCCCTAAAGGGAAGGAAAGCCTAGATTAGGGGGACAAGCTGGACTAGGGGCTATTTTCTTCCCGAAGGAAGGACTCATGACCCACGTTAGGGACCCTTTGGGAACTCTCCACTGAGAGCCGGTGGATCTGGGCTTGGGCCCAGTTTTGCTATACTTCCATGTCTCTCTGATGATGGATGATACCGTGAGACCTGACCTTATGAGACAGACCATCATAAGTCAAAACAGACAAAATGATTTTGGTAAGTGATAGTACTGTACAGACAGATGGCAGGTACCATTTTCTTGGCGATTTCTCTCTCTCTGCCTTTTTTTTTTAACCTATAGTATGCTGGTGTTAACTCACTTTATTATCAGAACATTCGGATTCTGGTATTTTCTGTGTATCACTTAGTCTCTAAGTGAAAGTGATATTTGGCTGACAAAAATCATTATTATTATGACTATTATTATAATTATTTTGGAATCATATAAGCATTAATATTGACAGAGGGATAGTGAGTGTGTTCCCCTCCCATCTTTGCAAAGCCAACTCCCCACTCATCTTTTCAATCTCAGTTTAAATGTCACTTTCTCAGGGAAGTATTTCTTGACTTCCCAGAGGTGCTGGGTTACCTGTTATGCACATTTCTGGCACCCTTGTAATTTAAATAATTACTTATGTAACTCTTGTCTGATCCTTCTCTTTCCCATAAGATAACTGTAGGCTCCACGAGGGCTGCACGAGGGTCCTCCGTGAGGACCACACACGTACCTTGTTCATCACTGTATCCTAGCAATGTATGAAGGCTGGTATGAATATTTGTCAAATGACTAAATGAATGGATTTTTTAGGATTGCAGCAATTCTTAAGTATGTTTCTCATTTACTTTTTAATTACTCACCTTCAATTACTTTTAGATTTCAGAAGCTGAACATTCCCTGCCTTCAATTAGAAATAAATCACACAATTGAGCGTATTCTTCAGTATTACGTGGCTGAACTTGAAGCTATTAAGAAGGCAAGTATCATGTTTATAAATAGAAGGGTACTTTAGTACAAAAAGAAATGTATTTCGAAAGTATTTGCCATGATTATCTTGTACCAAGCTTTCAGGAGCAAACCTTTCACTGCTAAGTAGCTCTGGTGCGCCCCGCTCTGTGTGGGAAGGTGCTGACAGTGGATGTCACTGGACACCCACATTTACATCCCTGTGCTCTTAAGAACTGTCTTTCAGCACTTTAGTGGTTATCAGAGAGTAAGGGGAGAGGGGAGATGGTAGAGGAGGGTAAAGGGGGTCAAATATATGGTGATGGAAGGAGAACTGACTGGCTGGTGAGCACACAGTGTAATATATAGATGATGTATTAAAGAATTGTACACTTGAAACCTCTGTAATTTTACTAACCATTGTTACCCCAATAAATTTAATTAAAAAAACATGAGAAAAAAGAACTGTCTTTGTGTGACAGCATTCATGTGTTTATAGGAAAGCCCATTTAAGTTCATATTTTTATGTGTAGAAATACATGCTCTGAAGACTGTCATGGCAGATATAACGTAGCAATGTGTTCTCGCTATTGAATATCTCCTTTAATTTTGGGATAAAAAAGCAGAAAAAAAATACATGTAATGGGAAATAAGGGTTAAGAGAGGATTAAGTGTCATATACTATAAACAATATAGTTTCTGAACCTCTGAAGTGTTATTTATATATTTACTGACTACCTACCTCCTTGGTACGAAACATGGGAATAATGGTAAAACATCAATACAAATGTAGCTTTCTGTTTTTTGCCTCTTCCATTGTATTGAATTTCAGACATTAATACTAGACCTTTAATTACAGCTTTATCATTCTCAAAAAGATGATCCCCCTCTGGCTCGCAACATGCCCCCTATAGCAGGAAAAATTCTTTGGGTGAGACAGCTCTATCGTCGGATAAGTGAACCCATCAACTATTTCTTTGTAAGCCAATTGTTAAGTTTCCAGTATGTGGATTATGGTGGTTTTTAATACAAGAACTATATTTTATGCTATAATATTTGTGTCCAAGGAAGTAGCTAGAGCTAATTCTTTTACTGGGTGAAGAAAAATTAGTTTATAAATATGCCTGAGAGACACCAAGCCAATTTTTTCATGTTTGGTAGATAAGCCCGTTTAGTTACAGTTACATCTAAGGGGGTGAATCTTATAACTTTATGAGTTTTAATAATACAGGACACTTTATAAAGGCTCTAAAAAAGTAATTGTTTTGAAAATAATAAAGTACAGGCCAAGCGCTGAGGCTTACCTTTATGTGTGGACAGATAGGTCACTGATATATATATTAGTTAAGGTTGAGATACCCTTGGAGCATCTGTTCCTGTATGAAGAACTGAGACCTAGAGAAGGGAATAATAAAGCGTGTTCATTCTCTGTGTCCTTAAGGGGATTAGATTTCTGAAAAACACTAGAATACTGAGACCTTGTCGGCATTCTGAAATTGCCAGTCTGTCTGCTGTTTTTTGTTTTTGCGTTGTTTTTTTTTTTAACTTTGTTTTTTAAAGAGACAGAGGAGCAAAGCAGACACAGTCTACTTGGTGTTGTGTCTTATACGCAAATATAGAACAAAATAACTACCAGGCAATAGTCTTGCAAGTAACATTATTTAAGCATTATTAAATATTAAGTTTTTGGTTTTTGTTTGGCGACTGTCATTTTACTTTTCTCAATATTTGAAAAAATGAAAATGCTGGTCTTAGACAAGGATGGGCACTTGATCACTGGTTGCTCTGTAGTGGCAGAGCAGAGGTTGCCCGGTTTGTGACATTTACCATTTACAACATAAAACATTCCATGGTTACAGAAATAAATTTGGTTTCTCTTCTGTGATATAGGGTTACTTTATTTTGGGGGAGGGAGGTGCTGGAATTTGCAAACTTTGGAATTTTCCAAAGTTCAGGGAAAATCAGTCCATTGTATCTTGTCCAGAAAAGTGGGGAAGGAACAGAGTTGGAGGTAGAGGCTCTCAGTGCCTGGGGCTGGCTGCAGGGCTGGAGACCTTTCTTGTTAAGTCCTTTATTCCCTTTTCCAAGTTTCCCTTTCTACTGATAATGTTTCCCTCCTTCCATCTCTAGCTTGTATAGCCTTCCTCATCTCTGTTTTACTCTGAGGAAAACATCTAAATGGGTAGCATAATTATTTGATGTCATTTTAAATATAAGCAGCTTTATGATTTGGATATGAAAACAAGCAGCAGTTTTTTAAAACTAAATCTTTCTTTTTCCCTTAAAAAACAGAAAAACTCAGAAATTTTGTCAAATACAGAAGGTAAAGCTATCATTCGTCAGTATAACAAAATTTCCTATGTCCTGGTGGAATTTGAGGTGGTCTATCACACGGCCTGGGTCAGAGAGATGTCGCAGCTGCAGTACGGTGTGTAGAGGACTGTGCAGTGAGGCGCAGGCGCGGGGTGGGGTGGGGGTGGTGTCAGGCGAGTTTGAATGAGCTCATGGTTCTGGAGAAGCTTCACATCCCTTTTATATCATCTTATGATGGTTCAATTTAGATTTGGGGGTGATACAATTATTTATTTCTTTACAGTTAGTAATAACACTCTGATTTTATAAGCAAAAAATTGTCATGACCTTAAAGTTGATATACTTCGATTATGACTTCTCCGGAAAAACAGTATTTAAAAGGAAGTGTTAAGACTCTTTGTAGACATTTTTCCATAGATATAGGAAAGTTTTCATATTTAGTTTTATCATGTTATAGATTGAAATCTTAGCCCCAATCAAGGGAGAAAGAATTGCAGCTTGCTGGTCTGCCTCCCTCCCTCCTCCTATGTTCCCTCCCTCCCTCCCTTCCGCTCTTTCTTTATCTATAGCTGAATTTAACTTCAATGTTGAGCTCCAGTAAATTAAGTGTATTAGGACTGTGTCTAAGTACCTGCGAGGGGTGCTAAGACACTGGGCAATTAAGTGTGAGGTGGGGCGATGGTAGTTCTAAGCCATCATCCATCTGTGGTGGCATTATCTGAAGTATTGTTATTGTTGAGCTCAACCATTGGTTATGCTTTGTCCCACTTTATCCTTAAGCTCTTACCCATAAGCTTGGGGGAACCCTAACTGTGTCCCTGGTACAATAGTTTCTGCCTCCCAGGATCTCCACTTAAGCAGAGCACAGAATTGCAGGCACAAGAAGCACAAATTCTGCAGTTGGGTCACTGGGAGTGACAGTGAGAGGGGCCACTCCTACTTCTGCCTCTTGGTTCCAGACCCATGTATTTTAGCTGTTGGGAACACAACACTATATACAGGCCACTGATTCACTGCACCTGCATCCTGGAGGGCAGTGCCCCAAGCCAGCAGGGTGTCTTCCCCAACTGACACCATAGTTAAACCTTTAATAGGCCACTTCTGTCAGACCAGCTGTTTCTGGGTAATGTAAATGGAAGGACCCTATGGATCCTAATGAAAGCCCGTTAATAGAGCAACACTCTCAAAGGAGCATCAAGAGAAGGTTAACATTCACATTATAGAAAAGAGTAAAAGAATGTTTAACAACTGACACATGGAACATGTACATGTTAGCTTCTACAATACCATGCAGTTTTCTACCCTATTTTTTTGTCCTGCTGTTTTTTTCCTTCTTATTTGTATATGTTCAAAAACAAGTTCAACAGCCACCTGTTCCATAAAGCCCTTCCTTGTCTTCCTGGTAGAAGATAATTTGCTCCTCTTCTAGAATCCTCCACACACTTTATCTGCAGTTCTTTCTCATGACACTTACTGCTTCTTGATCTGTCTTATCTCCCCTACACATTCCAAGGATACTCTCTCTGTCTATTTCATCTTTGCATCCTTTAAATAACAGCATAGCTAACATGCAATGCTTACCACGTGCCAGGCTTTGTCTAAGCACTACATATACAACTTCCTTTAATCCTCATGGCAACCCTTTGAGGAACTATTATTATCCTCATCTTTACAGATGAGGAAACTGGAGCACTGAGTGGTTAAGTGACTTCCCAAGATGATACAGCTTGGAAGTGGGAAGGCCATGATTCAGATTTGCCTTTCATGTAAACACAGGCTGGTGGGAATGAATTGCTCCGGAAGGCTTCTTGGTGTTATAGTGATGTGATGATGTTTAACTATCCAGAAATTCAGAATAATGACTGGGGACCTAGTATCAGTCTCTTTTAGTTGGTTGCTTTATGTGAGTATGAAGTTCTCTGGTGATGATTTACGTGGGATGGATGTTCACTCAGCCCTGGAGCAGACTTCCCTGTTGTCAGTATTGTTAGTGGTCTTGCTGACCATTTTGTCCTTGCAAGAAAGCTCAGTACAGCCTTAAGGAAGACAGATTTCATCAAATGTTCAAAAGTTACTTTGGAGTTTACTTGGGAGGGTAAATGATTTCTAGCCCAATTTTAATAAGGTTACAAATGTATTGGGTAAAATTTTTAGTTGAAATCCTCATGAAACCAGCATCATTAGGAAGCATACTAAGACTAACTTTATCTGATGAGTAAAAGTCTACTAACTTCAAAGGGATATACAGATATTTTATTAGAAATTTGATGCAGACACATTTTGTACAGTAATGTGAGGCTTGGAAGATATGTGGGAAATTCTCACGTTAGTAGTGTTCGTTAATGTGAGATATAATTCAAGCTAGTGCATACTTGTCTGTAACTGTGTTATTATTATGCCTCTAAAGGTAATTCATGTTAGGATAACAAATAATCTAAGGTTGCTCAGCATGAACCATTGGGATTATGTATTTCAATTTATAATAAAAGGCATATCTGAAAATGCCTATTTATATTAATAATGTTCATGTAGTGATTCAGGTACAGTGTAAAAAATTCTTCCCCTACATTCCAGGAGTTCACAGTGCAATGGTGTTTAATAAATACTTCTTACTGATACTGAGCCTGGTTATCAGAAATTCAGAATGGAGAATTCATTCAGATACACTCCTTAAAGAAGCTAGTTGGGGTGAGGCATGGAAAAGGGTTTTAAATCCATGAGGTGTGTCACATGTTTTGTAACTGTGCACATCTTCTAGTTCTCTCCCAGGGGTTAAATCACCATCTATAAAAATAAACTAACTGTATTACAGCTCTCTTAGTCCCACTCAGAAAGTTATTGCAGCTTATAGCACAAAGGTTATCCATTCTTGGTCTATTTCTTATCTCTCTTGATCTGGTTTTATGGTTTTACAGAAACTGCATTTATTTAAGTTTGGAGCACTGACCATGTGTCAGATACGTCCCTAAGAACCTGGGATATCCAGAACTGTTCTTTTGCTTGTAAGAAGTCAGTAGTCCAGTGGGAAAGACGGGTAGGGAAACAGGGACAGAAGCAGAAAAGAAATCCAGAATAACTAATGTCAACAACTGTTTATTTGTAGCTTTACAAGCCACACTTTTTGTGCGACATCCAGAATCAGGAAAGTTGATGGTTAATTTTGATCCCAAAATTCTGGAAGTTGTTCGGGAAACTAAGTGCATGATAAAAATGAAGCTGGATGTTCCAGAACAAGCAAAGAGATTGCTAAAATTGGAAAGTAAATTGAAAGCAGACAAATTGCGTTTGCAGGTAAGATAGATTATATTTTCTAGTTATTTTTGAAGTCTTTTTAAAAAAAAAAAAAAACAGCAAAAAAACCCCCCAAAACAAAAATATATCAGATTTCCGGTCAAGATGGCAGAGTAGGTAAAGGCTGTACTTGCCTCCTCTCACAATCACATCAAAATTACAGCGAAACTAAATCATTGAGAATCGCTTGAAGTCTAGCTGAAATGAAGCCTTACAACTAAAGACATACAGAAGAAGCCATCTTGAGACAGGTAGGAGGGGCAGAGACATTGAACCGGGCTCAGCACAACCACATGTGACCATTAAAAATCAGGAGGAATATCTCGGATGTGTAGGTCTCTCCCAGAGGAGCAAGGAGGTCTCAACGGTATACTAGGTTCTCCAGTCCAGTGTTCCAGTGCTGAGAAGTCCTCATAACTTCTGGCTATGAAAACTAGTGGAGATTGTGGCTGAGCAAGAGGAGGGCAGCTAGAGTCCCAGGCAGTCCTTTTAAAGGGCCCATGTGTGGACTTACTCACTGACGGATTTGCTGGCTCTGATCGCCAGTGATGGGGCAGCAGCTCGAAAGGCTCCAGGGACATAAAGGGAGGAACTGAGTTGTCTAGATTTGCGCTGAGGTCTGGAGGGACAACTTTCTCCCAGACAGAGAAGCTGGTGGAAGCCATTGTTTCTTGGCTGAGCCCTCCCACTTCCTGGTGTGCAGACAAAGGTGGCCCCCATATCTGAGTCTCTCTAACCTGGCTAACACCATTTATCTACCCCACCCCAGTAATTCCCATAGACCTTGCCCCACCTAACTTTAGGGAAACCCAAGCCACTTCCAGTGGCTTCTCCATATAAACAGCCTATCTTGACTCATGCTACAGACTTTCCTAAAATCTCTCAAAGGTTCATAAAACCCAGTCAAACATCATCTGGCTTCAGCATGTCCCATACCTCTTACTGAGCAGCCCCAAGCTTGGCACTAGTGACAGCCACCCTTGGTTTGTGGCCTAGCCTCTTGAGTCATCTCCAAGTCCAGCATGGTGGCAGCCATCTGCAGATTGCTTTCTGGCTTGTGCCAGGTGGTCCTGGGCAGGGCACAGGCTGTGGCTGAACTTGACCTGAGGTGAAGCCCCTCCCAGGAGGACCTGGGGCTGGCAAGCTTGGTGGCCAGCTTTGGACCGAGCCAGAACATCACCAGGCCATCTCCAAGAACGCCACGCCCAAAGGGCTGATTGGGCAGGCACCAAAGCCCTGCTAAAGTGAATCCTACTCTGTAGGGTTAGACCCTGTACAATAACTCCTCCATTGTACTCACAGCCAGTCCTCACAACCAATCAGCCTGATGGTCAATCCCTCCCATTGAAGTGCAAATAGCAACCAAGTGTCAACTACAACAGGAGGGCATACACAACCCACAGAAGGGACACACATGAAATACCTGGCTCAGGAGACCAGGTACACTGCATTACTGAGCCCCACAGGACACCTACTAAGTGAGGCCACCTTTCTAAGACCAGGAGGCATAGCAGTCCTATGTAAAGAAACAAACACAGGGAGGCAGCTAAAATGGGGAGACAAAGAAACATGTCCCAAATAAAAGAACAGAACAAAACAAAAAAGGAACTAAACAAAATGGAGACAAGCAATCTACCATATGCAGAGTTCCAAACACTGATTATAACAATACTCAGTGATCTCAGGGAGAACTTCAGCAAAGAGATAGGAAACATAAAAATGGAGATAGAAAACATAAAAAAGAACAAGGCAGAAATAAGGAATACAATAAATGAAATAAACAGTATATTAGAGGGAAGAAATAGTAGATTAGCTGACGCAGAGGATTGAGTCAATAATTTGAAAGATAAGGTAACAGAAAACACCCAATCAGAACAGTAAAAAGAAAAAAGAATCCAGAAAAATGAGGACAAGTTAAGGGGCCTCTGGGACAATATCTACCAACATTTGCATTATAGTGGTACCAGTAAAAGAGAGAGAGGAAAGAATTAAAAACCTATTTGAAGAAATAATGACAGAAAACTTTCCTAACCTGGCAAAGGAAATAGACAAGCCCAAGAAGTGCAGAGAGTCCCAAACAAGATGAACCCAAAGAGGCCCACATGAAGACACATCATAGTTAAAATGTTACAGGTTAAAGACAATCCTAAATGCAGCAAGAGAAATGCAGTTAGTTACCTACAAGGGAGCTCACATAAGATTGTCAGCTGATTTCTCAACAGAAACTTTGCAGACCAGAACAGAGTGACAGGAAATACTCAAAGTGATGAAAAGTAATGACCTACAACCAAGATTACTCTACCCAGCAAAGCTATCATTTACAATCAAAGGACAGATAAAGAGCTTCCTAGACAAGAAAAAGCTGAAGGAGTTCATCACCACCAAAGCTGTATTACAAGAAATGTTAGAGGGACTTCTTTAAGACTATACAAAAAAGACAAAAATATGAATAATAAAATGGCAATAACTATGTATCTATCAATAATTATTTTAAATGTAAATGTATTAAGTGCTCCAATGAAATGACGTCGGGTGGCTGCATGGATAAGAAAACAAGACCCTTACATATGCTGCCTACAAGCAACTCAACTTGAGATCGAAAGACACAGACTGAAAGTAAAGGGATGGGAAAAGATATTTCATGAAAATGGAAACAGAAAAGAAAAAACCTGGAGTAGCAATACTTACACCAGAAAAAATAAACTTTAAAACAAAGACTATAACAAGAGACAGAGAAGGACCCATAATTCCACTTTTGAGTATTTATCCAAAGAAACCCAAATGTTACTTTGAGGGGACGTGTGCATCCATATGTTCATTGCAGCACTGTTTACAATGGCCAAGACGTGGAGGCAGCCCCGGTGTCTGTAGATGGAAGAATAAAGAAGAGGTGGTACATATATACAATGGAATATTGCTTGGCCATGGAAGGAAATGGGTTCTTGCTATCCTCAGTGGCATGGATAGACCTGGTGGGTATTGTGCTGAATGGAGTATGTCAGACAGAGAAGGACAGATACAATGTGATTTTGCTTATATGTGGAATCTAAAAGTGAACAAACAAAACAGAAACATGGTTGCCAGGGGAGAGGGGAGTTGGGGTGGTATTATAGTTGAATCTTGGTTGCTATTGGCATGTCGGTAGGTGGGGTTGATCTTCAGGCTGCTTAGGTTTGGCCACAACCACAGCTTACGGGCTGCTGTTTGGGTAGCTTAACCCAGCAAATGGGATTCACCCCAGTGAATTCTGGTGCCTGTTAGACCGCCCTTTGGGTGTGCTGCTTGTGGAAATAATTGGACAGTGCTCTGCTGTGGTCTGAAGCCAGCCTCCAAGTACGTTGGTTCTGGGGCCTCTTGCGAGGGGCTCTGGTGTAGGCCCAGGTCTCCCACTGCCTGTGACTGGCTGGGGACTACCTGGTAAGAGCTACAAAGCGACCTGAGGTTATTTGCTGCCTGTACTATATCTGGAGGCATGTGGGAGAGGCCACACTGCAAACCGAGGATGACTGCCAGCATTACCAGGCCTAGGGTACCTAGGACACCCAAAGACCTCCAAATACCTGGACACCCAAAGACTTGCTGCCACCTGCCACCTCCCTTAAGGTTCAGGCATTGATAAAGTCTTGTGTAGTATGGCAGGGTCTCAGGGAGCCACTGGATTGGGAAGAGTGATGGTCACTAGGTTAATGTAAGTTCTGATTTGGTGAGAGTGCTGATCTTGAAGCTACTCAGTAAAACTCTCAGAGCACACTGAGGCCAGTTGCTGCCAGCCTTGGTTCTGTTGGACTCTGATAGTTTTCGAAGAAAGAGTACAATGCAGTTGGGGCTGTCTGCTCTCATAGAAAAGTGTCTCCAGCATTCTGGGAGTTGGGTGGGGTAGGGTCTCAGTGAGTCAGCAGGGTGCAGTCTCAGAGCTTACCAGATCAATCAGATTCAGATTTGGCTGTAAGCATAGTGGGAGGGCTCAATACAGAAAGGACAGTGCCCATCTACAGGAGGAGGACTCCCCCACAGGGAAAATGCTTACTCTCTCCCAGCACCTGTCCAGAAGCCACATAACCCAATTTGTCCCCCACACGTCCATGACAGCCCCTGAGTCACCGCCCCTTTGGTGGAGCCCAAGATGAGTGCCTGGGAGTGAGAGAGTCTGTGCACAGGCCCTTTAAGAGGACGCCTGGGTTTCCTGCTGCCTTCCTCCCACATGGATGGTCAGAGTCCCCCATTTTCCCAGCCAGATGCTATGGGGGCTTGTCTTCTTGGGACCAGTACTCTGGACTGGGGAGGCAATGTGGGGCTGTATTCTCTTGCTCCTCTTGGGGGAACCTCTGCAACTGAGATATCCCTCTCACTTCTCAACTACCACACTGAGGTTTGGAGCCAGCCAGTTTCACATCTCCACCCCTCCTACCAGTCTTGACATGGCTTCATTTTTATATTCTTAGTTATAAAACTTCTGTTCAGCCAGACTTCAGATGGTTCTCTAGGTTGGTTGTTCTATAATTTGGTTGTAATTTTAATGTGTTCACGGAAGGAAGCAGACATGGTGTTTTATCTACTCCGCCATTTTGTATCTTCCCCAACACCATTTATTGAAGAGATTATTATTTTCCCCATTGTATATTTTTGGCTTGTTTGTATTATCTTGATCCTTTGTAAATTAATTGTCTACATATGCGTGGATTTATTTTTTGGCTTCTCTATCCTGTTCCATTGTTGATTCTTAAGAACATTAAAATACTAAAGTGCAAACAAAAGGAAAGATTGGGGTTGGAAAGCAAAGGTGAAAAGATTATAAGAGATCAGATTTAGACTTCTGGCTAATGTTGATATTGTGGCAACTTTGGCTTCAGCATCAAAAGCCCTATGTTTTTGTACTGGCTAGGTGTGGCTTTGGAGAATTGAGTGTCAAAGTGCTGTTATAAATTGAGGTTAATGTCGCTTGCATTGCATCTTACAGGATTTACTTAGTATTGAATGATATTATGAAAGTCAGAATTCTTTGCCAAGTGTCGAGTATACATAAAATTCAACTACAAGTAACAGAAAAGAAGGAAAGGAATTAATTAATGCCTTTGAAACTATTAAGTAAACATCAAAAGAGTTTAGTATTATTAATTTGGGGAAGGATTAACTTGAATCCACATCTCCTGTCACAGTGCAATAAATTACAAAATGGTCAAAAATTGATCATTATGGTTCATCTCTAAAAGATATCTAAAAGAAAACAGAAAAGCTTATTAATTTTGATTGTGTGTACATTGATTTTTATTCAAGAAAATGAGTGTGGCTTCGGTGATAAGTATGCTTTAATATGTCAGAAAACAAGGAACAGAAAGGGGAAAAATGTATGACAGACATCACAAAAAAATAATTATCCAAACTATTTAAAATAGCATAAGTCTAGAAAGATAATTAATAAATATTAAAAGTGTAAAACTAGAAAACTCCATTGAGTTCAGGTAATTTACAGGTCAGGGAAAAGTACATTGTTAGTGTAAATTTAAATGAGTACCCTCCATCTTGGCAGGACTATGAGGAAAACAGGTATAATGAAACCTGGGTAGGAATCAAAATACGACTGTTGCTTTAAAATAAGTTGCTGTAAAACATGCCATTTTGACTTTTAACAGGGCCTTCTGCAGTACTGTGATGAGTTGTATCAGGAGGTGCCTTCCGTGTTTGTCAATCTGATGACCCCTAAAATGAAAAAGGTTGGTAATACTGAAGGGTTATATAGATTTCCTTGTTGTTTAAAATTAGATTACAGTTCTATAGATTATGGATGTTAGAACATCTATTCTTGCCTAGACCCTCTATCTTTCTAGTTCATCTTTATAGCTCTGTTATTCCTACGGAATGATTCCTTGCCTAAGTTTTGCTGCCTTTGAAAAACAACTAAATCTAAATAATAAATACTTTCGCGGAATCCATGATTGCTTCATGGGTAGCCAAACATAGGTTTAAAAAAAAAAAAAAGTCACCTCTGCTAAGTATAATGGAGAGGAAATACAATTATGGATATATAACCTATAATATTTCCAGGTAATAAAGTCTTTTTTATAAATGCAGTTGATCCTGTTTATAATGGAAACTGATATATTTTTCTTTTTCCAGGTGGAGTCTGTGTTGAGACAGGGGCTCACAATATTAACATGGTCTTCTTTAACACTGGAAAGCTTTTTTCAAGAAGTTGACTCAGTTTTGGATATGTTCAATCAACTTTTAAAGAAGGTATGTATGATACATAAATTTTTATAAACTACATACATTCTTACTCAGGCTATGAATAATAGTTTGATTATCTATGAAAGACCTTTAAAGGGTGTGACTTTTAACTAAAAGGATATCCATTAAGTTAAAAAAAAATAATGCTTTATGTTTCTTTAAGGGCTTTGGTCCCTTTTTATTTAGATTGCCTTTTCTTGTCTCTGAGTTACCTTGCCTTTACTACGTTTAAGTGATGGTTCAACTCCACAGTGTAGTTTAGAAAATAGGTAATTATAGACTGAGAGAGGCAGAATGGAGTGGTTATTATATTAATGCATCTCATATTAATTCAATGAGCCAGACATCTAACTGGAAACTGTCTATTGATTTCTCACATGTTTGCTATATAGAATGTCTTGCTACTCTGTCTTTGGTGACAGCATGGTGTAACAGATAAAACTCAGAGGCTTGGCAGTCGGATAAACCTAGGTATGGTTTTCTGCCCTTCACTAGCTACGTGTTCCTCCTTAGGTTACTTTACTTCTCTGAGCCTTGGTTTCTTTAGCTGTAAAACTGGGATAGTGATGGTTCATGGGCTGGAATTAAGATGAAAGGAGATAACACATATGATGTGATGGCACACATTGCTGCTCAATAAACTTAGTTCCACGTCAAGCTTTCTTTGCAGGTGTACTCCTAAAATTTCCACCCAATTATGCTTGGTTCTGGATGCAAGTTTCCAGAAAGAGCTGTTTAAATTAGTTTATAATTCAAGTACGTTCTGGATGAAAGAAGAGTTTTCTTTTGTTGTTTGTAGGTCAATGACTTGTGTGAAATACACATTGATACAGTTCTAAAGGAGATCGCCAAAACTGTATTAATTTCTCTGCCTGAAAGTGGAGCTACCAAAGTAGAAGATATGTTGGCACTCAATGAGGTATGCATTTATGTATTATAATATTTTAATTGTAGAAATACTGGCTGAGAAACCTAAAAAGTAAATTTACAATCTAAAAGTAGAAATCTGTGTTAGTAGCATTTAGATATCTGAGCTTTTTGTTGTTGTTGATATCCTCAGCTTCAAAGACTTATAAGGCTTCAGCAGCCCCAGCCGATGGCCACACCGAGACATTATTTTACTCACGTCCTCAGTCTCATGCTGGAGTTCCTGCTCAGTGGTTCCCTGCTCTTCCTTTGCGCACACTCCCAGGACAATATCATCTGTCCTCACGTTTTTAACTATGACAAGTGTTTTCTTTAAGTCACCCAGAAATCTGGGAGTCATTTAGAGTCCTTTCCTCACTCCCATTTCCTGAATCCAGTCAGCTTTAAGGCTTCTGCCAGGTTTTGCTTCTTACTCAGATTTTGCTTGAATTACCTCTTCTTTTTGGTACCTACTCCATTCTTAGGTCAGGCCCTTTTGGCTCCGTTTGAGATTCGTAATCCATGTTGTGGTATAACTGGTCTCTGTGCTCCATATTTGGCTCTGTCATATCCATCCTCTTCATCGCCACCAAATCTGTTTGTGAAACTCCCCAGCTTAAGTCCTTCAATGTCCAGTCTCCCCGGCGTAAAACCTAGTCTCCTCAGTGTCACATTTTATTGAAATTATCTGAATGCCTATTTGTCCTTCATTGGTTCGAAAGTATAAAGACAGGAACCCTGTCTAATCATTTTTGAGGCCTGGTACGTTGATACAATCTCTCTCAAAAGCCCTCACGTTATGTCTTGAACTGAACTCTTTTTCTTTCTTGCCTTCCTTATGCTTCAGCTACACCCACACCGCCCATTTAGGTCACCTAGTGTCCCTTTCAAGACAACCAAGGGTGGCTCCATTGCAAGGGGCCCAAAGTGGCCTATGAAAAACAGGTGCCTTTGCCCCTCTTTCTGTGTAAATGCAGCTTCTTCCCAGGACACCTCTTCTTGTCTTTAGAAGTTAGGGTACTCAGCCACCTTCTTGTCTTAGGACTACTTAGGCACGGGTCACCCTCTCCATCCCCAAATCTAGATGACAAAATTTGACATGTGTCAAATTTTCTGAGTAGTTCTTTTGAAGTTCCCTATATTTATGTCTACCAAATCTCTACTGGTGATCAATCTTCCCTTCTTGATCAATGTGGGCAATAGGCTGAGGGTTGTCTCCCCTGCTACCTTTTAAGAACTTCCTTCTTTATAATGTGTAGCTTCTCAGCATTGGGGGCCTTGGTTGTATTAATAACAGAGACAACACTAAATGCTCCATTTTAACATCCTGGTTTTGGAGCAAATTTAAAATGATTGTATATTCCTGGCTATTTTTTCCTTTTGCCATTTTTAAGGTTTTTATCTTTGAAGTCTGTTCTGTTTGATATGAATATAGTTGTACCAGCTTTTTCAGATTACTATTTTCCGGATATCCCTTTTTCTATTCTGTTATTTTCAACCTTTCTGGGTTTTCCTATTTTAGGCTTTGTCTTGTAAATAATATTTAGCTGGATTTTGTTTTTCATTTTCTCTGAAAACTCTCTGTATTTTTTAAAAAACTGGTAATTTAGTTTATTTACATTTATTCTAGCTATCAATATGTTTGGATGTACTTTGGATATTCTCTACTCTCTTTGTGTTTTCTGTTTACCCGAATTTACTTATGTGTTTCTAGAAGTTATTTTTTATTCTTTTACAAATATGTCTGGTCTTTTTACATAGTCTGTTTCCTTTCTCATATTTTTTATTCTATTTTGTATTTAGACATTTAAAATATATTTCATGACAATTCCATTATCTGAAGAAATTGAAGGGTCTGATTCTGCTCTTTGTTCTTTCCACCAACTCTTGCTCAGGGTGGCTTGTTTGTGTTTTTAATATTATGGATTGTGAGCTAATGAACACATGTCCAAATGTAACGAACATTGGGTTAGAACCTGCCCCTTTTTATTTGCTCCTGCGTGGTGCCTAGGAGTTTTACCAACTTGGAGCAACTTTATATTAGTTTTCCAGAGCATAGACTTGCTGAAACGACAAGGTAGTGTAAGCTCAAGTCCTAAATCTATGTAAGGGTAAACTAGTAGTTATAAATTCCCGAGGGAGAATTTGTCCCTCCTCCCCAGAGCCTCAGCCAAGATAGCTTACTTTCCCATTGGTTTACCCTTTCCTTGAGAACATAACCATTGATTTGCCTGATGTTATGTGGGGAAAGGGGATGGATAGGTCTCAGTACCAGCCTCCTACACTTGTGAGGGATCCAAGCCCTTATTTGGTGTTTGGTTGGGGAATAACAGGTCCCCACAGAAGCTGTGGTTCAACTTACTTTTTGTTTTAGGCCCACATCTTTTTTTTATTTTTATTGACATATATTGTATATACAGCAAAATGTGCAAATCATAAATGCACTATTCAGTGAATGTTTGCATATGACCCATCATTATAACCATCAATATATAGAACATTTCCTTCACCACAAATGAGTCCTGCATGCTCTATTCCAGGCAATAAACAACCCCTGGAGTAATCACTATTTTGGATTCCATCACTGTATATTAGTTTTGCCTGATTTTGAACTTCATATACATGGAATCATGCAGCATATATTCTTAATGTCTGGATTGTTTTGTTCATTGTTATGTGTGTGATTGATCTATGTAGTTGTGTGAAACAATAGTTCTTTCATTCTCATTGCTAAATAGTATTCCATTGTATGAATTTATTGTAATTTATTTATCCATTGTACTGTTGAGGGTGTTTGGATGGTTTATGGCTTTTGATTGTACACTGAGAATTCTTGCACATTTTTTTGGTGGACTTACGGACTTATTTTGGTGGGTATATATCCAGAAGTGGAATGGCTGGGTCATTGGTTAATGAATATATTTAGCTTTCATATTTAGCTTTTGTAGAAACTGTCTTTTTAGAGTTGGACTGTGTGAATTAGGAGCCGAACAGGTTCGTTCACACATTGCATTTGATTGATATGTCTCTTAAGTTTCTTTTCATTGACCCACCTTTTTGTCTTGCAACTTTTTAGCATGGTAAAATAAATATACATAAAATTTACCATTTTAATCATTTCTAAGTATACAATTCAGTGGGAAAGTACATTTACAACGTTATGTAACCATCACCATTATCAATATCCAGAACTTTTTCATCAACCCAAATTGAAACTCTGTACCAATTAAACAATGACTCCCCAGTCTCTCCTTTCCCCACCCCTGGTAATACCTGTATTCTACTTTATGTCTCTGTGAAGTGGCCTGCTCTGTGTACCTCACTTAAGGGTCCTTTTGTGTCTGGCTTATTTCACCTAGCATTATGTTTTCAAAGTTGTTCTATATTGTGGCACGATCAGAACTTCATTCCTTTTTATGACTGAGTAATGTTCTATAGTATGGATAGACCATGTTTTGTTTATCCATTCATCTGTTGATGGACATCTGGGTTGTTTCCACCTTTTAGCTATCGTGAGTAATGCAGCTATAAACATTGGTGTATAATTATCTGTTTGACTCTCTACTTTCAGTGCTTTTGAGTATATACCTAGAAGTGAAATTGCTGGACCATATGGTAGTTTTATGTTAAACTTTTTGAGGAACTGCCAAACGTTTTCCCATAGAGGCTTCACCATTTTATATTCCCACTGACAATGCAAGAATGTTTCAATTTCTCCACATGCTTGCCAACACTCGTTATTTTCCATTAAATTGTTTTTTTCTTTTCATAAAAGCCATCCTAATGTGTGTGAAGTGCTGTCTCAGTGTAGTTTTGATTTGCATTTTCTGAATGTTGAGTGTCTTCTCATGTGCTTATTGGCCATTTGTATATTTTCTTTGGAGAAAAGTATACCAAGTTCTTTGTCATCTTTTTTTTTAAAATACTTTTTGTTTTATTTCATTTGTCCTGTAGAATTTCCCATATTCTAGATTTTGATAATTGCATCCTAGTAGTGTGATTTAAAATGGAGGGGAGTTGAGGGGTGGGAAAGAAGGTGAAGGGATTAGAAAGTATAGATTGGTAATCACAAAATAGTCACAGGGATGTGAAATACAGTATGGGGAATATAATCAATAATGTTGTATAGATTCTGTAGGGTGCCAGATGGGTGCTGGACTTATCAGGGGGATCACTTTATAGATTGTACAGATGCCTGACCACTGCGCTATACACCTGAAGCTGATGTAGAATAATATAGAATGTCATCTCTACTTAAATACATGTATATGGTCACCGGATGTAAAGTATAGCACAGGAAATATAGTCAGTGGTATAGTAACAGCTATATGAGGTCGGACAATTAAGTTCGCAAACTCATCCTGGAAAAAGTGCTACACACCTCATTGCTGAATATCACTATGGTCACCTTCAAAGTACTCCCCTTGGGAAGCTATGCACTGATGCCAGCGCCTAGTCCACCCTTCAAAGCAATTTTGGAGCTTTTTTTTCTGGAATGGCCAGCAGAGCTGTCATTGTATCATCCTTAATGTCCTGAATGTCATCAAAATGTCCTCCTTTCAGTATTTCCTTTATCTTCGAGTAAAGAAAGAAGGAATTGGGGGCCAGATCTGGTGAGTAGGGAGGGTGTTGCAATACAGTTATTTGTTTACTGGCTAAAAACTCCCTCACAGACAGTGCTGTGTGAGCTGGTACATTGTTGTGATGCAAGCGCCATGAATTGTTGGTGAAAAGCTCAGGTCATCTAACTTTTTCACGCAGCCTTTTCAGCACTTCCAAATAGTAAACCTGGTTAACTGTCCATTTGGTACAAATTCATCATGAATAATCCCTCTGATGTCAAAAAGGTTAGCAACATCATTGTAACAAGTTTGTCAACTTAATTGTCTGACCTTGTATACAATGTCAGAGGGGTAGTAGACTGGGAGGGGGATTGTCACTTTGTGAGGGGTATAAATGTCTAATCATTATGTTGTTTTTGTACACCTGTAACTAATAAAAATTTTTTTAAAAAAACCCAAACACATTCCTTTATTCATTGAATTACTTGTAAATTAATTAGATCTGAAAGCTTATTCAGTTCAAGTTCAATTTCTTTTTCTGACAGAATAGTTCACAGGTGACAGTATGTTTTTCCTATTGTGTAACATCAGGAGATACATAATGTCACATAGTTTCCCTTTTAGAGATATTAATACTGATCATTGGGCTCAAGTGTAGTCAGCTTTATCAATCATTGTAAAGTTTTCCACCAACTTTTCATCTAAATGTTTACTGAAGGTTTTGGCAGTCTTTGATTACTGTTACCTAGAGCTGTTATTTTATTGAAGGATGCAAAATGTTGATTTTTTTAAAATTTTAGCATTTATGGATAAAATATTTTTATAAAGAAGAAATTTCCCTCATTAACTGGTTGGTTACTCTGAAATAGCATTTGTACATAAAAGTCAAGTTCAATGCTCCAACTTCCCTTTTACACAGCAGTCGTTAGAATGAGTAGGAGGAGGGAAGTTCCTATGCCAAAAGGAATGGGTTGGCTCACTAGCAACTTCTGAAATAACCGTTGAGTTTTCAAGTGTTCAAATATTATGAATTTATGAATTATTATATATTTGAGGGACTCAGTTCATTGCAGTCACTGTTCTTTTTGATGTTTACATTTTGCCACTTTGTCCAGTGGCATCCTTAAGGCCGGCTTCTGTGTTTTTGATGAGAATCTATTCGTCTTTGAAAGCTTCCTTGCTTTTTGGAACTATATATCTTAAGCTCATCTTGTACATTTCCTGCCCCAGATCTGGGACTATCCATTTCTCCATTGAGCCCATTCTTTTCACTGGTAGCAGTGGCAAATTGTATTTGGAGATCACAACTGGGTGTTAGGAAAGGCACCCATTTTTAACTTTTAGCTATTTCTTATTGTATCATTTCTGCATCTCTAATTAATATACTTGGGGTACTATTTTTTGAGTTGGAAAATTTATAAATTGTTTTCTTCCTACTTTAAGAAATGAGCATTTAACTCTTTGACCCTATCCTCTATCATTCTTCCCTTATCTTCTCAAAATAGTTATAAAATTATTTTTAGTTAAATATTAACTGGAAATAACAAGACATTATTATGCCTATGTAAATATTAGCCAATGCACAACCATGTAGTATACGTATACTATATCTTATACAATTTTTTATTTTTCCTGGGGTTTCTAATTGCCTTTTTTTTCACATTTTCTTTCAAATACACTGTTACATCAGAGTGTCACCCTCTCCCAACCCGATCCCCTCAAGAGACCTCCCTTCAGAGTTCTCTGAATCCCTCTTTCATCCTGGGTCAATTACGTTCCAGGTCAGCTGCAAAATTGTTGATTTGGGACTCTCTCTGCTCTGTTTCCTGGATTCCATGTTATTCTAGGACAGAGAGCCCTTGGAATGCTGTATTGGTCTTTTCTCAGCAATTGAAAATTTCCAAAGAAGCCTCCTGTTTCTTGCCCTGGGGCAAGGGGTAATTTCCTGCCTGTGGTTTTCTTCTTGCTCATCCTGGAATCTGAGTATATGCACTCCATACCAGATCTTACTTGTAAACACACAGGGCATAAAGGAGTAGGGGAATTTCTATGTCCACTTCCTTCCTTTTGTCTCATTTACAATGAAAATCATCTTCTATTGGTATGTACCTAAAACTGTTCTGACACTGTCAACTGCTCAGTGGGGGAAATTTACATACTGCCAGAGAAAATTTACTTTTAACACACAAAGAACTTTAACATGCATAGAAAGAGAAACAGATCACTCAAATGAGGGAAACTGATAGATTAAGGGCGCTCTAGTGTAAATGTGGTTACATTGATGTCACACAGAAGAAGCTGTTATTAGATAAATTGTAAGTCTCAAAACTGTAAGTCAGGATACAGAGGGTGGAAGTGTGAAGTGTGCCTTTGCCAGTCGATACGCCCCAGTCACGTGTAGGATCTAAGAGCCAGTGATAGTGGGCTGTCTTCCCACAAACCTATCATCAGGTGGGCTACTGTGGTGAAGGCAGAATAGGATTTGTAACGACAGGGAAAGTCTGGGCAGAAATCCATTTTGGAAACATGCCATGTTAATGTTAGTTTGGGGGGACCCGGTTAGTTTGGGTCACCCAGTGGTTTCAGACCATGTTTGGGAACCTGAGCTGTTTGCCGTCAGGGAAGTGTTTCTTGACTTGGAGCCTCTAACTGTGGTTTTAGGACAGATTAAGTTAATTAGTAAAAAGCTGTTGTCCACCAACTTCAAATTGGATCTTCTGCTGTGTGATGCTGGGGCTGGGACTCTGCAAATTATCTTCGTCCTTGGCAAGCTGGGTCCCTTTTAGGCTTCCCCAGTGGTGATGCCAGAAGGAGGGTGAAAGACAAGGAAGGGGCTTGCTCTTTCCTGCTTTGCCTCCTGTCCTGACACTGTCACACGGGCAATAGCTCTTTACCTTGGCAGCGGCAGTGAGTCCCAGGCCCCAGCTTTTTCTCCGCTTTTCCAGAACCAGCTCACAGATGTACCAGCCCCAGGAGGTTGCTCTCTGAGCTCCTGGGGCAGCAGTGCCAACCAGGGAACTCCCTCAATTCCCAGCTCCATGTTCTAATAATTCCATCCTCCTGTCTGTTTCCACAGGCCCCAGGGGTGGTAGCTGCCTTTTGCAGTTACTATCTCTGACCTGTGTCCCCTTTTGCCCTGTGGTCCTTTAACAGTTGTTTAACCAACTCTATATTAAATTCTCTCATTGTTTTGGTTAAATTAGCTGGTGTGGCATGTGTTTTCCTGCCTGGACCCTGACTGACATATGTGTGTCTTGATAGATATACAAACGGAATAGACAGTCAGAGAAATAGTTAAGACCCAAGTTATGATAGGAGAACCTTGGTCAATATATTAAAGGTATTAAAAATTATATCAACAAAATCAACATGGCTCCATAGAAAAAGAAAGTAGATTAATGTTTGCCAGGGCTATGGAGATGGGGAAATGGGGAGTGATTACTAATGGGAATGGGGATTCTTTGGGGGATGATGAGAATGTTCTGGAATCAGATAGCAGTGATGGTTGCACAAGTCTGTGAATAGACTACAATTCAGTGACTTGTACACTTTATAAGGGTACATTTTGTGGTCTATGAAATATATTTCAATTTTAAAAAATAGAAAAAAACTTCTAGAAAATTAGTCTTCCAGGACGTCCCTGACTGCCCCGCAGTATTTCAGTCTGTTCTTCACTGCATTGTAATCTTCAAGGACTAGTCTTCCCAAGAAGACATAGGGTCCTTATCAGGAAAGAATGCTTTACCGCCTGTGGCCTCAGCTGGTAGTGACATGGTATAGAAGCAGTTTTTGCAGTGACATTATTTTGCCACTTGTTGAACAGAAGAAGATGGCTGGACCACTGGGTTGCCAATTGACACAGGAAATTTCTCTGTGGGGGTGTTGCGTACATCTAAGCTTCTTATCCCTGGCATTTATGGCAACCCAGTGAGTTGTCAGGATTTTTTTTTTAGGATGATCCGATTCAGCAAGGGTCAAACATAAGGTTTTTTGCAGGTGTTCTTTAGTTGGGGATATTGTGTATGGGACAGTATCAGTGAAGATCGCAGCAGGTGACACACCTCAGGAGCCCCACAGGTAGAAGTCATCACCACTGCTGGCGTTGAAGAGCCCAGGGGAGGAAATCGTCTTTTTAGAGCCCCATAAAAGCTGGAGCCAAGTAGAAGGGCTCATCCTGTAGGAGCTGAGTTTGTGAACAGACAGCTTGTAGCAGAGATGTAGCCTCCAAGCAAGGAGGGAGTGGGAAGGAAATATTCCACCCTCTCTCTCCTCCAGCTCTCCTAGCTTCTGATGGTGCTTCCCACTGGGTCAAACTCAAATGGAAATCTTAGAATAAGGGAGACCCAGGAGCCAGCTACCATCTGCACAGAGCAGGGCATGGAAGAACTGAGAATGGGGTAGCAAGGGGCAAAGGGAGAATAACCAGCACCTGGAGTGTCTGACAAAATGACCTTGACAGACTTCAGGGATTATTTATTGTTTTCTAAATTAAAGTCATGTAAATAATTTTCACAATCAGAGCTCTTGGTACATTGTTGACTGCTTCTGCATCCATCTTTTCCTTCCATCTGGTTTCATGGAGAAAGTTCCCACCTCTTAGAAATCTAGGTCCCCCAAGTGGTCTATAGATCCTGGACCTTCTTGACTGCTTGACAACCATGCTTTACCAATCTTGCCCCCTCTCTTCCAAATCTTTACCTTTTTCATCTTCTCTGGACCCTTCCCACCAGCAGTCTAATATGTTCTCATTTTTTCCTTGCCAACAAGCAAAAACCTTTCTACATCTTCCATCACTTTTCATTCACAACCAAACTTCTTCAAATTCTCACACATGCTAGCTTCACTTTTCCGTCTCTCATTTCCCATCTCCATTTTCTTTCCCCAATTCCTGGCTCAAATTATTTCTGGCACTAATTATTATTTCTTAAAAACTTAGATACAATTCACATACCATACGATTAATGCATTTAAAGTGTACAATTTAGTGGTTTTAGTATATTCACAGAGTTGTGCAACCATCACCATAATTTTAGAACATTTCATCACCCCAAAGAAATCCCATACTCATTAGCAGTCATTCCCCATTTCCTCTCAACCCTCCCAGCCCTACACAGCCATTAATCTATTTTCTGTCTCTGCAGATTTGCCTATTCTGAACATGTCACACGAATGGAATAATAACAATTGTGGTATTTTCTGACTGGCTTTGTCACTTAGCCCTGTATTTTCAAAGTTTATTCATATTGTGTATCAGTGCTTCATTTCTTTTTATTGCTGAATAATAATGCATTGTATGGATATGCCCCATTTTAGTTATTCATTCATCAGTTGATGGGCATTTGGATTGTTTCCACTTTTTAGCCATTATAACTAATGCTGCTGTGAACATAAATGTACAGGTTTTGTGAGGACATGTTTTCATTCCTCATGGATATATACTTAGGAGTGGAATTGCTAGGTTAACTCCATGTTTAACCTTTTGAAGAGCTGTTGGACTGTTTTCCAAAGCAGCTGCATTATTTTGCATTCCCACCAGCCGTGTACGAGGGTTCCAATTTCTCCACATCTTTGTCAACACTTATTATTTGTCTTTTTTGTTGCAGCCATCCTGGTGGGTGTGAAGTGGTATCTCACTGAGGTTTTAATTTGTATTTCCCTAATGGCTAGTGATGTTGAACATTTTTTCATGTGCTTATTAACCTTTTGTATACCTTTCTTCAGAAACATCTATAAAGATCCTTTGCTCACTTTAAAGTTGTGTTATTAGTCCTTGTTTTGAGTTGTAGTTGTTTATATGTTGTAGGTATTAGTCCCTTATCAACTATGTGATTTGCAATTTTTTTCACGCATTCTGGGGGTTGTCTTTTCACTTTCATAATGATGTCTTTTGAAGCCCAAAAGTTTTTCATTTTCACGATGTCCAATTTATCTTCTTTTTCTTTTGTTGCTGTTTTTGGTGTCATAGCTAGGAAAACTTTGCCTAATCTAAGATTATGAGGATCTATGCCTATGTTTTTGAAAGAGTTTAATAGTTTTAGCTCTTACACTTAGGTCTATGATTTATTTTGAGTTAGTTTATGTGTATGATGTAAGGAAAAGATTCAGTTTCATTCTTTTGCAAGCAGATATTCAGTTGTCGAATACCATTAACTATTTTTGTATAGTATTGGAATCATAGAGAAGAATTTATGTGATATCCCTTCATTTATTCTTGTGGGCATATTCTTTTTAAAATATTATGTTAGTTTTGTGAGGTTTTTGGAAATACCAAGGGAGTGCCAAGATAAACATGTATGTTCAGTCTGTCATATTTAATGTCTGGATTTTTTCTTAAGGGATTACAAAGCAAGCAGGGTTGGTGTGGAGTGTTCACAACATGTGTTCAATCTGCCAGGATCCCCGGGAAGTGTCCACTTTCTTAACACTCTTTTTTCCTGCTAGATTGAAGTGGCTCTCAGCCACCATTATCATTGCAAGTTTAACACTGTGTTAAGTAAATTAGAAATGAATGATGGAGAAAAGTCAGAAGAGGTGGAGGGAGTGAGGAAGATCAGAGAATGTCTTCCAACGGGCCGAGGAACCCATTTTCCCTGATACTGGAACAAGATGTGGATGGGTTCAGATACAGATGAGGTGGTATAAATGGGAATGACAAACTTAGAAGTACCTCTCCCTCAATCCAGTCGCCAAGAAAGAAACACATGAGGGCAGTACATGGGGCATATAGGACCTCCCAAGGCTTGCCTGGAGAGAGGTTTGCTGGACAGGCTTGAGTTCCTTCACAGAAGTGGTTTGGAAGTCCCAAGCTGGCTGCTCCCATTTACTTTTCTCTTTCCTACATGTATGGATGTTGTGACATGTCAAAAGACCTATTCAATTCTATAAGCCTGTTTTCTTTTCTGAATTTAACTAGTTCTCAACTTCTTTGTGAAGTTTTTGCTGACTACCAAAAAAGTTCAGAAAAGCAAAGAACATTATTTTAGAGTCAGTCAAAGCTGGTTTCAAACCTCTATCTTTACCACTCACTGTGTGACCATGGACAAATTTCTTATTCTTTCTGAGCCTCAGTTTTCTGATCTGTGAAACGGGGACAATAACATTATCAATCCCAAGAGGTTGTCATTTAACTAAATGAGTTAATACACATGAAGCTCTTAAATTGATGCCTGGCACAATTGATGCTCACTTAAGAAACCTCATCTCATTTGCATCTCAAAGCAGCACTCTGTCCTTTTTAAAACCACTTCTCAGTTTCAACTTCTGACACCATATCTCTGCTCCTTCAGCCTTCTTTCTTTTGATCGTATACATGTAAATGTAGATGTCCATGTCTGGTTGAGTCTGATGAAGGTCAAAGACTGAAGTTTTTTCTTTCTCCTCTTTGCATAGGCCTTAGCAGCTGTGCCTTTAGCCATTGACAGTTTGGGATCTGAAACATTATGCTATTGGCAATGATCTCTAGTTATTTTCAAGTGGTGTTAATTACAGTCTTATAAATTAAAGTCATCTTCATCATTTTCACAGTATTTTTTAAGTATCTGGAAATTAATAGTAATTTCTTTACTTAATAGACATACACAAAAGAATGGGCTGATGTTCTAAACCACAAAAGTAAGCATGTGGAAGAAGCTGTCAAAGAACTCATATCAATATTTGAGACTATTTATGAAGTTAAGTACAGTGAGAAAGCAGCAAAACATATACCAGGTAATTTCACTAGCTATAATGTTTGTATCACAAGAGTTACAGGTATGTCCTCAAGTAGGCACCTTCTGCTTAGAAGGTCCCAAAATTCCAGACTCCCAGAAAGAAAGCATAAAGCCCATCATTTGCATAAACTGTTTAGGCACAGTGAGACCTTTTTATCAGTTAGAGAATGGTGGGAACCCTTCTGAAATCCAGGTTTCCAGATGCCAACCACGGACCAACCTTTCCATGAATGGAACTCTGTGGTCTGCCATGTTCTCTCTCTTTTTCTCTCTCTGTCTCTTTGCACAGCATTCTAAAATGTCTGGAGACATTTTCAGTTGTCACATGGCACGATGAGGTGTTACTGTCATCTAGTGGGCAGATAACAGGGATGCTGCTGAATATCCTAAATGCTCAGGACAGCCCCCAACAACCAAGAATGTCAGTGGTGCTGAGGATGAGACACTCTGAGCTTAAAGAAGCATTCATAGCATGTCTTCTTTCCTTAGAGTTTTTCCATTTATTTTAATTAGTTTTCTTCAGAAGGGTCAAAAACACAAAAATATCAGCTCATTAAGTTAGAAAACTCAAAAAGTAAACATATGTTAGAAAGAGGATACGTAAAACCCTCCTCAAATGTATCCTAATTCTAGATACTAAGAGAGTATAAAGAGTATATTTCTTAGTAGAATGACAATCTGTTGAGATGGGTGATTTAAGTTGAATTCAAGAATGACTGGGTGGTGAGCACACAATGCAATATACAGATGATGTATTATAGAAATGTACACTTGAAATCTATATAATTTTACTAATCAATGTCACCCCAATAAATTTTTTAATTAAAGTTTGTTGGGGTGACAATTGTTAGCAAAGTTACATTGATTTAAGGTGTACAATTCTGCAATACATCATCTGTATATCACATTGAGTGTTCACCACCAAAAAATCTGAAAACATTTATCCATAAAGATGTATGTGCTTAGATGTTCATTGCAGCTTTATTTACGGTGGCCATGACATGGGAACAACCAGTGTCCTTCACCCCAATAAATTAAATTTAACAAAAAATCGTTCTCCAGGAATAAGTTGTAAAAATTTAAATTAAAAACTTTTTAAGGAGGGGGTTGGTAGATGAGGATAAATGGGATCAAATATATGGTGATGGAAGGAGAACTGACTCTGGGTGGTGAACACACAATGTGATATATATAGATGATGTATTACAGAATTGTACCCTTGAAACCTATGTAACTTTACTAACCATTGTCGCCCCAATAACCTTCAATTTTAAAAAATATACTTTTTAAGAAGGGGTTTTCTAAGAAGGTTTGGCCGTATAGAATAAGCCAAACGTTCAAGATTAAATGTCATATATATATATATATATATGTATATATTTATATATGTATATATTTATTTATCTATAGAACTGAGGAAACATGTTGCTTTTGGAAGTGAAGCAGAAGAAGGTGAAAGCCATGATGAAGAGACTAATATTGTGACTGCGATTGCTGTTAATGATAAAGAAGATGAATTTAAAAAGGTATTTACTGTGAAACAACCTCATTGAATTTCACAGAATTATGACTCATAGGATTGTAGAAAATCCCAAATGGTGCTTTATTCAGACAATTCTGCAACCAGCCTGTGGGGATTTGTAACTAATTTGGAATTATAACAGAATTCAGAAAATATAATTTTCAGTTCTGCACTGTAGAATCTGGCAGGGTAGCATTCCTTACAGTTTTCCCTGACATCATCAACTTTTAATGTGATCTGTCCACTGTGTTTATATAGTTCTCTTCCGCTGTTGTGATTGACCATGCTTTGTTATATAGTACTTCTGGGATTGTACTGCCAATCTGTTTGACTCAGAGTGGAGAACATTTTTCTCAGTTATTGTGTTTAATAGAGTTACCATATTGCAAGCCCAGATTTTGATGAACTTGGGGCTCAGGGGTCTGCATTTTTAACTAGCGCCATGGATAGCCTGTGGACTCTCCCCACGAGAGACCCTGGGTAGGCAGATTTTCACATTGCGTTCAGATGTGTTCAGAATGAAGGTTGAGAAGGAGGCACAGGGTTTCCTGCTCCTCCTTAGGCCTCACCCTTCTGGTTTTGCATCAACCCTGAATGCCACTCCCACATTTGTACTAATTCTTGCTTTCTCCTGCTCCTGTCAGTTTTTTTTTAAATTCATGATAGTCATCTTCTTATCATTCTTTCTCTATTTTACTTCTTTTACACTGTTTCTTTTTTAACACACACTCTAATACATACAGTTTTGGAAATAAACGGCACAGTTTTGTTCCAGTTTCACCTTCTTGCTCAAGGATAAGAACACCAATGGATTGGGACACACTTTTCTGCTGAGTCTAGCCGTAGATTTCTTCTCAGTACCATGTATCAGGCAGCACATTATCAGTGTGCAGCAGTCAGCTGGAGAGAAGTGTACTCCCAGTTTAGCAGTCCTTCTCCTCCGTTGCACTGCCTTTGACACTGGCAGGAGTCCTTAGAGCAAGACTGAGTGCCCTCAGTCTTGGATTGCCCTCAGAGCCTCTTGGATTGGGGGAGTCACTTGGAGCTGCCTCAGTGCCGTCACCTCCTAAATAGCTTCTGTCTCTCAAATCCACATTGCTTTCAGAAAGGTCTATCTAACAGAAATTTTGATTAGTTCACCCCGGTGCTTTAGCCTGATCATCCACCGTCCCTGACCTACTAGGCTCCTTTGCTCATATCTGATGACCTCCCTTCTGACCCAAATCACCTTGCTGGTCTCAGAAGGGCAGGGTGCAGAGTGGAAAGGAATAGTATGGGCAGAGAACGGCCCTGGATGTGTGACTCACTGTGCAAGCCAGACGTGGTGCCCTGACCCCTGCCCATGCTCCATACTTGTCCTGCACTCTCGCCAGTAAACTTGCTACTTCTCTGCAGGGGAAGAGGGGCTTGGAGAGAGGGGCAAACCATGGTCCACAGACGGTGGAAGTTTCATCCCGTATAGTTTGGTATTTTACATTTTAAAATACATTTATCTACCAAGCTGAGCATTTTGTGGATGGGACTAAATATCGTCTTATGCCTGCACCCCTAAGCCTTGAGAAGTGCATCCCACTTAATAAGTGCTTCAGTTTTGTTGAGTGAATTAGTGAATACTGAGCAAACTGCTCTTACTTTGAATAAACTGTTTTTGAATTTTGGCTTTTCAGTAGGTCCTTATGGTTTGCTAGGGTGTTCATGAAAGCAAACTTTTCACATATTGTTTTGAAAAATAAACAAGTAATTTCGGATTGAACTTATTTCTACAATATAAATGAAATTGTGTAGTTCATTTTTCATCTTTTACATGACTCTTCAAATATTGTATTCTTTGGGGAGTGTTAGAGTTTTTATTTTTTGTCCCAGTTCTAATATGATTTCTTATTACAGGAATGTAAAGAGGTCTATGCTTTCTTCTCTCATCAATTACTAGACAGTCTTCAAAAAGCTACACGGTTATCTCTGGACACAATGAAAAAAAGAATATTTGTTGCAAGGCAAGTTGAAAATATGCTAAATATATCTGGTGATGCTATCATCACATGCTAATATTATAATAGCACCTCTATAAATGTATTAATTTTAAAAAATTATGAAATTTAAAATATAGCATTGAAGAAAAGGCTGTATGAAAACAGGGTAATAAATACTACAAGAGTAGTGAGTGAGCAAATGAACAACCAAGTTCCTAGCAGCCACGCCAAGATAAAGAACACTGAACGTGACCATCCCCCTTGCTGGTCTTTTCTCTGCACCCAAAGGCAACTACTACCCTGAACTTGATGTTCGTCATTGTCTAGGTTTTCCTGACGGTTTAACACATATTTGTATCCCTCATCAGTATCTCATTTAATTTTACCTGTTTTGGACTGTGTTCACTATTATGCTTTTGAGATTCATCTATGTTGATATAATTTGTTTTCACATCTATATAGTTGGAGCACACATAATCTGTTTATGTCTTCTACTGGTGATGATCATTTCGGTTGTTTCCAGTTGGGCTATTGTGAATAGAGCCTCTATGACCATTCTTATACCTGTTTCTTGCTCCACCTGCTAAGAGCGGAATGGCTGGGCCCTGGGGTATATGTATGCCTTACCAGGCAAGGCCTAGCACGAGAGTCTCCTTCTTTGCACACAGTTGGCATTGTTCAATTCAAAAAATTTTCCCATCCTTGGGGTGTGTGCAGTGGCATCTCATTGAGATTTAAGTTACTGGTTACTGATGAGGTTGAACATATTTTATTTTTAGGAGCCATTTGTGCTTCTTTCTCTTCCTTAAAATGTGTATTGTCCTTTCCTCTCCTCTCTTTTCCTCCCCTCCTCTTTTCTCCCCTCCCTCCTCCTCCTCCTCCTTCTTTTTCCTCTTTCTCTCTCTCTCTCCCCCCACCCTCTTCTTTTCCTGTCTGTTTTTCGATTGGATTGGATTTATTCATAGATGTTCTCACTGTGTTACTTTGTTGATGATAATATAGCAAATATCTACTCTTTAAAACATTTTTTATCATTCTTTTTCTTAGTAATTTGTGATTTTTATGTTTTTTAAAAGCAATCTTTCCCTACTTCATAGTATCTTCTAAACGTTTTATCTTTTACATTTAGTGATTTAATCCATGTGGTATTGATTTTTGTATTTAGTGAGAGGCAGGAAACCAATATATTTTTTCTATATGGTTAATTACCAAGCAAAGGTTTTTGAAAATTAATTTTTCTTTTGGGAGGATTATTTAAATTATATTGAATCTATAGATAAATTTGGAGAGAATTAGCATCCTTCCAGTACTGAGTCTTCCATCAGGAATTATGGATTACTAGAGTCTTGGATTTTTTTGGTCTTCTTTAATATTTCTATTAAGTTCTATAATTCTCTGTATAAAAGTCTTGCACATTTTTGTTACATTTATTCCTTGGCTATTCATTGCTGAATTTTAATTTAATTACACTGTTAAAATCTCCCTTGTGATTGTAAACTTGTCAAATTTTCCTTCTATTTTGGTCAGTTTTTTTTTTAAATGTATTTTAAGGCTATGTTGTGGGTACATACAGGGTCTTAGTAGTTAGGTCTGCTTAGAGCGCTGTTCCTTTTATTTTTATTTGGTGAATCTCTCTATCCATATTAGTCCTGATTCCTTCTATTCTTTTTTAGTCTATCATCTATTTTACTTCCTCAGCTTTTTTTGTACACTTTTTTTCATCCCTTCATTTAAATCTTACTGTGCAGTTTTTGTTTTATCTCTTAAAAGCATCGTATACCCAATTATTTATATTCAATTTAATTATCTCTGCCTTTTTAAATAGAGCTCAGTCTGTTTTCATTTACTGTGACTTTTTGATAAAGTTACATTTACTTTATGACATTTTATTTTGTGTTTTCTTCTTACTATCCTTTTTCATTGGTTCATTTCATTATCTCTGTTATCTTCGTGATGGATAATTTTCCCTTTTTATTGTCTTTCCTATGTTTCAGTTCTTTAGGTAATTACCCTCAAATTTAGAATACACATATTTAGCTCCAGCTTTAAAAAATACTGTCTATGGTTGATGAGAAGTCTGTAATAAGTCTAACTGAAGATTGTTTTTTTTCCTTTATAAAATATTTTTGTTTATTAAATTTATTGCAGTGACAATGGTTAGTATAATTGCATAGGTTTCAAGTGCACAATTCTATAAAACATCATCTATATATTGCATTCTGTGTTCACCACCCAGAGTCAGTTCTCCTTCCAGCACCATATATTGGGAAAAAGGGGATCCCAATCCCTTGGGATTGATTATGGATTGTTTTTTATCCTTGATGTTTTGCAGTTTTCTTTTGCTGTGTGTAGTTGTTATTATTTAATTCTGCTTTGTTTGTAGAGTGACTTTCTATCTGAGGGTCTATAGTGTTTCCTAATCCTGGAAAATCCTCAGCAATTTCCTCTTCAGTTGTTGCTTCTGGGGCATTCCCTTCATTCTGTTCTTATGGAATTCCTAGTAGTTGAATGTGGGACGGATTAACCATATAATTTATTGGCCCAACTAGGACACTCTTTTGAGTGGAGAGGCACTATTCAGATGAGTGTCAGGACAGACTGAACGCGGAACTGTCCTGGGCAGCCTGGACGTGCGGTCATCTCAAAAGTTGAGGCTTCTCCTCCCTAACTCCTAACTCCCTGTCATATATTTTGTCTTTTTGCATTTCTGGGCTACGTTATGGGTAAGCATCTCTGTATCTAGTCTAAAGATTATCTCATCTATTGTATCTTAAATATTTCAGTTAATATTTTTTCTTATCCTCCAGATACTGTATCATTTCTACCTTTTTAGTTGAGCTATTCTTTATTATTATTTATCTTTCTGAACATTCTCAATATACCTGTTTTAGAATTTTTCATACTTCTATACATTGAATTCTATCTGGAGTGAGGTTCTGTTTCAATTTTTTATTTTTTCAGTTCTCTTTCTTACTGCTAACCATAGTTGTACTCATTGGGATTTTACTTTGAAGGCCCTCTTTGAGCAGGACATTTTGTTTTTGTGTGTTTCTCTTTCTCCTTCCCTCTCTCCCTAACTAGGAGTTTCACTTTTGACTTCACATGACCTTTGGAATCTTGAATACAGAACCATGTTTCATTGGTTCACGTTTACTGCCGCCTGAAGAGATCCTGGGATATGGCAGGTTCCGCTGGTGAGCACACAGATGGCTCTGCTTAGTCGCTTACTAGGGATGCTGTGGATTTGCTTCTGTAACCCCAGGCTCACAACTTCTGGAAAAGCTCTAGCTTAGGCAACGGGTTGACAGACTTAATTTTGTTGTTATTTTGCCTCTCTTTACAAGTGCGGGGGGCCGGGGGGAACTTCACTTTTGTTTTTGGCTTCAGTTAGCTAGCTTGGCTGAGGTCCCATCTCACACGGAATGCTTTCAGTACTCTATGGACCACAAGAGCCAACCTCCCTCTGTCACTGCCTGTTTTCTGACCAGACCCTGGCCAAGCTGTTTGTGTGTGTCTGATCCATTTCTGATTGATGTTTATCTTGTATTTGCGCATTCTCACATCCTTTATATTCTATTCATGATTTGATGTATTTGGCCCAAAGAGGCATTTTTGAAGTCTAAACTTGCTATGCCACATTGATTACAAGTCCTGCAGTACTTAAGTAATTTTTGAAGAGGTATGCATGAGTATAATACTTCAGAATCCTCCCTGTCCCAAATGTCTTTCTCTTCCCCTGATACATGAATGCTAGTTTGGTCAGTTTGAATCATCATCTCTTTCTTTCACACTGTACAAATACTGTTTCATTGCCTTCTTTTGTTTACATTTCAGATGAGAGTTCTGCTAATTCGATTTTCTTTTCTAAATAATAACTTGTTGTTTGATGCTTGCAGGATTTCCCATCTTATTCTGGCAATTCACAAATTATATGTTTAGATGTAGGCCATTTTCTTCCATTAATCTGTTGGGCACACAGAGAAACTTTACAAGATGATAAAACCAATCTATTCTTAAGATTAGGGCTGTGCTTTAATTTTCATATGTTGGATTTACATGCTGGATCTAGATAATAAAGCCTCTCTGAGCTGAGTGACCCTCTGTAGGTTACTTAACCTCTCCCTGCCTTGGTTTCCTCATTTACCCAATGAAAGTAATCACAGGATCTGCTTCACAGAGTTAGTGTGAGCTTGAAATGTGTTGATTCATGGACAGTATTTGGAAAAATGACTGGCAAACATTTCTTATCTTTATCCTTTCTCTTACCATTTCTTTAAGTAATTTCTCTTTGTATTTTGCTTCTGAACTTTTGGAGAGTTCCTTAAGCTAATCCTCCTTTGTCAAATAACTTACTGAATAATCTAGTGTACTGTTCACTTCCTGTTTTATTTTGGCTGTTTGTTCATACTTTACAAAACTCGTTCTCAGATTGTGCCTTTTTTTAATAGCCTATACTTGTTTCACTGCTGCAGCTTGACTGTCACAGCGAGACTGTGAATTAGAAAGGTTTTTTCCTTTGTTTACATACTTTTAGTTCAAAGAGTTACTTGTAATAATATGTTTATCTGGGAACCACTGGTCCTGAGTGTTAAAGTTGGGTCTCCACTTTGAACTGCGGAGGCTTTAGGTTTCTTGCGATCTCGCCTCTCCCCATTTCCTCTGTTTGTGTTTGTAAATGGTAGTGTAGTTTTCAGTAATGACAGCTTTTCTGGCTATGGAAAGTTTACATTTATGATAATTTTATCTGGGATGGGGCCAGAGGTCAAGGCAGAGGGAGATAAGCAAACTAATTTGCAGCTTTGATATGTGTCCTTCATTGCTTGCACGCGTGTGTCTATATGTCTTTACTTTTATCTGAGCATGAGTGAGATTGTTTAAAAAGGCAGTTTTGGGAAGGCTTTGACCAACAACCCCCGTTTAATCTTTCAAAAGAGCATATATAAAAAAGTACATGAAAGTATGTGCTTTTTGTTGATGATCTCGTGCAGCATCTGTTACAGAGCTGGGAAAAAGGAGTGCTTTTAGTAAACATTATTAAATGTTTATTACTGAGAGGACAACATTAACATACTAGAAAATGTATATAAGACTCATATTTTACTTCTAAGAATATTAAATTGCTGTTTTCTTAGGTCTCTGAAATTTATGTTTCCATTATAAATAACGTTTTCTTCATGTAATTCAGTATTTTGAAAATGGTCTTTATTTTTAGGATTGAGTGTTATGGCATAGCAAGAGATTTATGAAACCATAGGTTAAGGTTTATCAGCTAAATGTCTATCTTATTACAGCCTATATGGACGAAAGCGGTCAGAAGACGTCATTTCCTTTATAAAAACTGAAGTACATCTTGCAATTCCTAATGTGGTAAGTATTATTGAATAGTCAAGTTAATGCAATGATATTTTGGGACTGTATTTGAGAAATGTAGCATTAGTACTGAACTTGCATTTATGGTAACCTCTCAGTCCTATGTATTTTTTGACTTCACCTCAGTATTTAACAAAAATCAAAATGTTACTTATATCAATTATAAAAAGCTCTGCATAGCTTATGGTACACTGAGGTTGGTGTAACAGGTTAGGATTTCGTCAGCCATCAATTAGCAATTATTCCAAAAATATTGCTTTTTCTTGCTTCAAACATTCAATTACGTAAATAAGACCATCTCAGAAGTCCAAATCCCTACCTCAAACACATGACTGTGAGGCAACCCACTAACAATGGCAGAATGGAAAGAAAGAGAGAGACTATGCCCTGAGCATCATGGATTGCTTGTACTTTCTCATGGAACTTGTCTCTACCACCATGCCAGCTGCTCAGTGGCATCTGGAATCCTGGGGCACACAGGATGACTTGAAGTGCATTCTTTGAGGGGCCAACGGATAGACCAGGAAGGGGCAATCTGTGACTTACCTAACACCACATATACATGGTCTGGCCTCCCAGAGGACACCTTGTTTGCTTATTTGGCACATTTCAAAGAATTGAGGTCAGAATCTTGGCAGTATAGCTTCTTCAGTTATTTTGCTTCATGGACCTCCATCATATAGTCCACAATTTTGGGCTGCATCTAGCTGCTAACTATCACATGGAAAGGATGACAAATACTATGTTTGACCTTGTTTTCTTCAGGAATTGATAGAATAGAAAAACTTCAGGATAGAGAAAGTCTGCATGCAATTTCCACTCCACTCACATCCCTCTCCTCAAATACAACCTTTTCCTTGGCCGGCTGAGGCTTTCCCCACTCAGCGGGGAAAGGGGATGGTGAGACTCAGAGGGATACATTGTATTTGCCAGCTGTAACAGGAACTTGTTCTTTCTTTCCACAGGTAATGGTTCCTAGTTTAGATGACATTCAGCAAGCCATTAACCGTATGGTCCAGTTAACCCTGGAGGTCAGCAGAGGAGTGGCTCACTGGGGGCAACAGCAGACCCGTCCCATCAAGACTGTTGTTACAAGTCTATCCCGTACAACTGCTGACCTGGCCCTTTCAAACACAGGAAAACAGTTTAAGAAGGAAGAAAGTAAGAATGTTAAATCTCAGATCAATAGAATCTTAGAATTATAACAATTTGTAAGTGCTCTTTTTGATGTTTTTCTGGGTATAACGGCATATAATTTTTGAAAGTATTTTTTTATGTTTGTTAAATTTTGCATTAAGAAAACTGGTGTTCAAATGGTGCCAAGATGGTGATTTAGGTAAACACTATGCCTACTGCATCCCAGGATCACACCAAAATTATAAACAAATTCTAGAAGAATCAACCTCAAGAATCATCTGAAAACGAACTGAATAGAACCTCTGTAACTAAGTATACAAAGAAGAGGCTGCATTGAAACTGGTACAAGGAGTGGAGACGCAAAACGTGCTGACCCCAAATCCACAGATAGTGGTTGAATACCGGGAGGGACACTTCAGTGGCACAGGTCTCCCTGGAAGAAGGAAGAGTCCAGCCCCACACCAGGCTTCCCAGCCCAGGGGGCCTGAACCAGGAAGAGGAATTCCCAAATCTGGCAGTGAAAATCAGCGAGAATTGTCTGCCTGTCCTGGCGAGACAGAAGGTGGCTGGTAAACCCAGATGCCCTCTTAAAGGGCCCGCACACAGATTTACTCACTTGCAAGCACTCACCTGGTCGCCAGTGGAGGGGCAGCAATTCAAGAGACACCAGAGACAAATGGGGAAATACTGAGTTGTGCGGTTTGAGGCAAGGGCTGGGGAGACAGCTGCCATTATCCTTGTGAGAAACACTCCTCACCTGCAGCGCATCATTTTTTCTATGTTGAACCGTCTCTAAAGGGCCAAATTGCCTTGGTCTGGTAAAATCCATGCATGTGCCCACCTTGGTGACACCCTGGTTCTGCACCCCGTACAAGTAGTACTGCATCGTCTGGGACACTTTCAGCCACTGAGCGGCCAGCCCCACCCAACAAGCAGTGGAAGACTTTTACAGCAGTGGAAGGCCTGTGGCTCCTCCAGAGAACTTGTGGTGGTGGGCAGTGAGCCACAACTTATACCCCTAACTCACTTGGACAGCTCTCAGGGATCTGTGAGCCCTAGGTGAGCAGTGGCTGGCTGCGGTGTTCTGAGGGCATTTTTGTGAAGTGGTCATGGACCCAGCACTGGTGCCAGAACTGAAACTGCATTAACAGTGTAAAAACCATTGCACACACCCCATAGCTCCCTGGAACCCTGCCCTGACCATCTAGAGCTGCATTGCTGGTGGCTTTCTTGGTACCTGGTTGGCCAGCCCCACCCCACAAGCTGCAGAAGCCTTTCATAGCAGGGGACAGCCTGCGGCTGCACAGGGAACTTGTGGTGGTGGGCAGTGAGCCACAACTCATGCCACTGCCTCTCTCTGGCAGCTCTTGGAGATCTGTGAACCTGAGGTGAGCAGTGGCTGGCTGCGGTGTGCACAGGACGCTGTGCGAAATGGTCACAGCTCATGCACGGGATCTGCATTAACTTTGTAAAAACCACTGGCCGCATCACTTGACTCCCTGGGATCCCACCCCACCCAGCTCATGCTGCATTGCTGAGGGCACTCTCAACAGCGGATCAACCAGCCTGGCCCATGCACCTAAGGAGACTCTTTCAATGGCTGGGCCTTTGGTACAGGATGGACTTGTAATGGGAAGCTGGCAGGTGTCAACAGGCCTGTGGGTCCTAGGGCCTTTTGCTGAGCTGCCTCAGACCCAGTACTGGTTGGTGGCAGCCGGCCAAGGTTCACAGCGAGGCCAGCCCCACATGCCTTCAGGTCCAGCATAGGCAGCAGCCAATCACACAAAGCTTTTTGGCTCCTGCCACGTAGTGGTGGGCCAGTAACACGCAAGGCTGAAATTGGCCAGCACAGAAGCCCCTTCCAAAAGACATCAGAAATAACACATGCAGGGACCAGCTTCAGACACCACCAGAGCACTACCTCGTTAGCCTGCTAAAGTGCACACCCAAAGGGGCATTTCAACAGGTATAAGAGCCCTAGGGGGGCTCTTTGAGGGGTCAGCCCCCACACAGCAGCTCATGCACTGTGAGCATAGCCAGTCCTCATAGTCAGTCAACCTGAGAGTCAGTACCACCCACTGACACACCAAAAGCAATCAAAACTCGACTACAACAGGAAAACACATACAATACACACAAGGGACACAGGAGATCAGGGAGATTGTGCCATTGGACCAAACAGAACACATACTGCATAAGGCCTCCCAACAAAGACTTAGAGACATAGGAGGAGATCTACCTAATACATAGAAGCAAACCCAGAGAGGTAGTCAGAATGAGGAAACAAAGAAACATGTCCCAAATAAAAAAAAACAGGAAAAAGCTGCAGAAATAGAACTAAATGAAATGGAGGCAACCAGCCTACCAGGGACAGAGTTTACGAATGCCTAAGGAGCTTAGTGAGAATTTCAACAAAGAGAGACATAAAGAAGGACTGAGAAACCTAAAAAAGAACCAGTCAGAAATAAAGAATACAATAACTGAAATGAAGAATGCTCTAGAAGGAATCAGCAGCAAGTTAGATGAATCAGAGGATCGAATCAGTGATTTAAAAGAGAAGGTAGCAGAAAATACCTAATAGGAACAAAAACAACAAAAAGAATAAAAAGAAATGAAGATAATTTAAGGGACCTGTGGCACAACATCAAGCGTAACAACATTCGCATCATAGGAGTACCAAAAGGAGATGAAAGGGAGCAAGGGATTGAGAACCTATTTGAAGAAATAATGACTGAAAACTTCCCTACCCTGGCAAAGGAAATAGACATACCAGCCCAGAAAGTGCAGAGAGTCCCAAACAAAATGTACCCAAACAGGCCCACGCCAAGATACATAGTAGTGAAAATGGTAAAGGTTGAAGACAGAGAATCATAAAAGCAGCAAGAGAAAGACAACTAGTTACTTACATGGGCGCTCCCATTGGACTGTCAGCTGATTACTCAACAGAAATATTGCAGGCCAGAAGGAAGTGGCAGGAAATGATCAAAGTAATGAAAAATAAGGGCCTACAATCAAGATTACTGTCCCCAGCAATGTTATCATTTAAAATTGAAGGAGAGATAAAGAGCTTTCCAGACAAGAAAGAGCTACAGGAATCCATTACCACCAAGCCAGTATTACAAGAAATGTTAAAAGGACTTTTTAAGCAGAAGAAAGGAGAGAACAAAGATCAAAACTATGAATAATAAAATGGCAATAACTATGTACCTATCAGTAATTAAATGTAAATGAATTAAATGCTCCCATCAAAAGACATAGGGTAGCTGAATGGATAAGAAAACAAGACCCATGCATACACTATCTACAAGAGACCCACCACACATCGAAAGGCACACAGACTAAAAGTAAAGGGATGGAAAAAGATATTTCACACAAATGAAAATGAAAAAAAGGGTAGCAAACTTATATTAGATAAAATAGACTGTAAAACGAAGACTATAATAAGAGACAAAGAAGGACATTACATACTAATAAAGGGAACAAGCCAACAAGAGAACATCACCCTAGTAAACATCTATGCACCCAACATAGGAGCACCTAAATATATAAAACAGATACTGAACAACATAAAGGGAGAAATTGACAGTAACACAATTATAGTAGGGGATTTTAGCACTTTATTGACACCACTGGACAGATCTTCCAGACAGACAATTAGCACAGAAACAGCGGCCTTAAATGACACACAAGACCAGATGGATTTAATTGATAGTTTTAGAGCATTTCACCCCAGTTCAGAAGAATATCCATTCTTTTCAAGTGCACGTAGAACATTTTACAAGGTAGACCACATGTTAGGCCACAAAACAAGTCTCAATAAATTTAAGAAGATTGAAATCATATTAAGCATTTTCTGGGTCTACAGTGGTATGGAACTAGAAATCACAAGAAAATAATACAAAAACACACAAACACATGGAAGCAAAATAAAGTACTACTAAATAATGAATGGGTCAACAATGAGATGAAGAAAGAAATCAAAAGATACCTGAGACAAACAAAAATGAAAACACAACAACCCAAAATCTATGGGAGACAGTGAAATCAGTCCTAAGAGGGAAATTCATTTCAACGCAGGCTACCTACAGAAACAAGAAAAATCTCAAATAGTCTAAATTTACAGTTAAGGGAACTGGAAAAAAAGAACAACGAACAAAGCCCAGAATGAGTACAAGGAAGGAAATAATAAAGATCAGAGTGGAAATAAATGAAATAGAGACTAAAAAAAAAATACAAAAGATCAATGAAACCAAGAGTTGGTTTTTGAAAAGATAAACAAAATTGACAAACCTTTAACCAGACTCATCAAGACAAAAAGAGAAAGGACCCAAATAAAATCTGAAATGAAAGGTGAAGTGACCACAGATACCATAGAAATACAAACAATTTTAAGAAAATACTGTGAGCAACTATACACCAACCAATTAGACAATCTGGAAGAAATGGATAAATTACTAAAAGCATACAAGTTTCCAATGCTGAATCAAGAGAAACAGAAAATCTGAACAGATTGATTACTACACACAGAATCGAATCAGTAATCAATGATTTCTCACCAACAAAAGTCCTGGACCAGATGGCTTCACAGGTGAATTTTACAAAATATTCAAAGAATTAACACTTATTCTCCTCAAACTATTCCAAAAAATCCAAGAGGATGGAAGGTGCCCACACTCATTTTACGAGGCCATCGTTACCGGAATTCCAAAACCAAAGACATTACAAACAAAGGAAACTATAGGTCTGTATCCCTGATGAACATAGATGCAAAAATCCTCGACAAAATATTAGCAAACTGAATTCACCAATACACTAAAAAGATCATACACCTTCATCAAGTGGGATTCTTCTTGGTTGGTTCAATATCCACAAATTTATTAACATGATACATCACATAAACAAAATGAAAAATAAAAACATGGTCATATCAATAGATGCAGAAAAAAGCATTTGACAAAATCCAGCATCCATTTATGATAAAAACTCTCAGCAAAGTGGAAATAGAGGGAGCATATCTCAATATAATAAAGGCCATATATGATAAACCCATAGCTAATATCATACTTAATTGGGAAAAGCTAAAACCATTCCCCTTAAGATCAAGAACAAGACAAGGATGCCCACTTTCATCACTGTTATTCGACATAGTACTAGAAGTTCTAGCCACTGCAGTCAGACAAGTGAAAGAAATAAAAAGGCATCCAAAATGGGAAAGGAAGAAGAAAAAATTGTCATTATTTGCAGATGACCTGATATTACATATAGAGAACCTCAAAGACACCACCAAAAACTTTTAGAACGGATAAGTGAATTTAATAAAGTAGGAAGATAAAATATTAATATTCAGAAATCAGTTGCATTTTTATACACCAATAACAAACTATCAGAAAGAGAAATTAAGAAAACAATTCCACATACAATTGCATCAAAAGAAAAAAATACTTAGGAACAAATTTAACCAAGGAAGTAAAAGACCTGTACTCAGAAAATTATAAGATATTGAAGAGAGAAATTAAAGAAGATACAAATAAATGGAAATATATACCATGTTGTGGATAACAAGCACATAGATTCAATGCAATCCTATCAAAGTACCAATGGCATTTTTCATAGAACTAGAATAAATAATCCTCAAATTTATATAGAACCATAAAAGACCTCCAGTAGCCACGAAACCTGGAAGTACCATGCTACCTGATATCAAATTATACTACAAGGTCATAGTACCTAAAACAGCATGGTATTTGCATAAAAACAGACACATAGATCAATGGAAAATAACAGAGCCCCGAAATATTTCCATGCCTATATGGTCATTTAATTTATGATGAAGGAAGCAAGAATTTACATTGGGGTAAAGACAGTTTATTCAATAAATGGTATTGGGAAAATGGGACAGATATATACAAAGGAATGAAACTGGACCACTTTCTTACTCCATATACAAGAATAAACTCAAATGGATTAAAGACTTAAATGTAAGACCTGAAACCATAAAACTCCTAGAAGAAAACATAGACAGTAAAGTCTCAGACATTATTCTTAGTAATATTTTTACTGAAATAGCCCTTGGGCAAGACAAACAAAAGAAAAAATAAACAAATGGGACTACATGAAACTAAAAGGTTTTTTTCAGCAAAGGAAACCATCAACAAAAGGAAAAGCCATCCTACTGAATGGGAGAAGATATTTGTCAGTGATACATCAGATGAGGGGTTAATATCCAAGATTTATTAAAAACTCATGCAACTCAACACGAAAAAACCCACAAACAATCCAATTAACAAATGGGCAGAGGACCTGAGTAGACATATCTTCAAAGAGAACATGCAGATTGCCAGTAGACATATGAAAACATGCTCAACATCACTGATCAGAGAAATGCAAATAAAAACCACAATGAGATACCACCTCACTTCTGTCAGCTTGGCCATCATCAATAAATCAACAAACAAGTGCTGGTGAGGTTGTGGAGAAAAGGGAACTCTTGTGCACTGTTGGTGGGATTACAAATGGGTGCAGCCCCTGTGGAAAACAGTATGGAGGTTCCTGAAAAAATTAAAACTACCTTATGACCCATTATTTCCACTCCTGGATATTTATCCAAAGAAATCCAAAACATTAATTTGGAAAAATATATGGATCACTGTTTACTGCAGTGCTATTCACAATAGCCACAATATGGAAAACAACTGAAATGTCCATCAATAGACAATTATTGGATAAAGAAACTGGGGTGGATGTATAAAATGGAGATTACTCTGCCATAAAAAAGCATGAAATCTTGCCATTTGCAGCAATATGAATAGACCTAGAGGTTATTATGCAAAGTGAAATAAGTCAGACTGAGAAAGACAAATACCATAATATCTCACTTATATGTGGAATCTAAAGAGCAGAATAAACAAACAACAAAACAGAAATAGGCATAGAGAAACAGAGAACAAACTGATGGTTACTGATGGGGGGAAAAGGGGATTGGGGAAATGGATGAGAAAGGTGAAGGGATTAGGAAGTACAAATTTGTAGTTACAAAATAGTCACGGGGATGTGAAAGACACTGGAATATAGTCAATAATATTGTAAAAACTTTATGGTGTCAGATGGACACTAGACTTATTGGGATGATCGCTTCATAAATTACATAAATGCCTAACTACTGCGACGTGTACCTTAAACTAATATAAAATAATATTGAATGTCAAGTATAAGTAAAAAATATATACATATATTCACGGGATATAAGTACAGCATAGGGAATACAGTCAATGGTATTGTAATAGGTATGTACAGTGTCAGATGGGTAGTAGACTTGTTGGGGTTATCACTTTGTGAGATGTTTAAATATTGAATTACTATGTTGTTTTGTACACCTGAAACTAATAATAAAAGATTAAAAAAAACCAGTGTTCTCCATCTTCCATCTTAAACATAACATATAGACATTTTTTCCCCAGATTTTTGTCATAGGTGAACAAGGATTTTCATCACTGTTCTACTATCATAATTTAAATTCAAAGTTAAAAATTAAACCTTAGTATTAATACTATTTACAGCATGTATTTGGTTTAATAAACTTAGTTTGCTAGAGTATGGTGCTTAGAAGACTTAGGTCATGTGTTCCTTGTACGTAAAGTACACATAAGGTATTCCCTTAAATAATTATGAATATGATGTGACACTGACCCCAAATTCCAGGGACATTTTTTGGACACTTTTTGTGTAGAAAGCCACACTACTACTACTACTACTACTACTACTACTCCTCCTCCTCCTCCTCCTACTCCTTCTCTTTCTTTTTTTTAAAAAATAAAGTTTATTGGGGTGGCAGTTGTTAGTAAAGTTACATAGATTTCAGGTGTACAATTCTGTAATATATTATCTATATCTCACATTGTGTGCTCACCACCCAGAGTCAGTTCTCTTTCCATCACCATGTATTAGACCCCATTTACCCTCTTCTAGAGCCCCCTCCCCCGTTAGCCTCTGGTAACCCCTAAACTATTGTCTATGTCTATGAGTTTTTGTTCCTTCATTTGTCTTGTTCTTTTGTTGTTTTCAGCTTTATATACCACATATCAGTGAAATCATATGGTTCTCAACTTTTTCTGTCTATTTAGTTTAGCATTATAATCTCAAGATCCATCCATGTTGTCACAAGTGGTACTATTTCATCTTTTCTTACCACCAAATAGTATTCCATTGTGTATATATACCACAACTTGTTTATCTATTCATCTATTGAAAGATGTTTTGGTTGTTTCCATGTGTTGCCCACCATAAATAAAGTTGCAATGAACATTGGAGCACACATGTCTTTATGGATAAATGTTTTCAGATTTTTGGGGTAGATAACCAGGAGAGGGATTTCTGGCTAATATGATAATTCTTAATTTTTTGAGGAACCTCCACACTGCCTTTCATAGCAGCTGCACCAGTCTGCAATACCACCGACAGTGTATGAGGGTTCCTTTTTCTTCACAGCCTCTCCAACACTTGTTACTGTTTGTCTTGTTGATGATAGCCGTTTCTAACTAGAGTGAGGTGATATCTCATGGTGGTTTTTCTTTGCATTTCTCTGATGATTAGTAATCGAGCATTTTTTCATGTCTATTTGCCATTTGTGTGTCCTCTTCAGAGAAAGGTCTCTTCAGATCCTCTGCCCATTTTTCAATTGGGTTGTTTGGTTTTTTGTTGTTGAGTTGTATGAGTTCCTTGTATATTTTGGATATTAGCCCCTTATCAGAGGCGCTCTTTGCAAAAATCTCCCATTCAGTTGGTTGCCTCTTTATTTTGTCGATGGTTTCTTTTGCTGTGCAGAAGCTTTTAGGTTTGATATAGTCCCATTCATTTATTTTAGCTTTTACTTCCCTTGCCTTTGGAGTCAAATTCATAAAATGCTCTTTGAACCAAGATCCATAGTTTAGTACCTCTGTTTTCTTCTATTAATTCCATTTGGAATTAATTTTGGTACACGGTGACAGATAGCAGTCCAGTGTCTTTCTTTTGCACGTGGCTATCCAACTCTCCCAGCACCATTTATTGAAGAGGCTGTCTTTTCTCCGTTATATGTTTTTCGCTTCTTTGTCAAAAATAGTCTGTCCATATTTGTGTGGTTTTATTTCTGGGTTCTCAATCCTATTCCATTAGTCTGTGTGTCTGTTACCATACTGTTTTGATTATTGTTGCCCTGTAGTACAAGCTAAAGTCAGGGAGCATGATACCTCCAGTATTGTTCTGTTTTCTTAGGATTGCTCTGGCTATTTAGGGTCTTTTATGGTTTCATACAAATCTGATGATTTTTTTGTTCTATTTTTTTAAAAACTGCCTTGGGATTTTGATGGGGATTTCATTAAATCTGTATATGGCTTTGAGTAATACAGCCATTTTAACTATGTTGATTCTTCCAATCCATGAGCACGGAATGTCTTTCCATTTCTTTGTGTCTTCTTAACTTTCTTTTAAAAATGTCTTACAGTTTTCAGCATATAGGTCCTTCATATCCTTGGTTAAGTTTATTCCTACGTATTTTGTTCTTTTTGTTGCAATTGTAAAAGGATTTTTTTTCTTTTTCTTAGATTTAATTGTTAGTATATAGGAATGCAATGGACTTTTGTACATTGGTTTTGTAGCTGGCAACTTTACTGTATTCATTTATTGTTTCTAATAGATTTGGAGTCTTTAGGGTTTAGGTGGAGTCTTTAGGGTTTTCTATATATAGCATCATCATGTCATCTGCAAAGAGTGACTCAAGTTTAACTTCTTCATTCCCAATTTGGATGCCTTTTATTTCTTTCTCTTGATGATTGGTCTGGCGAGGACTTCCAACACTATATTGAAAAGCAGAGGTGATAGGGAACAGCCCTGTCGTGTTCCTTAACGTAGAGCAAAGGGCTTCAGTTTTTCACCGTTTATTATGATGTTAGCTGAGAGGATGTCATATATGACCTTTATTATGTGAAGGTATTTTCCTTCTATACCTATTTTAATTATTATTAAGTGTTTTAGTCATAAATGGATTTTGTGTCTTGTCAAATGCTTTTTCTGCATCAATTCATATAATCATGATTTTTGTCCTTTATTTTGTTTACGTGATATATCATATTGATGGATTTGTGGATGTTGAACCATCCTTGTGCCCCTGGGGTGAACCCCACTTTGTCATTATGAATAATCTTTTTAATGCATTGTTGCATTAGATTTGCTAGAATTTTGTTTAGGATTTTTGCATCTGTATTCATCAGAGATATTGGTCTGTAGTTTTCTTTTTTGTGTGTTATCCTTACCAGGTTTTAGTACTAGGGTAATGTTGGCCTCATAAAATGAGTTAGGGAGTATTGTCTTTTCTTCAATTTTTTGGAAGAATTTGAGTAGGACAGGTATTAGATCCTCTTTGAAGGTTTGGTAGAATTCACTAGTGAAGCCATCTGGTCTTGGACTTTTGCTTTTGGGAAGGTTTCAGATGATTAATTCAATTTCCTTACTGGTGATAGATCTATTTAGATTTTCCATTTCTCCGTGATTCAGCCTAGGAAGGCTACATGTTTCTAAGAAATTGTCCATTTCTTCTAGGTTATTGAATTTGATGGCATATAGTCCTTCATAGTATTCTAGGATGATCCTTTGTATTTCTGTGGTATCCGTGATAACTTCCCCTCTTTCATTTCTGATTTTGCTTATTAGTGTCTTTTCTCTTTTTATCTTAAAGAGTGTAGCCAAGGGTTTGTCAATTTTATTAATCTTTTCAAAGAACCAGCTCTTTGTCACATTAATTTTTTTCTGTTGTCTTTTTGTTCTCTGTTTCATTTAGCTCTCCTCTGATTTTTATTATTTCCTTTCTTCTGCTGACCTTGGGTTTCATTTGTTCTTTTTCTGTTTCTTTAAGGTGTAACCTGAGATTATTTATCTGAATTTTTCTTGTTTCTTGAGATAGGCCTGTAAAGATATAAATTTCCCTCTTAACACTGCTTTTGCTGCATCTCAAAAATTTTGGTAGGTTGTATTTTCATTCTCATTTGTTTCTATGTATCTTTTGATCTCTTATTTCTTCTTTGTCCTGGTCATTCTTGAAAAGTATGTTGTTTAATCTCCATATATTTGTGGTTTTTCCTGCTTTCTTTTTGCAGTAGATATCCAATTTCAAAGCCTTGTGGTCAGAGAATATGCTTGGTATGATTTCAGTCTTCTTAAATTTGCTGAGGCTAGTTTTATGCCCTAATATATGTCTATCCTTGAGAATGTTCCATGTAAACTAGAAATAAAATGTATAGTGTGATGTGCTAGGATGAAGTGCTCTATAAATGTCAATTATGTCCATTTCATCTAATGTGTCATTTAGGGCTGCTATTTTCTTTCTTTATTTTGTTTGGATGATGTATCCATAGCTGTCAATGATGTATTTAGGTCCCCTAGTATAATTGTGTTTTGGTCAATTTCTCCCTTTAGTTCTGTTAGTAGTTGCTTGGTATATTTTGGTGCTCCCTGATTGGGGGCATAAATATTGATGACTGTTATGTCTTCTTGTTGTATAATCCCCTTTATCATTATGAAATGTCCATCTTTGTCTCTTGTTATCATGAAATCTGTTTTTATCATGAAATCTGTTTCACCTGATATCAGTATGGCTACACCTGAATTTCTTTGGATACCATTTGCTTGGAGTGTCAGTTTCCACCCTTTCACTTTGAGTCTCTGTTTGTCGTTGTAGCTGAGATGTGTCTCTTGGAGGCAGCATATGGTTGGGTTTGTTTTTTGATCCAGTCTGCTACTCTGTGCCTTTTTATTGGTGAGTGCAGTCCATTTATATTTATGGTGTCCTTCTCTTTCCGTATCCATCCCCTCCTGTAGTTAACCTTTGTGTGTGTGTGTGTGTGTGTGTGTCTGTGGTGAGAACACATGAGATCTACTCTGGCAGCAAATTTCCATAAGGTAGAATACCTTATTGCTGACTGTAGTCACCATGCTGAACATTAGGTCTCCAGAACTTATTTATCTTTTACCGGGAAGTTTGTACCTTTTGATCAATATCTCCCCTTTTCCTCTACCCCTAGACTCTGGTAACCATCATTCGACTCTATGTTACTATGAGTTTGACTTTTTTAACAATGGAAAATTATTCAGCCTTAAGAAGAAGCAAATCCTGCCATTGGTGACAACATGGATGAATCTGGAGGACATTTTGCTCAGTGAAATAAGCCAGACATGGAAGAAAAATATTGCATAATCTCATTTGTATGTGGAATTTAAAATAAATTCCAGGTATTTTTCTGAAACTCTATCACCTCTATTGGTAACCAGGGAAATGCAAATTAAAAATAATAATATACCATGTAAGTTACATGAACAGATGGCCCAGAGTCCCACGCCACCTTTCTACGCTGCACCAACACTGCTCTCTAGATTACATCTATAGTTTCATGGAGTATTTCCTACAACGAGTTAATGGAGGACAAAAGAACGTCAGGCCTGGTAGATGATGTGTTGGCTTGATATTTTGGTATGAGCTGAAAATGGACTTTCACTGCACTGTGCCTACTTAGGAGTGGCCTTTAAGGACAGAGAGGGGGGCAGAGATTCAAGTAGTATATCCTTTAGAAGGAGGGAAAAATGATCTGAAGCAAAGATATGCGTGCACTCTTTGATCGTGATAAGCGGCTAGACTGATTTGCAGGACCTGAAAGGGATAACATTGGAAAATCAGAGGCAAGCAGGTGTGGGAGGAAAGCATGTGAATGGCGCCGGCCTGGTGGCTCAGGCAGTTGGAGCTCCATGCTCCTAACTCCAAAGGCTGCTGGTTTGTTTCCCACATGGGCCAGTGGGCTCTCAACCACAAGATTGCCGGTTTTACTCTTAGACTCCAGCAAGGAATGGTGGGCTGTGCCCCCTGCAACTAAGATTGAACACAGCGCTTTGAGCTGAGCTGCTGCTGGCTCAGTTGGTTGGAGCGCGTCCTCTCAACCACAAGGTTACTGGTTTGACTCCTCGACTCCTGCAAGGGACAGTAAGCTTGTGCCCCCTGCAACTAACAATGGCAACCGGACCTGGAGCTGAGCTGTGCCCTCCACTACTAAGTTTGAAAGGACAACAACTTGACTTGGAAAAAGAGCTGGAAGTACACACTGTTCCCCAATAAAGTCCTGTTCCCCTTCCCCAATAAAATATTTGAAAAAAAAAAGCATCTGTATGGATCTATGTATATACATAAAATAACCGGCAAAATAAATATTAGTTCCATCCTTTATTCAGAAAAGTTAGATAATTTGTCCCAGATCACAACCCTAGTGACAGGGCTATGGAGGAATCCAGATAAGAGGAGTAGAATCCAGTTGTCTGACTTTTAGTCTAATGTTTTTCTATTATTATAGCAGGCAAAATGTAAAGCTAAAAACCAGTACGTGCAAGAATCTTTGGAATATCAACAACCTTGCAAATAAGAATTCTATTCTTTGCCAAATTATCAACTAAGTATGATGGTAGAGTTAAGGCATTTTCAGAAACTGAATGTCTGAAAAAATTTACCCTCAATACACTATTTCCCACAAAGTTATTGAAAGTTGTATGTTTTCAAAATGAGAAAATAAAGCAAGAAAAATAGAGAAGACGACATGGGATATTGGAAACTGGTGTAAAATACAGCAAAGAGGTGAAGGGAATTCCCACATGAATCATAGAGGATAATTACACAATGACAATTGTATGCCAAGCATAGATGCCATTGTACTGTTGTTTAACTTGAATGCTGAATACCTGGGTGAACTGGGTTCATATTCTTGTTTGGGCTTGCTTGCTTTCTCCATGTGCTGATGAAGTTGCAGCTCTGCTCTCACTACTCTAGGTCAGCTGAGGAAACTCATTTCACTCTTTGGAAGTGTTCTGTTTTGCCCCTCTCCTGAAAATTGGAGGGAGGGTATTGGGATCTAGGAAAATGTCCTGGCCATATTCCTGCTGGGTATCCATTTCTTGGCTCATAAACATAACCCTGCCAGATGCCCCAATTATGATGAGACCTCTGTTTTCTATGTAGGACTAACTTATGATTCTATCCCACAGCTTCCTCAAAGGGCTTTTGTAAACCTGTAGTAAGCCAAAGCAAGACTAGACCCAGAGACTCTTTAGCTTTTCTCCTGGGAGCCTTCGTCTAACATGAGCAATTAATATTTTTTCCTTTCACAGCTAGGTTTGTGCTTATGGCTCAGTTTTTTTAAAAAGTAAACATTTTTAGAGATAAGTACATTGGTTTATCTTCAAGTTTATTTTCAAAGAAAATTCAGTATAGTGATTACTTCTAGGGTTCAGGGAATGTAAGTAGAGAGGGTCCTAGAGAGGACTACTGATATCTTGGCAGCATTCTCTTCATAACCTGTGTGCTGAGTACATTGGAATTCTTTTTCTTTTTCTTCAATACATGTTTTATGTACTTGAAATTCTACTTTAACAAATGTTTTACAAGATCTGACAATTAAATTCACAAACTCATCCTAGAAAAAGTGCTGCATATCTCATTGCTGAATATCACGATGGTCACCTTTGAAGTACTCCCTTTGGGAAGCTATGCACCGACACCAGCACCTAGTCCACCCTTCAAAGCAGTTTTGGAACTCTTTTTCTGGAATGGCCATCAGAGCTGTCATCATATTACCCTTGATGTCCTGAATGTCATCAAAATGTCTTCCTTTCAATATTTCCTTTATCTTCGGGTAAAGAAAAACGTCATTGGGGGCCAGATCAGGTGACTAGGGAGGGTGTTCTAATACAATTATTTGTTTACTGGTTAAAAACTTCCTCACAGACAGTGTCATGTGAGCTGGTGCATTGTCATGATGCAAGAGCCATGAATTGTTGGCGAAAAGTTCAGGTTGTTTTCATCTAACTTTTTCATGCAGCCTTTTCAGCACTTCCAAATAGTAAATTTGATTAACTGTCCAGCTGGTGCAAATTCATAATGAATAATCCCTCTGATATCAAAAAAGTTTAGCAACATCGTTTTGACTCTTGATTTGGCCGTTTTTGGTCATGGAGAATTGGCTGACTTCTATTGTACCCTTAGATGCTTTGTTTCAGGGTCGTATTGGTACACCTATGTTTCATCACCAGTGATAACACAGCCCAAAACATTGTCTTGCCTCTGCAAAAGGTCTTGGCTTCGACTCTCCTTTTCTTTTGTTCATTGGAAAGCTCCTTCGGGACCATTTTTGCACACACCTTTCTTACGCCAAAATTTTCAGTTAAGATTTTCCTGTTTCTCTATCAATGTTTATTGGTCTGCTGTGTTTCTCACAGTCAGCCAATGATTTTGATGCACAATTCAACAAATTATTGCAATTTTTCATCACTTCTGCTCATCACTGGCTGCCCTGACCTCTCTTCATCAGTGATGAGTTTTTCTCCCCCTCAGAAAAACGTTTAATCCATTTGTACACTGTTTTCTTCATGGTATTATCCTCATAAACTTGGATTAAAATGTCCCTGATTTCACTTCCACTCTTGCCAAGTTTAACAGGAAATTTAATGTTTGTTCATTGCTCTAATTCAAGCTCAGACATTCTCGTGACGGCCCACAAAAAATAATAAACGCCACAGCAAGACCCCATCACACGTGATATTAACACAGCTATGAGACACTGATATACCAAGGTTCTGAAACCTTACCGAGCTGTTTGTACAGCGCTGCCAATGTAAGTGCATGGTGGCAAGTTCGCGAACTTAATTGTCAGACCTTGTATATATGCTTTGGTATATATGAAAATATTTCCCCCACACACATCTTCTTAGCAAATTAGGAATATGAGGGATTTTCTGATAATGCTATCCGTGGAAAAATTTAGCAGCATTTTTTCCCATTAAAATGAAAGATGAAGCCTGCTGTCATCACTTTTATTCAGTATTTTACTGGAGATCTTCACTATGAAATCAGAGAATAAAAAATTAGAGTAATAATTGGAAAAGAAGCCTAAGATTATCCTTATTTAAAGATCATACATGGAAAGGTCAAAGAACCTATAAACAACTGTTATAACTAATAAATTCAGTAATGTTTATATATAAAGACCAATATACAAAAATAAAGAGTATTTCTGTAATGAGCAATAATTCAATTAAAATGTAATACAATTATATGTCAATTATATATCACTAAATGTAGAAAAACTATAATAGAAAAAATATTTTTTAATATCCACAAAACCAGAAAGTACTTTATAAATAAATGTAAATATATTTGCATAGCATTTATTTGAGAAAATGGTTATTGTTGAATGACAAAATGGAAGACTGGAAGAAATTCATAATATGAAGACATCAATTCTTTAATTAATTTAAAAATTCAATACAATTCCAACAAAATCACAACAGAATTTTTTTCTATAATTTCTTAATTTTAATATTTTATTATAAAATTATATGGAAATGCAAAGAGCCAAAAATTGGTGAAGAAAAAGAAGGTAAGGGGCCCTTCCCTGACAAATAGCAAGGAGTATTATAAAGTCAGACTAATTTACACAATCTTCTAATGGTCCAAGAATTGATAATAGATCAATGGAACAGGACAGAGGCAGCAGAAACACACACACACACACATAAATTAGATTATGATACAGGTGGAATTACAAATCAATAAGGAAAGAATGTACTTTTAATAAATGGCACTAGAAACTTTTATCCATATGGGAAAAACTTACAGACTTTAAATGTATCTTAATCTCTAAATTACATAGCCACTATTACACAATCTAATATATATATATATACATACACATATATATACACATATATATGTGTGTATATGCACACATATATATGTGTATATATATACATACATATATATGTGTGTGTATGTGTGTATGCGTATTATGTGTATATATGTATACAGGTATATACATACATATATATGTATGTGTGTGTGTGTGTGTATATATATATATATATATATATATATATATATATATATATTTGGCATCCCTATACATATACACATATATGTATACACACACACCAGGGATGCCAAAAAAATGTAGACAAGGGAACACTTTAGTCAAGGTTGCTCAAGCAGTAGTTCACCATAATCAGAAGAGTCTGGACACTGATGGTAACCACTTTGAGCACCTCTTATGATTGCAGAAGTCAAATATGACTTGTATTCATCTTTAGTTATTGGTATATATTGAGTATTACAATTTTAATACAGTTTTCCTTTGGCACCTGCTGTGTGTGTGCGTGTGTGTATTTAAGCCAATTCTTTGTATTTTCTTTTGATTTAATTTGATTAAATATAAAACAAAAGAGTAAATGAGTGACTAGCCTTAGAGGAGACTGTGGTAAATTCAGCTGGGATGCCCCTTTTAGAGACACTGTTTACCTTCATTTAATTATTGCCATGCAAGAAGGTGGACGCTCTACTACCAGATTGAACCATGTTAAAAAGAGAAGCAGGAGATCTGGAATTTTGCATGAAATTGTTAACTATTTTTAAAGAGTAAGGTGCTATTTGGGCCAAACAACAGTATCTATATGGTCTCTGATGGAGAATACTTAACATTTTCAATCAAGGTACTGACATGAGCAGATTTTGGCAAGAGATGTTTATAATGGTGACTAATGGTGAATGGACAATCTCTGTATACCTATACCAGATGCTGAGTTGAAGACGAACATATGTCTTATTTTATTCTCACAAGTATTTGGGTAACAAATGCAGTGCCTCTCCTTTAACTACCATGCTATTTGGAAGGCAGCAATTTCAACTCATGACCTTTCCTTGGAGGACCTTTTTTTTAAAAAAAAAATTTTTATTGGGGAACAGTGTGTTTCTCCAGGACCCATCAGCTCCAAGTTGTTGTCCTTCAATCTAGTTGTGGAGGGTGCAGCTCACTAACCTGTGTGGGAATTGAACCCGCAACCCTGTTGTTCAGAGCTCGCGCTCTAGCCAACTGAACGCTCTGGCCGCTCCTCCTTGGAGGACTTTTAAAAAAGTTTTTTGGGTGGTTTTAATCAGTGTCTTTCAGTTCTCTTCTCTGAATAACACAGTTTTTCCACATTAAAGAAATCTAGACCTCAAAATAATTTAATAAGGCATAATAGTTTAATAAGTGAAGTTAACAAGAGAATAGCTCTTAATTACTTGGAGGGAGAGTCTTTTAAGAAAATACAGCTTGAAAAAAGTCTATAAAGAATAAAATTGATAATATTTCAAGTTGAATATATATATACATATAAATGTGTTTTCAGAATCTATTGAAGATGTTATTCCTGCAAGGAAGCTGAAGAACTTTTATCTGGGTGTAGCAGAGCACAAGGATATTTCCAAGTTGGTCCTCCTCTTTTCTTCCTGTGTGAACTCTCTAAGAAAGGTGGCTCATGACGCCCTGCAGGACTTTCAGAAGTACAAGACACTCTGGACAGAGGACCGAGATGTGAAAGTGAAGGTGTGTTTCTGCTACCTGTGATGCAGTTTGGGTTAGAATTGTTAACATCTAACTTGTGGGGGTGCACCAAGAAAATATCAGGGATAATGACAGGAACTCATGAGCAGAAGTCAAGAACTTGTAAATGCCAAGCACCTAACACATTATATCATGTGTAATTCTCACACTGACACTTTGAGGCAATTGGTAGTCATGAGGCTCAGGCAGATTTCGCTTAATTAGCTGAAACAATTGAGTACCAGTTATATTCCAGACGCGTCAGGAAGCCAGGTGTTCAAGGGTGTATCACATTTACCCAGACTGAGCTGTATTTTTGGTTAGAGACTCAAGGAAGCTTGAGAACTCTGAATAACCATTCATGTTCCTTTGTGAAATTCCCTCACATAGCCTCCTTTTCCGGTACAGTCAATTCATCCCTTCCCTTACTGACAGCACGTACGAGTGGAAACGTATATAAGCAAATGCAATTTTCTAACTTAACTATTATAAGTGTAAGATTTATACTGTCAAAAAGCTAAAGAAAATGTTTCCTTACTACAGGAGTTTTTGGCTAACAACCCCTCTCTGACTGAAATCAGATCGGAAATTCTGCACTATGCTACTTTTGAACAGGAGATTGATGAGTTGAAGCCTATTATTGTTGTAGGAGCTCTTGAATTACATACAGGTATTTAAAAAATATGCAAAATATCTGTGTTTTCACATGAAATGTTACTTAGAAAGCAGTTATTAAGCTACCTTGGTACAATATTATAAATATTAAATATTTCTGGAACACTAATATTATTCATATATGTGTTATACATATAATATGTATGTTATATATTATTATTTATTTTATACATACTATTATACTAAGGTGGCTTAATACACTTAATATTCTGCAAAGTTTCTCAACTGGCAGACCCAACAACTGAAAGTACAGATACAACTCTTTCAGATTACTGTGAGGAGGGGGTTGAGTACCAGAGATAGGAGTCGGTTTGAGGTTTCCTGAGAAGTGAATCCATTTGGGATTAGAGTATCAAAGGATGATGAGACAACCACTTAATGTCTGACACAAAAAGCTCAAGATGACTTTTTTGCTGACTACAGTGAGGGAGAGCTATGCTGGACAGGCACAATGTTCCCAGTTGATCATCTCATAGAGGGTGGCCCGGCAGCATGGAGGCCAAGGATTGTGTGTGTCTATCGAGGCTAACATCGTCTGCAGAAGGATGCTTGCTCAGGGGACACTGTTGTTGATTGGTCGGCACTCAGTGGCCGGCTTATTGAGTATGTTCCATCTGATTGGTTGACATTCAGAAGGGAGGGGCTGACACTGATTGGCTTGCAAATGTATGTGAGCTGAAGTGAATTGGTCTATGGTTTGGGTTTAAAACTGGTTGTGGTGGCTACTTATTGACATGGTTACAGAGATACAACCAGCCTTAAGTTTGTGAGGTGATTTTATTCTCAGAATATATTAGAATGATCTAATTTACATCACCTTAGGTAGATTTTCAGATCTATCCTCAAGCAATCAGGGTAACTGTGGCTCTCAAATTTGACTACCAAGGTTACTTGATCCCTCTTCTGCTGGTGATGATAATGTGCCCACCTCATGAACTACTTCATATGAAACACTTAGCATCGTACCTGGCAAACAGTTGATGTTCAATAAGTACTGACTACTATTATATCTATCAAGAAGGGATTTAATTTGGAGAAGCACAAATACTTGAGGGGATTATTTAGCTAGAATTCCAAAACTATACCAGGGGCAATACTTACCAGGACTTCTGTAGCGTTTTAGAAACTGTACTCTACCTATTAATGTCCTACCGTGTTTCCCTGAAAATAAGACCGGGTCTTATATTAATTTTTGCTCCATTAGGGCTTATTTTCAGGGAAAGTCTTATTTTTTCATGTACAACAATCTACATTTATTCAATTACAGTCATGTCATCTTCTTCTGGAACATTGTCATAATGTAGTAAATGTGTCCATCTGGCTGAGATCTTAACTGGGGCTTATTTTCCGGGTAGGTCTTATTTTCAGGAAAACATGGTATTTGTTTCCTCCTAGTGGTTAGCGCTATGATCCTTAATACAAAAATCACCTGTAGCAGTGTTCCAGTTGGCCAAGCACTTGACTTTAGAGAGAGGAAACGGAAAAATGGAATAGGTGACAATAGTTATAAAGAAAGGGGAAGGTGGGCTGAATTCCCGGGGCCTAAGGAAAAGGAGAAAAGAGGCCCAGGAGGTATGGCCCTCACAACCTCAATCAACAAGAGGGCTGTGTGTCTCTTCTCAGGATACACTTTCCTCAGCTCCCTATGCTTTTCGGTTTAACTCTTGGAAGGTGGGAGGAGTAGTTATTTTCCAAGCTTGGTAGAGCTGGGGATTTTAGGGGTACTGGGAGGAGAGAATGGAGGAATGGGTAAGGATTGATAAGCTAGAGTTGACTTGTTAGATCTGTTTTGTTTTCAAGGAACAGAAACCTGTTTGAACTATGTTGAGGGAAAAATGGTATATCCCAGAATCCAAGATGCAACCGGGCTTTAGGAATGGACCAGAACCAGGGACAGTGTAGGAAACTGAGGAAATCCTTTCTCTTCTTCCCTCTGTGCATGGCTTTTTCTGCTTCCCAGGCCAGAGGGCACCATTCCAAACTCTCAAGAATGGATTCTGAACAGTATCTAAAAGATCAAGATTGCTACAATCAGGCCAGATACAGGGTCAGGTTATACATATTCTCTATCTCTGTAGATGAGTTCGGGAGTGACATAACAGGAAAATGGGCAGGTCTGGCAGACAAACAGTATATGACACTCCACTCTATGGGGTAACCTAGAAGAAGATGGGGGATGAGTGAGGGCTGCTAATGGGATGGCCAGAAACAGCAAGATTCACGTTGGACAGGACAAGAAGTAATTTCTGAAATTCTTCTCCATAGACTTAGCGTCCTCATGCACAGCATATCATACTCCCTGGATATAGGAATTAAATCTTCAAAATCTAGTAACCTTACAGCACATTTAATTCAGGCTACTTATCAAGTGCTCAATAGCTGTGTGTGGCTAGTGGCTAGTGACTATCAAATGGGACAGTGCAGTTATAGGTGCTCAGATTACACATAAAATGAATCCTTTCAGAATGTCAGTTGTATTCTATTTTGATCTTTTCTTATCTTCACCAGAGCCAATGAAATTGGCCTTATCAATTGAGGCTAAGGCGTGGAAGATGTTACTCTGCCGATATCTGAATGAAGAATACAAAAAGAAAATGTCAGACATGATAACATTTATTAATGACTACTTGAAAAAGTTATCTAGACCTATTCGTGATTTAGATGATGTCAGGTTTGCAATGGAAGCCTTGTCTTGTATCCGTGATAATGAAATTCAAATGGACATGACTTTGGGACCAATTGAAGTAAGAAACAATTGCACTTTTCATTCTTGAAATGCTATTTTTTTTTTTTAGAGACACTAAAAATTTGATTCTGTTTACATATTTCTTCATTTATTTTATGGTACTGTCTGCCTATTTCTCCTTTGTGAGGTTGGTGTCCTTGAAGGTATTTTGACAATTATCAACAGCGTACAGTATACAAAGTATTAATAGATTAATAATGCTGTACTGGTACAGACAGAGTTCATTATGTTTTTTGCTGGCACCAACATTTGACGGAAGGGAATGGTTGCACTCTCTCACATCAGTCCCAACATGTTAGGCAACTTCCCCAAAGTTGTCCTTAGAAACCAGTTATAGGCCTCACTCGTGGCCAGTGGCATCCCATGGGCAGCACGGTGGGAGCAGTCCCCTTTGGCTGAACAGTAAACTGTTGGAACTTAGATCAGCAGAAGATGCTGTTAGGGAAGAGTACTGTATTCATTTTTCTATTGCTGATATAACAAATTACCATAAACTTAATGGTTTAAAACAACACAAATGTGTTATCTTAACAGTTCTAGAGATCAGAAGTCTGAAAATGGGTCTTACAGGGCTAAAGTCAAGAATGTCAGCAGGGCTTCATTCCTTCTGGAGGCTCGGGGGAAGAAGCCATTTTGTGGTCTCATCAGCTTTTAGAGGCTGACTGCACTCCTTGGCTCATGGCCGCCTTCCAGCAATTGCATCACTCCTACCCTGCTTTGGTCCTGACTCCTACTCTCCTGCTTCCCCCTCTTTCTTTTATATGGACCTTTGTCCTTTGTCCTTTGTTATATGGACATTGAGCCCACTGACTTAACCCAGGATGAGTTCCAGGATAATTAAGTTCTTTAACTTAATCAAATCTACCAAAACCCTTTTGCCATGTAAGGTAACATATTCACAGGTTCTGGAGATTAGGATATAGACAATACAGTCTATATACTTCTCACAAGTATTTTACATATACCTGTTAGAATTTTTGTCTCATGGACATAATAAAAACCAGACTCTTAATCCATTTTATTACTGTTTTTTAAATCTCCTATAGACAACGCACTCCCTTATCTCCTGCATGCCTGGGGAATCGGCATTCCCACTGTCTCCTCTGGTACCCAGTGCTCACGATTGAGCATTGGTCTCTTGAACCCCTTTAGAATTTATACTCTGGTAGCTAATGAACTTCATATCTTTGAACTTACTACTTCTTGCAATCCTAGTATTTGGGAATTTGGGGTGCTGACCACTCATTCCTTAAATTATCATATCAATTTCTTTCCTGACTGCAGAAGTTCAATTTTTCAGCATAAATTCTTTTGGTAAAGGCAATTACCAATCCATTCCTTTAATCATTCAAGTTTTCTTTTCCTTCAGGGTGTCTCCCACAGCATTATTTCATTCCATTCCCTATATAGGCAATCCATAGTTTATCAGAACATCAGAAAATATTTGGCATGGTGTCAACACAAGATCAAGGAGGAGATAGAGGCAGAAAATGAGTCCAGGGATATTTTCTAGGATCTCGGTGTACTCTGCTTACATCTCCATCAGAATCACCTAGGCTCTTACTAAACGCAGATTGCAGGGCCTAGACTCGAGAGTAAATACCAATGTCAGTGAGAATCTAGAGGTGCTCCTTATACACGTTTAATTTTGGAAACAACTCTTCTGGAATATGCTCTCTTCTTCGAAGGCATAGGAATGTGTTTCTAGAAGACATCTCAATCATTTGGCAATTGCTTTCCTTGTGATGTTTCTGAACTCCACCCTCACTCCACAGGAAGCCTATGCTATTTTAAACAGATTTGAAGTTGAAGTAACCAAGGAAGAATCAGAAGCAGTTGATACCTTGAGATATTCTTTCAACAAATTGCAGAGCAAAGCTGTAAGTACATACTTAATTCTTATTTTTTAATTTATAAATTCTTATTTAATTATTATAGTGACTTACTTAAGTCACCGTCTCCTGAAAAACTATATTTCATACTTTTAAAAAGCTTAATATGTTATTTTACTGTCTTTATCAAGACATAATTCACATACCATAAAATTTACCATTTCAAAGTATAGAATTCAGTGATTTTTACTGTATTCACAGAGTTGCACAAACAACATCACTAATGTTAAAGTGTTTTCATCACCCCAAAAGAAACCCCATACTCATTAGCAATTACTTCCTATTTTCCCCCTCACTTTAGCCCTTGGCAGCCACTAATTTACTTTCTGTTTCTATGGATTTGCCTTTTCTGGACATATAATGTAGATAGAATCATACAGTATGCAGTCATTTGTGATTGGCTTCTTTCACTTAGCATATTGTTTTCAAAGTTTATCTGCCTTGTCAAATGTACCAGTATTTTATTTTTTCTAATGGCTAATGATTTTGAAAATCTTTTCATGTACTTATAGGCCATTTGTATATCTTTGGATAAAGGTGAATTTAAATCCTTTGCTTGTTTTTAAAATTGGGTTATTTATCTCTTTATTTTGAATTGTAAGAGTATTTTCATATATTCTAGATAGAAGTCCCTTATCAAAGGATTTGCAAAAATTTTCTGTCACTCCGTGGGGTTGTGTTTTCTCTTTCTTTATGGTTCTCTTGAAGTAAAACGTTTTTAATTCTGATGAAGTACAATTTGTCTAATTTTTCTTTTGTTGCTTGTATTTTTGGGATTGTATCTAGGAAACCATTGCCTAATCCAGGGTCATGAAGATCTACAACTATGTTTTCTTAAGAGAATTTTATAATTTTTTTTTAGGCCTCTGATACATTTTGAGTTAATTTTTGTATATGTTGTTAGTTTTGGGTCCAACTTCATGCAAAAGTAAGTGGATATCCAGTTGTCTCAGCCACTGTGTTTCCCTGATAATAAGACCTAGCCGGACAATCAGCTCTAATTCGTCTTTTGGAGCAAAAATTAATATAAGAGCCGGTATTATATTATAATTATATTATATTACATTGCATTACATTATATTATATCCAGTCTTATAGTAAAGTAAGACCGGGTCTTATATTAATTTTTGCTCCAAAAGATGCATTAGAGCTGATTGTCCGGCTAGCTCTTATTTTCGGGGAAACACGGTAGTAATTCTATTTTTAATTTTTTTGAGGACTGCCATACTGTTTTCCATAGAGGCTGTACCATTTTACATTCCCACCAACAGTGCATACAGTTCCTTCCTCTTTCTCCACATCCTTGCCCAAACTTGTTAGTTTCTATTTCCTTGATAGTAGGCAGCCTAATGGGTCAGATGTATCTAATTGTGGCTTTGATTGCCTTTCCCTAATGATATATGATGCTGAGCCTCTCTTCATGTGCTTAATGACCATTTGTGTATCTTTTTTGGAGAAATGTCTATTCAAATCCTGTGTCTATTATTTAATTGGGTTGTTTGTTTCTTTGTTGTTCAGTTGTAGGAGTTCTTTATATATTCTCGATATTAACTCCTTATCAGATAAATGATTTGCAGTTACTTTCTCCCATTCTGTAGGTTACCTATTCACTCTGTTGATTGTGTCCTTATAGTCCTTTTTATTTCTGTAAGATAGGTAGTGATAGCCCCTTTTGTTCCTAATTTTAGTAACTTAAGTCCTTTCTCCTGTATTTTTGGTTAGTCTAGAAAAAGGTTTATCAATTTTGTTGATCTTTTCAAAGATGAAACTTTAGGTTTGTTGATTTTCTCTATTGTTTTTCTGTTCTCTGTATCATTTATTTGTGCTCTATTTTTTAAAAATTATTATTTCCTTCTGTTTGCTATGGGTTTAGTTTGTCATTCTTTGCCTCATTAGTTAAGGTGGATGGTTAGTTACTGATCTGAGATTTTTTTTCTTGTGTATATTTATAGGTAAATATTTCTCTTTAAGAATTTTTGAAGTAGGTAAATATTTACACACCACAAGTTAGACACTAAAAATGAACTTTAAGGGAGGGTCCAGATTCTTTAATTGTACTGAAAATTTTTATTGAATATTAATTAAATTAAAAATGGCTTAAAATTTCTTGTTTGTGGAAAGATTTATCACTGAGATTGAAGCATGTCATAGTAGCAAGGACACAGTGCTAAAATTGGGGTCATGACTTGTGATTCCATCTTTGCCATCACCCAGTGGGGTAATCTTATACAAGGTAATAACCTTTGTTTCTTAATTTCTTTATGTGGTTATTTAGGAATATTTTTAGGATTTTTTTTATATGTGGTTATACAAATAAGGCTCACTTGAGGTAATGTATATAAAATATTTCTTATACTCATGTTTATTTAAATTCATGTTACATAGTGACTAATTGCTTGTTTTGAAAAATGCTTGCTGGTTAGTCAGGAGAGTGACTCCTAGGAAGGAAGTGGGGAATATTCCACTGAGATTTAGTGAAACCCAACTTTCTCTTGTTCAATGGAAAAAAATTCACGAATTGTTCTATCTCTTCAACTATTAGTGTTAAACCCACTAACCCATCCTTTAGTAAAGATAGACAATTCTATATTATAATCACTATTCAGCTTAAAGTAATATATGTTCCAACCAATATAGATGCTATTGTTGAGAGCGGTTAAGAGCAGGGGCTTTGGAACCCCACTGCCAGGTTTTGAATCTTGACCTTGCCTGGTGCTAGAGCCTTGAGAAAATTACTTTGCCCCTCTCTGCCTCATTTCTCTTACCTGTAAAATGAGTATAATATTAGTATTTACCACACAGGGTTGTTGCAAGGATTAAATGAGTTAAGATATGTAAAGAGCCTGGCAGATAGTAAGCAGGAATTAAGTGCTAGGTATTATGATTGAAGGTTTAAGCAGAAGCTTTGGAGACCATTGTGGAGAGTATTTGCTTTTTTTTTTTTTTTTAATACTCAGAGTAATATCACTTTCTTTTAGAGAATAGCGCCAACCTCAGCAACCATGTGAATCTACTAGACATTGCTAATCCCAGATCTTGGGCTGGTCCGAGAGAAAGCATGTGACCCAGACTGTGCCTATAGAAGTAACTGCTTCCTTGGCCACAGTGATAGCCTGAGATGAGTCAACCAGAAAACTTCCCTGACTGCAGTTAGAGAAGATGGCTTTGCCTCTTGGGTCGTGAACTAGATTGATTTGAATCCGCTGTTGGTGCATTTGAGTTGTTTATTTCTGTTTTTGTTTTGTTTTGTTTTGTTGTTTTTGTTTTTTACAAATGACACTACAGAGACATTTTTGTTCATATAGGATATCTGTGGAATAACAAACTTTCTGGAATAGAATTAAACTTTTTGTTTAATACGTTAATATCACTCTCACGTTGAGTATTCTGTTTTATTCTAGGTTTCTGTACAAGATGACCTTGTTCAAGTGCAGCCAAAATTTAAAAGTAATCTACTTGAGTCTGTGGAAGTTTTTCGTGAGGATGTAATGAACTTTGCAGAATCATATGACATGGTACTTTAAGTATTTGCATGATGTGTATTAAAATGTTCACTAGTATGTTTATATGAAATGAAAGTGATGAACCCTGAGAAATACAGTGTGATTTGTACATTGTATGTAAGAGGCCATGTTTGCGTATTAACAGCTATCAAAAAGGGTATAGTTTCTCCTTCAAGCATGTTTTATAGAGTTAGAAAGAAGATTTAACTGTTAAAAGGAGAAACAACTTCAAAGATCATGGAAGAGCAAAGGGTTTGGTTTTGCCCTTTCTCAGGGCCAGAATTCTCATAGTTGAAAATGTAATACAGTTGTCAAAAGGCTCCAAGAAACTATACATGCCCTAATACCAGGATATTATGTAACTGATTTTTTTTCCACTAACACTTAGAGAACGAAAAATGTCACTGAAAGTAAATAATAAATATCATACTTGGTCATTTATTCCCACAAACTATTCCACCAGGTATAACGACTGATTCTACCTCCTTGTTATACTCAGAAGTTGGATATATTTCCCTAAAATGTTCAACTTTCTTTTAGTGGTCATAATGGATCTGGATTCATAAGACATTTAAGCCCTTGGTGCTACTTATATAACACTTTCTTTTTTTAAATTTCTTTTTATTTTTAAATTTAGTTTATTTGTGTGACATTGGTTAATAAAATTATATATAGGTTTCAAGTGTAAAATTCTATAATATTATCCATATATTGCATTGTGTGTTAACCATGAAGAGTCAGATCTTCTGTCACCATATATTTGACCCCTTTTACTCTTTTCTATCTCTGCTCCTCTCCCCTTTCCCTCTGGTAACCACTAAACTATTGTCTGTGTCTATGAGTTTTTGCTTATTTATTTGTCTTGTTCATTTGTTGCTTTCAGTTTTGTATTTCACATGTGAGTGAAGTCATATGGTTCTCAACATTTTCTGTCTGACTTATTTCTCTTAGCATGATAATCTAAGATCCATCCATGTTGTCATAAATGACAGTATTTCATCTGTTCTTATGGCTGAGTCATATTCCATTGTGTGTGTGTATCTCACAACTATTTTATCCATTCATCTATCGAAGGATACTTTAGTTGTTTCCATGTCTTTGTCACTGTGAATAATGCTGCAATTAACATATATCTTTATGGATAAATATTTTCAGATTTTTTGGATAGATACCCAGAAGAGGAATTGCTTGGTCATATGGTAATTCTATTCTTAAGTTTTTGAGGAACCTCCATACTGTTTTCCATAGTGGCTGCACCAATTTGCATTCCCACCAGCAGTGCACAAGGGTTCCTTTTATTCCACATCCTCTCCAACACTTGATATTTCTTGTTTTGTTGATAATAGCTCTTCTAACCGGTGTGAGGTGATATCTCATTGTGGTTTTGATTTGCGTTTCCCTAGTAGCTAGTAAAGTGGAGTATCTTTTCATACATGTATCTGTTGGCCATTTGTATGTCTTCTTGGGAGAAGTGTCTGTTCAAGGTCCTCTGCCCATTTTTAAATCAGATTTTTTTTTTATTGTTGAGTTACATGATTTCTGCATATATTTTGTATATTAGCCCCTTATCAGAGGTATTGTTTACAAGTATCTTCTCCTGTTCTGTTGGTTGCTTCTTTGTTTTGTCGATGGTTTCTTTTGCTGTGCAGAAGATATTTAGTTGATATAATCTCATTCATTTATTTTTGCTTTTACTTCCCTTGCCTTTGAGGTCAAATTCATAAAATCCTCTTTGAACCCAAGGTCCATAAGTTTAGTACTTAATGTTTTTTTGTATGCAACTTATTGTTTCAGGTCTTGTATTTAGGCATTTTATCCATTTTGAATTAATTTTGACAGATGGCAGTCCAGTTTCATTCTTTTGCATGTTGCTTTCCAGTTTTCCCAGCACCATTTATTGAAGAGGCTTTCTTTTCTTTGTTGTATGTTTTTGGCTCCTTTGTCAAAAATTATCTGCCCATTTATATGTGGGTTTATTTCTTGGTTTTAAGTTGATCTGTGTATCTGTTTTTCTGCCGACACCATGCTATTTTGGTTATTGTTGCTTTGTAGTATAATTTGAAGCCAGGGAGTGTGATACCTCTGGCCTTGTTCTTTTTTTTCAGGCTTGCTTCGGCTATTCAGAGTCTTTAGTGATCCCATACAAATTTGATGATTTTTTGTTCTATTTCTTTAAAAAATGCCTTTGGGATTTTGATGGGGGTTGCATTAAATCTGGATATTTCTTTGGGTAATATGGACCTTTTAACTATGTTGATTCTTCCAATCCACGAACATGGAATGTCTTTCCATTTCTTTGTGTCTTCTTCAATTTCTTTTAATAATGTCTTGTTCTTTTTAGTGTGTAGGTCCTTCACATCCTTTGTTAAGTGTCTTCCTAGGTATTCTTTTTTTTTTTTTTTTTTGTAATTGCAAAAGGAATTGTTTTTTTCATTTCTTTTTCTGAGATTTCATTGTTAGTATATAGGAACACAACGGATTTTCGTACACCGATTTTGTGTCCTGCAACTTTACTGTATTTGTTTATTGTTTCTAATATTTTTTTATTTTGGTGGCATATTTAGGGTTTTCTATATATAGAGTCATTGCAAAATCATTGCATTTCATCTGCAAAAAATGACAATTTAACTTCTTCATTCCTAATTTGAATGCCTTTTATTTCTTTCTCTTGCCTGATTGCTTTGGCTAGGACTTCAATACTGTGGTGAATAACAGTGGTGAGAGGAGGCATGCTTGTTCTGTTCCTGATCTTAGAGGAAAAGTTTTCAGTTTTTCATCATCAAGTATGATATTAACTTAGGGTTTGTCATATATGGCCTTTATTATGTTAAGGTACCTTCCTTCTATACCCATTTTATTGAGTGTTTTAATCATAAATGGATGTTGTATCTCATCAAATGCTTTTTCTGCATCTATTGATATGATCATATGATTTTTATCCTTTATTTTGTTTATGTGATGTATCACATTGATTGATTTGCATATCAATCAATGATATGTTGAACCATCCTTGCTCTCCTGGAATGAACCCCACTTGATTGTGATGTACGTATAATATTTTTACTGTATTGTGGTATTCAATTTGATACTATTTTGTTTAGGATTTTTGATCTGTAGTCATCAGCTATATTGGTCTGTAGTTTTCTTTTTTTGTGTGTGTTATCCTTACCAGATTTTGGCATCAGCGAAATGTTGGCCTCGTAAAATGAGTTAGGAAGTATAGCCTCTTTCTCAATTTTTTGGAAAAGCTTGAGAAGGACAGATATTAAACCATCTTTGAATGTTTCGTAGAATTCACTGGTGAAGCCATCTGATCCTAGACTTTTGCTTTTTAGGAGGTTTTTGATTATTGCTTCAATTTCCTTAATGTTGCTCAGTCTATTTAGATTTTCCAATTCTTCATGATTCAGTCTAGAAAGGTTATATATTTCTTCTAGGATATTGAATTTAGTGGCATATAGTCTTGTATAGTATTTTTGTATGATTCTTTGTCTTTTTGTGGTATCTGTCATACCTTGTCCTTTTTCATTTTTGATTTTGTTTATTTGCATCTTTTCTTTTTGTTTCTAGTCAGGGATTTGTCATTTTATTCACCTTTTCAAAGAACCAGCTCTTTGTTGCATTAGTTTTTTTCTGTTGTCTTTTTTTTCTTTTTTTTTTGGAAGAATTTTATGGTTTTATTAAAACACAGTTTGCACACAAGCTGTCTATTCATTTTCTTCACTGCGCAGCCGGGCATTGGGATCGGTGACTCTGATGGCCAGCTGGGCTGCTCTTTCCACAATGGCTTTGCGGTTCTTTGAGGAGACGTTGTGAGCAATTTCAGCACAGTAAGATTTGTTGCACATCAGCAGCACTTCAAGCTCCTTGACGTTGTGGACCAGGAACTTCCGAAAGCCACTGGGCAGCATGTGCTTTGTTTTCTTGTTACTCCCATAACCAATGTTGGGCATCAAGATCTGGCCCTTGAATCTTCTGCGCACCCTGTTGTCAATGCCTCTGGGTTTCCGCCAGTTACGCTTAATCTTGACATATCGGTCTGACTGGTGCCGGATAAACTTCTTGGTCCTCTTTTTGACGATTTTGGGCTTCACGAGTGGTCTGAGGGCAGCCATGATACCAAGTAGGAGATGAACGCCACCTCCGTAGGCAGCGCAGAGGAAGAGAGGGGAATTTTTCTGTTGTCTTTTGTTGTCTGTTTCATTTAATTCTGCTCTAAATTTTATTATTTTGTTCCTTCTGACTTTGGGTTTCATTTGTTTTTTTTTTTTCTAGCTCTTTAAGATGTAATGTTATGTTGTTTATTTGGGATTTTTCTTATTTCTTGAGATAGGCCTGTAATGATATAAATTTCCCTCTTAATACTGCTTTTGCCACATCCCACTAATTTTGATACAATGTATTTCATTCTCATTTGTTTCTATTATCTTTTGATCTTTCCTTTTATTTCTTCTTTGATCCAGTCATTCTTTAGTAGCATGTTGTTTAATCTCCACATGTTTGTCATTTTTCCCACTATCTTTTGGCAGTTGATCTCCAATTTCAAAGCATTGTGGTCAGAGAATATGCTTGGTATGGTTTCAATCTTCTTAAATTTGTTGAGGCTAATTTTGAGTTCCAACATATGGTCTTGAGAATGTCCCATGTGCACTACAGAAGAATGTATAATCTGTTGTTCTGGGATGAAAAGCTCTATAAATGTCAATTATGTTCTTTTGGTCTAATGTGTCATTTAAGGCCGATGTATCATTATTGACTTTCTGTGGATGATCTATCCATAGCTGTCAATGGAGTATTTAGGTCCCCTACTATAATTATGTTTTTGTCAGTTTCCCCCATTAGTTCTGTTGATAGTTGCCTTATATATTTTGGTGCTCTCTGATTGGGAGCATATATATTGATAAATGTTATATCTTCTTGATGTATTATTCCCTTTATTATTGTGAAATGTCCATTTTTGTGTTTTGTTACCTTTTTTTTATCCTGAAGTCTATTTTATCAGATATAAGTATGACTACACCGGTTTTTCTCTGGATGCCATTTACTTGGGGCACCATTTTCTACCCTTTCACTTTGAGTCTATATTTGTCCTTGCTGTTGAGGTGTGTCTTTTGAAGGCAGCATATGGATGGATTTTGATTTTTGATCCAATCTGCTATTCTGTGCCTTTTTATTGGTGAGTTCAGTCTGTTTACATTTAAGGTGATTATGGATACATGAAGATATCCTATAGCCATTTTATCTTTTGTTTTCTGGTAATTTGGTGTTTCCATTGTTTCTTTACCCTTGTGTATCTCTATGTAATTTTAGTTTGGTAGTGTTCTATGATTTTTCTGTCTGTTTCCTCTTTTTTTATGTTATGTGTCTCAGTTCTGGATTTTTTTGTGTGTGTGGTTTTGTGTGTGGTTTTTTTACATAAACCATTAAGTTTATGTAAAAGAAAGTTTTGTATATGCAGTAGTCCCTTTTTCTTTAGCATGCATCTCATCTCCATTCCCCTTTGTAAATTCAGACCTTTAGCCACGCCCCTTTTGTGTTTTTTGGTGTCACAAATTATCCTTATCTATGCTGTGAGTTTATTTCCGAGTTGCAGAAGTTATTGTATTCTTCTCTTTTTCTTTTTTGCCTTCTTTAACCCTTTTGTTATATTTAAGTGTACAGTGTCCTATTCTAAATAAAGCTTGCAGTTTCCAACTTTTGTCTGTTTGTCATCTTACTTATAGTTTTGTATCCTTTTGCCTTTTTGTTTCAGATAGAATAACTCCCTTCAGTATTTCCTATAATGCAAGCCTTGTGGTGGAAATTTTTCTCAGCTTCTGTATGTCTGGAAAGACCTTTCTTACTCCTTCATATCTAAAGGATAACATTGCTAAATATGTTATTCTTCACTGGTAATTTCTTTCTTTTATTCATTTGAATATTTGTTTCTACTCCCTCCTTGCTTGTAGAGTTTCTGCTGAAAAATCTGATGATAATCTAATGAGGTTTCCTTTCTAGGTTACTGTCATTTTTTCCCTGGCTGCCTTGAGAATTCTTTCTTTGTCATTAATTTTTGACAGTTGTAATATAATGTGCCTTGGAGAAAGCCTTTTTTGCATTGAGATAATTGGGTGTTCTGTTTGCCACTTGGATTCGAGGATCCAGTTTTTTCTATAGGTTTGAATAGGCTTTCTGTTCACGTCTTTCTCTTTTCTCCTTCTGATATACCAATTATTCTTATATTGCTCTTTCTGATGAAGTCAGATAGCTCTTGCAGAGTTCTTTCATTTCTTTTAACCCTCAAGTCTCTCTCTTTTCCATCCATGTCATTTCCAGATTTCTGTCTTCGATATCACTAGTTCTTTCCTTCATCTGGTCAGGTCTCTTTCCTAAGCTTGCTATTTCATTCTTCATCTCTTTTACTGAGTTCTTCATCTACAGAATTTCTGTTTGGTTCCTTTTAAAAGTTTCAATCTCTTTTTTTTTAATTTTTTTAAATTTATTAGTTTCAGGTGTACAAGACAAGGTAATACTTAGACGTTCACCATTTATATCTCTCACACTGTGAACTCCCCTCCCCCCATCCACTATCCCTCCGACCTCACACTGAGCCATCACATTATATATATAAAATTATAGTTGGCATTCATTAATGTTTAGCTTCTGGTGTACAATGCCATGATCAGGCATCCACAGTATCCCTGAGGTGGTCTCCCAAATAGGACGCATGTCCATCGGATACCCAACAAAATCTTTACAACATTATTGAATACGTTCCGCAAATTAATTTTCAAAAAACCCTGAGGCCATCTTGTGGTTACCAGCTGCTTCCAAATCCCTTCACCTTTCCCCTTATCCCCAATCCCCCCCCTCCCCGCCCATCTAACAAATCTCGGTTTTTTCTTTGTGTCCCCAAAACTATTTCTGATTAGTTCATTCACATATTCTTTTCTTTAGATTCCGCATATAAGTGAGATCATATGGTACTTGTCTTTCTCTTTCTGACTTATTTCACTTAACATAATGTTCTCTAGATCCATCCATGTTTTTGCAAATGATAAGATTTCTTTCTTCTTTATGGCTGTGTAATACTCCATTGTATAAATGTACCACAGCTTCTTAATCCAGTCATCTACCGATGGGCATTTCGGTTGTTTCCATATAAAAGTTTCAATCTCTTTGGTAAAGTATTCATTTTGCTCATTGATTTTATTTCTGAGTTCATTAAACTGCCTGTCTGAGTTTTCTTGAATCTCATTGAATTTTTTCAGAACTGCAGTTTTGAGTTCTCTGTCATTTAAGTCACATATATCCATGTCTTTAAATTCATTTTCTGGAAATTTTTCATTTTCTTTCTGACTGCCTTGGTACCTTGGTTGTTTATGGTACTTGATGGATTCATTCTCGACCTAGAAAAATGGGAGTGAACTCTGCAGCAGGTTGATAAGAAAAGGTCTTTCTTTTGTTTTCCAGTAGGTGGTGCATTTTATTTTCTCTTGCAGATCTCTGCTGGGTGGTGGGAAATACCTTGCTTTCCTTGGGGAGGTGGGTGTCTCCTCTGTGACCAGGTCACCTTGGTCTTGGGGCACCACCTGCGTGGGAGCAGTCCTAAGGCAGGATGCTCGGGGCCCCAGAGAGTGCACCCGCAGCCTGAATCCTCCGCTCTCCTTGATGGGCAGCAAGCTCCAGGCTGGGTCCTTGGCACCCATCTCTGCTCTTCTCCCTTCTATCCTCCCCTGTTCGCTGATTCGACCACCTTCAGATGTTTCGATGTGCGGATCTCTCAGACATGTTTATGTGTTGCTCAGGGAATCTTTTGTTGAATTATAGCTGTTTAACTTGTTGTAACTTAAATGGGAGAGATCAAGGGGACACTTCACACCGGTATGCTTCTGATGTCACCTCCAAACCTTTGTTTTTTGCATATATGAAACTTATCTCTTTTAGTTGGATTAGTCAACATTTGATTGCCCTATCATTCTATTATACTGAGAATCTGGTCTATTATTTTGGCCATCCATAATATTAATTATACAGACTATCTGTTCTTTTTGCAAATATTTTCTGGCTCATGCCACCAGAGACTGCTTACTCCTTCTTCCAAGTTTTCAACCTGTGTGAGTCTCTATTTCCTTATAGGATTGAAGAATTAGTGAAAAGAGGCTGTCCTCAGAATAGAATAGATAACCACTGTGTTTCCCCGAAACTAAGACTGGGTCTTATATTAATTTTTGCTCCAAAAGACGCATTAGGGTTTATGTTCAGGGGATGTCATTCTGAAAAATCATGACATTTTTCAGGCTTATTTTCCGGGTAGGTCTTATTTTTGGGGAAACACAGTATATATCAGTTATTCTAATGCATGACCATAGCATCATATGAAACAGTTCTGGTGGTACAAACTTTATACAGGATGAAATTTTGTCACATTTTTTTATCAGCTATGTCAAGATCTTAAAAATGAATGGAAGAGGGAGTGATGCAAATGTTCTAAAAATTGGTTGTGGTCATGATTACACACCTTTATTACACAAAACCCATTTGATTGTATATTTTAAATGAGGGATTGTATAATATGTAACTATCTCAACAAAGCTTTTACAATAATAAAGGAAAACTTCATGTACAGGACAAAATAGACCATTTTAATTAAAAATAATGTTTATTTATTTATTTAAAAGGAAATAATAGATAAACCCCCAAAATTGATAAATACATTCTCGTATGATTAGTAATTAAAATGGAGATTACATTATTCATTACAGGAAGGACCCATGGTTCCAAATATACCACCCCAAGAAGCTAGCAACAGGCTACAGATATTTCAGGTAAAACTACATTTTTGTTGTTGTTTTATTACATTGAGAGTGTGATCTTATTTTTTTAAGTGATTTTAAGGAAATCATTATGCGTTTTACCTTACAATGGAAATGTTAATGTTTAAAGTGCATGCCGATTTTAATTACATTCTAGTCTGCTAAGTAATGTAATTGACTCCTTTTATTGTGTCCATCCATGATCTTTTCCACAGAATATGTCTGTATTTTTAGAGAACAAGACTTTGATTTTGAACTTAAGTTTTTACCTTATTCTAGTTCCTAGCATCTCATTTGTATGTAAAGTGATAAAAAATTAGAGAATAATAAAATATAGCAATTTGGATTTTAAATATTGACAAATGGTTTCCCTGTCTTCCCTCTGTATCCAGTAATTTTTTCTTCTATATTTATCACTTTCAACTTCTCTGCTCCTATGGTCCTACATCAGACCATACAGTACTCATTGGATCAGGCCAACCATTCACCATCTTTTTCTACACTCAGATCGCTGAGCACATCTAGAGAAAAATCACATACTCATTTGGATGAATGTTTTACAGATTGATGGATTCCCACGTATACGAGCTCCTCAGGAGCGTCAGTCAATTCGATGATTGGTTCCTGTTCTCTCTCCTGTTTCCTGCAGTGGCTGTCTGATATGTCTGTGTTCTCCTTATGAACCTTATTCCACCTGCATTCTTAGTCATTAAAAAGTTATGTATCAGATGCCTACTGTGTGACTTGGTCAATAGAAAGATGATTAAGAAATGGTTCTTACCTCTAAGCTGCTAAAACCTGGTAGGGGGACAGAGAACTAGAGAGAATCACAACACCGTGTGGTGAGCTCTGTGATCTAGTTATGAGAACTCATGTTATGGAAACAGATGTGAGGAACTCCCAGCCCAGAATGGGGCTGATGGGTGAGACGGAGAATGCTTCCTGGAAGAGAAGGCATGCAAGCTTCATCTCGAAGGACTCATTAGAGTCAGGGGAAAACAAGTTAGACAGAATTTGTGTTTCGTACAAAGGCTCAAAAATGAGTAGATAAGTAGGGAGCTTTAGGGAGATATAACTTGGGAGCAGCAGGCAAAGAGCATAGTGATGAGGAACAGGACAGCAGTCACTAATGGGAGGGTCTTGCGAGCTATAATAAGGAGCTCACAGCCTGCCCTGAGGGCTGGAAGGCTCTAAGCGGGAACCGATATGGTCAGACTTGGATTTTTAAAAGTCGTGTTTTTAAAAGATTTCTCTGACATTGGTGTGGTGAACGGTTTGGAGAGAGGATAGTCAGTCTGATGGCAGTTTCAGTAATACAAACAAGAAATTGAAAACATTGATACCAAGCAGGTGGCACTTGGAATAAAGAAAACTGGATGGATCATGAGTTTAGTAGAGAGCGACTTGATAGGTTTGGAGCTTGGGTTGAGGAGAAAAGATCAAGGTTTCTAGCTTGGGCAAACAGATGAAGGTAGAGCTGTTCACTAAAGTATAAGTATGGGAGACGAAGTAGTTTGGGGATTTTTTTCAACGGATGATCTTGTCTCCAAATTGACAGGAAATTTAGGGTCTGTGATGTAAACTTCAGAGAGGTTTGTCCCCCTTCTTGTCCATGGGGGCCCTTTACTTTGTCCCTTGTCTCTTCTTAAGTCGACCCTTTTACTCTTTTTTATTATTAACCTGTTCCTGTTTATTGAATCATCCCAATCAGCATTTTAAAAATGGTTTTGTCTTTCCTTCTTAAAGTTCAGTAACAATAATAAACATCTCTCTGTTCTGTAGCCCCCTGTAGACCTCACTTTTTCTTCACTGGGCCCTAATTCCTGCATTTATGCTTAGCCCACTTCTGTGGTCATCCCGCCAGGAGTCACGTCCAGAAACCAGTGTTTTCTTCTGTACTCAGAATACCCAAATTTTGCAGCAGATCTAGCCATATGAAAGCTTTCTGTAGTTTATACCCTAGTTTTGTCATATACTGGGTGGGTATTTCTAAAAATCCCTTTACCTATGTCAGAAGCTACTTTATATCACTTGATAATTGGGTTTTTCACCCCAAGCAAATAAGTAGAGTCAGTAATCTTGTTCTTGTTGCTTTATGTGTCTGTTCCACGGATGGTTTAGGCTAGTTCCATGCACCCTTTTGCCAAAAAGGTTCAGTCAAATTAGATGGAATCTCTCAAGTTGCAGGTTCTCCTGAGAGTGGTAGGGTTAGTTCAGGCTTTTTCTATCATGACCAACTGGAATTTATCACATGGCATCTAACTTTCAGGTATCTCCCTTGATTTGAGTGTTTTAAAATAAAAAAAATCTGTGCTCTGATCAGAACGGTGTTTCTCCAGAATCATTGGAACAACCAGGAATTGTAGCTGGTCCCTTGTGGAATAAATGTGTGCAAAGTAAACAAAATCATCTGTCACAGAGCCCAGTGTCTGTGCCACCTGGTTTCAGGGAGGGTAGGTCTAGCCCAGCAGCTCTTGTGGATTTTTATACAGTAGTTGCTTATGTTGACAAGGGTTGCAGCAGGCACAAGCCTTGCACTTAAATGTGATGTCCTCAGACAAAAAGCCTCGTCCCTTGTCCTTGTCAGGATTCTTCTCTCCCCAGAACTGTGGTGGTCACTCTTGGACTAAAACCAGCTCCCCCCATCACCCTTGCCAGCACTTTCTGCTGGACCTTGGAGGAGGCTTTGATCCTTTGCTACCCGAAGTCCTAAGGTTTGGATCCAAAGTCCCAGGGAATGGCCTGCCTCTCTGGAGGAGCCAGGACTTAAAACTGATCTGCTCACTGGGTGGCTGCTCGCTGAGTCATGTGGAACCTCTCAGCAATCAAAGCAAGATGAATAATGAAAAGAGATAGTGATGTTGGATGAAGATAAATGCCAAGGACAAAAAAAAAAAAAAAAAAAGAAAAAGCGGGGAAGGTCCATAGAGTGCTGGGCTGTGTGCATGTGAAATAGAGGTAAAATTTAAAATAGGGTCTCCAGAGGACTTCTTGAGAAGGTGACATTTGCGTAGAGACCTAGAGAAGTAAGGGACTGAGTCAGGTAGATAATCAGAAGAGCAGTTTTCCAGGCAGAGTGAGGGGGCAGAGCAACTGCAAAGGCCCTGAATGAGAGCACATGTGAGAAGCAACAAAGGGCTCAGTATGGCTGGAGCAGAAGGAACAAGGAGAGAGTAATAGCAGTAAGGCCAGAGAGAGGTAAGGAGGGGCAGACCAATTCCTTGCCAACTCCGGGAAGGACACTGGCTTTGACTCTGAGTGAGGAGAGAGACGTGATCTTATTTATGTTTTCAGTGGATCCCCCGGCTATTGTGTTGAGAATAGATTATTGATAGTCATGGGTAGAAGCAGGGAGACTAAGTAGGAGGCTATTGCAGTAATCCAGGTGAGAGGTGAGAGTAACTTGGACAGAGTGGTGGCATTGGAGTTGAGAAGTGGTTGGAACCTGGATACATTTTGAGGGTATCCCCACATCCTTGTCTTTCCCTCAGGAATTACCAATTTGTTGGTCAGCAACTGGGACTTTAATGTGTCATCCTATTACCAAGGGTCTGGTCACTTAATTGAAAGGACAGCGTAGGGCCCATCTCTGGCCTTCTTTTGTCTTCTGTTCTGCTTAGGCCTGGGGGTGTGAGCCAAGCAAGCTATTGGCCATGCATCTGGATATGTGACTTGGGGCCAGATTTGCAGACCCAGCTCTCCTCAAAAACAGGGGCTCCCCTCTGCCCTCCCCGAAAAGCAGTTGCTAAGCTCTAGATCTGGGGAAGGGGCAAGACCCTCACACCAGGCCTCATGTCCCAGTGGTGTTTGCTGATGCAACTGTGCTTTGATGTAAGGAGTTACCAGGCACTCGGCTGGCCTGTTGACAATGCTGACATTGTTCCCATTTGTCTGGTACTGTGGGTCTTTTGACATTATTTGGGAACTGAATGGAAGAAGGGCGAGTGATTGGCATCCATCAATAGTCTTCACCACATTAACAAAATTGTAAATGTCATTCTTTTAATGCATGCTAACTTTGAAGTTTTCATTTCTCCTTTCCTGATGTTCACATAGTTCCATGGACTCTTCACTCAGTAAGTATACTGAGTGACCACTATACTAACCACCAGAGAATATAAAAAGTGCAAAATATGGCCGTTGCCCTCTATGGATTAAGAGTTGGTTGGAGTTCCTGCAGTGTCTTCATACCTTCCTGACTTGGCTCCTGTAAAATATACTAATGTGTCTGTCAGGTCTATGTCACTCTCTGAGCATTGTGAGGTCTGATACAACATACATTGTTTTTCAGGGCTGAGCATTTAGGATCCTTATATGTTATGCCATTTAAGTAGAGTACACATATCTTGTCACAGTTGGATTATTTCTATTGGCTTTTTTGTGCTTTAACATTCTAACTATAGGAGATTCAGATTCCAATTCAAAAGACATGTGCATTATTGACTTGATAATTTAAATTGTTAGCATTATTTCTAATGGTGTTAAAATGGAACCCTTCATTTCATAGATTATTGCTTAGAGAGAAAACAGGGTTGGGTGAATTATGCTAACGCCTTCATTCATTTGAACCCTGTAGGAGAGATGACCAGTCCAAATTAGTGATAAAGCCTGAATTACAGATATTTTTAAATGCAGTTTTATTATGTTCAGATGTATTTATGGTAACTTGAAATGTGGGTCTTCTGGGGATCATTTAATTTATTAAAGAAATAATTTGATATAAAATGGATACTTTTATAATATTTGAAAGTTAATTTTCCTAAGTGCTTAACTTTTCCTCTGATAGCTGGTTAAAGTATAAAAGTGCTTCACAAATCCTTGTTTCATAGATAGTATTAAATAAATCTCAATGTAGCTTTTATTCCAATTATAATAAATTCTACTTTAATGGGATCTGAATTAATTATATTTTACTACAATTCAAAAACCATTTATAGGCCAATTTTGATGATCTGTGGAGGAAATTTGTTACATACTCATCTGGTGAACAACTTTTTGGATTGCCTGTGACTGATTATGAGGTTTTACACAAAGTCAGGTAAGTTTAGAGATTGTGTGTTGTATGCAAATGATTAGATACTGTCCATTAAGAGAATCATGTTGTTATGCAGAAAAGGGCCTCCCTGGGAGCACTCCTAACTATTCCCCTTATTCCTGCCTATTCATGACCCATTGTATACATAGTCTTCGGATAGAGAAGAAACATTCTAGAAGAGTAGAAAAGAAAATACATTGCAAAGATTCTGTGTGTTCATGGCCTATATTTAGCCTGTGCTTTATTTTTTTTTCTTTCACTATTTTTGAATAATGTCAATGATTTTGCAGAAACACTGCCATTCTGGATGACTTCTGTTTATTTAAAGGAATAGTCATCCTCAGCTCTAGATCCCTTCCTACTGCATTTATGCTGTGTTCTCCATTGGGTAGACAAAGAATTCATTGAGAATTAAGGGCAAGGAACTTAGCTGATTTTAAACAGTAACAATTGATTTTAAACAGTGGATCTAAGATTTAAACAAGTATATTTTAATAGAATTTTAAATATAGTTTTCCTCAGAAGCAAAATTAAAACTGGTATTAGCTTATTAGGATCTGAGCTTTAGAAAAGAACTTTATGCTGACCTCTTTCGAAGTGACAGCATGAAAATGTCATGGCAAAATAGACATGAAGTTGTTTGGCGATAAATTAATGCTTCAGCCATTTAAAGTAGATGGTTTGTATTCTTTTTCTAAAGTAGTCATTCACCAAGCTTAACTCAATGACCAATTTTGTTAGAATTACAGATGTCTGATTCTTGTCCCCGACTTCTGAATCAGAATCTCTGGGATTGGGAACTAGGAGATCTCCATTTTTATAAACTCTCTAGTTAATTCTTTTGCATCCTCAGTCTGAGACTCAATGTTTTATTTTAACACTCAGTATTCTAGGAAAAATAATCATATTTACTATTTGGACAAATGGGCCCTTTTATTTTTATGTTTTTCAGTAATTTATGAATAGTTTACAGAAGCAATTTTATCAGAAACCTTAATAATAATGTAAGCAGTGAAAACCCAAACTTTTACTCCATACTGTCCTGGTTTGAAGATATAGTATGTACACAAAATGGAGATCGACTTTTGAGCAACCTACTGCTCAACAGCTGATGTGTATAAATCTGGACCATACCCATCCAATAAACACTGATTCCAGATTTCGAATCCATTTCCAGGAGTTTCTAGCTTACCATTACTTCTGATTTTTCTTGGAGTTGCTTTGTTAAAGCTGGACTGTTGAAATTCAAACACTCATAATTTTGTTGAAGGGAGGATCACCATCTTCTTTGCACTATAAATACAAAAATCTTTACTTTTAGGTTTGAATGATTCATTCAATGAATTTTTGCATTGCCATATGATCCATTTCGTTTGAATACACATCTGTCTCCAACATTTGCCTACTTAAGGGAGGTATCAAATAAAATTTACGTGAACATCATAAGTAATGAAAAAACACTGTCACTTACCTTTTACACAAAATGGTATGGTCTAAGTTCTTGGTGCAAAATCTTGCATGGTGAAGCCCATGTCTCTATTGAAATATATTGTTCACGCATAAATTAACGAGTTTAGTAAAATACATCTAGATTGTTGTCATCTAAACTCATAGTCAGACGTCATCAAAATAGTGGTGTGAGGTGAGCCTTTGTAAAGCTCCCCTGGAATTTACAACTATTCGAACAACAATAACTCCACAAAGGACTTCCTGCACAGCAGACAGGCAAGACGAAGAGGCCCACCTCTTCGTCTTGAATTCACCTAAAGGTGGGAGAATCGCGCGAGCGGGGGAGGAGGGAAGGGAAAGGTGCGGAGACGGAGCCGCGCGGGCGCAGGACGCAGACCTAGCTCAGTGCTCTGAGCTCACTGCATCCAGGGACTACCTCAGCTGCGGGAGAGGGAAGAATTCGGACTCTAGGGCTCCGCTTATGGCCCACAGGGCTGAGGGGTCAGGATATAACACGGCTGAACCCAACGCTCACGGCAGAGACCTAAGAGGAAAGACTGAGGGAAGAAGGCTGAAAACAGTGGCTAAGCCTTCACTGCCGAGCAACGAACTGAAGCCTTAAGCACTGAGACTAGCCGCCCCTTCCCTACCCTCCCAGAGCTCGCCCCACCTGCACCTGCCCGGTGCTAGAAGCGAACAGTAGCAGTGTCAGATCAAAAGAACAGAATATTTGCTGTTCTGAGAACTGTGGACCGCAGACACAGATTCACAGCCCAACTAGTTCAGGCAAAGGGGAGGGAGCTGTGGAAGCAGGACGGACTGTGGTGGTGGTCCCACCATTGCTCTGGGCCACGTCTCACAACTCACCCGCCCCTGGCCCCACCTATCTGGGCGATCCCTGCAGCAGTAAACAGAACTGCTGAAACATACGGGCTCTGAATCTGGTGCAAAAAGAGCTTTGGAACTTCAAAAGCTCTCCGCATCCCCACAGGGACGTGGCGCCCTATGACCCAGGCTAACTGTTAACAGAGGAGAAGCCCGTCTCCCAGGGAATCCTCCCATTGTGTGAGAAGCTGGAATAGTGCAGAGAAAACATAGCACTACTATGTGAGAGAGAGAAAAAAGGTGGCAGTCGGAGAGAAAATAAAACATTCTACCAACAAGTATTTGAAAACAAAAGAAAGACCTTTTCCTATCAACCTGTTGCAGAAGCCACTCCTGTAGCTATCTAGGAAGAGAAATAATAAATCAGTAATTGCCGTGAATAACCAAGGCAACAAGACAGCTCAGAAAGAAAGTGAAAAGTCTCCAGAAAAGGAACTTAAAGATATGGAAATATGTGACTTCAATGACACAGAATTCAAGATTGCAGTTCTGAAAAAACTCAACAAGATGCAAGAAAACACAGAAAGGCAATTTAATGAACTCAGAAATGCAATCATAGAAAAACATGAGCATTTTACGAAAGAGACTGAAATTTAAAAAAAGAACCAAACGGAATTTCTGAAGATTCAGAACTCAATAGAAGAAATTAAGAATGAAATAACTGGCTTAGGTAGAAGAGTTGAGCAGATGAAGGAAAGAATCAGTGACATCGACGATAGAAACCTGGAAATTACACAGATGGAAGAAGAAAGAGACTTGAGACTTCAAAGAAATGAAAGAACTCTACAAGACTTTCTGGCTCCATCAGAAAGAGCAATATAAGAATAGTGGGCATACCAGAAGGAGAAGAAAGAGAGCAGGGAACAGAGAATATATTCAAACAAATTGTTGATGAGAACTTCACAAAATTGTGGACAGAACTGGATCGTCAAATCCAAGAAGCAAATAGAACACCTAATTACCTCAATCCCAACAGGCCTTCTCCAAGGCACATTGTATTGAAGCTGTCTAAAATCAACGACAAAGAAAGAATCCTCTAGGCAGCCAGGGAAAAGAAGACGGTAACCTACAAAGGAAAGCCCATTAGATTCTCATCAGATTTTTCAGCAGACGCTACAAGCCACGAGGGAGTGGAACCAAATATTCAAACTATTGAAAGAGAGAAATTATGAGCCAAGAATAATATATCCAGCAAAGGTATCCTTTAGATATGAAGGAGGAATAAAGACCTTTCCAGACATACAGAAGCTGAGGGAATTTTCTAATACACGACCTGCACTACAAAAAATACTAACGGAGGCTATTCGACTACCAGCAATAGGGAAAATTTGTGGCAAACAAAACATAAGGGGGAGAGTAAAGGCCTGAACTGGAATATGGGAATGGAGAAAGTAAGGGTGATGAAGAAAATGGAATGCTCTAAATATCAAACTTTCTTTTACATAAAATTAAGGGTAACCACTCAAAAAAATCCAGAACTGAAATACATACTGTAATAAAAGAAGAAACAGAGGGAAACATCATAGAATACCACCACACAGAAATAATAGACAACAACAAAAAGGCAAAGAAACAATGGAGACACAGCCTTTCCAGAAAACTAAAGATAGAATGACAGGAAATGCTCAATATCAGTAATCACCCTAAATGTAACTGGACTAAACTCACCAATAAAAAGGCACAGAGTAGCAGATTGGATCAAAAAACTAAACCCAACCATATGCTGTCTCCAAGAGACACATCTCAGCTACAGGGACAAGCATAGACTCAAAGTGAAAGGGTGGTAATTGACACTCCAAGCAAATGGTACCCAGAGAAAATTAGGTGTAGCCATAATGATATCAGATGAAACACTCTTCAGGGTGAAAAAGATAACAAGAGACAAAAGGGACATTTCATAATGGTAAAGGGGACCATTATACACGTCTACACAACAAGAAGACATGACAGTCATCAACATTTATGCCCCCAATCAGGGAGCACCAAAATATACGAAGCAACTACTAACAGAACTAAAGGGAGAAATTGACCAAAACACAATCATACTAGGGGTCTTAAATACATCATTGACAGCTATGGATAGATCATCCAAACAGAAAATAAATAGCGAAATAGCAGCCCTAAATGACACACTAGATGAAGTAGACATAATTGACACATATGGAGCACTTCATCCTAAAACATCAGACTATACATTCTTTTCGAGTGTACAGGGAACATTCTCAAGGATAGACCATATATTGGGACATAAAATCAGTCTCAGCAAATTTAAGAAGATTGAAATCATACCAAGCATATTCTCTGATCACAAGGCTTTGAAATTGGATATCAACTATGAAAAGAAAGCAGGAAAAAACACAAATACATGGAGATTAAACAACATACTTTTAAAGAATGACTGGGTCAAAGAAGAAATTAGAGGAGAGATCAAAAGATACACAGAAACAAATGACAAGGAAAATACATCCTACCAAAATTTTTGGGATGCAGCGAAAGCAGTTTTAAGAGGGAAATTTATATCATTACAGGCCTATCTCAAGAAACAAGAAAAATCCCAAATAAATAACCTAATGTTACACCTTAAAGAACTAGAAAAAAAAGAACAAGTGAAATCCAAGGTCAGCAGAAGAAAGGAAATGACAAAAATCAGAGCAGAACTAAATGAAATAGACAACAAAAAGAGAATAGAAAAAATTAATGTCACAAAGAGAAGGTTCTTTGAAAAGATTAACAAAATTGACAAACCCCTGGCTAGACTCACTAAGATAAAAAGAGAGAAGACACTAATTAACAAAATCAGAAATGAAAAAGGGAAAGTTATCACGGACACCACAGAAATACAAAGGATCATCCAAGAATACTATGAAGGACTATATGCCACCAAATTCAATAACCTAGGAAAAATGGACAAGTTCTTAGAACCAGATAGCCTTCCAAGCCTGAACCATGAAGAACTGGAAAATCTAAACAGACCGTTTACCAGTAACGAAATTGAATCAGTCATCCAAAACCTTCCCAAAAGCTAAAGTCCGGGACCAGAAAAATCCTAAACAAAATTCTAGCAAATCGAATACAACAATGCATTAAAAAGATTTTTCACCACGACCAAGTGGGGTTCATCCTGGGGCACAAGTATGGTTCAATATCCGCAAATCCATCAATGTGATACATCACATAAACAAAATAAAGGACAAAAATCATATGATTATATCAATTGATGCAGAAAAAGCATTTGACAAGATACAACATCCATTTATGATTAAAACACTTAATAAAATAGGTGTAGAAGGAAAATACCTTAATATAATAAAGGCCATATATGACAAGCCCTCAGCTAATCTCATAATAAATGGTGGAAAACTGAAGCCCTTTGCTCTACGTTCAGGAAGACGACAGGGCTGTCCCCAATCACCTCTGCTTTTCAACATAGTGTTGGAAGTCCTTGCCAAAGCAATCAGGTAAGAGAAACAAATAAAAGGCATCCAAATTGGGAATGAAGAAGTTAAATTATCACTCTTTGCAGATGACATGATGCTATATATAGAAAACCCGAAAGACTCCACCAAAAAGCTATTAGAAACAAGCAACGAATACAGTAAAGTTGCTGGCTATAAAATCAACGTACAAAAGTCCATTGCATTCCTATATACTAACAATTAAATCTCAGAAAAAGAAATACAAAAAACAATTCCCTTTGCAATTGCAACATAAACAATAAAATACCTAGGAATAAACCTAACCAAGGATGTGAAGGACCTATATGCTGAAAACTATAAGACATTTTTGAAAGAAATTGAAGAAGACACAAAGGAATGGAAAGACATTCCGTGCTCATGGATTGCAAGAATCAACATAGTTAAAATGGCCATAGTACCCAAAGCAATATACAGATTTAATGCAATTCAAATCAAAATCCCAACAGCAGTTTTTAAAGAAATAGAACAAAAATCATCAGATTTGTTTGGAACCACAAAAGACCTCGAATAGCCAAAGCAATCTTAAGAAAAAAGAAGAATACTGGAGGTATCGCAGTCTCTGACTTTAGCTTGTACTACAGGGCTACAATAATCAAAACAGCATGGTAATGGCAGAAAAACAGACACATAGACCAATGGAATAGAATTGAGAACCCAGAAATAAAACCACATAAATATGGACAATGTTTGACAAAGAAGCTAAAAACATACAATGGAGGAAAGACAGCCTCTTTAATAAATGGTGCTGGGAGAATTGGATAGCCACGTGCAAAAGAATGAAACTGGACTGCTATCTGTCACCATGTACCAAAATTAATTCAAAATGGATCAAAGACTTAAGTATAATTCCTGACACAATAAACTGCATAGAAGAAAACATAGGTACTAAACTTATGGACCTTGGGTTCAAAGAGCATTTTATGAATTTGACTCCAAAGGCAATGGAAGTAAAAGCTAAAATAAACAAATGGGACTATATGAAACTTAAAAGCTTCTGCACAGCAAAAGAAACCATCGACAAAATAAAGAGGCAGCCAACTGGATGGGAGAAGATTTTTGCAAACAGTGCCTCCGATAAGGGGCTAATGTCCAAACTATACAAGGAACTCATGAAGCTCAACAACAAAAAAGCAAACAACCCAATTGAAAAATGGGCACAGGACCTGAAGAGACATTTCTCCAAAGAGGACATATAAATGGCAAATACACATATGAAAAAATACTCAACATCACAAATCATCAGGGAAATGCAAATAAAAACCACAATGAGGTATCACCTCACCCCAGTCAGAATGGCTGTCATCAACAAGACAAATAGTCACAAGTGTTGGAGAGGCTGTGGAGAAAAAGGAACCCTCATGCACTGTTGGTGGTATGCAGACTGGTGCAGCCGTTATGGAAGGCAGTGTGAAAGTTCCTCAAAAAATTACTAATAGAATTACCATATGACGCAGCAATCACTCTCCTGGGTGTTTACCCCAAAAATTTGAAAACATTTATACATAAAGACACGTGTGCTCCAATGTTCATTGCAGTTTTGTTTACGGTGGCCAAGACATGGAAACAAACAAAATGTCCTTCGATAGATGAATGGATAAAGAAGTTGTGGTATATATACACAACGGAATACTGTTCGGCGGTAAGAAAAGATGATATAGGAACATTTGTGACAACATGGATGGATCTTGAGAGTATAATGCTAAGCGAAATAAGTCAGAAAAAGCAGAGAACCCTACGATTTCACTGATATGTGGGATATAAACCAAAAACAAGACAAACAAATGAGAAACAAGAACTCATAGACACAGACAATAGTTTAGTGGTTACCAGAGGGTAAGGGAAGTGGGGGTGGGAGATGAGTGTAAGGGGGTCAAATATATGGTGATGGAAGGAGAACTGACTCTCGGTGGTGATCACACAATGGGATTTATAAATGATGTAATATAGAATTGTACACCTGAAATCTATGTAATTTCACTAAAAATTGTCACCCCAATAAATTAAAAAATAATAATAAATAAATAAATAATAGTGCGATGAACATAAAATATATTATGGGGATGCAAAGTATGGTGTAGGGAATATAGTCAATAATGTTGTAATAACTATATGTGGTGTCCGTACTAGATTTATTGGAGTGATCACTTCATAAATTTTATAAATGTCTAATCACTAAGTTGTACACCTGAAACTAGTATAGTATTGTATGTCAACTGTAATTAAAAAATTGTTTTAAAAATAAAAAAAAAGACTCATAGTCTGAGATTTCACTTACACAATCAGTTTCACTATCAAAATTAGAGTCTAGGGTGCTGTTTTCTGACTCTTTCATGTTTAATACTTAAGAAGCACCTTCCTTTGTTAATATTCTTTTCTTTGCTGTTTTAGGTAGGAAATGAAAATTTTGAGTTCTTAACTATATTAAGTGAAAGCTAAAGAAAAATCAAAAGGTTACAAAAATGGTATCTGCAGAGTTCTTTTTTTATACTTTCTTGAAAGATGGTGCAATACTTTGGGCCGCACAATAAGAAACATGAAGGATGATGCAATAGTGATTTTTTTCATCCTTAGAGATTTCATTATTCTTTTCTTACTATTTTCATCATCTTTAGCACAGGTGGGAATAATCAGTGATTAATAACTTAATAATCCCTAAGATGATGAATTAGCAAAGTGAAACAAGAAATGGAAAAACAAGATAACGAGGATTCCAGAATGTGTCTTAAATTTATAAAAGGGTCCAATGTATGCATATGGTAATTGCAAAGCAAGATCAGTTTTATTCCATTAAAAACAAAAGCAAATATTAGTTTTGGTTTCTGCATTATCTATAATAAAATAGTTGTGAATATCAATCCTTCCAAATAGTTAGGACTACATAAGAAATAAACTCAAAAACTAAAATTTGGTCCATTGGACCCTCATTGTATACTAACGGTTGAGGAATTCCTGAGTAGTCAATTTTTGGTGTTTTGTACAACTACATAAGAAATAAACTCAAAAACTAAAATTTGGTCCATTGGACCCTCATTGTATACTAACGGTTGAGGAATTCCTGAGTAGTCAATTTTTGGTGTTTTGTACAATGAAGAACTTTTCCTTTACTTAAAACTGGAATCTCTCCTTTTATTCTTGCTTTGGATAAAACTCCATTTGGGCACAGGAGGGAAAACTTTTGGTAGGCAAGTGATGTTTAATGTCAGACTTATAGGAGATGTTGTTATAAAAATCTAGTTTGCATTTGAAAGAAAAAAATAATACCTTAGCCTTCAGTTTGATTTTTTTTCAATCAAGTTTTGTTCACATTGTTTGCAATGATTGGTATAATAATAATAATCAAACCATTTGTTAATGTCAGGTCATAGTATGATTTGGAATATTCGAGAGCTGTAAACTTGACCTAATTTATGGAGCTTTAATAAACTCTTTGTTTGGAAACTGACAGGGTTGTATGCATGTTGGTATCTATAAGACATTATACACATAAAGTATGAAATATTTGATTGGATAAATTCTGCTTATCCTATAATGGAATTTATTTTTAAAATATGCATTATGTAATGACTTAATTATTTGGTTTCTCAGAAAGGAACTCAACTTGCTGCAGAAGCTGTATGGACTGTATGATACTGTAATGAGCAATATTAGTGGTTATTATGAAATACTTTGGGGAGACGTAGACATTGAAAAAATTAATGCAGAACTGCAGGAATTTCAAAACAGGTGAGTTTCAATTGAATTAAGCTTGCCTTTTTAGAGTGCTTATCTTCTTAGGATCCTATAGGTATTTCACAAATGAATTTAAACTCTGATATGTTGCTATAAATGCATAACGCCTTGTTCAAAGGAATATGTAGATGAAATAATTTTTTCTTTTTTTTTTATCTGAAAGATGTCGTAAACTTCCAAAAGGACTTAAAGATTGGCAAGCTTTTTTGGATCTGAAAAAAAGAATTGATGATTTCAGTGAGTCATGTCCTTTACTAGAAATGATGACCAATAAGGCAATGAAACAGAGACACTGGGATCGAATCTCCGAGTTAACTGGAACCCCATTTGATGTGGAATCGGATTCTTTTTGTCTCAGAAATATTATGGAAGCACCACTCCTTAAAAATAAGGATGACATTGAGGTACATAAAAGTATAAGATGGTTCATTAAAGAATATCTCTTCTTTTCTGAAAATACACAAAATTATACAGACATTTTATTCAAGGGTATACTAATTGCCCGAGATGCACCCCCAAAATTTGGAATGATCCTGAACATCCCTTGGTTTTGCAAAATAATGCTGTAACTCAAGGAGGTAATAGGATTATTTGAAATATGTTAGTTTTGGAGCTCCTCAGTCTAACCTTCTATCCTCCTTAACTACACTTCATTTATAAAAAATATGTTTATTTCTGTATTGTGTTCATGGTGAATTCCTCAGAATAATTTTCCAAATTTCTAGTTCTAACTTTCCCTATTAGTCTATTAGCTATTTAAGATTATTATATTTTTCTTTTCCAAGATTTTTAATCAGTCCTTTTTATTTGCATGGTGTCTCTTTTTTATTGAGATATAATTGACATATAATATTATATTAGTTTTAGGTGTACAATATAATGACTCAATATGTGTATATATTGCTAAATGGTCACTACAATGTGTCTACTTAACATCCATCATCACACATAGGTACATTTTTTTTGTGTGATGAGGACTTTCGAGAACTACTATCTTAGCAACTTTCAAATATACAATATAGTATTCTAAACTGTAGTCACCATGCCGTACATTACATCCCCAGGACTTATTTTATAAATGGAAGTTCATATCTTTTGACCCCCTTCCAACATCAGAGAAATGCAACAGTGGATGAAGGTTCCTTTTTCTCCACAGCCTCTCCAACACTTGTGACTATTTGTCTTGTTGATGACAGCCATTCTGACTGGGGTGAGGTGATACCTCATTGTGGTTTTTATTTGCATTTCCCTGATGATTTGTGATGTTGAGTATTTTTTCATATGTGTATTTGCCATTTATATGTCCTCTTTGGAGAAATGTCTCTTCAGGTCCTGTGCCCATTTTTCAATTGGGTTGTTTGCTTTTTTGTTGTTGAGCTTCATGAGTTCCTTGTATAGTTTGGACATTAGCCCCTTATCGGAGGCACTGTTTGCAAAAATCTTCTCCCATCCAGTTGGCTGCCTCTTTATTTTGTCGATGGTTTCTTTTGCTGTGCAGAAGCTTTTAAGTTTCATATAGTCCCATTTGTTTATTTTAGCTTTTACTTCCATTGCCTTTGGAGTCAAATTCATAAAATGCTCTTTGAACCCAAGGTCCATAAGTTTAGTACCTATGTTTTCTTCTATGCAGTTTATTGTGTCAGGAATTATACTTAAGTCTTTGATCCATTTTGAATTAATTTTGGTACATGGTGACAGATAGCAGTCCAGTTTCATTCTTTTGCACGTGGCTATCCAATTCTCCCAGCACCATTTATTAAAGAGGCTGTCTTTCCTCCATTGTATGTTTTTAGCTTCTTTGTCAAACATTGTCCATATTTATGTGGTTTTATTTCTGGGTTCTCAATTCTATTCCATTGGTCTATGTGTCTGTTTTTCTGCCATTACCATGCTGTTTTGATTATTGTAGCCCTGTAGTACAAGCTAAAGTCAGAGACTGCGATACCTCCAGTATTCTTCTTTTTTCTTAAGATTGCTTTGGCTATTCGAGGTCTTTTGTGGTTCCAAACAAATCTGATGATTTTTGTTCTATTTCTTTAAAAACTGCTGTTGGGATTTTGATTTGAATTGCATTAAATCTGTATATTGCTTTGGGTACTATGGCCATTTTAACTATGTTGATTCTTGCAATCCATGAGCACGGAATGTCTTTCCATTCCTTTGTGTCTTCTTCAATTTCTTTCAAAAATGTCTTATAGTTTTCAGCATATAGGTCCTTCACATCCTTGGTTAGGTTTATTCCTAGGTATTTTATTGTTTATGTTGCAATTGCAAAGGGAATTGTTTTTTGTATTTCTTTTTCTGAGATTTAATTGTTAGTATATAGGAATGCAATGGACTTTTGTACGTTGATTTTATAGCCAGCAACTTTACTGTATTCGTTGCTTGTTTCTAATAGCTTTTTGGTGGAGTCTTTCGGGTTTTCTATATATAGCATCATGTCATCTGCAAAGAGTGATAATTTAACTTCTTCATTCCCAATTTGGATGCCTTTTATTTGTTTCTCTTACCTGATTGCTTTGGCAAGGACTTCCAACACTATGTTGAAAAGCAGAGGTGATTGGGGACAGCCCTGTCGTCTTCCTGAACGTAGAGCAAAGGGCTTCAGTTTTCCACCATTTATTATGAGATTAGCTGAGGGCTTGTCATATATGGCCTTTATTATATTAAGGTATTTTCCTTCTACACCTATTTTATTAAGTGTTTTAATCATAAATGGATGTTGTATCTTGTCAAATGCTTTTTCTGCATCAATTGATATAATCATATGATTTTTGTCCTTTATTTTGTTTATGTGATGTATCACATTGATGGATTTGCGGATATTGAACCATACTTGTGCCCCAGGGATGAACCCCACTTGGTCGTGATGAATGGTCTTTTTAATGCAATGTTGTATTCGATTTGCTAGAATTTTGTTTAGGATTTTTGCATCAGTATTCATCAGAGATATTGGTCTGTAGTTTTCTTTTTTTGTGTTGTCCTTACCAGGTTTTGATATTAGGGTAATGTTGGCCTCATAAAATGAGTTAGGGGGTACTGTCTCTTCTTCAATTTTTTGGAAGAGTTTGAGCAGGATTGGTATTAGATCCTGTCTGAAGGTTTGGTAGAATCCACTAGTGAAGCCATCTGGTCCCGGACTTTAGCTTTTGGGAAGGTTTTGGATGACTGATTCAATTTCATTACAGGTGATCGGTCTGTTTAGATTTTCCAGTTCTCATGGTTCAGCCTTGGAAAGCTATATGGTTCTAAGAACTCGTCCATTTCTTCTAGGTTATTGAATTTGGTGGCATATAGTCCTTCATAGTATTCTTGGATGATCCTTTGTATTTCTGTGGTGTCCGTGATAACTTTCCCTTTTACATTTTTGATTTTGTTAATTAGTGTCTTCTCTCTTTTTATCTTAGTGAGTCTAGCCAAGGGTTTGTTCGTTTTGTTAATCTTTTCAAAGAACCAGCTCTTTGTGACATTCATTTTTTCTATTGTTTTTTTGTTCTCTATTTCATTTAGTTCTGCTCTGATTTTTGTCATTTCCTTTCTTCTGCTGACCTTGGGTTTCACTTGTTCTTCTTTTTCTAGTTCTTTAAGGTGTAACATGAGGTTATTCATTTGGGGTTTTTCTTGTTTCTTGAGATAGGCCTGTAATGATATAAATTTCCCTCTTAAAACTGCTTTTGCTGCATCCCAAAAATTTTGGTAGGATGTATTTTCCTTGTCATTTGTTTCTATGTATCTTTTGAGCTCTCCTCTAATTTTTTCTTTGACCCAGTCGTTCTTTAAAAGTATGTTGTTTAATCTCCATGTATTTGTGTTTTTTCCTGCTTTCTTTTCATAGTTGATATCCAATTTCAAAGCCTTGTGATCAGAGAATATGCTTGGTATGATTTTAATCTTCTTAAATTTGCTGAGACTGATTTTATGTCCCAATATATGGTCTATCCTTGAAAATGTTCCATGTACACTCGAAAAGAATGTATAGTCTGATGTTTTAGGATGAAGTGCTCTACATATGTCAATGATGTCCATTTTATCTAGTGTGTCATTTAGGGCTGCTATTTCGCTATTTATTTTCTGTTTGGATGATCTATCCATAGCTGTCAATGATGTATTTAAGACCCCTAGTATGATTGTGTTTTGGTCAATTTCCCCCTTTAGTTCTGTTAGTAGTTGCTTCGTATATTTTGGTGCTCCCTGATTGGGGGCATAAATATTGATGACTGTCATGTCTTCTTGTTGTGTAGTCCCCTTTTCCATTATGAAATGTCCATCTTTGTCTTTTGTTACCTTTTTCACCCTGAAGTCTGTTTCATCTGATATCATTATGGCTACACCTGATTTTCTCTGGGTACCATTTGCTTAGAATGTGAATTTTCACCGTTTTACTTTGAGTCTATGCTTGTCCTGTAGCTGAGATGTGTTTCTTGGAGACAGCATATGGTTGGGTTTAGTTTTTTGATCCAATCTGCTACTCTGTGCCTTTTTATTGGTGAGTTTAGTCCAGTTACATTTAGGGTGATTACTGATATTGAGCATTTCCTGTCATTCTATCTTTAGTTTTCTGGAAAGGCTGTGTCTCCATTGTTTCTTTGCCTTTTTGTTGTTGTCTATTATTTCTGTGTGGTGGTATTCTATGATGTTTCCCTCTGTTTCTTCTTTTATTACAGTATGTATTTCAGTTCTGGATTTTTTTTGAGTGGCTACCCTTAAGTTTATGTAAAAGAAAGTTTGATATTTAGTGTATTCCATTTTCTTCATCATCCTTACTTTCTCCATTCCCATATTCCAGTTGAGGCCTTTACTGTCCTTTTTATGTTTTGGTTGGCACAAATTGTCCCTGTTGATGGTGGTCGAATAGCCTCCGTTAGTATTTTTTGTAGTGTAGGTCGTGTATTAGAACATTCCCTCAGCTGCTGTATGTCTGGAAAGGTCATTATTCCTTTTTCATATCTAAAGGATATCTTTGCGGGGTATATTATTCTTGGCTCATAATTTCTCTCTTTCATTCGTTGGAATATTTGGTTGTACTCTCGTGGCTTGTATCATTGCTGCTGAAAAATCTGATGAGTATCTAATGGGCTGTCCTTTGTAGGTTACCGTCTTCTTTTCTCTGGCTGCCTAGAGGATTCTTTCTTTGTCGTTGATTTTAGACAGCTTCAATACAATGTGCCTTGGAGAAGGCCTGCTGGGATTGAGGTAATTAGGTGTTCTATTTGCTTCTTGGATTCGAGGATCCAGTTCTGTCCACAAGTTTGGGAAGTTCTCATCGACAATTTGTTTGAATATATTCTCTGTTCCCTTCTATCTTTCTTCTCCTTCTGGTATGCCCATTATTCTCATATTGCTCTTTCTGATGGAGTCAGAAAGTTCTTGTAGAGTTCTTTCATTTCTTTGAAGTCTCAAGTCTCTTTCTTCTTCCATCTGTGTAATTTCCAGGTTTCTATCGTCGATGTCACTGATTCTTTCCTCCATCTGATAAACTCTACTACCTAAGCCGGTTATTTAATTCTTCTATTGAGTTTTTAATCTCCAGAAATTCCATTTGGTTCTTTTTTTTTAAATTTCAGTCTCTTTCGTAAAATGCTCATGTTGTTCTTTGATTGCGTTTCTGAGTTCATTAAATTGCCTTTCTGTGTTTTCTTGCATCTCGTTGAGTTTTTTTCAGAACTGCAATCTTGAATTCTGTGTCATTTAAGTCACATATTTCCATATCTTTAAGTTCCTTTACTGGAGCCTTTTCACTTTCTTTCTGAGCTGTCTTGTTGCCTTGGTTATTCATGGCAATATCTGATTTATTATTTCTCTTCCTAGACATCTGTAGGAGTGGCTTCTGCAACAGGTTGATAGGAAGAGGTCTTTCTTTTGTTTTCTAGTACTTGTTGGTAGAATGTTTTATTTTCTCTCCAACTGCAGCCTTTTTTTTCTCTCTCCTATGGTAGTGCTATGTTTTCTCTGCACTATTCCAGCTTCTCACACAATGGGAGGATTCCCTGGGAGACGGGCTTCTCTTCTGTTAACATTTGCCTGGGTCATAGGGTGCCACATCCCTGTGGGGATGCGGAGAGCTTTTGAAGTTCCAAAGCTCTTTTTGCACCAGATTCAGAGCCCGTATGTTTCAGCAGTTCTGTTTACTCCTGCAGGGATCCGCCCAGATAGGTGTGGCCAGAGGCGGGGTGAGTTGTGAGAAGTGGCGCAGAGCAATGGTGGGACCACCGCCACAGCTGGTCCTGCTTCCACAGCTCCCTCCCCTTTGCCTGAACTAGTTGGGCTGTGAATCTGTGTCTGCGGTCCACAGTTCTCAGAACTCAAATACTCTGTTCTTTTGATCTGACACTGCTACTGTTCCGCTTCTAGCACCGTGCAGGTGGGGGCGGGGCGAGCTCTGAGAGTGGGCGAGGGGGCGGCTAGTCTCAGTGCCTAAGGCTTCCGTTCTCTGCTCTGCAGTGAGGGCTTAAACCACCGATTTCAGCCCTCTTCCCTCAGTCTTTGCTGCCGTGAGCTTTGGGTTCAGCCGTGTTATATGCTGCCCCCTCAGCCCTGTGGGCCATAAGCGGAGCCCTAGCAGTCCGAGGCCTTCCCTCTCCCACAGCTGCGGTAGTTCCGGGATGCAGCGAGCTCGGAGCACTGAGGTAGGTCTGCGTCCTGCGCCCGCGCGGCTCCGTCTCCGCACTTCTCCTTTCCCTCCTCCCCCACTCATGCGATTCTCCCACCTTTAGGTGAATTCAGTAGTGGGCCTGTTCGTCTTGCCTGTCTGCTGTTCAGGGAGTCCTTTGTGGAGTTATTGTTGTTCAATTAGTTGTAAATTCCAGGGGAGCTTTACAGAGGCTCACCTTACGCCGCCATTTTGATGTCTCCCCCATAGGCTGTACTTTGAAAACTTCATTTTACAATTCCAAGGAATTCCAGGATTCAGTATTAACTACTGATACAGCAAAACAGACTCTCAGTGCTGTCTTCCCCACATACATTCTGTTGCTCTGCCCCACATGCCCTGTTGTTATCCAAGCCGGATTTCTGCTGTCACTGTATCCACTGCCTCTAAAGGAAGGAAGGGTTTCCCCTCCCTATAGTATATCTTCTCCCTTCCTATAACCCCCCATTGGAATCCAACTTATTCTCAGGTACTCCTTTCTCTATGAGGCCTTTTTTTTCAATGTGGGCAGAAGTCATTTCTCCTTCCAGTATTTATAACAGTTCGTACCATTCTCACAACATTTATCACATACTGATTTGTATTATATTTACTTGTGGAAATACCTTGCACCCTTAAATTCCTTTCCATTCTGTTATTCTGTGATTCTAATATGAAAATAAAATGAGGCATGATGGAGAAAAATATGTTACTTTTATTTTCTCTTGTGAGACTTTCGTATCAAGGATTCTCAGATAAACAGGAAAATCCGTAAGATAAAAATAGAATTGACTTTTAAGGGTCAGAACAGGCAGGAATATAGCAATGTTTATATGTTAAAGAGTTCAAAAGACACATGTATTCTGATTTGTTTCTCATAGTAAGCTGCTGAGATAGAGCAGCTGTAATTGTCTCCATTTTGGCCAAAAAACTCCAATTAAAATATAATCAAGCAAAATGATGATTTAAGTTCCATTATCACATATATGGATATGCTGGATTTCAGTAAAATAATTAGTAGTCAGAGTCTCAGAAAATTCTAGTTTGGACTTGCAACACAATGATCTTGAGCCTCAGTTTTATTGGCCATAAAAATGACTAAAAGACTTTTAGATCCAAGCTAAAAAATTCTGTGATTGTACAGTGCACTTAATTTGTAATGTGACATATTCTCTGATTTCTCTCTGAAGGATATTTGCATATCTGCCAGTAAGGAGAAGGATATTGAAGCGAAGCTGACTCTGGTTATTGAGAATTGGACCAACCAGAACCTGAGTTTTGCAGCATTTAAGGGAAAGGGAGAGCTCCTGCTCAAAGGAAGTGAATCAGCGGAAATTATCACCTTGATGGAGGATAGTTTAATGATCTTAGGTTCCTTACTAAGCAACAGGTAATTTTATAATTTGTGGGGGATAGTTTTAATTTAGTGATTAGGGTTATAAAATACTAGGTAAAAGTCCTGTTTTGCAGTTGTAGCACATGAGATTCTGACCGAAAGTGCTAACTCTTGTCTGTCCCTCTTTGAACTTTCCCCTAGTAATCATGGCCTCCACCTCTCTTTCATGGTATTCATCTCCCCTTCCTATTTTTTTCTGGTGGTCCCCATAATTATTCTCCCCCAAACTGACAGCTTCTATCTTGAACCTCTTGACTCCCCACTGAGATGACCTCTTCATTTCATATCTCTCTCTCTCTCTCTCTCTCTCTCTCTCTCTCTCTCTCTCTCTCTCTCTCGTTCCTCTGATTTGTCATTATTGCTCAAGTGTTCACCCAATGGTCCAGGAAAAGCATGCTGGCAACACATGAAAGGAATATACCATTAGGGGTTTGGCTCTTACCAATTTTCACTTTTTATGGTGAAATGTCGCTTTATCTGTGCTGGGTCTTCTATGGCCTGAATGGCAACCTGTCCAGCATTGGACTACTGAACCAACTCAAAGGTGACTGTGATCTCATGCAGCTTTAAGAAGTTCCAGTGGGACTCAGATTAAGTGTGCTGTCAGGTCTGGGTCTGACTATTAGCAGCCTCTAATCCCCTGGCTGACTATGCAGTAATTCTCAACTGTTCGTCACTCTAACACACCTAAGGAATATGTCACAACCCCATCATTAACAGAGGTCAATGCAAGGTGATGGGGATTCTAATGACCCTTCTCTGGGTTGGGATCACTGGTAAATGAATGGCATCCTGCATGACCTCTGGCCTCAGAGGCAGTCTTGTATTTGGATAATGCACTAATCCACATAGTTCCTAGTCCAGGGAGTTCTGGGTTGAACTTAGTGGGATTAAGGTCCTAGGTGCACCCTCTGCTTGCAGGGAATCTGAATAATCCTGGCAAAGGTGACCATAGGATATTCGGTGGTTCCTAGACTTCCTGGGCTGCTAGTACTCCAGAGTTCATTGCAAATTTTGCCATTCTGATTTCCTAGATGATGACCTCTTGAAGAAAGACTGTAGATTAACCTGCACAGTGTCAATTGGCCAATAAATTCAGGATTTGAAGGCTTTTCTTATTTCTTAAATATTTAACTTGCATGAAACCTGATTAGTGTAGTACCTATTTATAGTACTAGTAAACTCAGTGTTGAGGCCCTTCTAAGAAGGAATGTAAGAATAGCTAAGAAGTCACTACATTCTGGGAGATTGACCCCCTAGAGAACTTTGCAGCACTAGAAAGCCTTTTCCAGAACTAACCACAGACTGATCTTATAGCAGGCAGTGCCTGTTGGATCTCTCGGGCTACCTTCACGTGACTTCAGAAGGAAATTGTATATCTCCACGCATGAGACTTGACTCTAGATATTGCCTGGATTGTGACACTTTCCTGGGGGATCCCTGATTCCACTGGGGTTCCATGGATATTCCCATTTATCATGACAGGTTCCACTACGCAAAGCTGTGCAATGCAGGTATCTGGCCAGTGGACAGAAACTGGTTACGCTGGATTTCATTTCAGATCTCCCCTTTTCATGTTGGAAATGTATACATCATCAAAGATAACTGGTTTGGTTTTTTTCCTTATGGGCAGGATCATTTTTGGCCCCAAATATTTAATTGCTTCAACTCCCTGAAATGCCCATTCATATCAATGTAGTCTGCATTTATTGATTTTGAAGATGTTTTTGACATATTGACTGCCTTTTAGCTGTAGACCAATGCCCAGATGGACAGTATACATTGAGTGTCGAGAAAAATGCCTCTTACTGCCCGAATAGCTCACCTACCTCCTGGGACAATTTTTGTACAATTTCCTTTATACATCTATGTATAAAAAGGCTTCCAGAGAAGTTATAGGTTTTACTCAGGCATCAGACTATACCCAGAAGAACTCCATTCTATATGTCAGCACCATCAAGTCACCCTTTCCTGGATCAAGAAAAGTTTTAAGACCCCAATCAATGTGTGCCACTCACTAGGTCATGCCACCACACCACATCAAAACTACTTGTCATTGCCGCAAACTGAACCCAGCTTCTTAATCCAACTGTAGGTGATTAGGTTTTTACCAAGGAGCTTCCCATCACTTCCTCCATGGCATCTACTCTATTTTTGTCTTTCCTTTTTGTGCCCAGCTTTCTGAACGTCGTGTATTCTCATAAACCCTTTTGGTAGCCCTGATGGTCAGAAAACAGGAATGCTGTTTGGGGGTAACTATCTGGGATCTCTAGTACTGCAGAATCTCAGTACAGTGCTGGGGGCATTAGCAATCTGTGGGAAGGAAGAGCATACCTGTAAGCGGACATCGAACCTCAAGCCTGACTCAGGCTTATGGTAATAGTTCCACAGACCAGTAACAAATAGTGTCCTTTGTGTTGTTCTCACAGGTGGTCCCTACTTTTTTTGTCTCACAAAAGTCTCGGCAAACCATTTTGTTCTTTGTTTTCACTTTATTCCCAGAAGGAACTAGCACAGTTCCTTTACTGGACCTCTGTGCCATAAGACTGGACCCATTTTCTGATTCTGTGACTAACACATGGGGACAATAAGTGAAATCACTATAAAGGTTTTACCCATAAAAAAAGCAAAAATGTAATTAGCTATAAGAAATTTATTAGGGACTACCTTTTAGGAAAAAAAGTTCATTCCCAAAAGAATGTTTCTCTTTTAATTCATTTTGTTAGGCCATACTATTTTCTGAATCTTCATTAAATGTAATATTTTCTTGTTCTTACTTTTTAGATACAATGCTCCATTTAAAAAAAATATACAGAATTGGGTGTATAAGTTGTCCACTTCCTCAGATATAATTGAAGAGTGGCTAGTAGTCCAGAACCTTTGGGTTTATCTTGAAGCTGTTTTTGTAGGTGGAGATATTGCCAAACAGCTGCCTCAGGTAAATGTGGTTTTTATAACTACTGATACAGTAATTTGGTGTGTGTTGTCTGTATGTCTCTGCAAAAGTCTTCATAAAGAAGTGTGGTTGGTCATGTCTTGGTTATTTACACCAGAGGTTGGCAAACTATGGCTCGCTTACCTGTTTTTGTAAATAAAGTTTTATTGAAACACAGACATATTCATTCATTTATATTCTGTCTGAAGGCTTTAGCATTACAGCAGAAGTGTTGAGTAGTTATAACAGAGACCACGTGGCCTACAAAGCCTAAAATATGTACTATCTGGCCCTTTACAATAAATAAATAAATAAACAAATAAATAAATAAATAGTGACCTTTGATTATATTAGCAGAAAGAGGAAAATCACATATTTTCAAACAGGGAAAAATCTCCAGGTTGTTTGAGGATGTGAGGTACATTCAAGTGTGGCATTGTTAAATTATAGTAATTCATCTCTTCCAAGAGCTAACCTCACAATATCCTTCTGAGGGTAGAATTAAAATTAATTTGTATTCTGTAAGTGCAATTAACTACTAGTAAGTTGACTAATAATAAATTAGAAATATACCATGAGGCAAGGAAACTTCACCTTAGAAACATGTAGCAAAAATCATTAAAACAGCTCTGTTGGGGCCTATTAAATAAATGCCATACCTCACTAATAGCTTTATTCAGCGAAGGTAATTTCTCTCCTATGAAATTAAGCCTACTCTTTCTGAATTTCCACACCTATAAACAGGATCTATATAGATTAAAAATCAAGGATAAAAGAGTTTTGAAAATGACTCATTTCCCTTTGTAACACATTTTAGAAACACAAATCTTTTTTTAATCAGAAAGTTACATTAAAAATGCACTTAAAAGTTTTGAAATAGGCAAGATTATGCCAATTTCTAGAGGCATTTTTGCAATTGAATGCAAAGTTTACCATCATCTGTAGTAAATAGAAAATTTTCATTTGCAAACATGTAAATGAAGCTTTGTTTTGGGATTTTACTGTTTTCTTTTTTTTCCCTGGGATATTATTAAGCTGTAATTATTCCAAGGATCCTGAGATCAAATTATTTTCATGCTTCTTTAATTTTCTCATCAAACCACCCAGAGTGCTGAAAGAGTAGATTTGAGATTGAAGTTGATAGCTTTGAAAGTTAATCATGTGGTACTTTGAAAAACATATTAAATGTAAGCAAACAAGTGATAAACCCTGTTGTGATAAAGCAGTATTTCAATAAGCAGTTTTATGACTTTGGTTTTTGTTGTTCTGATGAAAAAAAGAATTTTCCCTTTAAATTATGTAGCCCCAGACTAGTAGAGGCTGGTTTAAAGAACTCTAGGAAATTATAAACTCTAGAAAATTATAAAGTGAGTACTTTGCTTTATTCAAGTATCCGAATGCTGATTTTTACTGAATATGTATTTGTTTTTAGGAAGCAAAACGTTTTCAGAATATTGATAAGTCATGGATAAAGATAATGCAGAGAGCTCATGAGAATCCCAATGTGATTAGTTGCTGTGTTGGAGATGAAACCATGGGGCAACTTTTACCTCATTTACACGAACAGTTGGAAGTATGTCAGAAGTCACTTACAGGGTAAGAGTTTAATTTTTAAATTATCTGTCATTTTATATGTGCTGGTGTTTTATCCCAAACGAGTTAATAGTATCATTAACAACATTTCTGGTTGGTAGTGATAGGAATCTAACATTTCACATACATTTACTTTTTTTAACTTTAATTAAATTTATTTAATTAATTGATTATTTTAACTTTTATTTATTTTAAGTGTGTTTTTCCATGACCCATCAGCTCCAAGTCAAGTAGTTGTTTCCGTCTAGTTGTGGAGGGCGCCCCTCACAGTAGCCATGTGGGGATTAAGCCCTAAATTTAATTTTTCTCCAAAAAAAAAAAAAAAAAAAAAGATACCTTCAACCTGGGGGTGGGCAAATTAAAGCATTGTATTAGTTTTGTAGGGCTGCTGTAACAAACTACCACAAACTAGGTGTCTTAAAACAACAGAAATGTATTGTCTCACAGTTCTGGAGGCTGGAAGTCTGAAATCAAGACGTTAGCACCTTTTGAAAGCTCTAGGGCAGAATCTTTCCTTGTTTCTCCCAGCTTCTGGTGGTCCTAGGAGTTCTGGCTGGTGGCTACATAACTCCAATCTCTATCTCTGAATTCACATGTCCTTTTCTTCCTGTGTGTCTCTCATGAGGACACTTATTAGATTTAGGGCTTAGTTGATTAATCCAGGATGATCTCTTCTTGAGATCCTTAACTTCAATACGTCTGCAAAAATCCTTTTTCCAAATTAAGATTACATTCGCAGTTTCCAGGAAATGGGACCTAGACCTATCTTTTGAGCGGCTTTTATTCAGCCCACCGCAGGCATGGAGTAGAGATGTGCAATAAGAGAACAATTAAGCAGATGAATTCATGAAAATTTTCTTAAAAAGCATTTCATTCTTAATTTCTATTTGAAATAAGGTGAACATATATCCTGGTTTGTCTAAGTTTATGCCTCTGTCCTAGTTTAATGGTTAGCTGTCCCCGCTTTCATTTTCAAAATGTGCTGGTTTGGCAATAAATTATGTGTTCACCATGGATTTAAGCCTGGGGTTCAAAATACTCTTAGAAAGCTCACAGAAGAACTCTTGATGAGAAAGAAGATGATGGATGGGACAGGTTTGCTCTGAAACCCTTTCTTGTATCCACTTGTTTTCCCAAGTAGTATCCATGGTGTAGCATAGATTTTGGATTTAACCAAATATTTCAGAAGCAAATGGGAAATGATGATAGGTGTTTGCTATTATCTTATTGAAGATGTTAGTGATTATGTCATAGCTAAAAATAAAATAAAATAAATAATTCAGAAAAAATCATTTGGTAATGCAACTTTATTTAAAGGTATTTGGAGAAGAAGCGATTACTATTTCCAAGATTTTTCTTTGTATCCGATCCAGTCCTCCTGGAAATTCTTGGGCAAGCCAGTGATTCCCATACCATACAGGTATGAGCTAAATATCTATTACCTAAATCTTTTTTTCCCATAGCATACATAATCAGTAATAAAAATGAAGTTAACATCTTAAAAGTGGAGGCAAGAAAGAAGAGTATTTAAAATTAGGTTGATTACAAAATGTCTTTTTTTCTGTGTATTTGGTGTCCATCAACCTGAGGCAAGGATCATCAACTACGCTACTCGCCAGCCCACTGACCTTGGCCAGCTTCTTATTTTTCCTGCACCTCAGTTTCCTCATCTGTAAAATCAGGATATTATTAATGGTTCCCATTATTATATCCTCATAGGATTGTCATAGGATTATGTGAGATTACGTATTGAAAAGTATCTGGCACCGGTGTGTGCTCAGTAAATATAATTCATTATTATGAGTATTTTAGTCTAAATATTTTTAAATCAAACAGAGCTTATGGTTTGGATCTGTCCTTTTTACTGTCTAGAATGCTTCTCTAATGCTTTTAGCCATTTCCAAGGGCAATACTTCCAGGAGGAAGAGAAAAATTATAGAGAGCTGGGAGAGGGAGGAATTAAACCAGGCCGTTTCTGGTTTGGGAATCTGGAAAATAGCTACTGACACCTTCCTGATTGGTTTCCAGAAAGTTCTGGGGATGAGAAAAGAGGAGAAAAGCTGTGTAAAGCAGAAGTGGAGCCAAAAGAGAATGCAGGACTGAGCTGGGAGGGACCAGGTGATTTAGTCTCTATCTGGAGGAAGGCGACAGTCGTTAATTAGTCCAATCTCCGTAGTCTAGAGGGGCATTGAAGGGCTTGGAGGAAACATTTTGTGGGGCTGGATTTTAAAAAGTGGACCTCCAATTGAGTCAAGGGTCAATGCCATCTTTTTTTCTTTTTTTGAGACGCTGAAGTAAATTCTTAATCTTTTACAAACGTAAAATATATTAAGACTTTTTAAAACATCTCAATGGCTTTTAGCCTCATGTATGATGTTTTGCTGTCTCGTGCTTCTTACAGCCCCATCTCCCAGCAGTATCTGACAACATAAATGAGGTGACATTTCATGCAAAGGACTACGATCGTATCCTGGCCGTCATATCAAGAGAAGGAGAAAAAATTATTGTAATTTAATTTGGTTACACTTTCGTTGTTAGGATTTCTTTAAAAATTTACATTGTTGAGAATGCAATTCTCTTATGAAAAGAAAAGGGTTCTGGGATGGACCCGGGTTCTAGTTCTGCAGCTTTTACTGTGACAAACTAGTTTGGATAATTCGTTTAACTTCTCTAAGACTCATTTTATCACTTACAAAATGAAAGTTTTAGACCAGATGATGTTCCTTCCACCCACGGTATTAGTTGATTTGACTCATGTTTTAAATATTTTGTGCAACCCCCCCCCAAAAATACCCACATCCCCCCCAAAAAAATATTTTGTGTAAAAGATAAAAATATTTGCTTGGCACAGCATAACTATGATTTATCAAGTTAAGTGTGGGACATTTGTAAAAATACCAAGCTATTATCAATTTGTAATATATTTGTAATATATTTTTTCAGTTGGATAGTCCTGTTATGGCCAAAGGTCCTGTAGAGATTTGGCTTCTGGAATTGTTAAAAATGCAGATGTCATCATTACATAACATAATTAGATCTGCGTTCTATCAAATCAGTGATTCGGGATTTCAGCTCTTACCTTTCCTCAATCACTTTCCAGCACAGGTGAGAACACACAGTGTTTAAATAATGGTTATAAAAAATGGAAATTAAGGGGAAGGATACTCAGGAGGCAGTCAGCCTGATGGTGTGGAGCCTGGTATAGCTTTGAACTAGTTGGGGAGGCCCACCCTCCCTTAGCTCCCAACCACCTGCTGTCCATGTACACCATTCAAGACCCCCCCCCCACACACACATCCTCCTGTTCTCCCATCAAGACCATACACTGAGACGAAAACACTTATGGAAAATTTCATCTTATATGTAAAAACATAGGTAGATATAGATACACATATAGATAGGGATATATATAAAAGGAATGAGCATCTTTTCTTGAAATGAAATCCATCTTACCTCTTGTTTATTTTCCCTTCAATTTAAAGATTAAAAATTGGCATAATCTGTTAAAGGAGGGCTTCTCCTGCAACTAACTTTTTAATGAGAGAAGACCTTGAAGGGGCTGAGGTTGGAGTAGGTGTTCTCTTGAAGAGCTCTCTCAAATCCGATGGCTCTTAGAAGTGTACTGTAAGTGCCACGTATTATTAAAACCGGATATAGAAAATGACAAGCCAATAGTTTTATTACATTTTCAGCCAAGATAAATGAAAAGTAATGATTTGTGATCTGGGTCAGAGATAGTGTGGGATAGAAGGCAAGAGACATCCAAGACAAATGTAGGCAGTTTTTGCCCAAACTGTTTCTTCTCCAACTGCTCCTACCAAACCGCCCTCCAAATCCTGAATGACTTGCTTCACACACTGTAGAGAGAGCTGAAATGATATGAAATTAATTATTCAAATGACACGAGTACAGATATAGAAACAATCTTTATTGAGGAGAATAGTTTAATATTGTGATTTTTTCAAAATATTGTATAATAGCCTTCTCAAGCTTTAATATTTTTATTAGGATTATTACCTTTGTGATAAATCTTTATAAAATACTTTATTGGATAAGCTGAGAAAGTCACTCCTTAGACAAAATCAAGATATTTTTCCTCTCCCAGGAGAGATTGATTACCCCGTGTATTCTGAAAGAGAGGCTCAGTCTAGTTTAGATAGAGGAGTTAGCATTAAAGGTGGAAAAGTTGAAGAGTAAGTTCAAATCAATGGTGAAGTTGAACAGGATATAGCAGGAAAGCTGACTAGCTTTCGAGATTTTCCTTAGTGTGCATACATACACATATACATAAATAAAGAGATGAAATTTGAAACAATGTTAGGTAAAAATCAACATTGTGGTGGGCAAATTTCAGTTATTTGGGAAAATTGCTTTAAAGAGTAACTATATAGCAAATTAGTATATGTTAAATATATATGTTGAATGAATATGTGGTCATTACTCTTCAAAGCAATTTTTCCAAATAACTGAAATTTGTCCCCTACAATGTTAATTTTTTATTTAAAAATTTTTTTAAATTTCATCTCTGCTTTCTTCTAAACACATTTTTAAGATTATGAATGCATTGGATCCTTGTTGCAAACATTTGGGAAAATTTGAAAAATATAAAAATGAAAATAAAAATTTCCCATATTTCTATCACTTAGAAATGATGACTAAATATTTTAGTGTATTTTCTTCCAGTATTTTTTAATGTGCTTATTAACAGGCATCAAATAATATGAGAATGAGCATTCTTATTTTGTTTTTTACTTTAATGAGACATCCTCCAGTTTTCACCATTAAGTCCCCTGCTTCTTACACAAGTAAAAAACATAATTTAAACCTTTCTTGGTGACTCAGGTTAGTCATTTCAAAGATTAATTTTTAGAATATACCAAAATCAATATGCAGTGGTTTTTTTCAAGGTCTGTGGGTCTATTTGTCTTTAAATCAGACAGCCTTACATTGTTGTTTCTGTATTGTGTCTCTTTGCTTTTCAAACTATCTTGTGCTCTTCTGCCATCATGGCCAGAAACAGCTCGCTATTGGGAGCTTCATGACACCGGCTATTTCCTCTGTATCTGGTTGCTCACCTTAGCCAGGTGTTTTCATTTACCTTTACCTACAGACTCCAGGATTGGCAACTGTTCTAGCAGGAAAAACATGGAAGTTCCTCAGAGGACAGGGATTAGGAAAGGGTTTGATTCCTGCTTAACCCACATCAAATGCCATGTCCAGTAATATCCACATGCCACTCACACTGCTTTCAGTCCTCTGCCAAATATGGGGTTCCTTTTTGGTCCAAATGATTTTGGATCTGTTCCTTTACTCTGTGGATGAACAAAAGCTCCCAAAGGGACAGCTGCTGCAGTGACAAAGTGAGGGTGGGGGTATTCTGATTACTTTTACTCCCTTTCCTGGGCAGAAATTGTAGGCAAGGTGACAGTCACTCACAGTTTCCCTGTGCCTTCATCAGGAGACAAAGGGTAAGCTTCTCCTCTTCTCACTTTCTGTGTCTCTCTCCTTTAGACTGATATATAGATAGCGAGGTAGGTGTAGGTGAAGATATGGATTTTAGAGTGAAGATCAAGAAAGGAGATATGCCGCATATCTTTTTAAAAAGTTGTGAAGAGATGTTTGGAAAACAATTTTTGGGAGTGGAGAAATGCGTGTCCATTTTTTACTTTAACAGGAGTAAAATCCTGTTCACCTTCATGTGAATAACTGACCACCAAATTTTATTGCAGTATCTGTTTTAAATATTTGGCTTATTTATCTGCTGAATTTGTAGGTTGGGCTCCTGGGAATTCAAATGTTGTGGACACATGATTCAGAAGAGGCTTTACATAATGCAAAAGATGACAGGAAAATCATGCAAGTGACCAACCAGAAATTTTTGGATATTCTAAATACTCTAATTAGTCAGACAACACATGACCTCAGCAAGTTTGAAAGAGTGAAATTTGAAACTCTAATTACCATCCATGTGCATCAGAGAGATATTTTTGATGACTTGGTAATGTATCTTTTTTCTTAATTTACAGTAATTTAGTATACTAGTTAATAATTTATTGTTCCTAATAATGAACAAATTATTATGCATATTATCTAACTTATATGAACCTTTCATCTACCTGGCTCTTTTTCACAACTGTCTTCATATATATCATGTCCACAAATATCTATATTTTGTGATTTAATCAACCACATATGTATATTCACATTTGGCATTCTGAAAGTCTGGAACCAACTGATGTGATGTGAATTAACTAATTATCCCATTAAACCAAATGACAGGAACATGATATAATTTAGGTGAGATTGGTCATGATGGGCCGATTGGGAAAGAAGTCCAGATCGAATAGAATCAAGCTTCAGAGAACTCACATGGCTATTTGTCTAACTGATAGTGTACAACAGGGCATCATGGGCTGGATTTGGGCAAGGTTCTGCAGGGTGGGATAGGAGGAGTATTTGAATTCCCTTTGGAAACAGAACTCTAAAGCTAACCAGTGGCCTTGAGCAAGACTAAGTTCTCATAAAGCAGTAGGTAGTTATCTGTTACAGGGTAGGGGCCTCAGGCAGTTTTGATTTATCACCATTTGACTATCTTTGTCTTTAACTACCATTGTTTTCTTTTTATTTGTTTCGATGAACCTAAAAGGCATCTCTTTCTTTCATACAGAGCTATATAATCCGCGCAACTTGGGGCTTTGTTTTAGAGAATGTGATCACAGGCTACCTATGTCAAACTTGTATCAAAAGTTCTGATTACATAAGTTATATTTATTGAAGATTGAAGGACAAGCAGTCTATTTATTCCACTGGAATCTAGATCCTCGCTTCTCAAAGTATTGTATGCCAACCAGTTGCATTGGCATTTCCTGGGAGCTTGTTTTTTATTATAAAAAAGTGGGATCTCCAGCTTTCTCGCCCCACTACGCTCCACCCCATCTACTGAATCAGAATCTACATTTCAACAAGATTCCCAGCTAATTAATATGCATATTAAAGTCCAAGAAACATTGCTGTAGGATTTCTCTCTGGATCTTTGGGTCAAGCTAGTCATCAGGAAGCTGTACACTTAGACCATGTTTCTTTGACCTTTTACAGATTTGCTTTCACTGAATTGCAATTTCCCTTATACTTTGGCTTTCGTTGAAGTCCATCTCAAGAAACTCCTATGGAATCCATTACTGTATCTGCTAAGGTTACGGAGGCTGTTGTCTATCCATCTTCCACTGACTCTTAAAGCTGAAGTCTCATGGAAGAAATTTCTTTTAAATTTAAGTGCTGAGCAAAACTTTACTTTACATACAGAATGGATTTTTTTTTAAATACCTATACACAATTAAAACCATGAAACTATTTTCTTTCGGTTTTAATCACTATTGAACTCATGGTCAGTTTGTATCCCAACTAAAATAAGATTTCATGGCCAGCATATTTGCACATTATTTTTCCATGCATAATGCTTAGAAGAGCCTGTTATATAGTAAGAAATCAGTAAATAGTAGCTGTTCTTTCTTCATCCTCTTTGATCTCCTCCTCACCATCTTAACAGATTGTTGAAAGTGGCCAGCTGACTGCATTGCCATGGCTGTGGGACCTGTGTTAGAGTCCCTGGGGTTGGCTTATGTTCCCGAAAGGAGCTCTTTTAAGGTCATGAACACACTGTGCTTTAGGAGGAAAGCCAGAATTCTTAAGTGAAGGGGAGGCAAGGTCATAAACTATGAAACAACAACAAAAAATAAGATTGTAAATAGCATGGAGACTTGATTAGATGGAGACCTGAACATTGTATAGTGGCCAGAGTTCCATTTATTAGTGTCAGCTGAGTGACCTGGAAGAGGGCCACTGGGTTTAAAAGCAGTGAAGGTGACCATTTGCCACTTTCCTATGTTGATTTCCCCGAGTGGGCAGGACTAGGGTTTCTCCAAGTTTGCTAATGGAGTCATGAGGCACCCCAGGATGTGGTTGTGGTGGGATGTTGTCCCCAAAAGTGTTTACCTGGTTTTTATCTCTTGCATCATGGCAGTGGGAGCCCAGTACTGCTTGCCTGGGCTGGTTGGTTGGTTTGCCACAGTGTTGATGTAGGAAGACATGTGTGCATGTCTGACCATACATCTCCCAGCTTAATCCCTTCAGGCTTCCCATTGCCATGAGAACGATGCCCAACCCCTTTCCCATGCCCTGTGAAGCCCCAACTCTTACGCTTTCTCCAGAGTCCAGGATGCCTCAGCTGTAGTAAATTTCTTTCAGTTTCTTGAACATGCCAGCCAGATCTCAACCTTTGCCCACAGCATTTTGCCTTCCCAGCCTCCATCACCCTTTCATTTTGTTTCCCTGGATAATTCCTACTGTTATCCAGGTGTTAGTTTCAATGTTTCTTTTTTTGAGCACCCCTCTCAGATGCCCTATACTACATTAGGTCCTCTTGCTACATATTTTCATGAACCCTGAATTTCTTTTCATACTTTATCATTATTGCTTGTTTATCTATTTGTCTTCTGTTCTTTTCTGACAGCTCCAGGAGGCAGGAACTATGTCTGTCTTTGTTTAACCAGCACAGTGTTAGGCCCAAGGAGAGACTCAGTAAATACTTATTAAGTGAATGAGAATCAGTTCATGAATGGTTGAATAAAAGCTGCCCATATGCTTGTGTTTTATGTTATTGCAGTGTAGTGTGCAATCTCTTTGTGTTTCATATTCTTTAGGTAAAAATGCATATCAAATCAGCTACTGATTTTGAATGGCTAAAACAGAGTAGATTTTATTTTAAAGAAGATCTGGATCAAACTGTGGTGTCCATTACAGATGTTGATTTTATTTACCAAAATGAATTTCTGGGATGCACTGATCGTCTTGTTATCACTCCATTAACAGATAGGTGGGAAACTCAATTTTTGTTATTCCGTTTTTAAATTAAACAATGTGCTTAAAACTGTTCTAAAATTGCATTTGAAATATTAACAAAACTTATTGCTGTCGTGTTAGGTCTGTGCTAGCTCCTTAAAGTAAGTTGTTACTTAAACACACATGTACATTAAATGTTTATGAAGTAAAAAATGGTAAAAGAATAAAAGTAAGCTTGAATTTTGACTAAGGGTAATTTAGTAATAAATTTTAGATTGCAAGATGGAATAAAAAGATCTCTAGAACCATAAAGGAAGTCATTAGAATTACACAGAAGGAAGTTGGAGATTGTCTTAGTCTCCTAGTTTTTCAAATGTGGAAATCTGAGACATAAAGTGAAGTGTCTTGACCAGGTCTGGATAATTGGTTAATGGCTGGTCCCTTATAATTTTTTCCAGGATATGACATTAGGCAAGAACTCGGTCTTTTTCATGTTTATATATATCCCACAGCACCATGTGCAATGTGCTATGCATAGAAGACAATAAATGTTTATAGAATTGACTTAAATTGGGTCAGAGAACAATTAATTCTGCCATTACTTTAAATAGGGCTGCTGCCAAGTAAAATTATAACACAATCAAATTTTGTCTTCGGCCTCCTCTTGATTCATCCAACCTCCCTTTAATGCCCAGTGCCTCTGCAGCATAGATTTGTCAATGTGTTTTCTCTTCCATTGATGTTCACATGTAGAGCTTTATGTCTCGCGAAGCTTTACTAAGTTTTACTTAGATCTGAAACACGTATAACTGTAGCTGGATCCTAGGTACAAGGAGATTCATTGGATTATTTTTTATACTTATCTGAATGAATGAAACACTCATTTAAGTAAAACAATTAAACATTTAAACAATTAAACAATTAAACATTTAAACAATAAAACAATTAAACAATTAACATTTAAGTAAAACAGTAAAACAATTTATTTGCAGTGTTGTGCGGGCGTTGGCTCGTGCCAGCTTGTGAGAGCCAACTACACGCACCTCTTCCCCATTTTGTGAGGTCACATTGGTAGCTTGTGATGAGCCATAGTGGGAGTATTTATACCGCAGAAGTCAGCAAACATGATAATCAAATGTTTTTCCTGGAGAGCGGGTTGTTGAACATCTGCCAGCACTCCATTGCTTATTTAGTTCTCTGACTTAGGATTTATCCTGACCACAATGGAAATGACGCCTGAAGGCTTTAAGTCAGGGTTGTGGGGTGTAAAGTTTGAACCAAGAAATGTTTGCAACCACTATCCTACTTCTAACGGGTGTCAAATACTCCAGCCTTGTTTGGGTGCTTGTCTCTTTTATGGGGGCTGCTCAAATTCTAAAATAAACAGGCCTATTCCAATCACATTGGACTTTTGCTTGTGCTTTACTGTAACGAATGTTATCTCACATTCACCGTGCTTTGTCTGAATAACATTTGCAGGTGCTATATCACCTTAGCACAGGCTTTGGGAATGAACATGGGAGGTGCTCCAGCAGGTCCTGCGGGCACTGGCAAAACAGAAACTACAAAAGACATGGGAAGATGTTTGGGAAAATACGTGGTCGTGTTTAACTGCTCAGATCAAATGGATTTCAGAGGGCTAGGAAGGATTTTTAAAGGCAAGTGTCAAATACTAAAATTTTTGGTGAATTTATTTTTATTGCACTTTAATATTATTTTCTGACATAAATCTAAAGTGATATTTTCCCACATAACCAAAATTAGCATGAGTTGATGCATATGAGATTGCCATTTTTCTTGGTCAAAATTGGCTGGATATATCAATTTTATATGGTTCAATGCTACCGTTGTCATTATAGTCCGCAAGTTGAATGTGTATTGGGTTATGAAAATGGAATCAATTTATTATTACCTGAAACAGTGGTGGAGGAGATAAGATCCAAGATAACAAACTGATGACACATGTGACTTCCCTTTCTACGTTCAATCCCACTGAAGTGAAAGATTTTTTTTTTTTTTTTTGTGAAAGATTTTTTAAAAGCAACACTGGACAACAAGAAGCAGACGGAAAAAGTTGAGAAAATCCTAAAAGATAGTAGGCGGTGGTTTCAAATGGACAAAGAAAGATTGGAGAACATTGTAGTCTTAGAACTCAGTCCTTCGTGGTCCTCTTTTCTACCTACATGGATTCTCTTGGTGATCTCATGTAGATCCAAACTTTAAATACTATCTATATTATCAAATTTACATCTCTAGTTTGGACTTCTTGAAATTCCAGATTCATATAAACAATTGATATCTACTATTTGACATCTCCACTTGAATATCTAATAGGTCCAAACTCTTGTTCATCCCTCCCATATCTACTCCATTCTCAGCCTTCCCCATCACACTAAATAGCCACGCCACTCTTCCAGATGCTCAAACAGAAATCTTTGACTTATTTTTTACTCTCTCTCTCATGAGTATGAGAGAATTGTCATCCAAACTGTCAGTAAACACTGTTAGTCCACCTTCAGATAATATCACAAATCTCATCACCTGGGGTCCCACTGCTGTCATCCCGGTTCAAGCCAATCATCCTCCCCTGTGTGCACTATTCCAATGAGCCTCCTAATTGGTCTTCCTGGGTTTACCCTTGTCCCCTCCATTCTAGTCCCAAAGCAGCACCACAGCAATCCTACATGTTAGGTCAGATCGTAATACTGTTCTGCTGAAAGCTGCCTAGTGGCTTCGCTCAGAGAAAAAGCTGAAATCCCACAAGGTCTAATATTGTCTTACACAATCACACCTGCTCCTGCTCTGCCCCATGGTATTGTTCTGACCTTCTGACCTCATCTCCTAATACTGTCCCCAACTCTCTCTACTGTACCTATAGTGACCTCTGTAATACTTCTCAAACACCCAGAGGACATTCCCTCCTCAGATCCCTTACTCTTGCCATCCCTTACATTCTTTCCCCACATACTCACACATGGATCACTTGATAAAGGTTGTCCACAACAAATGTCATACTTGAGAATCTGAAAGCATTCTGTTTGAGATGAGGTGTAAGAGAAGGATTCCCATTATTGCTTCTTCTGCTCATCATTGTGCTTCAGACCCTACCCAATGCAGTAAGGAACAACAGCAGCAACAACAAAGATACGAAGACTGGAAAGAAACAAATACAAAATTTTATTATTTACAAATGTTATAGTAGACTGTAAAGAAAAATTTTTAAAAATCTATAGAAAATTAGAATTTAGCAAGTTTCCTAGAATATGAAATCAACACATAAAATTTATTTTGATAAGCCACAAAGAACAGTTAGAAAATGAACATGTCAGAAAGATATCATTTAGAAAGTGGTTTGAGAGTGTGGTTTGGTGCGGGGATTGATAAATAGACCAGTGGAATATAATAGCGAATGCAGAAATGGGTCAAGGACAATTGACATGTGGCAAAGGTGATACTGTAAATCAGTGACGAAGAGATAGACTTAACAATAAATTATTCTGGAACAACTGTTGATTAATATTAACAAGGGAAATCGGACCCCAACATACGTATATGAAAATTGGATGCCTAAACCATATATAAAAATTAGTTCTCAAAACTAAATGCCTAAATGTGGTAGGCAAAACTACATGATTTTTAGAAGGTAATAAAGGAAAATATTTTTGTTTTCAGAGTAGAAAGGGATTTTTTTAATATAAAAATCACAAACCATAAAGATTGATACATTGATATATCTGCTCATAAATGGATACCAAAAAGAGAAAAGTCATGTTAGAAATTTGAAAAAGGCATTCCCAACACATATTACCTACAAAGGAGCGGTATAAATATGTGAATAATACCTATGAATCAATGAGAAAAACATAACCTAATAGAAAAGTGAGGAAAAGTCTTGAACAGGCATTGCACAAATGAAGAAAACCAAATGACCAGCATTCAAAGAACTGCATATTCTAAAGAGATTTCATTTTGTACACACCAGGCTAACAAAAATTTAAGTGTGACATTTTTGCCCATAGGCAAAGTGTAGAGCAACAGAAACAGTCATTCACTACGGGTGGGCATAGCATACGTGTGCTTTCACAGCTATCTCACCTCCTGGTCTGTTCAAATAAACTGCGCTTACGCACTGGGGACTGTGTGTAAATGTGCACGACAGCATTGCTTATAACAGCAAACAACTGTGAACAACTCGAAGTTTTCTACGATGGACTGATTATATATACATTGTGAACATACTTATATATCACACAGAAAGGGAAGAAAAATATATGTGAAATTCTGTAAGGCAATGCGATATAGCAATAAAAATGAGTAACTACAACACGATACATTGACAAAGGCAGTCTCACAATTACAACTAGAGGGAAAGAACCAAGTCTCATATAATTCATGTAATATGATTAAATTTATGTAAAATGCAAAATTAGGTAAAGCAAAAAATAGATTAATTAGCTATGTATATCTAGATAGTAAAAAAAAAGAAAAGCAAAGCAAGAGAAAGATTATCACAACATTCAGACTAGCAGCCTCTCCCTGTGGGAGGGAAGAGAGGAGAAGTACACTGGGCTTTCCTCTATTAAATGTCACGAGTTCATGCATCCAGCCCTTCCTTTAAATCTTAAGGATATGAGAATGTCCCTATAATAGATATCATGAGATTGCGCACCCAGCTCTTACCTTTAGTTACCTGTCTGTTGGTAATATTTTATATATATATAGCAGATAGACACACACACACGGTGTGATCACAAAATACAGTGAAGGTTTAAATAAAAAAAATATTACAGTAAAAGACACATTGCCATTAACACCCCTCAACATACTCCCCCTCGCTTCAAACACATGTATCCCATCATTCTTGCCACTTTCTGAAGCAGTTCTGGAAGTCCTCTTTCGTGAGTGTCTTTAGTTGCGCTGTCGTGGCTGCCTCCCTGTCCTGAATCCATTCAAAACGTTTACCTTTCAAGGTCATTTTGACTTTGGGGAAGAGCCAGAAGTCACACGGTGCCAGATCCGGTGAATAAGGTGGAGGAGGACACACTGTAATGTCTTTGACAGAAATTGCTGTACCAGAAGCGATGTGTGACACGGAGCATTGTCATGATGGAGGATGAAGTAAAGACACTCACAAAAGAGGACTTCCAGAACTGCTTCAGAAAGTGGCAAGAACGATAGGCTAAGTGTGTTTGAAGTGAGGGGGAGTATTTTGAGGGGGATTAATGGCAATGTGTCTTTTATTGCAATAAATTTTTTTAATTTAAACATTCACCATATCTTTTGATCACACCATATATATATGTAAATATAAATATAGATGTTTATATCTATATTTATATATATGTATATATATAATTGCACAGTCTTTATGTAATATTTCTCCATTTAAGAAAGAGAACAAAACATAAGCTACACACTAGGAGAATATATTTGAGCATGTGTAGCTGACAAAAGATTAAGATCCAGCACTGTTAGTAAGAATGTGTAGAAATTGCAGCTCTCAGTATTCCTGTGTGTGTGTGTAAATTGGTAGAACTGCTGCAGAGAACAGTTGGGCAACAGGTGGTAAATGTGAAGGTGCTCATGGACCCAGCATTTCCACTCTCACACAGATTGCAAGGAGACGTGAGCAAGACCGATACATTGTTAGAGTAAATTATTCGGAGCAACCCAAATATCCATTGAGAGTAGAAGGGATTTTTAACGGGTATATTTATGCTGTGGAATACTGCACAGCACAGCATTTAAAAATAGTGAATTAGATCCACAGGTATCAGCATCAGTAAATCTTAGGAAAACAATATTGAGCAAATTATTCAAATTTTAGGAGGATATATACAGTATTTTATAGATAGCTAGATAGATGTTGACAGATAACTAGATACACGTATAAATTTTGAACAAGCAACATATATAGTGTTCATGAATATATGCATAAGAACAGTAGTTTAAAAGCAAGCATAGGAACCAATGGCATCAAATTCAGGATAGAGGTTACCTCTGGAGAAGGAGGCAGTGTGGATCCAAGAGGGAAGTACATGGACTTGCACTATAGTTCTAAGATTGTATTCTTTAGAATGAAGTCTGAAGCAAATTGTTAAGATTTGATAGGTGAGTACATGGGTATTCATTGTTGTATTCTTTATAATTGTCTGTTAAAACAGTTTTGAACCCCGAGAATAATTTTCTAATGAAAAAGAAGGTTTTTCTGTGGATCAGTCTGGGCTTGAGGGTTGGGGATTGTTGAGAGAAGCAGACTAGAGTGCAAGGTAAATCCCAAAGTACCAAAATTATGGCAGAAGGCAGGGAAAAATTAAGGGGGGTGTCTGTCTTCGGGTTTTTTCTCCATATAAAGGCAGTAGCCCAGCACTCTGAAGTGGGAATCCTGACAAAGATCAAACCCAGAGGGGAACTTGTGCCAGAGAGGCATGCAATGCTTCCGGTGAGACTGTAAGCACCAGACCCAGAGGGGAAGCTCTCCTTTCTCCCAAATCACCAGAGGCAGGCTAGCACCCTGCAAACAGGAATTTGGATACAGGATGAGGAAATACACACATATACAGACATAACAAAGTCTCATAAAATATTTGAAGGAATTAGGGAGGCACCCCAAACAGCAAAGAGACCTGATCACTAAATTGATTAATAGAGGAAACAAAGGAAAAGGTAAATAAAACAAATAGCTTAGAGAGATTCAAGAATTTATCACATACAACCAATTAAAGAAAAACAGGTTACTCTGAAAAAATAACAAATTGAATAATTGGATATTGAAAATGTAAATAAAAAAAACACAACTCTCTTGAATCAGACTATCTAGCCAAAAGAATACATTTCCAAAGCAAATGGAAAGTTTGACAAAAAAACTTAAGGATCATAGGAATAGCTATTAAGTTCCAACATCAGTATAATGGAAATTCCCAAAGGAGAGAGAAGAAAAACTGGAGGGAGAAGGGGCAATAATATGAGAAAGAAGAGTATTTCATGCAGCTGAAGATAGTGAATGTTTTCATCCTTAGAGATTATAGACAGAAGCAATAGTCACAATGTACAGGCCTGCCTTTGTGCTGGGTTTTGTAAGGAATAAATAAAAGCCCTCTGGCCATTCTGTGTCTCACTCAGCCTCCTGACAGTTCTCTCATCTTAATAAGAAATGAACAGAGTGACCTGACCTAGAGTGGGGCGTCCCTTACTGTGTCAGTTTCCCCAAATATTATGTCCCCTTCCCCCATCTCCACTGGATGTGACACTTCAAGACTTGTTCAAATTTTTTCACCCTTCAGCATCCCTCAGCGTATGACATATCTATGCTTTCATTTTGGTAGAGTGCTATTTTCATTGTCTTCGTGATGGACACATAATGAAACCTTTCTATATCTGAAATTAAATGTCTTTCTAAACAGCCAGATATGAAACTTTATATAAGTTGTATTTCAGTATATAATTGTTTGAGAGCACTTTGGAGAAATGATTGCTAATATGAAGTAAATATTTTCAAATTAATTGTTTTTCATCCCAGGTCTTGCACAGTCAGGTTCTTGGGGCTGTTTTGATGAGTTTAACAGAATTGAATTGCCGGTCTTATCAGTGGCAGCCCAACAAATTTATATTATTTTGACAGCAAGAAAAGAGAGAAAAAAACAGTTCATTTTTTCTGATGGTGATTGTGTTGATTTAAATCCAGAATTTGGAATCTTCTTAACAATGGTGAGAACACAGGTTTTAAATGCAATTTGGTTGGACTTAAATGAAAGAAAATATCTATTAGTGGATAAATGACTGACTATCCAGGGGTCAAGAGTTATTCTCTCTTATCGTATAATTTTTCTGAGTAGTAAAAATAGCCCAGATGGAAGATAAAACAGTAATATATTAATGATAATAATAGCTACTGTTTATTGAGTACTTATTATGTATGAGGTAATGGGCTAAATGTTTTATGCATTGTATCAGACAGGATAGCTATAGTAACAATTTCCAAATCTTAGTGACTTAAAACCTCAAAGATTTATTTCTCCCTTGTGGGACATGTCCACTTTGATGGGTTTGATGGTTTGGGTAGGGGTGAAGAGGGTGGGTCCGCTTTATAGGTCCTCACTCTGGTACTGCCAATTGCTGTAGCAAAGGAACAAGAGAACATGAAGAATTGTGCTCTGGCTCTTAGAGTTTCTGCCCGCAAGTGACATAAGTCACAGCCTTTGGATAAAGCAATTTACAGGGCCTCACCCAACTTGAAAGGACCAGGGAAGTGTAGTCCTGTACTGTATTTTGTACAGTGGACATTTTAGACCTGAGATACCTGAGGCTCAGGGAGATTTCAAAACTTGCTCAGGTCTCACAGCTGTTATTGTCTGTCTAACATCAACACCTGACTACTTAACCTCTACACTTGGTTTTTCTCTGAAACTTAATACAGGATGATGGAATTGATTTAAAATTTCCAAAAAGGTTCTAAACCAAAGAATTGTAACAAATTCAGTTACCATGTAATGGAGAGCAGAAGTTGGAGATACAGTATTGTAAAGATAGAAAACCAAAGGCATAAATAAATAGGAGTTTCTATGAATTGGAGAAGTGAAGTTAAAATGTTGAACCAGTTTTATTTAATTTTTAATGTGTTCTCTATTCATTTGAATCTCCAAGTTGAAAGATAACACAAAGTGTCCCAGGAGATAAGTCATAGGAAGCAAAATCAGGAAAGTTTCTGATAAGTGTTACTGTGAACAAACATCTAGTAAAGCAGTTGGGGGTAAATAATGATCCTGAAGTGATCAGTTATAACTTAGAAAATGGAATGAAGAAATTTACTCAGTGTAATAACTGTGGTGTAGAAGAATTTAAAAAGTTTAAATTCTCCTTGGATTAAGAATAATATTGGCAGTATCAATTAGACACTGGATTAGGCTGTGAATAACTGAGACACAAAAAATAGTGGTTTAACATGTTAGGATTTACTCTTAAGATTCGTCTGTGTTTTCTACTATATCCTGGTTTCCACCTTCAAGGTCAACCTTATGACCTAAGATGCTACAGAAGCATGCAGTTAGTTGATTGTTTTGTTGCAGGCAACTAACTGAATCACCTCCCTTCAAACAAACAAGAATATTTCAGTCTCTTTGCATCTCTTGGTATAGAATTTAACCAGTCAGCTTCAAGGCTGGCTGGGAAATGTAGTTTTTAATCTGGGTAGTGATGCACCCAGCCTGCAACTGGCATTCTGTGACTAAGGAAGGAAAAAAGGAGGAGTATTGATAGGCAAGTAGCAATCTCTGTATTCCTGGCACTTAGCAAGGTATCTGGCCTAGTGACAGTATCCAGTACTGTCGGGGATTCACAGTTTCTTAGTGTATTTTCCTAAAATAACTGACCTCTCTTTGCCTTACTTATCTTTGAACCCCTAACCTTACTCTTGGGACTTTGGGCTTTGGGGTCTGACCTGTCCTCATCCTGTAGCTACTTATGAGGCCTTAGCTTCCTTTTCACTTCTACACTTGTCTTTTTCAATACTTTTCTCATCATTCCGTCCTTTATTTCCCTTCACCTCCATAATTTTCTTTTAGCAGTACTTTGTCAGCCAAAGAACTCTGTAATTCTGACTGAAAAGAATAATTGAAGAGAGGAAATTAAAATTACCTAAGTAAACTAATCAGTATGAAATCCTGAATTTTCTTCCTCTTTTAATAACATTCTCAATCATAATTATCCCTGTATTTATTCGGTTTTCCTTTCTTTCATTTTCTTTTCTATTTTCTTAACCAATTCATAAATACATGCATAATTTTTGCTACACAAAGTGGTGTGTGTGTATGTCTTTATTATAATAATAAAAATGGAAATATGTAAAAGGGAGTAATGTGACATTAATAAATATGGATGGTCCAATATACATTTTTGAGAAAGGAGGGAGCTTTTATGAATCTAATGTTTTTTTCAATACCACCTTAGACTCTGAATTAGGGATTTGAAATGTATTTGTATTCATGAAATAAAATTTAAATCAATAATTAAAACTGAAATAATTTTAACTTGTAGAACCCTGGATACGCTGGGCGCCAGGAACTACCAGAAAATTTAAAAATTCAGTTTAGAACTGTTGCTATGATGGTTCCTGATAGACAGGTATGCCCTGGGATTTAAAAGCATAATATAATTTATGTTCTTTACTTGCTTTTCACTAAAATTGTTGAAAATCTCACTGAATTAATTTTTCAGATTATTATGCGAGTTAAACTTGCAAGCTGTGGTTTTCTTGAAAATGTTACGTTGGCTCAGAAATTTTATGTTCTTTACAAACTCTGTGAGGAGCAACTTACTAAGCAGGTACCACATGTTTCTTTTTCCCTGTGCCATAGAACCTGATCTTTTACTTTGCAGTTTTATCTTGATAGTTTTAAAACAAACCTCATTGACTCTTTTCTAAAATGCATTTATAATGAGTTTGACCTGTTGGTAATGCATTTTGAAAACCTTTTTATTTGGGAATAATTACAGATTTACAGGCATTTGCAAAGAAATGCACAAGGAGGCCCCATGTACTCGTTAGCCTGCTTCCCACAATGGAGACATTTTGTCACTATAGTACAATGACGAAACCAGAAAATCAACACTGATACAACCCACAGAGGTTGCGATTTCGCCAATTGTACATACACTTGTGTGTGTGTGTGTGTGTTTCTATGCAGTTGTGCACATGTGTAGGTTTCTGTAACTTTGACCACAAGCAGCACACAGGACTGACCTATCACCACACAGTGTCCTCATGCTACCCCTTTATTGCCATAGCCAACTTGCTCCCACATCCCTAACCACTTGTAGCCACTAATCTTTCCTCAATCTCTATAATTTTATTTCAAGAAGGTTATAGAAGTGGAATCACACAGTATATAACCTGTTTGGTTACATGTTTTAAATCTGTTTGCCTCTCAGACTGTATCAGACTACCTTATTCTCCAAAGATATTTAAAGTGTGACACTGTATCCTCAGCTTGATCTTTCCAATGGAATGCTGATCATTTTTCAGTCGAAGGAAAGGTGGAAGAAGTGAGCTAATAAAACTTTGCAGCGTAGCCATGCCCAAACTGCATCTCCAGATCTGCCTGTCTGTATAGAGTGGGTCTCCATTTAGAGCTCTTCAATGAAATCATCCTTTTTCCTTCTTTTCCCATCGTAGGTTCATTACGACTTTGGGCTGAGAAATATTCTATCTGTGTTGAGGACACTTGGATCTCAGAAAAGAGCCAGACCGGAAGATAGTGAATTTAGCACTGTCATGAGAGGACTAAGAGATATGAACCTTTCTAAATTGGTATCTTTCCTCTTCAAATTTACTTCTCTTTCAAAATTTTGACCTGGTTTCTTTCTACTTAGCTGACAAGTGGGGGTGGGCTCATGGTAAGCTAGGAGCATAATAATTGTAGGGACAATGGGTGTGCAAAGCTACCACTGTGCTTCCTCAAGGCAGAAAACCCATGGCCTTGGGTGACCACCGTGGGCTGGAAATTCATCCTTTGGTCAGTTGTGTGCTGTAAAACAGCCTTCTTCAGTGGGCTTCGGACCAGTCCTTTATCATTATTCATAACGTAGTACATATTCTAAACATAAAAATCTGGATTCACAGGAAATCATGAGAATTGTTTGCTTTGTCTGTATATGATTAGCTTATATGTCTTTCCCAAAGCATCAACATTATTTCTGTTTTCCAAAATGCCTTGAAAACTTTGCCATGGAGATTATAATAGTTATTTCACTGCTTTCATTCTTGTCACAATGATAACCAAGTTGTTTTGAATTAGCTGATGGACAGGTGTATGTGGTGTTTATTCAAGGGCCTTGCTAGGACGTATTGTGTCCATGCCCTGGGAGAACAAGGTGGAAGAAGAAATGGTTCCTAGGGAGCCCGCATTTTAGTTATAAAAACTAATAATTAACTTCTGTGTAGTTCATTACTATTCCAGAGTCTTTTCTGGGATATTGTTTTTTTTTTGAGTCTTGTAGCCACTCTGTGGGATACAGGTGTCTAGGCTGCTTATCGCCATTTTACTTATGAGGGAGCCAAGACTTGGAGTGTTTGGAGAACCCATCACCATCACAGTCAGTTGAAAAGCTGGAACAAAAATCCACAAGACTTTCTGATGCCAAATTCTCTGCTCCTTCCAGTAGACCTCACTATCTCCCTTAGATAACGTTATTCTTAAAACTACAGACAAGAATTCCAGAAAGCATCAGGGGAACCCCAGAAAACAAAGAGCAATTGGAAGGGGTCAGCAATTGGGAACGGGGTGCTCTAGGCATGAAAGATATAGCTAATAAAGATTAGAGTCAGTGTATTTACACCTGCAGCAGTCAAAACTCTGATGGTTTTCCAGCCAATGTTGGGTGAGCAAGTCATACAGGGTTATGGGTATTTTCCTTATTTAAATGAAATATTAATATTTTATTCTCATGGGGTTGGGACAGTTAATGGTTTTTTAAAGTTCATGCATATACCTGTCTGTGAGAAGCAGAGCATTCATATGATAATGAGATCACACCTTGGAGCAGTAGCCTGAGGAGACGTTGAATGCCAAGGAGCTTTGGGTGCAATCCTGTAGGTAACATAGATTCAGCGGTGGTGTTCAGGAGAAAGTCCTACAAGATGCAAGTCTGGTTCGGAGAGTAATAAATCTCTAGGCATGAAATGATAAGCGGTGTGTTTCCTAGCTGGTTGATAAACATTTGTTGACTGAACGAGTACATTTCTCCTATGCCATCTTAGGTTGATGAAGACGAGCCCCTGTTCCTCAGCTTAATTAATGACCTGTTTCCAGGATTACAGCTGGACAGTAGCACTTACGTGGAACTACAAGCTGCAGTAGCCAACCAGGTCAAGGAAGAAGGCTTGATTAACCATCCACCCTGGAATCTCAAACTTGTGCAGGTAAAGAAATTTTAATCTATTATTAGTATAACGATAGGCGTGTGTTATTCAAGATCACCATTTGAGGAGAACTCACAATATTAGTATTGATGTAAATGTTGAAACAAAATTAAAACACATCAATACAAGAAGAGTCCTCATGGGGATGTGTTGGTCCTAGTGGGATAGTATGGATTTATTGAGGTTACCTGTACCTGGTGAGAAGGTTGAGTGGTAACCAGAATCTCAAGAACAGTTGGGAGGCGATATGAAGTTATGAAAACCCAGGGAAATGGAATGATCTAGCTGGCTTCTTGCGCCTGTCCGGCAGTATTGCCCATGGCTGGGTGCCTCTGTGGGGCACGGAGCCTGAAGAATCTGGTAGTGTTACTTTGCTCCTACTTTGTGCGTGGACATGTTCGCACACCAACACTAAAACTTGAATCTTTGTCTGCGTCCCTTGGTGTCTTTCTGTCCATCACATTTCACCCATGACAACCACCCAACCACTTTATCAGCAGAGTCGAGAAGCTGTCGCAAAGACGCAGGATTAAATCTCTATGAACTTGATGCTTTGGGGTATTTTTCAAGGCGTTTGGAATATGAATGAGCCGAAATTTTGGAGACTATTAAGAACTGCATTTGAAAGATAACAATTCTTATTTTAACTTACTGTTTTTGCCAGATTATAAGAAGGGCAAGTATATGAAACATATCCAGATTTGCAAGGACATGTTTAAAGTTTAAAAGTTTAAGTATTTTTCATTATCCATATATTGGAAACCATTTAAAACCTTTTTTAATTTCTGAGAAAACCTTTTATAATTGACATGCATAAAGTATGCTGAGTGCTAAAATCCTAGTCATCTCAGTGGGTGGGGGGCTAGAATATTGTGTTCTTTTTTGATGTCAGTAACATTGCTCTTTGATATAATGTTATGGCCAGTGCCTCTGTTGCTTTTAAACTGGGTAACAGTAGTCATATATTTCTATCTAAAATGTTAGAAGAACTCAATTTCTACCTCTGATCAGCTGTGAGACCCGTGACTTCTTATTTTCATTAAGAAAACAATAGACAGGATGTTTTAACAGACACTGTCCATATCCTTGAACCATTTCTATGTGCACTTCCTCAGCTTCCATGTGATTCTAATACATTCACCCACATTCACCACTCCCTTCTGGAGAACTGGAGCCACTTTGTTGCCATGCCTGGGGCTTTATTTCCCACCCACCCCCAAACCTATGTCTCCTCAGTGAAGGACTAATGGGTTACCCTCTACAGGATTTTTGTCCTCCACCACACCTTGCTTGGCTTTTCCCCATTCCTGTTCTGCTTCTCCCACTCCGTTATCAATTTCTCCTGGGAGCACCCCCTGAATAAATCACTTGCACAAGAATCCTCATCTCAATCTATGTTTCTGAGGAACCAGAAGGCGGATGTGTAACTTGGATCTTCACCATAATGATTTGTGTTGCTGCTTTCCACCACGAGGGGGCGATATCACCACATTGCATGCAGGCAAAGTGGAAAACTGCTTGCTATGTATCAGCAAAACAAAATCACTAGTATTATAGTTTGAGACGCAAAAACTAGATCCCGAATTATTTATTTCCAAAATGTAATTCAAGTTCCATATTTTCATTACGTTATCAGTTGTGTCGTTTTATAACATGGTGCTAATTTGCCTTCCACATCCAGTAAAACAAAAAACATTTATTTTATATATTCTCATCCTTTAAATAGTGAACTAGTTACTTCAGTGAGGCACTGATTAAAAAGCTTTTTAAATTTCAGCACATTACTTCTATGAGTGTCCGCAAGAGGCTTACAAGTTACATTTTTCAATTGATTGTTTCATTTCATTGCGTAGTTATATGAAACATCGCTGGTGCGTCATGGCTTGATGACTCTTGGGCCCAGTGGTTCAGGGAAGACAGCTGTTATAACAATCCTGATGAAGGCATTAACAGAGTGCGGCCGGCCTCACAGAGAAATGCGAATGAATCCAAAAGCTATTACTGCGCCTCAGATGTTTGGCAGACTGGACACTGCTACCAATGATTGGACAGATGGGATTTTTTCTACTCTGTGGAGAAAAACATTAAAAGCTAAAAAAGGTACACATAAGCTCTCCTTTGTGGTCAATGTTTTCCTGCCAGTTGATTAATAATAGTTATTTGCATAATTTTCTGTTTTAATTATTTTCAGGTGGAAAATGATTTTGTTTTAATTATTCACAGGTGAAAACATATTCCTTATCTTAGATGGCCCTGTAGATGCCATTTGGATTGAGAATTTAAATTCTGTGTTGGACGACAATAAGACGCTCACATTAGCTAATGGAGATCGCATCCCCATGTCCCCTAATTGTAAGCTTTTGTTCGAAGTCCACAACATTGAGAATGCCTCTCCTGCCACCGTTTCTAGGATGGGCATGGTCTACATCAGCAGCTCTGCCCTCAACTGGAGGCCGATACTACAGGTGGGGACAGAGATGCCCCCAGAAGCACGCTCGGTGGCTTTCCATGTTTCACTTCCTTAATAAACAGAGATTCTGTTTCTTTGCTGCAGGCATGGTTGAACAAGCGCACTGCACAGGAAGCGTCTGTATTCCAAAGTCTGTATGATAAAATATTTGAAGATATATATACATTTATGAAACTAAACCTCAGTCCCAAAATGCAACTCTTAGAGTGCAACTATATCATGCAAGTAAGATTTTTTTTTTGTACATTCACTACTTAGATTTGAGATTTTTTTTTCACTAAGTTGCAGTTTAGAGACATCTGAAATAGAAAATTCATGCAATCCGTAGAAATCTTTTAATCATGTGACTGTGAAGGCTCTGAGAAGTTGGATTCCTATTAAAGAGCTCGTTAATGCTCTTACTGCTATCTCTTTTCTATTTTTCACTTCCCACGGGGGGTGTTGTCAGGGGAAGGGTAACGAACCATCTTTCTCATTGTCAAGCTTAGTAACCTTCTCAGAAAGTGTGTCCAATAATGAGAGTAGGCAACATAAATAAATAAAGCTGGCAGTTCTACAGAAAAGTACAAAAAAGAGCTGGTGGAAATCAGGAGAAGATGGATGGCAATCTTGGCTTTGCAAATTTAGTGGATACCAGATAGGGAAACCTTTAAACAATTCTCCAAGTAGTTTGTAGTATTTTTTTTTCCATACTCAGTTTTCCTTATTAGTGTTTGGGGGTAAAACACAGAATTAAGCGTAGATTTTTAAGGGCTCTCCTGATTCTGGTCTATAAGTGATCTCTCATTATCCATTCTAGGCTTTGATTCTCTTTTAGAATAAGGGATGTCAGTCAGTTAGAGTGGGTGGTTTAGAAATAATATATAAGGCAGAAATCAATGAATATTTAGCAATTACTTAAAATGCATAATATAAATGAAAATCCTATCTTGAAATAATGTTGTTTTGAAAGACTGAGGATGTCTTACTTGTAGATACATTTCTTTCTGATGCCGTATGGGGGTTGGCATACTTTTTCTTAAAGGGGCATGTAAGGCAAATATTTTAGGCTTTGCATAAGTGAATATTTTAGGCTTTGTACAACTCTCTGTCTCATTCACTCTCCTCTGCTGTCATATTGCAAAAGCAGCCAGACACAATGTGTACATGAATGAGTGTTACTCTATTTCAGTAAAACTTTATTTGTCAAACAGGTGGCAGGACCCTGGGGCCACAGTTTTCTGAGCCCTGCAAAATGTTAAAAAGAAATAAAATCTTTGATCTAGAAAATTGGGAGTAACCAACTTTAGAACCAGAAATAACCTTAGAAAATATCTAGTCTAGGCTTTTTGCTTTTCAGATCAGGAAACTGAGACTCAGAACGGTTAGTGGCATGAGCTGGGAGTAGAAACCATAACTCCAGATTAACTGGGTTAGCAGTCCTTTTTGCTGGGCCATGCAGCCCAGTGAAAGCAGGATGACTTTTCTTTGAAATTCTGATGGCTGTTGGATAGTGATCATGCAGTGTCCAGAGATTTATTTGCTATCTCTTTCCCTCCTTCTTCTAAATGTATTATCGTTAAAAATTTTTATTTAAAACATTTAAATATAAAATTTCATTTTGTTGTATTTTAAATATTTTCAGTCTCTCACTCTTCTGGAAGGTTTAATTCCCTCAAAAGAAGAAGGTGGTGTTTCATGTGTCGAACATCTTCATAAATTATTTGTGTTTGGCCTAATGTGGAGTTTAGGAGCTCTTCTGGAATTGGAAAGCAGAGACAAGCTTGAAGTCTTTTTACGAAATCACGAAAGCAAGTTAGACTTACCAAAAATACCTAAAGGCACAAATCAAACCATGTATGAGTTTTATGTTACTGATTATGGTAAGCACAGTCACTTATACCTGAAATTAAATGACATTTTTTTCCTAAAATAGGAAATATAATAAACTCTTCTATAGGGAAATACTAAACCAATTATGTATGAATAGCATAATTGCTAATATATTTTTAAAGGGCATATATGCAAAGAATAGTATAATTTTGCATAGTGGCCATGTTGGGAATTGGTTATAGAGACTCTTGACTTCTCCTCCTTTTGGAGTGGCCTAAGTGAAATCTGGCATAAATAAGTTAGCAATACTCTTACATTATCTACTTTCTACTGCTTGACAAGGAAAGATAGCAGTATAGAGAACACAGATTCTTCATGATGCAGTAACAGATCAATCCCACAACTTCTCTGTTGGAAATGTCAGAATAAGTAGAGAATGAACCAAACAGATAGGTCCTACACACATGGAGGAGACCCAGCCTGCAGTTTGTGGTAGAGCCCAGCTCACCTCTCTCTAAAAGAAATGCCCTTGAGCTTGGAGCCTTTATCCAGAACCAATCTCCCCATTTTTCTAAGTCTCAGAGAAGAAAAATAATGCTTCCTAAAAACTGTATTTACCTCTGGTTCTTCCTAAAACCCCAAAAGAGCAAAGGTATTCTTTTTTAAAATGCATAAACTTAAAAGAATAGGAGAGTAGACAGCAATAACTACATTCTGAAAGCAAGAAAGCAGAAAGGTAAGTGGCAGTTGATTTAGCACACTGGTCAAAAAAGTAAGCCCTAAACTAGCAGTGGGAAGAGTTGAGAAACAAGGTAGTGTACATTATAGAACCTTCTAAGGGTTCAGGCATTGGAAACTGGGGTCAAAGTTGAGGTAAAAAACAGAGGGCTGATTGTAAGTCTGCTTAAGAAACACACCTCCAGGTCCTCTTTCCAAACCATACTACTAGACAATTGCATCTACCCCACACTGGCCAAAGACTAAAGAATTATTGTTTGGAGAATGTAATACACAGGGTTCCCTAGGCTTGGGGGACACTAGTCATATTTGAGGGAAGGGGAATCATTTGAAAATGAGGATTAAGTGGAAGTTTGTATTTTAAAGGGCCTTTATAAAGAAACTGAGGTAAATGAATTTTTTTTCAGCTGGTCATCTTTAATCAGAATGACCAGTAATTTTACAGCATGTGATTAGATGCTATTAAAGATTTGAGTTCATAAAAGGGAGGTCCAACTCAAAATGCAAAGTAAAATTAAATTCATCCTTAAATCTAGATATGAATTCCCTTAGAATCCAGAGCCAACCAAAAGATGGTTCCTTGAAAAGATCAATAAAAGTGTCATAATTCTTAGTAGAGATAACAGGGGTGAAAAAGAGAAGGCATGAATTACCATTGTCCAGAATGCAAGAGGAAACATCACTACAGAACCTATAGACATTTTAAAAAATAAGAAATGAATATTAGAAACAACATTAAAAACATACATTTGACAATGCAGATGAAATGGACAGATTCTTTGAAAGATACAAACTACTAAACAACATCAAGAAGAAATAGATAGGCAAATATCCATATTTCTACTAAAAAACATTGAATTTATAGTTAAAACCCTTTCCAAAAAGAAAACTCCAGGCCCAGATGACTTCACTGGTGAATTTTACCAACTACATAGGAGGAAATAATACCAATTCTACATAAACTCTTCCAAACTAGATAAACAGGAAATACTTTCTAGCCCATTTTATAAGGACAGTGTTATTCTGATACCAACACCAGAGAAAGACATTACAAAGAAAAGAAACTATAGACCAGTATCCCTCAAGAATATTGACACAAATTTCTTAGTAAAATTTTAACAAATTAAATCCAATAATGTATATAAAGCATAATATATTAAATCCAAGTGGGTATTTATTCTAAGACCAGAAGTTTGGATTAACATTAAAAAACCAGTATAGTTCACCATTTTAACAGATTAAAAAACAAACCATGCAGTATTCTAAATAGATGCAGAAAAAACATTTGGCAAAATTTAACACCCTGTCATGATGACACTCTCAGTAAACAAGGAATAGGAACTTTATCATTCTGATAAAGGACATCCTCAAAAAAGCTAGCATATATTTAATGGTGAGAGACTGAACACTTCCTTACCAAGATTAGGAACAAGACAAGAATGTTCTTTCTCACCATTTCTATTTAATATTTAACTAGAGGTTCTAGCAAGTGCAAGAAGACCATAAACAAACAAACATGAATAATAAATACCTACAGATTGGAAAAGAATAAGTGAAGCTCTCTTTATTTGCAGATGATATTACCATTCGTAGAACCCTCAAAAAAGTTATTAGACCTAGTAAAGAAGTTGAGCAAGGTCACAGAATAAAAGGATAACACACAATAATAAATTGTAGTTCTACAAGTTCACAAGAAACAATTAGAAATTGAAATTTTAATATACCATTTAAAATAGCATCCAAAAAAATGAAATACTTAAGACATAAATTTAACAAAATGTGTGTACATGATCTGTTTACTGAAAACTACAAAACTGCTAAGAGAAATTAAAGAAGCCCTAAATAAGTGGAGAGAGAAATAATATTTATAGATCAGAAGACTCAAGATTGTTAAAGTGTTATCTCATTCCAAATTGATCTATAGATTTAGTGTAATCACAGTGGAAATCCCGAAAAGCTTTTTGGTTGAAATTTAGAAATGAATTATAAAATTATATGGAAATGGAAAGAACCTGGAATAAGGAAATAAGTTTTTTAAAAAGTCACATGACTTAATTTTAAGGCTTATAATAAAGCCATAGTACTCAACACAAAGTAGTATTGGCATAAGGGTATATATTTTCATGAATGGAGTAGCTAAGAATTCAGAAATAGACTCACCCATATGTAATCAGTTGATTTCAATAAAGATGTGAAGGTAATTCAGTAGAGGAAAGGATTGGGGTTTTAGCCAGTACTGCCAGAACAATGGATTAGCCAAATATTTAAAAAACAAAAAACAGACAAAATCCCAAGAACTTTGACTCTTACCTCACACTATCCACAAAAATGTATCTTAATAATGAATTCAAAATATATCATAAAGCTAAACATAAGAGCTAAAACTGTAAAATTGCTAGAAGAAAACAAAGAGTGTTTATCTCATGGGATTAAGCAAAGATTTCTCAGATAGGATCAGAAAAAGCCCAAATTATAAAAGAAAAAATTAATAAATTTGACTTCATCAAAATTTAAATCTTTCGCTATTTAAGTTGCTGTTAAGAAAATAAAAGGTCCAGCCACAGAATGGGAAGAAATGTTTGGGAAAAAAAAAAAAAAAAAAAAAAAATATATATATATATATATATATATATATATATATATATATATATATATCTGATAAAAGAATTTTATCCAGAATACATAACGATTCTCTTGCAGTTCAATAATAACAAATAGGCAAATTTTAAATGGATAATAAATTTAAATAGGTTCACCAAAGAAGATTTATGAATGGTGAAAAAAGCCCATGAAAAGATACACAATGTCATTGATCTTCAGGGAAATGCAAATTAAAACCACATGGGGATATTTAGCCACTAGAATGGCTAAAATTTAAAAAGATTAATAATACCAAATATTTCAAGGATGTGAAACAACGGGAACTCTCATGTGCTACACAGTGGTACAGCTGCTTTGGAAAACAGTTTGGCAGCTTCTCAAAAGTTAAACATGCACTTATATGACTTGATTATTTTACAAGGAAACTTGATATTGGATCGATTCTTGCAATGATGAATATTTGCTTTGCTACTGTCAAATGTAACCCTTGCTCTCTTTCCATGCAGTCTGTGTACAAGGTAATTTTTTTGGGTACAATCCCAAATCATAGCATAATCTTCTTGAAGACATTTAAAATGGCAGTTAAACTCAACAGTGAAATAACAGCAATGCAAATAACTCAATTTAAATGGCAACAATATGAATAGCTCTGACCAGGTTTGCCTAGCCAACAGTGATTGTAAGGCATCATTCAAGAGATGCCAAAATGTAAATAAAGTTTTTTATCACATTGATGAAATGTGATAAGAATTATTATTATAACAATAATACCAATCAGTAAATTAGTAGTTACTGTAAGTCAGAATCTGGGGACTCTATGACACTGTTTTTGGGCCAAATTTGTTTTTCCTGTTTCTCATGGTGAACATCCTTGGTCCAGTAATCAGTAATCCCTCTTTTGGTCTTTCCCATCCTTTCAGTTGATGTGGTTTCCTACTAGATACTAAACATGTCATTGGTTTTACTACTAGCTGATTCTGATTGAATCTCAGGCCAGATCTCTCTAGATGAATGATTTAGTAATTAAAAAACCTTGTAAAGAGGCAAAACAAATTTAATTATCAAATGACACATGTCATTTAATAAGCAGATATTAGATTAGATATTAGAGAAGAGATTAGATAAGCAGATATGTTAACATGTTTTAGGAAAATGTTTAAAATGTTTACATAATTCTGTTGATTGTTTATAGCACTTGTATTTTTGTGTTCTGATTACTTCTGAAGAATGCAGTTTTATTAAGATCAATTTTTACTTATTGTATAGGTGATTGGGAGCACTGGAGTAAGAAACTTCAGCCATATTTTTATCCAACTGACAGTATTCCAGAATATGCATCAATTTTGGTTCCAAATGTTGACAATGTTAGAACAAATTTTTTGATAGACACCATTGCAAAACAAAATAAAGTAAGTTTGATAGTTTCTTGAATGATCATAAAACATGTAAGAAACACATCCCTTTCCACACACAACAGATAGAAAAATTAAATTCCAGCACAATGGGATGGAGGTAGTGTCACCTGAGAGAAACATGTTTGGGAAATGAACCCCCGGTCCCAGGATATACTTCTAACTCGGTATCCTCCGAACTGCTGACTTCCAGCTTGCTAAGGAAAGTGGGTGTCTGCTTACAAAATCCTTCCATACTCCTGCGGGCACGTGAATATTCACTCATATTTTCTTCCAGCACTTTTATCGTATACATTTTACATTTAAATCTTTAATTCAATTAGGATTTACATTGATGTAGGTGTAATTCTAAAAAATCTTTAAAAATGAGTTGTATTAATTTATAGAATAAAAGAATGGCTACTAGAACCATAAGATATTTAAAACTAAACATGTTGTAGAACACCTATCAACATGATTATCCTGTGATTGCAGGCTGTTTTGCTCATAGGAGAGCAGGGAACTGCAAAAACTGTAATGGTTAAGGCCTATTTGAAAAAATATGATCCTGAAGTACACTTATCCAAAAGTCTAAACTTTTCATCTGCCACGGAACCAATGATGTTTCAGGTAAAACCCATCATTTGCTGTAGTATTCCACATATTAAATATTTTAAGTGGTGGTTACACTAAAATGTATATGCATACAAAACACTGAGCTATATCTGTATAGATAAATATATCAGAAGAAATGGTGTTGCAGTTGGCATTCAGCTATTTAACCTTCCTAAGGCAGAGATTAAAGCCAAGTCCAAATAGCATATTTTGATTAGTAGCCTAAAATTTATTAATAGCCTAAAATTTGGATTACTAGCCAAATATTGAAGTTGAAGCTGAATTTTTGAGTATCTCTTTTAAGGAATATAAATTAGTGATTAACATTCCAATAACTTATTTTTTTAATTCACAATGTGTATTTTAATAATGGCATTTATGCATATTAAATAAGTAAATTATATTTTACTCTGGAAAACATACTCATAATTTTTAGAAATATGGATTGAAATTTTTTCATTTTTTAATTAGTTTCAGGTATACAAAACAATGTAATAGTTAGACATTTATACCCCTAACAAAGTGATAACCTCCCTCCCGCAATCTATTACTCCTCTGACATCGTATGTAGTTGTTACAATTCCATTGACTCTATTCCCTATGCTGTACTCCACATCCTGTGAACATATATGTATATATATATGTATATATATATATATACACACACATACATACATATATATGTATATATATGTAAAAAAATTATAGTTGACATTCAGTATTCTTCAGCTTCAGCTTCAGGTGTACAACACAATGGTCAGGCATCTACACTGTCCGTGAAGTGGTCTCCCTAATAAGACAAGTGCCCATCTGACACCCTGCAAAATGTTTGCAACATTACTGATTTGGATTGAAATTTAATGCATAAGACAAATCATTTCTTTGTCTCCAGAGAACAATTGAAAGCTATGTGGATAAGCGAATGGGAAGCACGTACGGGCCACCAGGAGGAAGAAAAATGACTGTATTTATTGATGATATTAATATGCCAGTCATTAATGAATGGGGAGATCAGGTATGATATTTAATTGGTATTCTTAGTTATATATAAAAATGTTAATAGCCTTCATCTTACTAAGCCTAGTAAAAATTCTCAGTCTTTTTTTTAATTAAATTTATCAGGGTGACATTGGTTAATAAAATTACATAGATTTCAAGTATACAATTCTATAATACATCATCTATAGATCACATTGTTGCAGTCATATCAGCCCCTTAGATAACACCCCCTCTTCCTCTGAAGACTTCAGTTACAGAACCACTGTTACTCTCTCTAGCACTGTCCCGGTCACAAGGCCAGTTTCACAGGAACTCACACTTCAAAGGGTTCTGCATGTGGTTTAATGCTCTGCTGTTGCTTTTTGGAAATTCTTAATAATTTTGTAAAAGCCTTGCATTTTCATTTTGCCCTGTACCATGCAAATTATGCAGCCTGTTTTCATAATTCTTGGTGATGCCAATACCTGCTAACAAATTTAATTTGGCCTCTCAGTTCCTTGATCTTTCCTCCTCCAATAATGGTGTCTTCCACCCTGTCTGAATGACTCACTCATGCCGTCATATCCTGCACTTTTTTCATTATTGATGTGACTCCTTCATTATCTCAACTTCAAGCATTTTATTCTCTGATTACCATGTCCACTCTTTGTAGCTTATTCCCTCTGCTGTCCAGACTCCAGATGGAGCTACTATTTATTTTTCCTTCCATCATTTTCTCTCATTTTCTCCCTTCTTTTCCCAGCTGAAATTCTATGATCCATCATTATAATCACTGTAGCATACACCTTCTCATCATCTGCCTAAACCATGTTAAAGTCTTGTTAAAACTTTCTGTCTACCCTCCATCCACCTGAACTATGCAGCAAAATTGATTGGAGAAAACCACACAATCCTGGTTTCACTTTAAAATCATGATCATGGACCTCAACTGAGCTTTTCATGCTGCCCAATCACTGCGTGTCTCATATTTATGTCTTTGTCTTGTACTGTGTATCCATTCAGGCTTCTGCTGTGGGAGATGACTGTTTCATACTTGCTTCTTTTCCCCAGACCTCCAACACCTCCATTTCCTTGCCCTCAGCTGAGCATAGATGTGTTGCAGCTTTCTTCCTATTTCTCTGAGGAAATGGATATTTTTCCTTTTGTTTGTTTGCTACCTATATACTGTACTCACTTTCTACGTTCTAGTGGTGACTCTAGACGGTACATTCTGCATGCACAGATCATCAAAAATAAAGATAAACAAACCCTTTATTCCCATTTTGTATATCCCATGACCTTTGAACATGTCAATTTCCTTTATGTTTCTCCAGACTTATCATGTTATTGTTGACTTGTATTTTAAGTATATATCTCTCTTTTTAAAAAGATCTCCCATGAGGCATTATTTTTACTCTTTTGTATATTCACTCTTCATTTGCATTACTCACATATTTACCACTTTCTTTGCTCTTTATTTATTCTTGCATCTCAGGCCTTCATTCTGGTATCATGTCCCTTTTGCTTTTAGAACTTCCTGTAGAGAAGGTCTTTTATTGACTAATTCGTAGTTTTTATTTGTCTGCAAGTATCTTTATTTCATCCTTATTTGAAAGACATTGCTGCTGAATGTAAAAATCTAAGTTGGCAGTTATTTTCTTTCATCACATTGAATATATTCCTGTCTTCTGTTTTCCTTGTTGCTATTGAGAAGTCAGCTACCACATAAGCATTGCACCTCTGAAGTTAATCTGCCTTTTTTCACTTGCTTCTTTTAAGACTTTCTCTTTACATTACATATATATATATATATATATACACACACACACATATATACATATATACATATATATGTATATATATTATACATATATATTTTAATGATGTTTCTTGGCGTATATTTATTTGTATTTATTTGCTTGAGATTCACTGGGACTTGTGACTATGGTTTGGTGTCTTTCATCAATTCTAGAAAATTCCAGTCTTTATCTCTTCTGTCTCATTTTATTCCCTTTTCTCAGACTCTATCCAAATGTATATTAGACTTTCTTCTATGCCCTCTATGTGTCTGTAGTTCTCTTGTATACATCCCAAACTTTTCTCTCTTCAGTGCTTATGTTCTAGATTATTTCCCCCTTTGCCTTCCATTTCACTAATTTTATCCTCTTTTTTTAGTCTTATCTACTGTCAAATTATTCATTGAGTTTTAATTCTAGTTACTATTTGATTCTCTTTTCTTTCAAATATGTTGTCATTTTTTATAATTTCATATTCCTTACATATATTTTCAAATTTGTTGTTTATTTCTTTAAACATGTTGAGCACAGTTGTTTTAATTTCTGCATCTGTTAATTCCAGCATGTGAAGTCTATGTGGGTCTGTTTCTGTTTTCTATGGTTTTAATAGTTCATATTCAGATTCAAGCTGTCTTGTTTTCTGTATGTATCTTTGACTGATTGCTAGGTCATTGCCCTTGAAAAATTATCAGTGGCTATTTCTTAAAGCCTAGGAGGATATGTCCTCATTCAGATAGGTTTTGAAGTTATTTTTGTTTTGTTTTCTGGGGGTGGGGGTTGTTTGTTTGTTTTTGCCAGATCCTTCAGAGTCTATTTAGTCAGGATCATCTCAAAGCACGGTTAAGATTTGGAAGTCTCTGGCCCGCTTAGGTTATGTGTTATACCCAGGGTGCATACCTGAGCAAGTGTCATTGTGAGGCCATAACCTCCCAGGAAAGGCCTCCTTTTCCTTTTTTCTTTCCACTTTCCTCTCCCATTCAGCAGAGTTCCAAGCCAGATAGACCTCTCAGCAGTTCCAATAAGGTGAGGAAAGTAGAGGCATATTCAGATATCATCTATGCACTCTGAAGAGCTCCTGAATTTCAGGCTCATTTATCCAATTAAGGATGTCTAGTTGGATCCCAAACTTAACATGTCAAAGTCAAATTCCTGTTACTCCCTAAACCTGCTCATCCAGCAGTGTTCTCCATCTCAAGAAATAGCAACTGCACATTCATTCTATCAGGAAATCACGTTGGCTCTATTTTCAAACTACATCCAATATTTGACCCTACTTATCACTTCCATTGCTAATACCTCTGCAAACCACCATTTCTCTTCTTGATCACTACAAATGCCTTCTCATTACCTCCCTGTTTCCCTTGCCCCCTTAATCTATTCTCAGATCAGCAACCAATTAAAACCTGAGTGATCCCATGACACACTCCTATGCTCAGAATCCTCCCAGACTTTTAGAATATAAATGCCAAAATCCTTACCATGACCCAAAGACCCTACCCTGTTTGATCTCACTTTCTCATGACTGTTCCAACCACATTTACTGAGCCTTGTATACACTGGGTGTACTCAGTTTACTCAGCACCTCTGCATTTGCTGTTTACTCCACCTGGAATACTCTTCCCCTAGATATATAAATGGCTTCCTTTCTCACCTCCTTCAAGTCTTTGCTTATATGTCATGTGAGGTGAAGCCTCCTCTGCTCCCTATATTCAGTTGTACCCCTGAGTACTGCCTGTGTCCTTTCTCTGCTTTATTTTTTCCAAAACGCTTATAATGTACCATTTTATGTATATGCATACATGCACACGAACATACATGTGTACATTTTGTCTCCTACGACCAGAATGTGTGCTCTTGAAGACAGGGATTTTTGTCTATGCTAGAACAGAGCCGGACACACAGTAGTCATTCATTAAATGTTTGTTGAATGAAAGACTGCCTTATTTGAGGTGTTTGTGTGACATCTACTTGGTGCCCAATAGGAATTTGGACATACAGGTGTGGAACGTAGAAGAGAATTTGAAGCTAGGGTTACAGAGTTGAGATTTCCTAGGGTGTAGGGTTGAGATGTCATCTCCTGAAATAGTGAGAAGAGTAAAGGAAGGAAGGAACCCTGAAGAACAGTTACATGTGAGGGACGGGTGGCAAAAGTGTGGCTTGGGAAGCTACCCAGAATGAACCTGGAAAGAACTGAGTCTCTGAAACCAAGAGAGGAAAAAATTTTCAATAAGAAGAGAGTTTTAGAAATGTTAGAGGCTGCAGAAAAGATAAAATGAGGACATAAAACCAAAAACCAAACATTCAGTAATGTAATAGTGAAAGTTCAGGAGTAAAACCATCCCACATTCTGATTTAAAGTATTTTGAAGTGTTGAATTTTGAGTGTGAAGGCATCTATAGTAAAACTTGTAACTCTGAGTACTGTTGTAATTGTACCAAATATTCCATAAATTCACTTATCTAAATTGATTTGAAAATTAGTTCCATCAATGTGATAAAGAGTACTTTGAACTTGCCGCACACATTTAACATATGGCTTAGACTTCATGGGTGGCATCATTTAAGATGACCATTGACGTTCACAAACACTTCATTGAGAAGAGCTGAGTATTTTCTTCTAACTCATCTGTGCTATTTTATAGGAGCTATGGAGGAATACAATTGTGATACGTTACTAAAATATTGCTGTATAACCTTTCAGATCACTAATGAGATTGTACGACAAATGATGGAAATGGAAGGAATGTACAGCCTGGATAAGCCTGGAGACTTCACCACTATTGTGGATGTACAGCTCATAGCAGCAATGATCCACCCGGGAGGTGGTCGAAATGATATTCCACAACGTTTAAAACGACAGTTTACTGTGTTTAATTGCACATTGCCTTCAAATGCTTCAATAGACAAAATTTTTGGTATGACTATTGTAGGTGTTTAATTCTTTTATTGCATTACGTAGTGGACATAAGCCATGAAAAATCTTATTTAAGAGATAAAAAGGCTCTGTCTGAAGTAGGGATTGAGTATCTGCAATAGAGAGCTAGATACCGTAAAAGAGGGACTACATAGGAAGAAGACATGTTTAGAGCTTAATTTGAGACTCAGGAATATTTAGAAATAGTCTTGGTGAAGGTCAGCTTTAAAGGTGAGCAAACCTTTGCGTTTTGGTTTTCTTGGCATGAATTGATCAGAAATTTGGGCTAATAAATGATAGCACCTCGACCATAGATTAACAGTATAATATGCTAAGTCAAATGTAGCACTTTGATATATTAATGAAAATGAAATTTTTGATGCCAAATTTAGGCTCACATAAACTGTAGCATCAAAAATTATGTTTGTGAAGACTTCCGGGAGAAACTGACCCATGCATATGTGGACATTAGTTATCTGACTGCAAGTACTATAGATCAGAAGGACAAAGGTAGACTTTCAATAGGTGGTACTGGGGCATTTCGTAATTTTTATAGTGAAATAATTGAAATTGAACTCGTACCTCATGCCAAACATAAAATCAATACTGATGGATTAAAGACCTAAATATGGAAAGCAATGCTTATAAATGTTTGGGGGGAAAATGTCTTTTGTGTAGGAGAAAACTTCTTAAATGAAACTCAGAAAGCATAAGCCATAAAGGAAAAAAAATGATAAATTTGACTAGATTAAAATTAAGAACTTCTGTTCATCTAAAAAGTAACATTAATAGAGTAAAAAAACAAGCCCCAGAGGGGAAAAAATTTTCAACACATATTGCAAAACAAGAAAATGTAGTAGTCTGAGTATTTAAAGAAGTTTTATGAATCAATCAGAGAAAAGCAAATAACCTAATATAAAAATGGGCAAAAAACAGACACTTTTGCAAGAGGTAACCAAATGGCCAATAAACAAATGTCAAAATGATAAGTATTAATATTCAGAAAAATGCAAATTTAAAACACCAAGGAAATACTATATTATACCCACTAGATTAGCAAAAATGAAAAATTCTGACAAAATCAGGCATTGGTGAAAATGTGAAGCAAATGTGACTCTCATCCCTGCTGGTGTGTATGTCAGTTGCTGTCAGCCCTTTTTGTGTAATGACTGGACATTATTACTGGTAAAGCAGAATGTGTACCCCCACAGCAATTCCACTTCTAGTTATATACCCACGTGTCCTTTTTTCCCTTTCCAACCCAGAGGTCATGTAGATAGTCTCCTACATTTTCTTCTAAACATTGGATAGTTTTGTCTTCCATATTTAAGTCCTTGATCCATCTGTAGCTGATTTTGCATATGTCAGCCAGAAGATTATACAAGGATGTTTGTAGAACAATGTTCATCAGCGCAAAAGCCTTGAAATAACCCAAATAGTTATCAATGATAAAATAGGATAAATAAATGGTGGCATAGGTCCATTAAATTAAATCTCAAAAATTATGGTTAACAAAAGGTTAAAGTTCAGAAATGTCAGTGGCAGAGAAAAGCAAGTTACCGATTCTCACCAAGTCAGAGTAATGGTTACTTCTGGAGGAAGGAAGGGCTCGGGGACAAATGTGTACTGGGGCCATGCTGCGTTTCTCAATCCTCGTCTGTACGTGGGTGATTGCTTATTTGTTAAACTATTTATATACTCTTGTATATGATTAATGTTGAAAATTACATATGGAAACAAACCAGAAACTGAGGCTCAAAGAAGAGAAATAACTACCCAATCAAGGCCGTATAGCAAGTGCATGGTAGACGTGTGCTGCTAATCCTGTTTTCTGATTCCAGATCCCATGCTTCTTATATTACACATTTGTCCCACAGGAAGTTGGAGATCTAGAATTATAGGATTTCAGGAAGCAAAAGGGCCTTACAGGCATCTAGCACAACAAGCTATAACTGGAGGACAATTTCATGTTCCCTCAAGGCCACTCTTCTTCGATCTATGTGAATGAAGCCCAGTTCTTTAGCTGCTCCACCCTTCATAAACCTGCTCTGCATCTCTGAGCAGGTACTTATATTCATATTCTCCTGAAAATATCATGCTCAGAACTCAACACAGTCTCACTGGAGCGAAGTACAGTAAATCTGTTTTTGTAGTCTAAAACCAAACACATATTGAGACTTTAAGAATAGTCTATAAACCTATAACTCGGTCCTTCCTGAGGGTTGATTATGTCAGCCCTTTCACAGTTCTGGATGTTTCCAAGGAACCAATAGATGACCAGCCCCGCCAGAGTGTTGACTGACTGCAAGTCAGAAGATGTGGGTATGGATTCCAATTCTATCAACAACCAATCCATGTGACCTTGAACAGCTTGCTTTACCTGTCTGGACCTGGTCTCCTTATCTGTAAGATGAGGACGTAGTCTCTAAGTCTTTTTCAGCTCAGGTACGCGTCCGGGTGAGTGCTGTCCTCCAGGCCTTGGAGCCAGGCTACCTGGGTTCAAATCTCAGATTCACCCACACACCAGCTGTGTGACCTCGGGCAAGTAACTCTCATTAAAATGGGAATAATAATAATAATAATAATAAATATCTAGCTCAGATTCTTTCTCATAAGACGCTGGAGGATTCAATGAGCTAACACTGCATACTTAGCTTCATAGGCCCCATTGCTCACAGTCTTAGTTGATTCCTTAAGAGAAATTCCTAATGTCACCTAGTCAGCCTTGTAATGATTTATTTACAGGGATAGACATTCACCTTATAGTCATTTAGTAAGCTTGTACCTTCAATCTTGTTTATTTTTCAGGAGTCATTGGCTGTGGATACTTTGACCCTTGCAGACAGTTCAAACCTGAAATATGCGAGATGATTTCAAATTTAGTTTCAGCAGGCAGAGTGCTATGGCAGTGGACTAAGGTACAGAATCACCTGTTGTCAATAATAAAAAAAAGAACTATTCAGCCTAGTCCTCCCTTGTGGCTCATGAAATTATCGTCACATTATCTGTGGTATTGCTTTTTAGGAAAAGACAAATTAGGTGCCCAAATAGATTTATGACACTTTTTCCTTTCAGGGAGCAAATATTCTGACTGATTGGTGCTTTCCCTATGTATGACGTATTATTATAAACCAGGCAAGACATCCAAGATAAAGTAAAATTTTGATACAATGAGAACACTGCTTTTCCACTTGTTACTCTGATTTGTAATTCTTTGTATGTCTGTCTCCCGGCAGCCACCACTAAACTGTGTTAGACACAAATGTTTACTGACTGAATGAATACTTGGAGTTCCAGAGATTCTTAGATACCCAAGTTTAATTGTGTATTTCTTGAAGGTGGAGATGGAGTTAGTAAATGGATGGAAGTGTGCTTAAAGTAGGCTGGATTTTAATACACAAGTCAGTACCCTAAGAAAGGTTAGCAGACCAGACAGCTTAAGGCAGACTCATGAAAAAGCACTGAAGTGTAGGTCTGAGATAAAAAACAAAGTTGATGTATTTGCCCAAAAATGGCAAAAGAGGTACGGATTAGTTGTCATAGTTCACTATACATTTATTAGGTCAATTATACACTTCTGGGCAGAAGCTCATGGTGTGGGGAAACCTGGAGTGGGCCAGCCTTTCTGATTCCTGGGTAGATTGGCAGAATTCTAGATACAGAATTTATCAGAAGAGGAATGGAGTGTTTCTTATGAAATGCTCTTCCACGCAGCCCCCCCACCCCCACAGTTCCTTGTATAAGGCCCACTCCTTGTCAACGCGGGGTCTCTGCACGTGCTGTTCTGCCTCTCTTAAAAGAAACTCTAAAATGAGCTGCGAGGTCTGCCTGTCTGAGATGCTTTTCTGTGGTAAGAGCCATCTCTTTTCGAGTGGGGCTATTGTTCAGTTTAATGTGCCTTTGGACGTATTTTCCTGAAAAGCTTTGGCCTTCCTAGTATCTTTCTGTCAAAGCTTCCTTTGTTATGTGCATATTTACTGGCTCCACTTTCTTATCTCTTTAACCCATTTTGCCCAAGCTTTCATTTCCATAGCTCTCAGCAAGGTCACCAAAGGCCTCAGTCTTGCCAAATCCAAAGGTCAGTTTCTTCTTTCTCTTACTTGGCTTTTTAGTAATATTTGACATAAACGATCCCTCTGAACACTTGCTTTACTGGACTTCAGAGGGGCTGCATCCTCTTGGTTTTCTTCCTATCTCATTGGCTACCTTTTCTAAGCCCCTTCTTCTCCCTCATCTAAATACTGCACTCTACCTGATCTGGATGCTGGGACTTCTCTGTCTCCATCCTTTACCCAGATAGTCTCATCCAGTTTCAAGGTTCAAACACCATCTCTGTGCTGGTGACTTCAAAAGTCCTCCATCCCAGGCCTCTCTGCTTGGCCCCAGACACATTTCTAACTGCTTAGTAGACGTCACCTTTTGATGTCTAATAACCATCTCAGTTAACATATCCAAACAGAACTCTTTTTGGTTTTTTATTGGGGAAGGGGAACAGTGTGTATTTCCAGGACATTTTATTGGGAACTGTGTTTTTCCCAGGACCCATCAGCTCCAAGTCAAGTTGTTGTCCTTCAGTCTTAGTTGTGGAGGGCACAGGTCAGCTCCAAGTCCAGTCGCTGTTTTTTTCAATCTAGTTGCAGGGGGTGCAGCCCACCCTCTCATGTGGGGGTCAAACCGGCAACCTTGTTGAGAGCACACCTTCCAACCAATGACCTAACTGGCTGCTCCCAAATAGAACTCTTAATTGTCCTTAAATGTGATCCTTTCTCAGACTTTTGCATCTTAGTTAACAGTAACAACAATTATCCTGCTTCTCAGGCAGAAAAACTGGGCGTCATCCTTGATTTGTCTTTTACATCCCCTATATCCAGTCCATTAGCAAGTCTCTGTAACTTTCAAAATATGTCCCAAAGCTGAGTCCTTAGTTCCCTCTCACTGTGAACCCTGATAGATGCTTCCATCACCTATCCTCATGCAGTAACTTCCTAACCAATCTCCATGCTTTCTTTTTGTCCTCCCTATAGTCTGTTTTTTACATAGTCCAAAAATGCTTTTTAAAAAAAGTAAATCAGAGGTCATTACTCCTTAAAACCACCAGTAGGTTCCCAATGCCTTGCTGTGGCCTGTGAACTTCAGCCTGAGCCGGCCCCGGCTTACCTCTCTTCTCTCTTCCATCAGTCTGCTCCAGCAATGCTGCTCTTCTCCTGCTGTTGCTTGAAAACCCCAAGTTTTTCGTGCCTCTGAGCCATTATACTTCATTTGACTAATTCTCATCATTCTCACCTTCAGAGGTGCTCTCCTGGGTTATTTTCTCTAAAATAACTTCCACGGCCCCATCTCAGGCATTATTTGTCTCCTGACCCTAGTTTGTTTTTTCTAGCCATGACTTTTATTGTTGTTATTTGTTTATATGTTTATTTATCAATATATTTGTTTCCTATTTATCCTCAGGCTCCCCAACTAGAATGGAAGCTCCAGGTTTAGCTGTCCTATTTAGCATGCTATCTTCCTAAGGGTGGTGGGAGGTGCTGAAAAATAGTCCTTGAAACATAAATGAATTTTCCTTCTTTCCCCACCCCCAAATAAGCAGCCTTCTTTATATTTTTTCTTCAAATTGCCTATCTTCACAAAGCACTCTTTTAATCCACTCACTTTGTATGTCACTTCACCTTTATATTACTTTACATAGTTTTAAAGCAGAAGCAGGCGAGAAAAGAAAAAAATTGACAAAAATTAAAGGGAAATATTAGAAGAGTAGGAAAGAAGCAGGTTAATAAATGAGAAGAGGGAAAGAAAGGAATTTCATTCTGTTTAAAGATTGCTTCAGTTACCAATGGCTGCGATTATAACTGCAGCAAAGAAGAAAAAGCAATGTTCACAAAGCCTTGTACCTTTATTTTTTGTATATTTGTAATATAAGTGTATGTTTTACATTTTGGTGAATAGAAAGAACATTTTAGCTTGGCATGGAAATGAGCAAAGAGAGAAATAACACTCCTCTTCATTCCCTCTCCATTGCTACCTGCTGTTTTAACTTCCACTGTAAATTAGCCTGTAAAAATTACTCTACAGACTCAATAGGGTACTATTTCAATATGGAAAGGGCATATTCCATGAGTTGGTACTAAAGAAAGCATTTGTTTTCCTGAATTAATCATGTGGAGAGTCTGCTTTGTGTCCCCAGAATTATCACTGTTTCACTTTCAAAAACGATGCTAATGACATCAATAACAATCTTTATACGTGGCCAGCAATGCTTTCCTCACCTAGTACACTTCAAGTTTATCCCCAGCTAGAATCTCTCTGTACAAGAATGTGTCTTCGTTATAGCTTTGTCTGTCTGAATTCTAGAAGTTGGTAGAAATACTAAGTAAATTAATCTTCAAACCAACAAAGGCAACCCAAGAAAACCACCTAATAATTAGCAGCTTCATTTCAGACTTACCTGTCAATTTACTATAGATATACAGATACACGAGAGCATGTTGACTGAGTTTGGATGCCCTCAGTGAAATCCAGATTATGATATATAAATATATTTGTGGGAACCAAGCACATTAAGGACCTTATCAAAGCAATCTTTGCATTCAGAAGTGAATGTTCGGTGTTCCTAACTGTATGACAATGAGCTCACTTTCATTTTTTTGTTGACATATTTCCATATAACACTAATAAGGTTAATAATGATTAGGAATGCTTATTCCCAAAGCTCACATATTTTTTGAGAACTCAGGGGAAAGTGACTTGTTCAAATCCAACTAATTGTGGTAGAACAGGGGTTGGAATCCATATTGAGTGCGTTATACTTGAATCCACCCTATTCAAGGGCTTATGGTCTTTTAAATTCTATGTTGGTTTATGATATGTGCTTTTTTGCTGTTAGTGCTGTGACAAATATATAAACTTAATCTTGGTTTATTTCCTCAGCCTATTTTATTTAAATAAGATTTGTGAAATAAAATAGTTCTAAAAGCAGTTCCACTTTTAGTTTTATCTGAAAAGCAAATTGAGAGTATCACTTTTTTTTTTTCATCTCTAGGTGAAATGAGATGCTTTTTTTTTTTTCCATCTTTAGGTGAAGATGCTCCCAACTCCTTCTAAATTTCATTACATTTTCAATCTTCGAGATCTTTCCAGAATTTGGCAAGGAATGTTAACCATAAAAGCCGAGGAGTGTGATTCAATCTCTGTTCTCCTGTCACTTTTCAAACATGAATGCAACAGAGTAATTGCAGACAGGTATATATTACCGCCTGAGTTTAATGTACTATATAAGAACTTTATACTACTAGATTAATTCCTGCATTAGCTACTCAAATCAGTAGAGTAAGGAATAGTGTCCTAATTTGCTCTGGTGCTCATGAAACATCAATGTTATTTCCCATTTGCTGGTTGTCTTAAAAAAAGACATGCTTTGCCAATTTACTTGAGTATTATTTCAACAGGACATCTTTTTAAATCACCACATTATCAGAGAGTTGATAACACTCAGAGGCAAATTTTACTTGCGTACATTTTCTAAAAAATTGGAGCTCTGTGTAGGTTTTCCCTGGTGAAAACTGGTATATCAACTCAGTCATCTTTCTGAGCCTATTTCCTCCTCTGTAACATCTCAATGGTAATGCCGGTCTACAGAGTTGTAAAGGGCCTACCACAAAGTCTCACACATGGGTGGTAGTTGTCAAATGTTAGTCCTTTTCTTCCTCTCTTTCCCCCGATATTGTAAATCTGAAAAGGAGCTTTGTGCACTGTATGCCCATAAACCCAGAAAGAGGATACTCACCCACTACTGCCTGTCACTTCTACACTCCTGTTGTAAATTGTGGGGACCTTTGACCTCACCTAAATGACTGATCTGTATTATTCAAGAAAAAATATTTACAACACTTGTTAAGACAAAAAAGCACACAGTCTTTATGCAGGACTATCATGATAGGGATAGTCCTGCAATGGAGGTTTGTAGTAGGGAAGAGAGATTGGGCCCAACTCCTAAAGAAATAAGGAAAAAGTGGGAATTTATAGCCGAGGAAAAAGGTGGGGCGGGGTTGGTGGATAGAAAATTACTAAAGAGGAAACATCAGAGGTACAGGGAGATTCTTGCTAATCCTATTAAGTAATAGGATTCTTGCTGAAAGCAACCCAGGTGATCAGCTATTACCCCGGGGGTGGGGGATAGATGATGGAGAACGAGGAATTTGGTCGGATAAGGAGGGTGATCAGATACTGGGTTGGGGAATTCTGGCTACATGAACTTGACAGGATTCCTGCTAAAATTGGGTAATGCAGAAAAGGATCCAAAAGTCGAGGCCTAATTGGGAAGAGGATTCAGAGGAGCCTAAGTTTGGTCAAGAAGAGATTCTTTGTCAGTATTTTCTATAAGTAAGACTATCAATATTATAACTTTTTTGGATGCGGTTATGTCCTTCTTGTCAGAAGGCAGAATATTGTTTTTCTGTTTTGATGTGATGGAGGTACAGGATGGGGGCTGAAAGGAGGTGGAGGGAGATTGAAACCATGTTCACTTAGAAAAGGTGACTTTATATTTTGCATTTTTACTCCTGTATGTTTCTTTCAGATTTATAACTCATGAAGATGAGCAGTGGTTTAATGTACAACTTACTCGCTCAATTGAAGAAAATACTAGCTCAGATATGACGTCATATATTCTTCCTGAACCATACTTTGTAGATTTTCTCCGTGAAATGCCTGAACCAACTGGTGATGAACCTGAAGACAGTGTATTTGAAATACCCAAACTCTATGAATTGGTATTTATTCTCACCTTTAAAAAAGAGGTTTTTTTGATCACTCACCTAACGATATTTCTCCCTGTACCAGAATCTCACTATGGAGTTGCCATAACTTTTACATAGTTATGTGTTGTGATTTGTGTCATCATATACCAAGTAGAATATTTCTTTCAATAAAATTTAGCAGCAACCCTATTTAAGTCAGGTATAAGACAGGTATGCTTGATAGTAGCATTATTCAATATTACTTTGAAAGTTCTAGAAACTACAACAAAATGACGAAAAGAAAATCCATGTATACACCCGAAACTAAAATAATATTGAATGTCAACTGTACTTGAAAAATAAAGAAATTAAAAATAAAGAGTAATAAAAATAAATGTAATTATCAGATAGATAAAAACAAAAGATCAATATTTGCAGATGATATTATGATCTCTTAATATCATCCAAGAAGACTTAAAATCACTTGCAAGTACTAAGAATTCAGTAAGATGACCAAGTATGCTATAAATATAAAACTTAATAACTATCCTCTACAGCAGAGGTTGGCCAACTATAGTCAATGGACCAAATCCAGCCACTGTCTGTTTGTTAAATTTGTGAGCTTAGAAGGGTTTTTACATTTTTAAGTGGGTAGGAAAAAAAATGAAGAGTAACACTGTGTGACATGTGAAAATTACATGGAATTCAAATTTCAGAGTTCAGATTTGAACCAAAGTCTTACAACTAAGAACATACAGAAGAAGCCACTTCAAGACTGGTACAAGGGTCAGAGACACAGAATGGACTGGTTCCCCACTGATGTGTGACCATTAAAAATCAGCTGCAGAAGTCCCTCCTGAAGGAATGAGGGGTCCCAGCCCTCCACTGGGTTCTCCCGTCCAGGGTTGCAGTGCTGGGGAGAGAAGACCCCATAACTTCTGGCTGTGAAAACCAGCAGAGATTGTGGCTGAGTGAGATGTGGGTGGCTGGAGTCCCGGGCGCTCCTCTTAAAGAACCTGCATGTGGACTTACTCCAGGATGGACTCACTCACTCTGAGCTCCAGTACTGGGGCAGAACATTGAAAGGCCCCAGGGACATTCGGGGAGAAACTGAATTGTCTTGCTTCAGGATGAGGGCCAAAGGGGCAGCTTTCTCCCAGGCAGAAACGCTGGTAGAACCCATTATTTCTTGTTGAGCCCTCCATCCAGTGTGCAGATGCAGGTGGCTCCTGTGTCTGAGTTTTCATCAGTCTGGCTAACACCCTTTGTTTGCCCCTCCTTGATGAGTCCCTGAGATCCTACACACCCAAGCTGCTTCCAGTGGCTTTTCCATACAAACAGCCTGTCTTGGTTTATACTGTGGAGTTTCCTAAAATTTCTCAAAAGTTAACAAAACTAAAACAACAGCATCTTGCTTTGGCATGTCCCATACAGCTCTGGCTGAGCAGCCCCAAGTCTGGCATTAGTGGTACCAGACTTGGTTTGCAGCTTGGCCTCTTAAGGCACCACCAAGCCCAGCATGGCTGGTGGCTGTGGATTGCTTTGTGGATCATGGCAGATGATCCTGGGCAGGGCACAGGCTGTGGCTGAACTTGGCCAGGGGCAGGACCACTAGCTGAAATGCCTGGTGGCCAGCTCAGACCAAGCCCAAGCATCACCAGGTTGCCTCCTAGGATGACACACCCAAAGGGCAGACTGGGCAGGCAACACAGCTCTGCTACAGTGAATCCTGTTGTGTAGGGTCAGCCCCTGCACAACAGCATCTCCACTGTAGTCATGGCCAGTCCTCACAACCAATCAGCTTGAAGATCAATCCTTACAATTGATGTGCAAATAACCAAGCCTCAACAACAACAGGAGGGCACACACAACCCACACAAAGGACACACCTGGAATACCCGGCTCAGGTGACCAGGGAGACTGTGCTACTGGGTCCCACAGGACACCTACTACATAAGACAAATCTATTAAGACCAGGAGACATAGCAGCTCTACTTAATATGTAGAAACAAACACAGGGAGGCAGCCAATATGGGGAGACAAAGAAACATCACAAAAGAACAGAACAAAGCTCCAGAAAAGGAACTAAATAAAATGGAGACAAGTAATCCCCCAGATGCCTAGTTCAAAACGCTTGTTATAAGGAGCTCAGTAATCTCAAGGAGAACTTCAACAAAAAGATAGGAAACATAAAAATGGAAATAGAAAACATAAAAAAAGAACCGGTCAGAAATTAAGACTACAATAACTGAAATGAAGAATACATTAGAGGCAATCAACAGTAGATTAAATGAAGCAGAGGATCACGTCACTGATTTAGAAGATAAGGAAGCAAAGAACACCCAATCAAAATAGAAAAAAGAAAAAACTTTTTTAAAATGAGGATAGTTTAAGGGAACTCTGGGACATCAAGCATACCAACATTTGCATCGTAGCAGAACCAGAAGAAGAGAGACAGCAAGGAATTGAAAACCTATTTGAAAAATTAATGATGAAAACCTTCCCTAACCTGGTGAAGGCAATAGATATACAAGCTCAGGAAGCACAGAAAGTCCCAAACAAGATGAACTCAAAGAGGTCCACACCAAAACACATCATAATTAAAATGTCAAAGGTTAAAGACAAAGAGAATAGACCAGCAAGAGAAAAGCAGTTAGTTACCTACAAGGGAGCTCCCGTAAGACTGTCAGCTGATTTCTCAACAGAAACTTTGCAGGCCAGAAGGGATTGTCAGGAAATACTCAATGTAATGAAAAGAAAGGATTGATGTGTAACCAAGATTACTCTACCCAGTGAAGCTATCATTTAGAATCAAATGGCAGATAAAGAGCGTTCCACTAAACATTAATGAATGCCAACTATAATTTTAAAAAAAAGAAGAAAAAAAAAAGAGCGTTCCAGACAAGAAAAAGCTAAAGGAGTTCACCACCACCAGAACAGTATTACAAGGAATCTTAGAGGGACTTCTTTAAGATGAAGAAAAAACCATAAAATATATGAATAAGAAAATGGCAATAACTACTTATCTATAAACAAGTACTTTAAATGTAAATGTATTAAACACTCCAATGAAATGACATAGAGTGGCTGAGTGGGTAAGAAAACAAGACCCTTACGTATGCTGCCTGCAAGTGACTCACTTCAGATCAAAACACACACAGGCTTAAAATGAAGGGATGGAAAAAGATATTTCATGAAAATAGAAACAACAACAAAAAATCTTGGGTAGCAATACTTCAGACAAAATAGACTTTAAAACAAAGACTATAACAAGAGACAAAGAAGGATTCAGTAATCCCACTTCAGCATATTTAACTGAAGAAACCCAAAACACTATTTGAGGGGATGTGTGCATCCATATATTCATTGCAGCATTTTCCACAATGGCCAAGATGTGGAGGCAGCCTGGTTGTTCATTGATGGATGAATGGATAAAGAAGAAGTGGTTCACATATGTGGTGGAATATTGCTTAGCCATGGAAAGGAATCGGTTCTTGCCATCTGCAGTGGCATGAATGGACCTAGAGGATATTTTACTGAGTGGAGTAAGTCACACAGAAAAAGACAGATGCAATGTGATTTCGCTTATATGTGGAATCTTAAGAACAAAATAAACAAGCAAACAAAACTGAAACAAATTCATATACAGAGAACATATTGATAGTTGCCAGATGGGAAGAGGTTGGAGGGGGTAGATGAAAAAGGGGAAGGTATTGAGAAATACAAATTGGTTGGTACACAGTAGTCATGGGGATGTAGGGCCTAGCATAAGGAATATAGTCAATAATATTGTAATAACTACGTGTAGTTTCAGATATGTACCTAATTTTCAGGGTGATAGATGGGAGGAAGGTGGGGGCAGGGTGAAAAGGTGAAGGGATTAAGAAGTACAAATTGGTTGTTAAAAAATAATCATAGGGGTGTAAAGCAAAGCATAGGGAATATAGTCAATAATGTGATAATAATTATGTATAGTGCCAGGTGGGTACTAGACTCATCAGGGGCATCACTTCTTATATAAATGTCTAACCACTATGCTGTACACCTAAAATTAATATAAAATGATATTGAATTTCAACTGTAAGTGAAAAATTTTAAAGGGAGGGGAAAAGAGGTCCAAATTTTCAGATATAAAACAGATAAGTCATGGGGATATAATGTACAGCATAGGGTAGTAGTCAGTAATATTGTGATAGCTTGATACGGTGTCAGATGGTTGCTGGATTTATCATGGTGATCACTTCTTTAGTTAGGTATATACATGTTGAATAACTATGGTGTACACCTGAAACTAACATAATCTTGCATGTTAGCTATATTTTAATAAAATCTTTAAAAAATAAAATTTCAGAGCTCATAAGTATAGTTGTATTGAAACACAGGCACACCCATATGTTTATAAATTGTCTATGACAGCTTTCACACAACAATGTGAAAGTTGAATAGCTCTTCCAGGGACTATACCGGCCACAAAGCCTGAAATATGTACTATCTTGACACTCACAAAAAAAGTTTACCACATCTTTCCAACAATCACAAAATAGAAAATATAACATAAAAGTATTTTATTCAACAGCAAAAAGTATGTAAAATATCTGGGAATAAATAAATAAAACTTTACTTGGTTAAATGGCAATACACCATTCTTCCTAAAATAATGTATAGTTTTAATGAAGTTTGAAAGAAAACTCCAAAGGGATTTTTAAGAACAGGGTCACATAACAAAGTAATTTTGAAGTGCATGTAGATCAAAGAATTAAATGGAGAGAAACAATTTGCAAAACACATATGTGAATATTTATTTCAGAACAGTTTGACTATATAAGCAATCTAAAACTTCTGTGTAGTTTTTTAAATCCACAAACAATATTAAAAAGCAAATGAAAACAGAAATATTTGTTATATTTCAACATTAACTCTTTTGCTGTGACATTCGGATATGTTTTCTTGTGGCTTGCACTATCAACAACAAAAATATTTTGTATGCCATATTGTGTAACATTTTGTAATAAATATTTTATGTCATCAGTGCCATTAGATTCTAATTTATCTATATTTAAATATGTTTTGAGTATTTTTGCTAAAATTCAATATAATGGTAAATTTATTACAATATAACAAAGGTTTAAAATACAAATAACGTCATTTATGTACAAAGCAGCCCAAAATGTTATTAAATGCATGAAATAGTCAAAATATTAACTTTTCATTTTTGTGGGATTTTTGACATATTTTGAAAAAACTTGAAATCAATTAATGCAGTGAAAGAGTTAATTACTGTGGCTAGGAGTTGGTGCTGGGGTTCTTGAAGGTAATAGTCAGGAATAATTTCATATTGTAAAGTTAAGTTTCAGGCTTCTGAAAGTGGAAATAACTAAAAGTCAACTAATCTATGACAAAGTTTTGGAAATTCACTAGGTTTTAAAAAAGCATAATTACTTTTGAGTGTCTTTACAATTGCTACTTTCATTAATTTTGGATCTTAAATATTATTTTTCTCTTTTTTTTCCCGCTCATAGATACCATCCTTTGAGTTTCTTAGTGAAAAACTCCAGTTTTACCAGAGACAGTTTAATGAAATCATCAGAGGGACATCTCTTGATCTGGTGTTTTTTAAAGATGCAATGACTCATCTTATTAAGGTTCTATCTATTTACTATTTACTAATGCAAATCGATCATGTAAACACTTAGCAAATTTCACAAATAAGTTTTTTGAGATAATAAATATATGGTATCAGGTAGCGTATAGAAGAGTGTCCATAGGATGGGTCAGTTCATTGTCTTAGAAAACAAAGGCTTAATCAGAAACCCCTTATTTGAATTCACCTGTGACAGCAAATGTTTTTCAAGAGCAAATTGATGGGTTTTGTGTTCAGAGCTTTTGGTACACTGAGTCAGTTTTATCTTTCTAGAAAGCAAGTTGAAGAACCCTGTGAAGAAATATTCCCTCTCAAATTATATTTTGATATAATGGAAGTAAAATTGATGCTTTAAAAAAATGTCAATTTCATGATTGGCTCACAGATTAGGAGCAAACTGGTAGAGAAGGGGTAAGGCGAGTGTACGGGACTGGTGAGAAAATAGAATCCAATTAGAGGCAGCACCAAAAAGGAGTATGGTTTGATCCAAGTCTGAGATGCTACAGAAAGGAGTTATCTGTACAATTTGTAGATTGACAGGGTGTTTCTCCAGGAGCTGGAACACTGAGTAGAGAGGTTTGATAAAGAGGGACTTTAGCATTGTGTTTATTATACAGTTTCATTTGGCAACATTGGTGAATTTCTGGTCTGTATCACATTCATCCATTCAACAAGTAATTATTTAGTACCCACGGTGGCTAGGCCTGGGATGCTATTCTAGGTGAAAAGCCATATAAGTGATTAATACATTTAAATATATAGTGATAGAATTAACCAATATCAAGGTATCATTGTTTAACTTCCATCTATAAAATTCGTACTTAAAAAATCCTTTTTAGTAGTGATAATTAATTTAGTAATCCATCTAGACTTTCTTCCTTTGTATTAATGTAAAAGGCAGCTTTTTTCAGCAATGCTTTCAAGTGGCCTGCATAAGACTTGAACCACGATTGGAGCCTTACTCTCACTAAGGAAATCAACCATAGAAAAGCAAAACAAGCCTACAAAGGCTGCTTCTCTAAGTCTTTTTCTACAAATGTCTTTCTGCCTCCATTGCAAGTAGAATTTAGTACTCTTAAAGAATTTTCATATGGAGAGATATGATAGAGTTAGTCTTCCTTGTAGAGGTTGGTGTCTGTGTAAGTCAGTGTGTTAGACTGATGAATAATTAGCAAGCAATTTTACACTTCTTTCTGCAGATTGGCAAGAACAGCTCCACCATCACTTGAGTTGAAAAATTTTAAAAATCACACACATACGTGCACACACACACACACAAAAAATAGTTTTGAAATAGGAAAGACAATTAGGTTTCGTTTTTATGATGTAACTATAGATGGGCAGGGAAAGAATTTGAATCAAATTAATATGAATTTTAATTTTTTAAATTCTGAGATAGCATTAAAGGGAAAAGTTTAATATAGTATAGAAACATATGGTCAAACCTTGGACCCATTTAGTGCAAGAAAATGTAAACAGTTGAATTCTATCTTTGGATACATACTATTTCATTTCAAAACAGATTTCGCGAATAATTAGAACATCATGTGGAAATGCATTGCTGGTGGGTGTCGGTGGTTCCGGAAAACAAAGTCTTTCAAAATTGGCCTCTTTTATAGCTGGATATCAAATATTCCAGATAACGTTAACCAGGTAAGAAAAAATTACACACGACACATGCTTTTCTATAATTAATTTCTCTAATGTAAAACGTTTACTTTTAAAAAAATATAACAATTTTGTTATTTCTTTTTAAAATAACCTCTTTATTTAAGTGGAACATACATAAGAAAATGTACACAAATCATGGGTGTCACAAAGTAAGTACACCTATGTAGCTAACCCACAGATGAAGAAATAAAACATTACTAGCACCCCAGAAGTACCCCTTATGTCCTGTCCTAGTCATAGGGTAACCATGTTCTGACTTCTAAGCTTATTGATTAGTTTTGTCTATTTTTGAACTTTATAGCAATAGAAACATACAGGATTTAGTCTTTTGTGTCATTTCTGTTACTTGCATTATTTTTTTGAGATTTATCCATGATGCTACATGTACCAGTAGTTCATTTTTATTGATGTATAATCTCCCACTTTATTGCATGTTACACAATTTATTTATCTATTGTACTGTTGATAAACATTTGTGGGTTGTTTTGGCAAATAGAGCTGTTATTTTATGACTATTACCAGTATTATTGTACATGTCTGAATATGCTCTTAGAGAGAAAATTGCTAAATATAGAGTATGTATATATTCAGCTTTAGTACATCTGTGGAGTAGTTTTCCAATGTAGTTCTACCAGTGTACACTTCCACCAACGGTTCATGAGTTTCAATTCCTCCCCATCCTTGCCTGCCCTTGGCATTGTGAATCTTTTTCACTGTAGCAAATCTGGTGGGTGTGCAATGAGATATCATTGTGGCTTTAGTTTGCATTTCCCAGATTGCTAATAATGTTCAGTACATTTTTATCTCTTGCTGGCCATTTCGATAGCCTGTTTTGTGAAATAACTATTGAAGTTTTCTGCCCATTTTTTTCCATTGGAGTGTGTTTCTTTCTTTTATTGGTTTTTAGGAATTCTTTCTGTATTTTGGCTGTAATTTCTTTGTCAGAGTGTGTATTGCAAATATATTCTCCCACTCATTGATTTGTCTTTTTTCTCTTAGTGGATCTTAATTTCAGTGAAACTTAAGTTATCGTTTTTCCCCTTTATGTTAATGCTCTTTGTATTCTGTTAAAATATTTCGTTTACCCAAATGTCATGAATATTCCCCTGTGATTTCCTTCACTTTTAAAGATAAAATTTAATATTTTTACATCTAAAATTGTAATCCACCTAGAATTAATTTTGTCTTAAAGTCTGATGTCAGAGTTAAGATTATTTTTTTCAGTATAGATATGCAATCGATCCAGCTTCATTTATTGAAAAAGTCACCTTTTTTTTTAACCACATCACAGTATCATTGTTTCCCCTAAATCAACTGATCATATATATGATTATAATCTATTCTACTGGTTTATTTATCTTTGCACCATTACTCTCTGTTTTAATTATTGTAGCTTTTCAATATGTTTTGAACAAATTTGTTGTTCTTCAACATTGTTAAGAATATTTGGCAATTTGTGTTTTCATATACATTTTAAATCACTTTTTCAACCTACACATAGACACCACTCTACTGCCAAGTAGATAAAAATTTAACAAAGTACAATTTACAAGAACACTTAGAAAACATAAACAGCAAAGAAATCTGGAAAATTATAGTCAAGATGGCAGAGTTAGGTAAATGCTATGTTTGTCTCCTCTCACAACCACATCAAAATTACAACTAAACTACAGAACAACCATAGAATTGCCTGAAGTCTAGCTGAACAGAAGTCCTATAATTGAGAATATACACAAGAAGCCATGTTGCAACTGGTAGGAGCGACAGAGCCAAGTAACGGGCTGGTCCCACACCCCCCTGTGGTGGTTAAAAATTGGGAGGGACATCTAGGCTGTGGAGAAGTTCCCTTATGAGGAGTGAGGGGTCTCAGCCCCACACCATGCTCCCCATCCCAAGTTTCCAGTCTGGGGAGAGAAGTCCGCATAACTTCTGGCTGTGAAAACCAGCGGAGATTGTGACTGAGAGGGAGGGCAGCTGGAGTCCCAGGTGTTCCTCTTAAAGAGCCTGTGCATGGACTTACTCACTGATGGACTCATTCTCACTGAGCTCCAGCACTGGGGCAGCAGCTCGAAAGGTGTCCGGGACATACAGGGAAGAACTGAATTGTCTGGCTTCAGGACAAGGGCTGGAGGGGCAATTTTCTCCCAGACAGAAGTGCTGACAGAAGCCATTGTTCCTTTGTTGAGCCTTCCCCCCGGTCCAGTGTGCAGACACAGACAGGTACCATATTTGAGTCTCCTTCAAACTGACTAACACCATTTGCCCCACCATGGTGATTCTCTGAGATCCTACCCCACCCCACTTTCAGGCCCAACTAAGTCTCTTCCAGTGGTTTTTCCATACAAATGTCCTGTCTTGGCTCATGCTGCATGCAGACTTTCCTAAAAATCTCTCAAAGTTTCACAAAATGCAAACAAGAGCATCTGGCCTCAGTATGCCCCATACCTCTTGCGAAGCAGCATCAAACCTTGTACTAGTGGCAGCCAAAATCAGTCGACTGCTTAGACTCTCCCAGGCACTTACAAGCCCAGCACAAGTGGCAACCATCTGCAGGTTACTTTATAGCTCATACCAAGTGGCCTGGGACAGGGCACAGGTAATGGCTGATCTTGGCCTGCACCAGAGCCCCTCCCAAGAGGCCCTGGAACCAACACACATGGTGACCAGCTTCAGACTGCACCAGAACACCACCCAAACACCTTCACAAATGACACACTCAAAGGGCAGACTGGGCAGGCACCAGAGCCCTGGTAAAGCAAATCCTGCTCTGTAGGTTCAGCCCCTGCACAACATCTCCTCCACAGTAGTCATGGCTGGTACTCACAACCAATCAGCCTGAAGATCAGTCCCACCCATTGATAAGTAAATAGCAACCAAGCCTCAACTACAATATGAGGACACACACAACGCACATAAGGGAAACCACTGGAGCACCCAACTCAGGTGACAAGGGAGATTGTGTGACTGGGCCCCACAGGACACCCACTATATAAGGACACTCTACTAAGACCAGGAGAAATAATAGCTCTACCTAATATAGAAACAAATAGGGTGAGGTAGCCAAAATGGGGAGACAAACCTGTCCCAAATGAAAGAACAGAACAAAGTTCCAGAAAAAGAACTAAACTAAATGAACACAAGGAACATATCAGATGCAGAGTTGAGAACACTGGTTATAAGGATGCTCAATGATATCAAGAAGAACTTCAACAAAGAGATAGGAAACATAAAAAAGAACCAGTTAGAAATGAAGACTGCTACAGTTGAAATAAAGAATACATCAGAGGAACTCAACAGTAGATTAGATGAAACAGAGGATCAGGTCATCAATTTGGAAGATAAGATAGCAGAAAACACCCAATCAGAACAGCAAAAAGAAAAAATTCAAAAAAATGAGAATAGTTTAAGGGAACTCTGGGACAACATCAAGTATACCAACATTTGCATCATAGCAGTACCAGAAGGAGAAGAGAGAGAAAGCAAGGAATTGAAAATGTATTTGAAGAAATAACGATGAAAAACTTCCCTAACCTGGTGAAGGCAATAGACATACAAGCTCAGGAAGCACAGAAAGTCCCAAACAAGATGAACTCAAAGAGGCTCACATCAAAACACATCATAATTAAAATGTCAAAGGTTAAAGACAAACAGATAATCTTAAGATCAGCAAGAGAAAAGTAGTCAATTACCTACAAGGGAGCTCCCATAAGACTGTCAGCTAATTTCTCAACAGAAACTTTGTGGGCCAGAAGGGATTAGCATGAAATATTTCATGTGATGAAAAGCAAGGAGCTACAAACAAGATTACTTTACCTAGCAAAGCTATCATTTAGGATCGAAGGGCAGATACAGAACGTCCCAGACAAGAAAAAGCTAAAGGAGTTATCACCAACAATCCAGTATTACAAGAAATGTTGAAGGGACTTTATGAAGAAGAAAAAATATCAAAACTGTGAATAATAAAATGGCCATAACTATGTGTCTATCAACAGTTACTTTAAATGTAAATGGATTAAATCCTCTAATCAAAAGGTAGAGTGGCTGAATGGGTAAGAAAACAAGACCTTTACATACACTGCCTATAAGCAACTTACTTCAGATCGAAAGATACACATAGACTGAAAGCGAAGGAATGGAAAAAGATATTTCATGAAAATGGAAACAAGCAAACAAACAAAAAGCTCAGGTAGCAACACTTAGGCCAGACAAAATAGACTTAAAACAAAGGCTATCACAAGAGACAAAGAAGGACCTAATCCACTTCAGGGTATTTATCCGAAAAAACTCAAAATGGTACTTTGAGAGGATGTCTGCATCCATATATTCATTGCAGCACTGTTTACAATGGCCAAGATGTGGAGGCAGTCTCGGTGATCATCAATGGATGAATGGATAAAGAGGTGGTACATATATACAGTGGAATATTACTCATCCATAAAAAGAATGAAATCTTGCCATCTGCAACAACATGGATGGACCTAGAGAATATTGTGTGGAATAGAGTAAGACAGAGAAAGACAAATGCCATATGATTTCACTTATATGTGGAATCTAAAGAACAAAATAAACCAACAAAACAGAAATAGATTCTAGATACAGAGAACATTTTGATGGTTGCTAGATGGGAAAGGGTCGAACAGATAGGTGAAAAGGGTAAAAGGATTAAGAAGTAGAAATTGGTAGTTACAAAATAGTCATGGGGATGTAAAGTATAGCATAAGGAATATAGTGAATAATACTATAATAACTATGTATGGTGTCAGATGGATACTAGATTTATTAGGGTGATCACTTCATAAGTCATATAAATGTCTAATCCCTGAGTTGTACACTAGAAATTAATACAGTATTGTATGCCAACTATAATTGGAAAATAAAAAATATTATAAAACGTAAACATCAAATATCTAGAGATTAATTAAATTTAATCAGTTATCAACATTTAAAAATTGGGAGAGATCATGGAAAATTCAAACAAAAATATTTCTGACTTTTCTTAAAATAATTGAAAGATCTGGCAACATTGGCCTACATTCCCAGGGGGCTTGAGCTGAGCAGCAGCTGCTTCCTTAGATAGGACCTGCAATGCTGCAATTTACCAGAGACCCCCACCAGCCCTGCTTCACTCATTGGCATTACCTGCCTTATTCCTGCAGGTATCTGAGTTTGTGATTCAGGGGTAGGTGGTGTTATGGTCATTCTAGTTAGAAATGACAGAGGCTTAAATTAAGGCAGGTGTGTTAACTATATTTTCTTGTTTTTGTATTCTTGATGCTCTGGCACTGGGACCTTGCTGATTGAGGAGAGACAGCTCATCCCAGGGGTGGCCCAGAAATGTGCCTTTCATATGTAAACCAGCCAGTCCAGAGTTTATAACTGGAACCAGTGCCTCGATCTGGCTTTACACTCCAGGAAGCAATATTCCTCTGCCCTAATCAACCCAGAGTCAAGGACCAGTCAACTGGGGACAGCATCTATACCCCAGAGCCTTCTGCAATTATTCAAACTAACCAATCCCAAACATCTGCTTAGCTTTCCTGCCTTTGCCTTTTTCACAGAAACTGCAATAAAGGCTGTCATTGCCTATGCTCTCCCCTCACTCCTGCTGCCTGACCAACCTGGTGCCTCCCCATGTGGTCCTAGGCGGCATGGCATGCCTCCTTCTGTTTCTAGAGATCTGTGAATATAAACTTCCTTTCCGACAGTCCTTTTCATGTCTGTATGTGTGACCATACTGATTAAATGGAATCCTGGATACATTGTAAAACAACAGGAAAAGTGAGAGTAGAGAGGAGTCAGTGAGGACATTTTAAAGTACGTAGCATTGATAAGACTTAGCAATTGATTGGATATGGGTGAAGAAGAGGACAGAAGAAAGAGTGTAGCATTACACCCTAGTTTCTCTAGTGGCCTTTATCACACTGCATTAAAAAAAAATGTGCTTGTTCACAATTCTATCTTTTTCATGAGTTCGTAAGCTTTCTGAGGATGGACCATTGTAACCTCTGTCTTGTCCTTTACTATAAAGTGGGTACTTTTAACCAACACTATAAAAATCTGTGTCGAACAAATGAATAAATGACCAGTTTTAAAGGGGTACAATGAGAATGTAGTTCAATATGTACTGAGTGTGAGATGTCTACCAAACACAGTTTCCATAGGTAATTAGACCCATGGGTGTGGTGTTTGGGAGAGGGTTCTGGAGATAAAAGTGTAGAAGTCTCAGTGGTGAGCACACTTTTAAGGTAACGAGGAGCATGAATAGGCTGCATAATGAGAAGAAAAGATGGCTGAAGAAAAAACGCAGGGTCTTCCAGCATAGACAAAGGGGGCTTGCAAATGGGGTGGGGAGAGAAGGACAGAGAGGAGGAAATCCAGAGTCGTTTTCAGAAACCAAGGAGGTAGAGAATTAGCCTGAAAATGTTTATTGAGTTAAAGCTTGAAAAGTGGTAACAGTCACCGTGTCAAAACCGTGGAGTGGATGGGTGCAGAAATCACATCATATTAAGGAAGTAAAGAAGAAGCGATAACAAGTTTAGAAAATCCTCAAGAAGTTTACCTATGAAAGAAAGAAGAGAGAGGGGTCAGGACCCGGAGAGAGGTGTGTACTGTGTCTATATAGTGTAGAACAATACATAACAGTAAGTTTAATTATAAAACAAAAACAGCCAAAAGGGCCCTGTGACCTTATTGCCTGCTTGATTCAGAGATTGCCAGTGAGAGGATTACACTGGCAACATGGGGCCACAGCACCTCCCCAGGAAGGATGTGGGCTATGTTGCTCTCACGGGTGTAGCTATGTCTCAGCAAACCATCTTACCAGTTTCTTTATAATGAATTTCCCTCTTGGGAATTATTTTAAAAGGGATGTATGTTGTCTATTTGATGGAGTCCCTTTTCCTTGAAGTCAGTAAAACTTTTTACTGGCGTGCCACCCAGAAGGGGGTAGCTGATACTCCTAGTTTAAAAATAAGCTATTCATTCACTTAAGCTATATCATCTCTAATGCCCACAACAATCTTTAAAAATAGATATTATCTTCATTTTGCAAATGAGGAAACAGCTGAGAAATGTGAAGGAAGTTTTCTAAAGCTTTGGAATTGAACCCAGGTCAATTGGGGATTTGAACCCAGGTCCTCTGGTTCCAAGTCCCATAGTCTTTCCATTACACCCTATGATGTACATGAAACTCCCTATTACTTGCCCTATAAAACCTCTTTTAAGTGAAGGTTTCTTTATAGTCTTTGTCATCAACTTACTCATGAAGATATATATACAACACTTCAGAAAATGACTGCTTTATTTTTATACTTCACCTCTGGTAGCATACACATTTAGTAGGAAACAGAGGAAACAGAAAAACAGAAACCAAGTTCTTCTTTTCAAAATCTCATAATCACACAATTAGAAGATTTCTATTACTTATATCACATTGCATAAGACATCTTTTTTTCTTGAGGCTTTCTCTATATCAAGACACTTAGTGAGATGCACAAATTACCACTATATATAATATAAAAGTAGAGATAAATTTTATAATTTGTAATTTATCTCCACTTTTTACCAATCCAAACTCATCCAAATTTCAGATTAGTTTTAGATATTATACATGTATTCCCTTGGGCAAAAATCTGTTGCTGAAGACTGTCAGATTGCAGGAAATAAAAGTTCGTTTCTTTATTCCCAATTACTCTTCATAAGTCACTTCTGGTAAATCCCCCATTTCTCACTTCTCTAAAAACATGTGTTTTGAATGGTAACATATAGCTATTTCACTCTAATCACTGTGTTTTTTAGTAGGTATTACTACTTAATATCTCTTAGAGCAGAAGCAGATTATGCTCTAATCATCATGGGTTATATTGTATTTTGAGGTAAATTATGACTATATATATTTTTAACTTTACATTTTTTACCACTTCTCTTTTTAGGTCTTATAATGTGAATAATCTAATAGATGACTTAAAATTTTTGTACAAAGTTGCCGGTGCTGATGGAAAAGGCATTACCTTCATCTTTACTGACAATGAAATAAAAGATGAGGCATTTCTCGAATATCTTAACAACCTGCTATCTTCAGGGGAGGTAGGTCTCAAAAGTGGAGAAAAAGCTTATATTTAGAAAATGTAAATTATATTTGGGTAGAAAAAGCAGCAACCGTTTGGCAACCTTCAGCAAGAGAGGTCATTTAGCACATGTTTTTCATTTTAGAGATGATTAATTTCTAAAATGATATGAGATTTGGTAAATTTTTTGAAGTTTCTGTCAAATTAATGCTGCCTACTTCTAGATTTTTTTTGTGTGTGCTTTGTCTCATGTTAAATTTGATGGCTAATTTTTCTCTTCAATCTTTAATTTGATCCTATAACTTATTTTAGGAGGAACAAAGTTTATCTATCTATCTATCTATCCATCCATCCATCCATCCATCCATCCATCTATCCATCCATCCATCCATCCATCTATCGAGTAGTCAGGAGTATAGACGGGTTGAAAAAGTTCCACTAGCTGTATGTCAATGTTAGTGTCACCACTTCTGATACCACTTACCAGCACTTTCATGATCACTCATGTGCTTGGACTCATGGGATTCAGCATATACTTGTAATCCCAACTAAGATTCATTAAAGCAACACAGTAAGGATTCACAGCCAGATCAGTAAAGAAAAAGACACATCAGGTGGAATCTGGAGAAATCCATGTGCAGGCTTCCTGCATTCTCACCAAAGGGGCCATACAGAATGTGGTTTTCCCCCAGTAGTGAAGCACCATAACACATACACTTTGTTTCTGTTCCAGGGAAGTCTGTTTGAGGTTCAGAGTCCAGCGGTTTTATTGGGAGGCTGGCCATGTACTCCCTGCCTAGCCACAACTGCCAAAATTCCAGACTCCCAGAGGAATGCAGATGTACAACATATATCCCAATGTTTGTATAAATAGTCTAGGCACACTGGAACAACCTTATAAATTAGCAATGGAAAAGGCATTCCAAAAGCCGAGTTCCCAGATGCCAGCCAACCATACTTTTCTCAAAATCAGGCTTCCTGTGTTAATTCTTCCCTGCACAATGGTGTCTATGGGTGCTTATTGGTGCATGAGATGGTTAACTACATTGGAGCCAGAATTGAGACTGACTATATGTTAGAAAAGAGAGGACATCACAGGACATTTTGAATAGATGATTGGAATGGTAGAGAGATAGCTTTTTAGTGATAGCTATTTGGGCAAAAGGAAACATAATTTGCTCCTAATTTAATTGCTCAATCTGCTCAATAAATTCTAAATCCAGCAAAAACTATTCTACAATTTAGGCAAAATAACTCCAAAGATGATTAAAATAAACAGAATATTATACTCCTTAAAAACATATTTAACACACAAAAAGCAGTCAAAGATGAATATGAAACATAAAGAAAAAAACAGTAAAGTGGTAAATGTAAATTTCACCATTAATATAAAATATTAAATATAAATGACCTGAGATGTCATCAAAATAGTGGAGTGAGGTAAGCCTCTGTAAATCTTCCCTGGAATTTACAACTAATCGAACAGCTATAACTCCACAAAGGACACCCTGCACAGCACACAAGCAAGACTAAGAGTCCCACTACTGAATTCACCTAAAGGTCCGCGAATCACACGAGTGGGGGAGGAGGGAAGGGAGAAGTGCAGAGACAGAGCCGCGCGGGCTCAGAACGCAGACCTAGCTCAGTGCTCCAAGCTTGCTGCATTCTGGAACTACCGCAGCTGCAGGAGAGGAAAGAACTCGGACTGCTTAGGTCTCCATTATGGCCCACAGGACTGAGGGGACAGCATATAACATGGCTGAACCCAATGCTTACAGCAGAGACCTCGGAGAAAAGACTGAGGGAAGAAGGCTGAAAACGGTGGTTTAAGCCCTCACTGCTGAGCAGAGAACGGAAGCCTTAGGTACTGAGACTAGCCGCCCACTCCCCACCCTCACAGAGCTCGCCCCGACCCGCCCAGCCCAGTGCTAGAAGCTGAACAGTAGCAGTGTCAGATCAAAAGAACAGAATATTTGCTGCTCTGAGAACTGTGGACCACAGACACAGATTCGCAGCCCAACTAGTTCCAGCAAAGGAGAGGGAGCTGTAGAAGCAGGACCGGCTGTGGTGGTGGTCGCCACCATTGCTCTGGGCCACCTATCAGGACTCACCCTGCACCTGACCCCACCTATCTGGGCGGATCCCTGCAGGAGTAAACAGAACTGCTGAAACTCACGGGCTCTGAATCTGGTGCAGGAAAAGCTTTGGAACTTCAAAAGCTCTCCGAATACCCACGCAGACACTGCGCCCTGTGACCCAGGAGAACTATTAACAGAGGAGAAGCCTGTCTCCCAGGGAATCCCCCCATTGTGTGAGAAGCTGGAATAGTGCAGAGAAAACATAGCACTACAGTGCGAGAGAGAAAAAAAGGCTGCAGTCGGAGAGAAAATAAAACATTCTACCAACAAGTACTGGAAAACAAAAGAAAAACCTCTTCCTATCAACCTGTTGCAGAAGCCACTCCTATAGATGTCTAGGAAGAGAAATAATAAATCAGTAATTGCCATGAATAACGAAGGGAACAAGACAGCTCAGAAAGAAAGTGAAAAGTCTCCAGAAAAGGAACTTGAAGATATGGAAATACGTGATTTAAATGATAGAAAATTCAAGATTGCAGTTCTGAAAAAACTCAATGAGATGCAAGAAATCACAGAAAGGCAGATTAATGAATTTCGAAACACAAACAAAGAACAACATGAGCATTTTACGAATGAGATTGAAATTTTAAAAAAAGAACTAAATAGAATTTATGGTGATTAAGAACTCAGTAGAAGAAATGCAGAATGAAATAGCCAGCTGAGGTAGTAGAAGTGACCAAATGGAGGAAAGAATCAGTGACATCAAAGATAGAAACCTGGAAATGACACGGATGGAAGAAGAAAGAGACTTGAGACTTAAAAGAAATGAAAAAACTCTACAAGAACTTTCTGACTCCATCAGAAAGAGCAATGTAAGAATAATGGGCATACCAGAAGGAGAAGACAGAGAGAATGGTACAGAGAATATATTCAAACAAATTGTCGATGAGAACTTCCCAAACTTGTGGACAGAACTGGATCCTTGAATCCAAGAAGCAAATAGAACACCTAATTATCTCAATCCCAACAGTCCTTCTCCAAGGCACATCGTATTGAAGCTGTCTGAAATCAGCAACAAAGAAAGAATCCGCAAGGCAGCCAGGGAAGAGAAGACAGTAACTTACAAAGGAAAGCCCATTAGATTATCATCAGATTTTTCAGCAGAAACTCTACAAGCCAGGAGGGAGTAGACCCACATATTCAAACTATTGAAAGAGAGAAATTATGAGCCAAGAATAATATATCCAGCAAAGATATGCTTAAGATATGAAGGAGGACATACAGAAGCTGAGGGAATTATCTAATACACGACCTGCACTACAAGAAATACTAACGGAGGCTATTCGACCACCATCAACAGGGACAATTTGTGGCAACATAAAAATAATGTGACAAAGACCTGGTTCTTTGAAAAGATTAACAAATTTTTTTTGAAATTGGATATCAACTGCAAAACGAAAGCAGGAAAAAACATAAATACATGGAGATTGAACAACATACTTTTAAAGAACGACCAGGTCAAAGAAGAAATTAGAGGAGAGCTCAAAAGATACATAGAAACAAATGACAATGAAAATACATCCTACCAAAATTTTTGGGATGCAGCGAAAGCTGTTTTAAGAGGGAAATTTATATCATTACAGGCCTATCTCAAGAAACAAGAAAAATTCCCAAATAAATAACCTCACATTACACCTTAAAGAACTAGAAAAAGAAAAACAAATGAAACCCAAGGTCAGCAGAAGAAAGGAAATAACAAAAATCAGAGTAGAACTAAATGAAATAGACAACAAAAAGACAATAGAAAAAATAAGAAATGGAAAGACATTCCGTGCACATGGATTGGAAGAATCAACATAGTTAAAATGGCCATATTACCCAAAGCAGTATACAGATTTAATGCAATCCCCATCAAAATCCCAATGGCATTTTTTAAAGAAATAGAACAAAAAAATCATCAGATTTGTTTGGAACCACAAAAGACCCCGAATAGCCAAAGCAATCTTAAGAAAAAAGAACAATACAGGAGGTATCACACTCCCTGACTTTAGCTTGTACTACGGGGCTACAATAATCAAAACAGCTTGGTATTGGCAGAGAAACAGACACATAGACCAATGGAATAGAATTGAGAACCCAGAAATAAAACCACATAAATATGGACAGATAATTTTTGACAAAAAAGCCAGAAACATACAATGGAGGAAAGACAGCCTCTTCAATAAATGGTGTTGGCAGAATTGGATAGCCACGAGGAAAAGAATGAAACTGGACTGCTATCTGTCACCATGTACCAAAATTAATTCAAAATGGATCAAAGACTTAAGCATAAGACCTGACACAATAAACTGCATCGAAGAAAACATAGGTACTAAATATGGACCTTGGGTTCAAAGAGCATTTTATGAATTTGACTCTAAAGGCAAGGGAAGTAAAAGCTAAAATAAACGAATGGGACTACATCAAACTTAAAAGCTTCTGCACAGCAAAAGAAACCATCGACAAAATAAAGAGGCAACCAACTGAATGGGAGAAGATTGTTGCAAACGGTGCCTCCGATAAGGGGCTAATATCAAAAGTATACAAAGAATTCATGCAACTCAACAACAACAACAACTAAAAAAACAACCCAATTGAAAAATGGGGAGAGGACCTGAAGAGACATTTCTCCAAAGAGGACATACAAATGGCAAATAGACATTATGAAAAAATGCTCAACATCACTAATCATCAGAGAAAGGCAAAGAAAAACCACAATGAGATATCACTTCACCCCTGTCAGAATGGCTACCATCAACAAGACAAATAGTAACAAGTGTTGGAGAGGCTGTGGAGAAAAAGGAACCCTCATGCACTGTTAGTGGGAATGCAGACTGGTGCAGCCGCTATGGAAGGTAGTTTGGAGGTTCCTCAAAAAATTACAAATAGAATTACCATATGACCCAGCAATCCCTCTCCTGGGTATCTACCAAAAAAATCTGAAAACATTTATACATAAAGACACGTGTGCTCCAATGTTCATTGCAGCTTTATTTACCGTGGCCAAGACATGGAAACAACCAAAATGTCCTTCGATAGATGAATGGATAAAGAAGTTGTGGTATATATACACAATGGAATACTATTCGGCGTTAAGGAAAGATGATATAGGAGCATTTGTGACAACATGGATGGATCTTGAGAGTATAATGCTAAGTGAAATAAGTCAGACAGAAAAAGCAGAGAACCATATGATTTCACTGATATGTGGTATATAAACCAAAAACAACAAAAGAGCAAGACAAACAAGTGAAGAAACAAAAACTCACAGACACAGACAATAGTTTTGTGGTTACCAGAGGGTAAAGTGGGGGGTGGGAGATGAGGGTAAGGGGGATCAAATATATAGTGATGGAAGGAGAACTGACTCTGGGTGGGTGGTGAACACACAACGGGATTTATAGACGATGTAATACAGAATTGTACACCTGGAATCTTTGTAATTTTACTAACAATTGTCACCCCAATAAACTTAAATATATATATAAATGACCTACAGGTGGGTACTAGACTAGTCAGGGTGGATCACTTCATAAATTGTATCAATGTGTAACCATATGCTGGACACCTGAAATTAATATAAAATAATATTGAACATCAACTACAACTGAAAAATTTAAAAAGTGTGAAAAGGTGAAGGGAAATAAGAGATTCAATGTTCCAGGTATAAAACAAGTAAGTCATCTGGATGTAACGTACAGCATAGGGAATATAGTTAATAATATTGTGATAGCGTGGTACGGTGTCAGATGGTTGCTGGATTTATCATGGTGATCACTTTCCTAGGTAAAGAAAGGTTGAATAACTGTGGTCTATACCTGAAACTAATATAATATTGTATGTTAGCTGTATTTTAATAAAAATCTTTTTAAAAAAGTAAATAAAATACAGAACACTTTCTTGTCTAATCTTCAAAGATTTCAAATTTGTTTGCTCGGGATGAGATGGATGAAATCACCCAAGGGCTGATATCAGTGATGAAGAAGGAGCTGCCTCGCCATCCTCCTACCTTTGATAATCTGTATGAGTATTTCATTTCAAGGTCACGGAAGAACTTGCATGTTGTTCTCTGCTTCTCTCCAGTGAGTTTTTATTTTGTGTCTATGTAGGAGGAGTTACTTATTTAAACATATTTATATAGTTTGTTAACCTTCTCTGAAATTCTCAGAAACTGAAATGATATGCGTACGTTACATTGAAATAAAATTAACCCTTTACTACCATTAATCCCCACTGACTGAAATCTCATACCAAAGTATAATAATTTAACATATCCATCTTATTCGAAATTATTGTTTAGCCTACTCTTTTATTAATTACTTAGAGACACAGATTTGAGTTGTAAGGGATTTGGTTATATAATCTTGTCCAGCTCTCCCTGCAATCTAGACATACCAGCTAGTGTGTCCCTATGTACATTTGATTATCTGTAGCTCACTGTGCTGTCCATATAGTGGCCAGTAGACATGTATGGCCATTTAAATTTTAATTAATTAAAATTAAGTAAAAATAAAATTTCTCAGTCCCAGTAGCTCCATTTCAAGTGCTCAACTACTACATCTGGCTGGTCGCTAGCATACTGGAAAACACATATGGAGAGGGTTTCCATCATCACAGAAATTTCTATTGGTCAGGTCTGCCCTTGAGGGGAGGGGGTGGGCTCACTAACTTACAAGGTAGCTGCATAATTTTCAGATTGTCTAATAGCCAGAAAGTTCTTCTTTATAATCAATAGAAATTTGTGTCTCTGTCTTTCCTCCTGTGATTCTGTTTCAGTTATATAAATTGAACCCAACCCCTCTCCCACATACAGCTCCTCACGTATCTGGAGAAGGTTTTTGCAGACTTACAAAATGGTTTCCTTTTTAGACGAAACACCTCCTGGTCCTGCTGCTATTCTCACTTGCTCTCATGTCCAGGACTTTCACTTTCCTGGTCATTTCTGTCTACATGAGTTCTAGTCTGTCAGTTTCCTCTTAAGAGGTAGCTTCTAGAATTGAATCCAAGAATGCAGAAGTAGTCTTAGGACAGAGAAGAGTGTAGAAATATTACCTCCCTTCATCTGGATATTTAATTTACTTATTAATACAGCCCGAGATATTTTTTTTAATTGTGATGTTACATCGCTGTCTCAGAATGCATAAACCTCTCTCCAGCCTACTTGTAAATCGATTTGTGTTTCTAATGCTTTCTGACTTTTCTGTCCACAGGTTGGTGAAAAGTTCCGCGCCCGTTCTTTGAAATTTCCTGGCCTGATATCAGGTTGCACTATGGACTGGTTCAGTCGTTGGCCTAAGGAGGCTCTGGTGGCTGTGGCCTCCTATTTCCTTTCAGGCTATAGTATTGTCTGCTCTAATGAGACTAAAAGGCAAGTGGTAGAAACAATGGGCCTCTTCCATGACATGGTTTCAGAGAGCTGTGAAAGTTATTTCCAAAGGTAAGTGACATTGCGTAAGCATGACAACTACAGAACCACAGTTTACTCCAAAGAAGAATTAAATTGCACATCCAGTAAAAAAAACAACTCTTCGTATTGAACACGAAGTCAGCTGCACGTATATTTTTTCTTGCTTTGATTTTGTGGTGATTAGGTATTGAAAACATTATAAATAAATGAGATTTAAAAATTAATCAGTGTCTATACTTAAGCACCTCTTTCCCTTCAGGCCTCAAAGTAACACATGTTTAATGGATCACTTAATTTCATTTACTTAATTTTTTTTGAGAATGACTGAACTAATTCATTATAAACTGTTTAAAATTAGTTTCTCATCCAAATGCATTTTTTTGTGTGTGAAATGCATTTATTTTGATTAAAGAAATACACTGTTTTAAAGTTTCTTTACTGCCTTCTGTTAAGGGTATATTTAGGTTTTGTGTTTGCCTCAGTCTTATCAAGTCATGCATGTTTGACCTTGTTTTTATGCCAAATAATTATGAAACAAAATTTTAATTGACTATAGGACAGTCCACTCACTAAAAGCAGCAATGGTGTTCATATGTGAAAGCCGGTGTCAGCAGTTCGAAAATACAACTTTTTCCCCCCAAAAGCATGATAGTTACTGTGTATAGTTGACATGAATAGTGGAGCCAAGGTGGATTTCTGGAACAATAGGCTTCTCCCTTAGGGTTAGTGGATGGACTTCAGAGGGTGCTGAACCTGCCCAAAGGACTCTGCCTAATTTTCTGCAGAGAGAGTCTGGGTAACACTTTAATTGATTTTCCAGGGGTCCCTATCTCACAAAAGTGTTTATCCTGGACCATTTTCTTTACCTAACACCATACCCAAACCACCCCTCTTGAATAGTTCAAGATAATCTCCTGGATATTCTTGGTGAATTCGTGAATATTAATTATTACTATTAGGAAGATTTTCTTTCTACTTCAGTTGAATTCCTTTTGCTACCATCACCTTTGGAAAGAAATTTTTACCTCTGTAAAGCCGCAAAAACCTGGGTCTTTATTTTCAAAAAATTTGGTGTATTTTTTCAAATTTTTCATGTCCTCTTAGGTTGTAGAAATTTATTCTGAATATAATATTTATATAACACTTTAATAATAGTCACATACATGCCCAAGTCCTTAATATTTTTAATGTTAGCAGTCTTCAGAACTCCAAAACTGAAATATTAATATGAGGTAAAATGACTTTAATAGTATGTGAGGAGCTCTTTTACTTGAGATTTTCCTGTATATAATTATTTAATTTATTTATTTTTATTGCTAGATATAATTACTGTAATAAAGGCCATAGTGAGTTAAATGTTTGAATCAAATGTGGCTGCCTTGATTTTAAGGACGATCCAGGGTGTCATGGGGAGACCAGTTTTCACCTCAGTGAGCCCAGCTGGTTCCTACTTGAATGAAAGCAGATCATAGTACGAATTCACTTCACTTAGCCCTAATAGTTATATAGAACCTTACAGTTTACAAAGTGTTTTTACATACTCCATTTGTGTATTTTTTGTCTTCACAAAATTCTGGCAGGTATAAAGCAGTGATTCTTTTCTCAGTTTTCCAGATGAGGAAACAGAAGCCCTGAGTGGGGTAAGGGTGGAGTCGAAGACCCCTAAGAGGTCAAAGCTTCAGATATTTAGTGTTCTTTCTACATCACCTCTAGGGAAGTCATTCACAATTCCTGCCCTCCCACTGTGACTCAGGCTCTGGAGTGACACTGATTTCCCAGTGGGAAGAGCATATGTTCTGACATTGTAGCACACCAGAATGACAAAGACGAAGACCATTTTTCTGTTCTGCTTTCAGATACCGTCGGAGAGCGCACGTGACTCCCAAATCTTATCTCTCATTTGTTAATGGTTATAAAAACATTTATGCTGAAAAGGTGAAATATATTAATGGACAAGCTGAACGTATGAATATTGGTAAGCAGAATGGAATTTCTTTTAAGGGCTCATTTGATATAAATTCCAATATTTTGTTTGGTGGGTATTGCTGTGTTTGAACATGAAATACTAACTTTATTGTTAGTAATAGATTATTTTGAAGGAATGTTCTTAAGGGTCTCTTGACCTGTCAAGAAACTCAGGGCAGAAGAAAATCTAAGCAGAGGGGGCTTGTTTTCTTTCTAGAACCATTTCTCCCTGTCCTTTGAACTCTGGGCCTACCCTGTTGAGCTGCCACAGGCACAGGCACAGGCACAGAGCTGCTGCTTGCAGATGGGGAAAACCAGCTCTTGGGAACTGACCACAATTTCATTTTTTGGTTGCATTAATTACAGTTTCCCTCCATTTGTATTCACTTTACCATGTTAATGCTTCTCGAACTTCTAACAAAGGAAAAGGCACAACAGAAACAAATGCAAACAAATAAAAGCAAGAAGAGCTTCTCCGAGCAATGGTTTTCTGAGTGTGCGGCATATGTAATACAAGTAGGAAAAGTAGAAATTAGAATAGATTATATATCTAGAAACCATTTGGCCCCAAACACCTAGTGCTTTCTTTTCATTTCTCCTACACAAAACTTGGTCACATAGCATAACTGAGCTCCAAGATCGGTGAAATTACGGTGATGATGGATACATAGTGAAAGAAACTTTCTGTTGTTCTTTCATGACTCACCTCCTTGCAGCTTTTCTACGGGATGGTCCAGAATCGTTGGTGTGCTGAAGCTACTTTTTTCTACTGACTCCTGAAAACTGATTGTTACATTTGGGAATTTTATGATCTGGTTGCTAAACAGTCTTTATTAAAAATGAAATCACATAAACTTACAATTAAATAAATATTTAAAATGAAGGCAATAAATACCCCAAACTTAACATTTTTTAGTTATTTTTACTCTGTTTTACTATTATTAATATTCTTGACGTTATTTTCATTCTATCTGTATGGTAGAAATATTATATAATGGTGTGCTACTGAGAATCTCTTGGTAGCGTGAAATCAGCCATGGTGGGGGTAGTTACACCATGGAAATTGGCAAACACATAAATGAGTGCTTCCTCTTCCCCCTCAAGAGACCAGATGCCAAACATTTACCAAAACACCTCTGTCTAGAACCCACTTGAAGGTGAGAAATTCAGTTACTTGTTTTGCTCTACAATACTGAAAATCACAGAGCCAGTTGCACAGGCTTTAGCAGTTATTTTCATATTTATAGCAAGAGAATGACAAAAATGTTAACAGATCATGTGTATTGTTTGCCATCTCAGCTGCTATATGATTCAAAGGCAAAAAATGATAGTTACAAAGTGTTTGCAAAGCCAAGGGGAGCATAAATTTGTCAACTAAGTTCCTTGACTAAGTTAATGTTACTCAGTATGGCACCAGGACTTTCCCTTAAATGTATCTTGATCATATTCTTCAATCAGAGCGATTTTCTTCACCCCCTTCCTGAAACTCTTAGAAATATGGTCAGTATTATTGTTCCCAATATATATGTATTTTTAAAACTTTGTCCATAAATAGTTTGCATTTGTTGTAGTACTTATACAATATCTTATAAGTAGCAAATATTGAATAAATATTTGATGAAGGGATATTCATTTACTCATTAAGAGTGTATGTATGTGTGTGTTTATAAAGGTCTTGATAAGCTTATGGAGGCAAGTGAATCCGTTGCAAAACTCTCTCAGGATCTTGCAGTAAAAGAGAAGGAATTGGCAGTGGCTTCCGTGAAAGCAGATGAAGTGAGTTTGCATTGATTTTATCACTAATAGTGAGGAACATTTTCCCATATTAAAAAAAAAAAAAGCATTTAAAAATGTTACTAAGAAGTAAGTGGTATAAATGTACAGACTATTTCAATAACATAATGTTTACAAAGACCATTAGATATTTCTGTTTAACTCATACCAAGACATGAATAAACTATTATATTCTCCACCTGGTGTAAGACTATTCTTTCTTCACTGACTTTGTCTCTCTTGTTCTCTGTCATCTGTTTATGAAATTTCTGCTTGACTAAAGGTTATATTTGGTCTTCTTGTTAAGGTCTCTGCGTGCTATAGGTGTATAGATGGCCCAACTGTCATCTGAAGTTTGTGCCAAGCAGGAAAAAGAATAAGAAAAAGAGCTGGTAGAGTTAAAAAAAAAAAAAAAAAAGATACTGCTCCCAACGTGGTAGGGATATATGTGTGCGGCTCCTTTATCTCTGACCCCACCAGTCTCAGACTGCTTTCAGCTTCCACTTACTGAAAGTTGGTGAAGAATAGATGCTTAAGTCTTGACCCTTAACCAGTTGCGGAAATGAGTGAGGATAGGCACTTTAAAAATATGAGCTGTTTTTCTTGTTGTTACATGAGGCTTAATTGGTTTCTGACGTTATCCTATTACATGTACTTGAATTGTTTCAACTTTCTAGAAATTATGTAGAGTAGAAATAGCATTTTTCTGAAAACTTAAAATATTTACTTATATTATTCTAAACCCAAGGAAAGCTTAGGAAATAGCAGACTGCCAGAAATTGCTCAAAGAAGTTACTTTAATACGCCTTAAAATACAGATGACTTAGTTGGGGAATAAATTTGCTCTTATTAATGTTTTATATTATATTGAATCAATATTCTCTCACTACTCAATTCTATAAATTTTGTTCAAAGGTTTCTATTTGCTCTCATGTGTTTCCTCAATTTAACAGGTATTAGCAGAAGTCACAGTAAGTGCTCAAGCTTCAGCCAAAGTAAAAAATGAAGTGCAGGAGGTGAAAGACAAAGCCCAAAAAATTGTGGATGAAATTGACAATGAAAAAGTAAAAGCTGAGACCAAACTGGAGGCGGCTAAACCTGCACTGGAAGAAGCAGAAGCAGCCCTGAATGTGAGTAGTGTATTATTATCCCTTCCCACACGAGTCCTGGCAGGCACCATGTTTCATTACATGTAATCAGAAAACTGAACTGAATTCTTTTTGTTTTTGTTTTTGCTGTAAGACATTGTGTATTAATAAAGGATGTATTTGTTGGTTCCAATATATGTTTCCCTGAAACAATAAAAAGCTGTACCTATTTTGAACATAATTATATTAGAAAGGCTACATTACAGATGAGGTAAATGTGAGGCAAATTTTATCCCAAAAGACAAAAGTAATTATTCCACAAATAGCAATTCATTAAAGGTATATAAATTCAGGTATCAAACTGTAAAGTACATTGTTGTACCCCAACTTATGGGATATCCAGGCTTAAAGAAGCCTCAAACTTTAGAGCTATTATTAATTAACATATTAAAGGTTTAACAGTCAAGTTGTAGTTAGAATATCTCCACATATATGTACTATGTATACCTCTTAATTTTTAAAGATTTTTATTAAAATATAGCTAACATACGATATTATATTAGCTTCAGGTGTACACCATAGTTATTCAACATTTATATACCTAAAGAAGTGATCACCAAGATGAATCCAATAACCACCTGACACCATACCACGATAGCACAATATTATTGACTATATTCCCTATGCTGTGTGTTACATCCCCATGGCTTACTTGTTTTATACCGTGTTTCCCCGAAAATAACACCTAGCTGGACAATCAACTCTAATGCCTCTTTTGGAACAAAAATTAATATAAGACCCAGTATTATATTGTATTATATTATACCTGGTATTATATTATATTACATTATACCCCGTCTTATATTATAGTAAAATAAGACTGGGTCTTATATTAGTTTTTGCTCCAAAAGACTCATTAGTGCTGATTGTCCGGCTAGGTCTTATTTTCAGGGAAACACAGTACCTGGAAATTAGATCCTCTTATTCCCCCTCTTCTTCCCACCCCCCCTTTTAAAATTTTTCAATTACAGTTGATATTCAATATTATTTTATATTAATTTCAGATGTACAGCATAGTGGTTAGACATTTATATACTTTAATAAATGATCCCTGACTAGCCCAGTATAGTACCCCCTTGGAACTATACACAGTTATTACCATATTATTGACTATATTCCCTATACTTTACATTCCCGTGACTATTTTGTAACTACTGATTTGTACTTCTTAATCCCTTCACTATTTTCATGCTGGCCCCAAACCCCCTACTATCTATCACCCCAATAAATCTAGTACCCATCTGGCACCATATGTAGTTATTACAATATTATCAACTATATTCCTTATGCTATAACCTACATCCCAATGAAAACTTTCTAACAACCCATTTGTACTTCTTAATCCCTTCCGCATTTTCACCCACTGCCCATCTAGCAGCCATCAAAATGTTCTCTGTGTCTGTGAGTTTGTTTCTGTTTTGCATGTTTATTTTGTTCTTTACATCCCACATATAAGAGAAATCACATTGCACCTGTCTGTCTCTGTCTGACATGCTCCATTCAACAGAATACCCTTCAGGTCCACCCATGCTGCCAGAGATGGCAAGATCTCATTCCCTTCCATGACTGAGCAATATTCCATTGTATATATGTACCACCTCCTCTTTATCCATTTATCCATTGGCAGACACCCAGGCTGCCCTCACCTCTTTGGCCATTGTGAAAAATTCTTCAACGAACATATGGATGCTCATGTCCCTTTGAAGTAGCATTTTGGGTTTCTTTAGATAAATACCCTGAAGTGGGATTACTGGGTCCTTCTTGGACTCTTGTTATAGCCTTTGTTTTAAAATCTATTTTGTCTAGTATAGCTATTGCTACTGCAGCTATTTTGTTGTTGTTTCTATTTTTGTGAAACACCTTTTTCATCCCTTTATGTTCAGTCCTTGTGTGTCTTTCGATCTGAACTGAGTCTCTTGTAGATAGTATATGTAAGGGTCTTGTTTTCTTATCCTTTCAGCTACCCTATATCCTTTCATTGGAGCATTTACTACATTTATATTGAAATCAATTGTTTATAGATATGTAGTTATTGCCACTTTATTATTCATATTTTTGGGTTAGTTGTGTTTTATTTTTTTGGTGTGTGTGTGTGTGTGTGTGTGTTTAAGATTTTATTGGGGAAGGGGAACAGGACTTTATTGGGGAACAGTGTGTACTTCCAAGACTTTTTTTTTCCAAGTCAAGTTGTTGTCCTTTCAATCTTAGTTGTGGAGGGTGCTGTTCAGCTTCAAGTTGTTGTCCTTTCAGTCTTAGTTATGGAGGGCAAGCTCAGCTCCATGTCTAGTTGCCATTGCTAGTTGCAGGGGTCGCAGCCCACCATCCCTTGCGGGAGTGAAATCAGCAACCTTTTGGTTGAGAGAACACCCTCCAACCAACTGAGCCATCCAGGAGCTCAGCAGCAGCTCAGCTTAAGTTGCCGTGTTCAATCTTACTTGCAGGGGGCGCTGCCCACCATCCCTTGCGGGACTCAAGGAATCAAACTGGCAACCTTGTGGTTTAGAGCCGGTGCTTTAACCAACTGAGCCATCCAGGAGGCAGCTCAGCTCAAGGTGCTGTGTTCAATCTTAGTTGCAGGGGGCAAAGCCCACCATCCCTTGCGGGACTCGAGGAGTTGAACCAGCAACCTTGTGGTTGAGAGCCCACTGGCCCATGTGGGAATTGAACTGGCAGCCTTCGGAGTTAGGAGCATGGAGCTCCGACCGCCTGAGCCACCAGGCTGTCCCCGTGTTTGTTTTTGTTTTTTTGTTTTTATTTATTTATTTATTTTTTTGTCTTAAAGAAGTCCCTGTAACAATTCTTGTAGTACTGGTTTGGTGGTGATGAACTTTAGCATTTTCTTGTGTGGGGATCTCTTTATCTGTTCTTCAATTCTAAATGATGGCCTTGTTGGGTAGAGTAATCTTGGTTGCTGGTCCTTTCTTTTCCTCACTTTGAATATTTCCTGTGAATCCCTTCTGACCTGCAAAATTTCTGTTGAGAAATCAGCTGACACTCTTATGGCAGCTTCCGTGTAGGTAACTAACTTCCTTTCTCTTGCTGCTGTTAAGATTGTCACTTTGTGTTTAACATTTGGTATAATTTTTTTTTTGGTATTTTAATTATGTGTCTTAGTGTGAGCCTCTTCAGGTTCATATTGTTTGGGACTCTCTGCACTTCCTGGGTTTGTATTGTGTATTTCTTTTCTTTGCCTGGATAGAGAAGTTTTCTGTCATTATTTCTTCAAATACAATTTCAATACTTTGCTCTGTCTCTTTTCTTTCTGGTACCCCTATGATGCAAATGTTGGTACGCTTGATATTGTCCCAGAGGCCCCTTAAACTGTCCCATTTTTTTTTCTTGGATTCTTTTTGCTTTTTGCTTTTCTGATTGGGTGTTCTCTGCTACCTTGTTTTCTAAATCGCTGATGCGATTTTCTGCTTCATCAAATCTACCATTGAATCCCTCTAATGCAGTCTTCATTTCAATTGTTGTAATCTTAATTTCATATGGTTGTTTTTTATGTTTTCTATCTGCATTTTTATGTTTCCTATCTCTTTATTGAAGTTCTCCCTGAGGTCACCGAGCATCCTTATACCAATGTTCTGAACACTGCATTTGATAGATTACTTGTCTCTATTTTGTTTAGTTCTTTTTCTGGAGCTTTGTTCAGTTCTTTCATTTGGGACATGTTTCTTTGTCTTCCCATTTTGGCTGCCTCACTGTGTTTGTTTCTATGTATTAGGTTGGTCTGCTATGTCTCCCAGTCTTAGTAGAGGGGACTTATGTTGTAGGTGTCCTTGGGGCTCAGTGGTACAGTCTTCCTAAACACCTCAGCCAGGTGCTCCAGGAGTATCCCTTGTATGGATTGCATGCACCCTCCTGGGTAGTTGAGCCTTTGTTGCTGTTTGCACATCAGTGGGAGGGATTGATCCTCTAGCTGATTGGTTGGTTGTGAGGACTGGCTGTGACTACAGTGGAGAAGCTGTTGTGTAGGGACCCTGTGGAGCAGGATTCACTTTAGCAGGCTCTGGTGCCTGGAAGGGGCCTCACTGGAGGTCAGGTTCAGCTGTAGCCTGTGCCCCGCCTGGGCCCATCTGTCATGAGCCACAAAAGCCATCTGCAGATGGCCTCCACTCATGCTGGGCTTGGAGGTGCCTTGAGAGGCCAACCCATGAACTGAGGCCAGCTGTGGCTAGTGTGAGGCTTAGCACTGTTTAGCAAGAGTTACGGGACATGCTGAAGATAGGTGCTGCTTGTTTGGGTTTTGTGAACCTTTGAGAGATTTTAAGAAATTCTGCAACATGAGCCAAGATAGGTCATTTGCACTGGAAGTGGCTTGGGTGTGCCCAAAAGTTGGGCAGGGTGGAGTCTCAGGGAATCATCAGGGTGGGGTGAAGGAACAATGTTAGCCAGGTTGATGGACATTCAGATATTGTGGCTGCCTGCATTTGCACACCAGGAGGGGTGAGGACTCAATGAAGAATCAATGGTTTCTGCATTCACAGGTGAATATTACCAAACATTCAAAGAAGAATTAACACCTACTTTTCTCTATTTCAAAAACTTCAAGAGGAGGGAATGCTCCCAAGCTCATTTTATGAGGCCACCATTACCCTGATTCTACAACCAGACAAAGACATTACCAAAAAAAGAAAACTATAGGCCCATATCCCTGATGAACATGGATGCAAAAATTCTCAACAAAATATTAGCAAACCGAATTCAGCAATACATTAAAATGATCATCCACCACGATCAAGTGGAGTTTATTACTGGTATTCAAGTTGCTTCAATATCCACATATCAATTAATGTGATACATCACATAAACAAAATGAAAGGTAAAAATCATGTGATCATGTCAAGATGCAGAAAAAGCATTAGGGTTAGGTTTGTATTTTGGTTAAGTTTAAGATGGTTACTACACTTATTGGGGGAATCACTTCATAAATTTTGTAAATGTCTAACCACTGTGCTTGTCACCTGAAACTAATATAAAATAATACTGACTGTCAACTATAATTTAAAAAAATAGTCACGGGATGTAAAGTGTGGGGACTATAGTCAATAATATTGTAAAAACTATGTATAATGTCAGATGGATACTAAACTTATAGGAGGGATCACTTCATAAATTACAAAAATTATGTAAATGTCTAACTACTATGTTGTACACCTGAAACTGATATAAAACAATATTGAATGTCAACTATAATTTTAAAAAAATAGACATGGTGTATAAAGTATAGCATAGAGAAGATAGTCAGTAACATTGTAATTGTGCAGTGTGAGATGTGTAACAGACTTATTGGAGTTATCACTTTGTGAGGTATATAAATATATAATCACTAGGTTGTTTTGTACACTTGAAACTAATGAAAAAAATACAAGTATCAGATTTTCATATGACTATGAATACTACTCAATAAAACAATATTGATTTCTAAACCCAAATACAGACTATCAAGCCAAATGATATTGCCACAGTCAGGAAACTTGCAAAGCCCCCGCATCTTATTATGAGAATCATGGACTGCGTTCTGTTGCTATTTCAAAAGAAAATTGACCCTGTTACTATGGATCCAGAAAAGCCTTGCTGCAAGCCATCATGGGGAGAGTCATTAAAAGTAAGTAAAATCCATCTTTATAAGCCTTATGAGGGGCATCAGGTGCCCTCATCCCAGGGTACTTAATATAGACCAGACAAGCTGGTAGACAAAACTCATTCATTGTGTATTGAATAATTTATCTTAATCGGCATCTCCCCAAAATGTAACTGTGGAAAAATTTTACAACTGAATGTTTTCTTTTTATAAAATCTGTTCAGAACCAGTCTTGATGTCAACCCAACCTAGTCTCCAAAAGGAGATCTGTGTGGTCAGTGGCATTTAGGTGCACTCACATGGCAGGAAGCTTCCGTAGCTTTTATTGTTACTCTTTCACCATGGAAATGGGAAAACAGTTTACAATTTACAGATTTGATTTACTAATGCCATAGTCTTGGTTTGTATGTTTAGAGCAAATCACTTATTACTTCTTTGAAACAAATTCAATTTAGAAGTACATACTAACTCAGAAAAAAAGTATTTCTTTTCTTCCAGAACTTACATGTTGTAATACTATTTTTCAGCTGATGAGTGCGACGGGCTTCCTGTGGAACCTTCAGCAGTTCCCCAAGGACACAATAAATGAAGAAACGGTTGAGTTACTGCAGCCGTATTTTAATATGGATGATTACTCTTTTGAAAGTGCCAAAAAAGTCTGTGGGAATGTGGCTGGTCTGCTGTCTTGGACACTTGCTATGGCAACGTTTTATGGTATCAATAGAGAAGTGTTGCCTCTGAAGGTAAAAGTTTCCCTCCTTCTCCCAATAAATAAGTACTTTATAAAATTAGTCATTAAAAGGCAAAGCATAATTTTGACTAACAAAGGTAGGTGTCCCTGTTACCAGCTTATCTTTTTTTCTGTATGTACTCTCAGAGTTTCTCATTCTTTTTACATCTGTTACGTGTTTCCTGGCATCACAGACAAGAAACCAAAACCACTTGTTAACTTAGGGACTGAATTTATCAGGAATAATAATCAAGCTGTCATAAAATAAAACTTGCCATTTCTTTAAAATTTGGAGATGAGGTTTGGAAACTGGATTTGATTGCTGTATTCCAAACAAAATTTATAAAAATTAGGAACAACACCTAGAATGTTTTCAATTTCAAAGACAGAAAGAGAAACTTATATGCATCTAAGAAACAAACAAAATTTTAAAAGTTGCTTAGAAAAGAGGAGAAGTCAGGGTGTCACTGACATCCCACAACCCTAAGTATTAACACTAAGAAATAATGAAAAAACACATGCAGAGTATTGAGGAGGAAATTGCTGGGATGCAAAAATTCAAAAACTGGTCAAGCTGCCCTTCACGTATGAGGGAACAGAAAAGACATTCTCAAGCATGCAATTTAAGTATTGTAGGACACACACAAACACACACACACGCCCATATATACTGGCCCAGACCATCCTTCATGCCTGAGGGAACAGAAGGCCATTCTCAGGAGTGCAAAGGAGTCATAAAATATACCACCCAGACAAGCACTACCCCCACTGCTCATCCCCAGCCCCATAAAGCTAAAATTGTTGAAAGTGGCTGTCTCTGGAATGGAAAATGGTGAGTAGGTGGGCAGGGGGTTACTGGTTTTCATAATAAGTGATTGCCTCTTTAAACTCTGTGCTTTGAGACAAATAGAAAATAAATTTAAGAAAGAAGATTTAACAGAGGGAAATGATGAGAAAATATAGCAAACATACCCAAACAAAAAGATACCAAGAGAGAACTATTACTATAAATGTAGAATTCAAGAAGAAAAGCACTTGTAAGAGCCATTATTTTTTATTGATAAACATTTTGATCCACTGTGAGACTTAATTGTAATAACGTTTATGCAATACATAAAATAGTATCAAGTTACATAAAGCAAAACCTATTAATATTTTAAGTGGGGATTAATAAAAATACTATTGTAATTTGAGATTGTGGCACATAATATCAATCTACCACAGATCTGCGAGGCATAGGGCTACCTTTATCGGTGTGCACAGAGAGTCCTATGTTTAGAAGGCCCATGCTTGGCTTAATGCTCTGCTGTCACCCTCTTGAAGTTCTTAATAATTTTTTAACAAGAGAAACCACCTTTCCATTTTACACTGGGCCCTGCAAATTATGTATCCAGTCTTGAGTAGACATAAATTAATAATTATATAGAGATTTTATACTATATTATTTGTAAGGTTCAATAGCTCCATTGACTTGCTTCAATATAAACAAAGAGTATGAAATTACTCCTAGTATCCAAGAAACATTTACAAAAATTGATCATATTGAATATTAAAAAGAAGACCTTGCTCCAATTTCCAAAAGCAAAAATTGCTGAGGCCTCATTCTCTGATAATAAGCAATAAAATTGGAAGTTTACATTTAGAAAAGCTAGTCACTTCTATTTAGAAAGTGATGACAAAAAACTGGTTACCAAGGCTAGTTATGATGTGACCAAAATGGTACGTCCTTAGCCCTTAAATGAATCAAAGAAACTAAACACTCCAGTACATACTCATTTATACATAAACACAAAATTTGAAGAAAGCAGAATAGAGCTAATAAAAGTAACATTAAAAATTAGAGAAGAGAAAAGTAGCAGAATTTATGAGTAAATCTAAGAACTGATGCCTTGCAAAAACAAAATATAATAGATATGTTCTTGAAAAGTCTAACCAAGAAGAAAATACAGAAGAACAAATGAGAATGGAAAGATAAATCCATATAATCACAGATGCATAGATTTAAATAATTGAAAAGCAAATTTTACAGATATATGTAAATACGTTAGAATTTCCTGGGGGGAAAAAGGGCTAAATTCAGATAAATGAAATATTGAGAAAGAGAATAAGAAAGTTATCCAAAATCTACACCAGAAGGCTCTGGGGTATCTGACTTTGCTGATTAATTACTTTAAATTTACAAGAAACAGATAATTACCATGTTGTAGGACTTAGGAAAAAGATGAAAAACTGTTATAGTAATGTCACTTCAAAGAATCTTTGCCAAAGAAACCATCCAAAGTGTTTACATACTCAAAAGTATTTGTCACAGCATTGTTTGTAATGATTTAAAATGGGAGGGAAAAGGAACTGTCTGAAAGTACAGAAAAGGTTAAGTAAATGATAATACATCCAAATTGTGGGATATTATGCAGCCATATAATTAATGTTTGTGAAAAGGTGTTTAAGGATGTGGGGAACTGATTATAGACTATATTAGGTGGGGGAAAAATATCAAAATGCCAGTCATCAACTTCTTAACACAATACTCAGAGACTATCTCTGGGAAATATCATGGGTAATTTTTGTTCTCCTTTGTATATATGTTGCTGTGTTTTCCATGTTTTCTACATTGAACATTAATAAATAAAAGAAGAACTTTAATGAAATATCTCCAAGATCCTTTGCTTTCCCAGCTGAAAACACTGTAACAGATAACCTCAGAATACCATCTAGGGCAAAACTTATCTCATTTATGTATTTAACAATTAAAATCTAATTTAAATTTCAAAAACTTATTGATTAAAATCAAATTATGTATTTATCAATTAAAAGCAAATGTTTCACAGCGCTAATACCGCCCTCCACTAATCACCTCTTCTTCCCTTCAAGGCTAACCTGGCCAAACAAGAAGGCCGCTTAGCAGTTGCTAATGCTGAGTTGGGGAAGGCACAGGCACTGCTTGATGAGAAACAAACTGAGTTGGATAAAGTACAAGCAAAATTTGACGCAGCAATGAATGAGAAAATGGTGAGATTAAATACACAAAATTACTGAAATGACATACTGAAATTTTATACAGTATGTGTTGTATTTAGAAATTAAGCAAATGTTTATGATGAAAAAAAATATTTACCTGAATGCCTTTACTCACTATGTGTACTTATTTTGGATCTTTGACACTTTAAATTCTTTTTTGTGTCTTTTAAAGAATCGTTTTCTATATGACCAAAGAGTACTAACTTTGGAGTTAGAACACTGGGTTTTAGATCCAGCTCATGAGTTTATTAATTGTGCATTTGAGGGCAATTGAGCTAGAATTATCTGTCAAATGGGGATCCTAATACAACCTCATGGAATTGGTTGTAATCAGTGGTGGTTTGATAAATGTTCCATAGTCAGCTTGTGGGGAGCGGGGGCCAAGGGGAGAAGAAAGCCCTGATTCAGCGGGTTTGTTGATTCCCGTGGTCTAGGTATTCCCATCACTGCCCATTTTAAGCTATCAATGGGATGACATTGCACACAGATTTGGAAAAATATGCAGCAGCACACCATTATACATTATTTCCACCATGCAGACATAATTGACTTAAATAGATAATACTAAAACATAGTAAATAATTAGGAAGTGATGAGTTTGGGTTATTTGTTACCTTTTCTTTTAACATAATGTTTAATTGTAAGTTTATATAGCTTAATTTTTAATAATGGCTGTGTTGAACACCAGCTCACACATTTCCTGAAAATTTAGCAATTGGCTCTTGAGAGTTGATAAGAGCTAGCTGCAGCACACTCCCATTGTATAGAAGTTTTCTGGGGGAAAATACTTTGTAAACTGCAAGGAACTCAGAATTATTATTAAATCCAAGACTTACAATGGTATATTTTATTGACTTGACACTGTTTTGAAAATATTTAATAGAAATACTGTTTTAAAGACAAACAAAGGAGAAACAAAAACTCATAGACACAAACAATAATTTAGTGGTTACCAGAGGGTAAGGGGGTGGGGGGTGGATGATGAGGGTAAAGGGGATCAAATATATGGTGATGGAAGGAGTACTGACTCTGGGTGGTGAACACACAATGGGATTTATAGACGATGTAATACAGAATTGTACACCTGAAATCTATGTAAATTTACTAACAATTGTCACCCCAATAAAATTAATTAAAAAAAAAAAAAAAAAAAAAAAAAAAAAAAAAAAGAAATACTGTTTTAATTTATATGATTTGGATTCTCTCTTACATAATTGCTTTTCTTGAAATTTTATAAGGTAAAACATTCTGAATGAATTACTAAAATTTAATATGTAAAGTTTCACTCACACTGTATTTTTAGATTATATTTATTTTGCACATTAAGAAATTCCTCCGTGTATTTTTGCTTGTTAATATAATGGATGTTTGAGTAAGCAGTTTTTTTGTTAGTTTCAGGTGCACAAAACAATCTAATAGTTAGACATTTATCATTTATATCCCTCACACAGTGACAACCCTCTCCCCCCATCCACTACCCCTCTGACATTGCACACAGCCATTACATTTCCACTGTCTCTATTCCTAATGCTGTACTCCGCTTCTTGTAACTAATTGTAGTTGACATTCATTATTGTTCAGCTTCAGCTTCAGGTTGATTAAGATGTTTTTAAATAAATTCTTTGAAACATTCTTCCCTTATGAACATAGGATTTGCTTAATGATGCCGATATGTGCCGGAAAAAGATGCAGGCTGCTTCCACTCTCATCGATGGACTGAGCGGAGAAAAAATCCGATGGACTCAGCAAAGTAAAGAGTTCAAAGCTCAGATTAATAGGTATACATGTTGGTCTTTGTTATAATTGCTCTTCTGCTTAGTCACCACCTCAAATGCCACCTGCGCGTGACATTAGAGAACATAAAATCCATCTCCGTGTGAAGTGCTTTTCTCCTTCACTTCCATATATCCATTTCTGAATCTCGTCACCTAAGAAAGTGCTTCCAGCTTAAGTTAGGCACTTAAAACAGAGAGGGAAGAAAATTTTGTGAGACATTTTAAATCTCAATTTTGGTTCAGCGATGTGGATTTTCAGTACGAGAGTGCTCCTCCTATGGTTTAGTTTTGCCAGAACAATCTAGATGCTGGCTCCAGTTGTCTGCTTTTCCCTATGGGTGTCCTCAGAAAACTTCAAGAGGGGAATGAGAAAGGAAAAACAGTTTAACCAAGACTGACTCCAAGCAGGGCCAGGCATGCGGTGGGTGCCGCACACTTGTCTCTTCTGTGTGTCTCCTCTGTGTGTCGACGCTCTGGACCTACAGGCTGCAGGCAGGACCTTCTCTCCTGCTCCCTGACAGTCCCCAAATGTGGTCACTTCCACCCTTTGTCGGGCTTGGGGGCTCCTTTGTGCATGGTCTCTTTATGTCTGGCCACCAAGTGTTATGCACGAAGCAAAGAAGAATTTCACCTCCTAACAACAAAACTGCACTGTGGCCTTTCAGACTCCTTAATGGGAGAGCTTAAACTGTGTCAGGTGACTCACTTTCTGTTTTTTCTTAACAGACTCGTAGGTGATATTCTGTTGTGCACCGGATTCCTTTCCTACCTTGGGCCTTTCAATCAGATATTTAGGAACCTTTTGCTTAAAGATCAGTGGGAAACAGAGTTGAGGGCACGGAAGATTCCTTTCACTGAAAACCTGAATATTATTTCAATGTTGGTGGATCCTCCAACAGTAAGTATTACTTTCCTCATAGTATTAACTTGAATTTCAGTCTTGTGTTATTTCTTACTTACGAAGAAATCAAGGTACACTTACTTTCTTTATTTTTTCATTTAATTAAAAAGGTGGTTTTGAAAATTCTTAAGAGCTCCAAAAATGAATTTTCTTTGTTGTATAAATGTTCCTTTGCATTTTTGGAAATCTTGCTTTCATATTAATACCAATTGCACTGTTATGAACTAGAAAGTCACTGTGAGTTATAGACTTCCTGATACTGAACTCCTCTTATAGCCCTCCATTATTTATACCAGTCCTGTTAAGTCACTCAAACATTGTAGGCAAATGTAGACATTAACGAGGCCATCATGACTACTGGTGTTAATCTTCTTCTGATCATTAACTGTCTCTTTTTTAGGGTCCAGCAGCAGAACACAACAGAAAATTCTGGTGTCACTGAGTAACAGCGTGTCCTGCTACACTAACCTTCCTTGTTGGGAATTTGATGTCTCTGTCAATTTTCACTATATCTTGCAGAGCTCCTGTGGTATTAAATGCTTTCCAGGCAATTTGTATTCATGAGCTGCTTTTCTGATTTGTGAATATACTCCCCAGTTGCTGTTTCCTTAGAGATGCCATGCTGTTAATTTCGTGTTATCTCTGTTTCAAAGTTAAAAAATTAATCTTTTCCAATTCAAACAATGTTGAGCTGAACCTGACAGGGCCTAGATAATGCACTGGAGCTACAATGGGACCCTGGCGAGGCAAAGTGGGCCAGGATGCTCTTTATAAATTACGGCCTTTGGAGGTGCTGGGATAATTTAACGAAGGTGTAGGCTGGTTGGTTCATTGGATCTTGGGTGATTTTATTGATCGTGTGGAAGCAGGCTAGCAATTCCCCTTAATTTGGCAAGGAAAAATATTTTTTTAATGTCATTGATGAGCTCCTGCCAATATAATGTAAGCAGAACCTAGGGCAGGAAATGGAAGTTTCAGAGGCTTATACCAGGGTTTATCTTCTCTGACCTCTCATTCCATATATTCATTATCTCCCCTGACCCGACAGTCTGGATCCCACCCACTCAGAGTCACCATATTTCAAGCCCCTATGTTCTCTGAATGTTCAGCAACCATGCTTCAAACTCCTCAAATCAGGTTTCATATGCAACCAATTTAACAGTATTTCCGTGTAAGTATGAAAATTCAGCATAAAGGACTAAACCTAATGTTGAGTTATTAGAGGAAGGATTTATTAGATGATAAATTTGTTTTTTGTTTTTATTTAATATTATGTGGTTCACATTTACAAGTTTGGGTTTTTTTCTAGGTAAACTGTTGCATAGTCTCAGTGGAAAAAATATGTCCAAATTTTAAATTCTTTTAGATTGTGATACTTCTAATTACTAATGAAAGCATTCTTGTTCTCCTTTGAATGGCCATACCCATTTCCTGTTATTCAGATTGGCGAGTGGGGGCTGCAGGGATTACCAGGAGATGACCTCTCAATTCAGAATGGCATTATTGTGACAAAGGCCACCAGATACCCACTCCTCATAGATCCACAAACTCAAGGCAAAACTTGGATTAAATCAAAGGAAAAGGAAAATGATCTGCAGGTATGTACCAGGCATAGGAAAGGAATCTTGAAATTCTCCCAAAATTTCAGTTGAATCTACCAGTCATACAGTTGTTTGCTAATTATACACCCTTAAGTTTTGTAACAGGGATTTAGGGCAAAGGCTTTGGTATTTTCTCTCTTTTGTGCTCTCTCTTGATCTCACCCCCCATCCCCACCCCTCCACCCCTGCCCATTTCCCTGGCTCTGTTCCTTTTGCCAATATTACATGTGGCTTTTATTCTGGGCCTGGGGTCTTGGCTTATAGGAAAGCAGCAAAGGAAGAACTTGTGATTTAGGCCCCTTGTGCTGACCTAGCTCAGATGCTTTGTACTGCATCTGAGTCCAGGATTGGGGTTGGAGTCTAGGAAGGTGTTCATTTTAAGGTAGGGGTAGACAAAGGGCAGAATTCCAGCCCTCCTGGCTCCCTTGGGGACCCTGTTACTGTAACTGATATTTCTATTCAGCTACCAACTATTCATTGTTTCCTAGACACTGTTCCCAGTTTTAAGCTTCCTGGATCCATCTTTTTGCTTGTACTATTTCCATTAACGAAAATATCTTTCTCCACCCTACTGCCCACTTCATTTACATCCCTTATAAAAATCTTAAATATTCTTCAAAGTCCACATCCAACACTACCTTGATCAAGACTTTTTTGGGTACTGAAAAGAAAGCCTGTCCTGAATCCTCACAGTGTATTGTTTGCACTTGTGTTGTGGATTTAGACTTAATGTCTTTCCTGAATTATTCTTTGCATGTTTGTCTTCTATCTCTACTATATCACAAACTTCTTGCTGACCAGGTTTATAGTTTTACACATCTTCATATTTTCTTCACAGTTCTTTATATAGAGTAGAAATTCTGATATCTATTGAATTTAAAGGAATTAACCAAAATGTATCATTGCCATATATATGTGTGTGTGTGTATATATATATATATATATATATATATATATATATATATATATATATATATATATATAAAACGAAAGAAAAAAAAAGCCAGAAGAATCATTTGGTCTCATTTGGTCATCTTTTTTTTTTTTTAATTAAAGTTTATTGGTGTGACAATTGTTAGTAAAATAGATTTATAAATCTATATATACTATGTTTACTATAAAATAGTAAACATAGATTTCAGGTGTACAATTCTGTAATACATTATCTATGTATCACATTGTGTGTTCACCACCCAGAGTCAGTTCTCCTTTCATCACCATATATTAGACCCTGTTTACCCTCTTCTAGAGCCCCCCTCCCCTTATCCTCTGTTAACCCCTAAACTATTGTCTATGTCTATGAGTTTTTGTTCCTTCATTTGTTTGTCTTCTTCTTTTGTTGTTTTCAGTTTTATGTACCACATGTCAGTGAAATCATATGCTTCTCTACTTCTTCTGTCTGACTTATTTCGCTTAGCATCATAATCTCAAGATCCATCCATGTTGTTACAACTGGTACTATTTCATTTTTTCTTTCCGCCAAATAGTATTCCATTGTTTATATATACCACAACTTCTTTATCCATTCATCTATCGAAGGACATTTTGGTCGTTTCCAGGTCTTGGCCACCATAAATAAAGCTGGAATGAACATTGGAGCATACATGTCTTTATGGATAAATATTTTCAGATTTTTTTGGTAGATACCCAGGAGAGGGATTGTTGGGTCATATGGTAATTCTATTCTAATTTTTTGAGGAACCTCCACACTGCCTTCCATAGCGGCTGCACCAGTCTACATTCCCACTAACAGTGTATGAGGGTTCCTTTTTCTCCACGGCCTCTCCAGCACTTGTTACTGTTTGTCTTATTGATGGTAGCCATTCTGACTGGGGTGAGGTGATATCTCATTGTGGTTTTTATTTGCATTTCTCTGATGATTAGTGATGTTGAGCATTTTTTCATATATCTATTTGCCATTTGTAAGTCCTCTTTGGAGAAATGTCTCTTCAGGTCCTCTGCCCATTTTTCAGTTGGGTTGTTTGTTTTTTGTTGTTGAGTTGCATGAGTTCCTTGTATATTTTGGAGATTAGCCCCTTATCAGAGGCACTGTTTGCAACAATCTTCTCCCATTCAGTAGGTTGCCTCTTTATTTTGTCGATGGTTACCTTTGCTGTGCAGAAGCTTCTACGTTTGATATACTCCCATTCATTTATTTTAGCTTTTACTTCCCTTGCGTTTGGAGTTAAATTCATAAAACGCTCTTTGAACCAAAATCCATAAGTTTAGTACCTATGTTTTCTTCTATGCAAAGACCTTATGCTTAGGTCTTTGATCCATTTTGAATAAATTTTGGTACATGGTGACAGATAGCAGTCCAGTGTCATTCTTTTGCATGTGGCTTTCCAATTCTCCCTGCACCATTTATTGAAGAGGTTGCCTTTTCTCCATTGTATGTTTTTTGCTTCTTTGTCAAAAATTATCTGTCCATATTTATATGGATTTATTTCTGGGTTCTCAATTCTATTCCATTGGTCTATGTGTCTGTTTTTCTGCCAATACCAAGCTGTTTTGATTATTGTTGCCCTGTGTACAAGCTAAAGTCAGGGAGTGTGACACCTCCAGTACTGTTCTTTTTTCTTAAGATTGCTTTGGCTATTCGGGGTCTTTTGTGGTTTTATACAAATCTGAGGATTTTTTGTTCTATTTCTTTAAAAAATGCCATTGGGATTTTGATGGGGATTGCATTAAATCTGTATATTGCTTTGGGTACTATGGCCATTTTAACTATGTTGTTTCTTCCAATCCATGAGCACGGAATGTCTTTCATTTCTTAGTGTCTTCTTCAATTTCTTTTAAAAAATATCTTATAGTTTTCAGCATATAGGTCCTTCACATCCTTGGTTAAGTTTATTCCTAGGTATTTTATTCTTTCTGCTGCAATTGCAAAAGGAATTATTTTTTTTATTTCTTTTCCTGACATTTCATTGTTAGTATATAGGAATGCAATGGACTTTTGTACGTTGATTTTGTAGCCAGCAACTTTACTGTATTCGTTGATTGTTTCTAACAGCTTTTTGGTGGAGTCTTTAGGGTTTTCTATATATAGCATTATGTCATCTGCAAAGAGTGACAATTTAACTTCTTCATTCCTAATTTGGATGCCTTTTATTTCTTACTCTTGCCTGAAGTTTCTCTGGCAAGGACTTCCAACACTATGTTGAAAAGCGGAGGTGATAGGGGACAGCCCTGTCGTGTCCCTGAACGTAGAGAAAAGGGCTTCAGTTTTTCACCAGTAATTATGATATTAGATGAGGGTTTGTCTATATGGCCTTTATTATGTTAAGGTATTTTCCTTCTATACCTATTTTATTAAGTGTTTTTTTCTTTTTTCTTTTTTTTTTAGATTTTATTGGGGAAGGGGAACAGTTCTTTATTGGGGAACAGTGTGTACTTCCAGGACTTTTTTCCAAGTCAAGTTGTTGTCCTTTCACTCTTAGTTGTGGAGGGCGCAACTCAGCTCCAGGTCCAGTTGCCATTGCTAGTTGCAGGGGGTTCAGCCCACCATCTCTTGCGGGAGTCGAACTGGCAACCTTGTGATTGAGAGGATGCACTCCAACCAACTGAGCTATTCGGGAGCTCAGCAGCAGCTCAGCTCAAGGTGCTGTGTTCAATTTTAGTTACAGGGGCACTGCTCACCATCCCTTGCGGGAGTCGAACTGGCAACCTTGTGGTTAAGAGCCCACACTCCAACTAACTGAGCCATCTGGGAGGCAGCTCAGCTCAAGGTGCCATGTTCAATCATAGTTGCAGGGGGCGGAGCCCACCATCCCTTGCGGGGCTTGAGGAATTGAACTGGCAACCTTGTGGTTGAGAGCCCCCTAGCCCATGAGGGAATCGAACCGGTAGCCTTCAGAGTCAGGAGCACGGAGCTCCAACCACCTGAGCCACCGGGCCAGCTCTAATTAAGTGTTTTAATCATAAATGGATGTGTATCTTGTCAAACACTTTTTCTGCATCAATTGTTACAATCATATGATTTTTGTCCTTTATTTTGTTTATGTGATATATCACATTGATGGATTTGCCTATGTTGAACCATCCTTGTCACCCTGGGATGAACCCCACTTGGTCGTAGCGAATAATCTTTTTAATGCATTGTTGTATTCTATTTCCTAGAATTTTGCTCGGGATTTTTGCATCTGTATTCATCAGAGATACTGGTCTGTAGTTTTCTTTTTGTGTGTTATCCCTACCAGGTTTTGGTATCAGGGTAATGTTGGCCTCATAAAATGAGTTTGGGAGTATTGTCTCTTCTTCAGTGTTTTAGAAGAGTTTGAGGAGAACAGGCATTAGATCCTTTTTAAAGGTTTAGTAGAATTCACTAGTGAAGCCATCTGGTCCCGGACTTTTGCTTTTGGAAAGGTTTCAGATGACTGATTCAATTTCATTACTGGTGATCGGTCTATTTAGATTTTCCAGTTCTTCATGGTTCAGCCTTGGAAGGCTATATGTTTCTAAAAACTTGTTCATTTTTTCTAGGTTATTGAATTTGATGGCATATAGTCCTTCATAGTGTTCTTGGATGAATCTTTGTATTTCTGTGGCATTCATGATAACTTCCCCTCTTTCATTTCTGATTTTGTTTATTAGTATCTTTTCTATTTTTATTTTAGTGAGTTTAGCCAAGGGTTTGTCAATTTTATTAATCTTTTTAAAGAACCAGCTCTTTGTCACATTATTTTTAATGTTGTCTATTTCATTTAGTTCTGCTCTGATTTTTATTATTTCCTTCCTTCTCCTGACTTTGGGTTTCAGTTTGTTCTTCTTTTTCTAGTTCTTTAAGGTGTAACATGAGGTTATTTATCTGGGGTTTTTCTTGTTTCTTGAGATAGGCCTATAATGATATAAATTGCCCTCTTAAAACTGCTTCACTGCATCCCCAAAATTTTGGTAGGATGTATTTTCATTGTCATTTGTTTCTATGTATCTTTTGATCTCTCCTCTTATTTCTTCTTTGACTTGGTCATTTTTTAAAAGTATGTTGTTTATTCTCCACATATTTGTGTTTTTTCCTGCTTTCGTTTTGCAGTTGATATCCAATTTCAAAGCCTTGTGATAAGAGAATATGCTTGGTATGATTTCAGTCTTCTTAAATTTGCTGAGGCTAGTTTTATGTCCCAATATATGGTCTATCCTCAAGAATGTTCCATGTGCACTAGAAAAAAATGTATAGTCTGATGTGCTAGGGTGAAGTGCTCTATAAATGTCAGTTATGTCCATTTCATCTAATGTGTCATATAGGGCTGCTATTTCTTCCTTTATTTTCTGTTTGGATGATGTATCCATAGCTGTCAATGATGTATTTAGGTCCCCTAGTATAATTGTGTTTTGGTCAATTTCTCCCTTTAGTTCTGTTAGTAGTTGCTTGGTATATTTTTTTTGGTGCTCCCTGATTGGGGGCATAAATATTGATGACTGTTATGTCTTCTTGTTTCATAGTCCCCTTTATCATTATGAAATGTCCATCTTTGTCTCTTGTTACCTTTTTTATCCTGAAGTCTATTTCATCTGATATCAGTATGCCACACCTGATTTTCTCTCGATACCATTTGCTTTGAGTGTCAATTTCCAACCTTTCACTTTGAGTCTATGTTTGTCCTTGTAGCTGAGATGTGTCTCTTGGAGGAAGGATATGGTTGGGTTTAGTTTTTTGATCCAATCTTCTATTCTGTGCCTTTTTATTGGTGAGTTCAGTCCATTTTTATTTAGGGTGGTTGTTCTGTCTTTGGTTTTCTGGTAAGACTGTGTCTCCATTGTTTCTTTGCCTCTTGTTGTCTATTATTTCTGTGTGGTGGTATGTTATGATTTTTCTCTCTTTTATTACATTACATTTTTCAGTTCTGGATATTTTTTTTGAGTGGTTACCATTTAGTTTGTGTAAAAGAAAGTTTGCTATTTAGAGTATTCCATTTTCTTCAGAATGTTTACTTTCTCCATTCCCACATTCCAGTCCGGCCTTTACCCTCCCCCCTTATATGTTTTGGTTGCCACAAATTATCCCTATTGATGCTGGTCGAATAGCCTCCTTTGTATTTCTTGTAGTGCAGGTCATGTGTTAGAAAATTCCCTCAGCTTCTGTATGTTGGAAAGGTCTTTATTCCTCCTTCATATCTAAAGGATATCTTTGCTGGATATATTATTCTTGGCTCATAATTTCTGTCTTTCAATAGTTTGAATATTTGATTCCATTCTCTTATGGCTTGTAGAGTTTCTGCTGAAAAATCTGATGAGAATCTAATGGGCTTTCCTTTGTAGATTACTATCTTCTTTTCCCTGGCTGCCTTGAGGATTCTTTCTTTGTCGTTAATTTTTGACAACTTCAATACAATGGCCTTGAAGAAGGACTGTTGGGGTTGAGGTAATTAGATGTTCTATTTGCTTCTTGGATTCGAGGATCCAGTTCTGTCCACAAAGGTCTCGTCGACTATTTGTTTGAATATACTTTCTTTTCCCTTGTCTCTTTCTTCTCCGTCTGGTATGCCCATTATTCTTATATTGCTCTTTCTGATGGAGTCAGAAAGTTCTTGTGGAGTTCTTTCATTTCTTTTAAGTCTCAAGTCTCTTTCTTCTCCCATCCATGTCATTTCCAGATTTCTATCTTTGATGTCACTGATTCTTTCCTATATCTGGTCAACATTACTACCTAAGTTGGCTATTTCATTCTTCATTTCTTTTATTGAGTTCTTAATCTCCAGAAATTCTATTTGGTTCTTTTTTAAAAATTTCAGTCTCTTTGGTAAAATGTTTATTTTGTTCTTTGATTGTTTCTGAGTTCATTAAACTACCTGTCTGTGTTTTCTTGCATCTCGTTGAGTTTTTTAAAAACTGCAATCTTGAATTCTCATATTTAAGATTTAAGTCACATATTTTCATGTCTTTAAGTTCACTTTCTGGAGATTTTTCATTTTCTTCCTGAGCTGTCTTATTCCCTTGGTTATTCATGACAATTAACGATTTATTATTTCTCTTCCTAGACATCTACAGGAGTGGGTTTTCCAACAGGTTGATAGAAAGAGGTCTTTCTTTTGTTTTCCAGTAGGTGTTGGTTGAATGTTTTATTTTCTCTCCAACTGCAGTCTTTTATTCTCTCTCACACTGTAGTGTTATATTTTCTCTGCACTATTCCAGCTTCTCACATAATGGAGGAATTTCCTGGAAGGCAGGCTTCTCCTTTGTGAACATTGTTCACCTGGGTCATAGGGCACCACCTTCACGTGGAGAGCTTTTGAAGTTCCAAATCTCTTTCTGCACCAGATTCAGAGCCCCTGTGTTTCAGCAGTTCTGTTTACTCCTGGAGGGATATCCCAGATAGGTGGGGACAGGGCATTGCATTGTGAGAGATGGCCCAGAGCAATGGCAGTGACCACCACCACTTCCACAGCTCCCTCCCCTTTGCCAGAACTGGTTGGGCTGTGAGTCCATGTCTGTGGACCACAGTTCTCAGAACTGCAAATATTCTGTTCTTTTGGTCTGACACAGCTACTGTTCCATTTCTAGCATTGGGCAGGTGGGGGCAGGGCGCACTCTGGGAGTGCAGGGAGGAGGCGGCTAGTCTCAGTGCCTAAGGCTTCCATTCTCTGCTCGGCAGTGAGGGCTTAAATCACCATTTTCAGCCTTCTTCCCTCAGTCTTTTCTCCGAGGTCTCTGTCATGAGCGTTGGGTTCAGCTGTGTTGTATGCTTCCCCCTCAGCCCTGTGGGCCACAAGCAGAGCCCTAGCAGTCCAAGTTCTTTCTTCTCCTACAGCTGCGGTAGTTCTAGGATGCAGCGAGCTCAGAGCACTGAGCTGGGTTTGCGTCCTGCACCCACGCGGTCCCGTCTCTGCACTTCTCCTTTCCCTCCTCCCCCACTTGGGTAATTTGCCCACCTTTAGGTGATTTCAGTAGTGGGCCTCTTAGTCTTGTCTGTCTGCTGCACAGGGAGTCCTCTGTGGAGTTATAGGTGTTCAATTTGTTGTAAATTCCAGGTGAGATTTCAAGAGGCTCACCTCACTGCAATTTTTATGGTGTCATCCCTGGTCATCTTGATAAACACAGAAAAAGCACTTGGTAAAATTCAACACCAATGCATGATAGAACTTCCAGAAAACTAAGAATAGAGTATCAGGTAAATAGTATGTATATAAGGCCTACAAAATACACTACATTTAATCCTGGGATATTGAAAGGGATCCTTCTGAGATCAGTGCTTAGCCAGAAAGTGGACACTGCTCAGTGCTCAGGAGCACCCCTAGATACTCCCATCTCATTAACACTTTGGAACACAATGCATCAGTCTACGTTTAGTTAGAAAACCTGGAGGAATCCTGGTAAGGATCAGAATGGAAATGAAGGGGAAGAGTGAAAGGAAATAGAGGCCATGGAATGTAGCTTCTGAGGAGCTATGTTCACAGAGGAGCACATGCCAGTCCTAACCTTGTCTGGATCCAGCTCACTGTACTTGCCCCTTATTCCATTCCTCTTGCCTTCCCCGGCTATTGATCTTCCTGCTTGTCTGGTTCTTATTTTTCCTGATCATAGCCTTATCTTCTCCGTTTTGGCATTGAACTCATTGCTAGCCTTCAGTAATGTCCTTCCTGATGCAACTCAGACCCAAGAAGTAACAGACCCAAGAAGTAACAGAAATATGCTGGAGACACTTCCTCTTTAAGAAGTAACAGAAATATGCTGGAGACACTTCCATATTTTAGAAACTCTTAACTGCTGGAATATAAGCAGACAGAACTATATTCTTCTTACTCAGACGATGTTATTTTTCTAAATATATGGATCAGCACATAAATAAAAATATAAATGAAAACAAAATGAAATAAAATTATTTTTTCTCAACTTGAGAAGGAAAACAAAAAAAATGAAGCAAAAATTCTTCAGAGAAACAAAAATAAGTGAAAAACAACAGCAACATGTTTTGTATGTCTATGGCACACTCCACCTGGGCAGCTTTGCCAAGGACACGTTCAATGTCTTCTCCAGAACCTACAGTTCTGACTTCTGGAAAGAGAAGGTATTCCCAGGTTTCCCTATGAAGAATTCACTACCTTGTAAAGATCCCAACATTTGAGTATCTGTGCAGATGACCCAGGCTCTGGTGGTAACTACCACATAGTGTTTCTACACAAGAAAAATCAAGTGAACTGAACCTGAAGTTATGACTCTAAAATATTATTTCACGTTTATAAAAGACATTGAAGGTGGTAAAAAATAATCTTAAATAAATTGACAATCTGAAAATTATTATTTCTATACTTGTATTAGAGTTCACCAGAGAAACAGAAATAATAGCATGCCTATGTATAGGTATAAATATATATATTTATATATATATATATATATGTATATATATATACACACACACACATATATACATATATATAATATATTATGAGAGATTGGCTCATGGTATTATAGAAGCTAAGAAGTCCCATGATCTGTCATTTGCAAGATGGAGGTCCAGAAATGCCGGTGGTGTAGTTCTAGTCCAAATACCAAAGACCTGAGAACAATGAGAGCCAATGGTCTAAGTCCTACTCTGAGACCGAAGGCCCAGGAATCGGGAAGTGATGTACAAGTGCAGAAGATGGACGTCCCAACTCAAGCAGGAGCAAACTTACGCTTCCTCCATCTTTTTGTTCTCAGTGAATTGGAAGATGATCACCCAAATTGGTGAAGGTGATCTCCTTAACTCAGTCTACCAATTTAAATGCTAATCTCTTCTGGAAAAACTTTCATAGATACACCCTGAAATAATGCTTGCCAGCTATCTGGGCATCACTTATCCCAGTCAAGTTGACACCTAAAATGAACCATCACACTTGGGAAGGAAATCACAAAAATAGAATTTACTCCTTGGAAAAACGAGCATGACAATAACATTTAGTCTTATTGGGACCTTATTTCGTCTTGTTTAATAAGCTAGTTAAAGCTCTTTGTTCAGATTTATTACCTTATTAACTTATCGTAAGGCCTTTCACAGCATAGCATTTGTATTAAAAATGCTATCCATACAATGGCAAAATTCTTTCATGTGCAGGGTTTTTTGTTATTTCCTTTGTAACCAAAATAGGACAAAGGTAGACTTATTTAATTTTTTAATTCCACATCTTTTTTTCATAGCAAGTGAAAGATCATATCTTTTCATTTCACTCTCCTCATCACTTGCTCTCCCAATGGATCTTCCTTGTGTCTTAAGATCAGCATTCACAGTAACATAAAGGCTGTACTTAAATTCAGAGGATGGACTATAAGGAGATAGATAGTTGAGGACTGAACCTTTGGGAATCCTCACACTTAGACAGGCAGAAGGATCAAAGGAGAAGTAAGAGTTCAAAGCCAACTGGCTCATGCAAAGATCAACCAGCCCAGTGTGTCTATTTTAACTAATAACAAACATTGATCTACAAATTGGAGAGTCTGCCAGGCATTCAAAATTCTAACTAAATTTTTTTTCTTATATTTTATAAGAATATTCTTTATATCTTACAAACATATAAAAAGTGAATGTATAGTCTTTTCGGTTGATTTTGTGGAAAGTATCATACTCATCCATTGTGCCACTGTTAGAGACAGGATACCTGGATGGACCCTTGGTTTGACTCCATATATCATTTCTGACTTTTATGCTCTTTTTTCCGTATCACTTACTCATCTTATAGAAGTCCCGAAAAGGTAAATGCATATCACAAATATGCAAATTCCTTTGCTTTCGCTGAGTAACTTTAGCTATGTAAGTTTAAAAGGATTGATCCTTGACTACTGTTCTTCCGTCTGTAACCCTCTGCTCAGGAGTACCATTTGATTCTCCTCTTTCAATCAAAGAGAACCCATTATGCCTCCAGGACTTGCACAAATCATGATCGTGACTCACCAAGTTTTGAAAATTAATGTTCATTTGTTACTTTTATTTTCTATAAACAAATCTTCCTATATCGTCCTCAAAATTCTCAGTCACCTCTTGGTTTCCACTTAGAAAGGGGCACATTCTTTCTAACATTTTTATAGTGATGAACTCTTTATTTTTAGGTGACATCTCTGAACCATAAATATTTCCGCACACACTTGGAGGACAGCCTTTCCTTGGGCCGACCCCTTCTCATTGAGGACATTCGTGAAGAGCTGGATCCAGCCCTGGATAATGTATTAGAAAAGAATTTCATTAAATCAGGCACCAGTTTCAAGGTGAGCTTTGAAGAAAAAAAAGAAGAAGAAGAAAAGGAAAAAGAACAATGGTGATATCTACTTATCTTTTTGAGCATAGCAGTAAAGGCAATTTCTTTCAGGTGGTAGTATTTGGTACACTGGAAAATAAATAATTTCCAAACTCATATTCAGTGTTTACACAAAAAGCATAGTATCTTGGTAAGAGTAGCTATTTGGCCAAAACTAAATAATATATTAAGGAAAGACATTGTCTAGTCATAATAATAAGATATGAGTGTTATACACAGACACACACACACAATATGTATGTATATATACGACTTTGCATATATACACACTAATTTGCATATATATACACACACACATATAATAGCAATTCCAATAAAGTTGATTTTGCAAGCCGTATATACATCTATATAATAAAACCTGTATTTTCTCACTGGAGAAAATGGCATTTTAATAAAATCTGTGGATATTGATTGGTTCGTTTCTCTCTTTATTAACTTTCAGTCTAAAGTCATGGACTTTGCTGGAAGCAATGGAATACTGTTCCTAGTTATTGGTTATAATTGTTTGCAGTATGTGTTTCTTTTTTCCTTGATGTCATTCTCTACCTTTAGGCTTTTTTGGCTTTTTTTTTTTTTTTTTGATTGAATAACAGCATTTCTAATTGAGTATTTTCACTTTGGACAACTTAATTTTATGATTATTAGTGACTAAGTAACGAATGCAAGTTTTCTCATTAAAGAAAGATAAATTTATTTAGAAAAAAATTCTTCATAGTGTGAATTCTTTTATATAAGTATGCCATACTTAACTGCCAGAGAAGCTGTAAAATCACTGTTTCTGAAGGTCTTTTCAAAGACCCCAGATTTTTCTCTGCAATGTGAAAGCATGGGTACCTGAGAGTGTAGCAGCCCCTTAGTTGTGTGGTTTTCATTCACGTGCAGGATTAAGGTTAATTAAAGGTTTAAGTCATTTAAAAATGTTATAATTTCCATCAGAATTTTCCATAGCAAAACCTGTTGTTTTTCAATATGCTGCAGGTTGTAGTGTTTAAGATAAATGCTATATTTCTGAAAAAACATGTTGTCAATTTTTCTTTGAAAATTTCATTAACCCTTTCTGTTGTTAAATCTACTTCAGATATGGCTGAAATGCAAAAAGAAATAACACTTTCTATACACATGATAATTTCCATAATAAGAAACGATTTTCTCAAGTGGAAAAAAGCAGTCAAATCTTTGACTGAGTTTTCCTTTATTCAACATTTGTTTGGGATAATTTTTTTATTTAATTTGCATGGCTAAAAACATCTTCAAGCAGGACCACAAATCTAAATTATTCTAAAGGAATAGGCTTTATTATAATTTTTACAACTTTCCTTTGCAATTCATTCAAGTTTCACAGCACTGACCTTTGGTAAATTCTTCCCTAAATTGAACCTATATTCCTTGTCCTGTCCTTTACGCTTTTTAAACTTTATATTTGAATTGATATAGGTAAAAATCGGTGATAAGGAATGCGATATCATGGATTCATTTAAACTTTATATTACTACAAAGTTACCAAACCCGGCCTTTACCCCTGAGATCAATGCTAAAACATCAGTCATTGATTTTACCGTTACGATGAAAGGACTTGAGAATCAATTACTAAGGAGAGTAATTCTAACAGAGAAACAGGTAATAAATCTCTCAAGGTAAAGAACTTAGGACTTATAATAAACTATAATAAATGTTTTAAATGTATTGAGAAATTGTTACGCATATGGAAAAAAAATTGAGCAACTCCTATTTACCTTTGTTAACATAAATATTTGTGTCACAGTCTCAAGTCCTGTCAAGATATCATGTAACCAACTCACCTCTTCTCCAACTCCAAACACACACACACACACACACACACACACACACCACTCTTTCCACTTCCTGCTTCTGTCTTTAAACCTTTGGGTATATTGACATTAATATCTATAGTCCTGTGGATGGATAGTTTATGCTATACCTGAAAAATTCAATAACATAATGATCCTGGAGAAAAAGAAATTCCTCTGAATGAGTATTATTACCACTATAGTAGTTTCAACTACTACTGTCTGAGAATCTAATAATATATAGAGCCATACTTTTATTTTAATTACATGAAATTTGCACTAAAGCAGGGAAATTATTTTACAAGATTAAACTAATTTTAGGATAAAGCTCAGAAAATCGTAAATGTTATGCATAAAATATACTTGCATAAAATATAATTTCATATATTTGCACATATAAAATATATTTGCATAATATCAGAGAATGTTTATATTTGCTTAAATATGATTAATTTTAGTAGTAAGGGTTCAAGGAAAAGGCAAGATTAGAAATAATAAGACCAGAGAGGTATAAACTGGGAGGGTGAGAAAGACTGGACAAGGAAAGGAGGAAAGGCAAAAGATATAAATTGATGGCCACAAACACAGAGGAAAGACATTCAAAAAGGGAAAGAGAAATGATACACCAAAAAAGGAGAGAGACTCAGTAAAATGAGACGGAAAATCCTACCTCCTTAATAGAGATGGTTAGCTTGGGGCAGGCTCTGGGAAGGCGGCCAGCCTGGTGGAAGGAAAGGGGCACAGTCCCAGCTTCCACTCTGACTTGCTGTTTGATCTTAGTTAACAACAAATAATTCAGGGCTTAAGTAGTCCAGAAAGGAAATCCGTTCCACTTCTACAACCAGGCAGAGAAAACATGGGCCCCTCAATTCATTGCCTCCATCACTTCTTAGGGCCACATGGTGTCAACTGTTGAAAATGAGTCCTTCCTTCATGGTCTGCCTGGTGCTACGGTCTGTTCTGGGGTGACGCCTCACTGGTCGGACCCCCCATGCAGGCTGTGCTAACTTCTGTAAGGTGGGTCACTCCACTGTGTAAGGAAGGCTACAGTCCATGTCCCCAGAGCACCCCACACCCATTCTTCCGGGCCTTAGCTTTTTCTTCAGGAGATACACTAAGGTGCTCACACCAACCTGCTGGAAAAAACAGAATGCACACGTAATCTGCAGGAGGACATCCTGACCATAATGTGTAACCCTCCTGACTCCTGCTCTTACACTCCCATTTTACAGATGAATAAATGAAGATTGGAGAGAATCGGGTTTTAACCTATAAGAGCACGTGGACTTCCCACCCTGCCAAACCTCCTAGATAAACTTGACCAGTCATGCTGTAAATCTCACAGATGTCCACTGTACCATGACACTTGTTTCTCCATATCATAGTAAAGAGGAAGTTAACGTGATTTCATTTTTCTGCACATATTTTTATACTGCCACCAGGGGTGCCTATTTTAATGAAAACAATTCATTAGCTGTTTCCCTGCAAACAGCCATGACCTTCCCCACCACCGAACAAAATCCTGCAAACCTCATAGTACAATGGCAGTGTACACTGATCTTGGAGTTGGAGAACAAAAGGTGTTGGGCCTGTCTCTGCCAGTAACTAGCTGTGCCTATTATATTGGGATGTTATTTGGAGTTCATATTTCTGGGTCTTCAGTTTCTCCAACTGTAAAATAAAGTTGTTGAACCATATTCAGCACATTTCAATTTAACAAATGTTTATTGGGTTGAGTCCCTTCTCTGCAAAGCCTCAAGACAAGGACTGGAAAGGGTACAAGAACGAATAGAAGTTGCTGCCCTCTAGATGCACAGAATCTAATTAGAGGGACATAATCTGCACACAGATTGTGATGCAAGTCAGAGTAGATATGCGGATGAATGCTGTGCTGTGGCTTTTGATTGACGAACTGGTTTAGGAAGACTTTCTGAAAGTGGTGGGATTTTTGAAGAATTTTTCAAGACACATTCTCAACTAAGTAGTTTAAAAACACCTTTTAACATAATTCTAAGTACAATATGTGATGTGTATAAGATCAGAAAAAAATGCTATAAACAATGCTATAGAGCCAATTTCAGTTTTTTTGTATATTTAGCAAGGATATTATATCCATGTTAAATTTCCTGAGTTTGAAAGTTGCACTATGGCTGTGTAAGAGAATGTCTTGGTTCTTAGGAGATTGGCTAAAGCTTTTAGGGATAAATGATCATGACATCTGCAAATAGTTCAGCAATAACAATAATAATGATAATGATAAGATATATATATGTATGTATACATATATATATATATATCTTATGTACATACATCTCACAAAGAGTGATAAAGTAAAATGTTGCTTAGTAAATCGAGGTGACAGGTATATGAGAGTTCATTGTACAAGTCTTGCAACTTTTCTGAAAGTCTGAAATTTTTAAAAAATATAATTTAAAAAACACATCATTTATGTAGGAAAAAAATACCTTCCAAACATCAGTTTAACTCTGCTGGAAGAAGGAACTGCAAAGCAATGGAAAATGGATTTGTACTGGCAACTGGCTGTGGCAAACCAGGTACCTGGAGAACCCATAGGCAGGTACCCAGCCAAGAGCTCGCACTGGCTTGCATAGCCTCTTGGCTTCTTGATAATTGATTAAAAACTGTCCAGAGAGACAAAGATAGAGAAAGATAGATTTCCCTGCCTAATAATAGTAATTTCTTCTGTCATGCAAAAGGCACTTTGGTTTAAACTTTTAAAAATTGATAATAAACATTAGTAAATTGAATTTGCCATAATAACTGGTAATTAAAGTTGTGATGTTACTTTTTGTTTCCTAATAACAGGAGTTAGAGTCTGAGAGAGTTAAACTTTTGGAGGATGTGACTTTTAACAAGCGGAAGATGAAAGAACTTGAAGATAACCTCCTCTACAAATTAAGTGCTACAAAAGGTAGTGTGTTATCAAGAAGTAATCAAATAATAGGTTCTGAATAAAAATATGTTATGCCCTCTTTTCAATGCCCTTATGATTACAGATGTCAGGAAATAGTTATCAATGCAAAAATAAGTGAGGCAATTTCCATCTAGACATTAAAGAGGGATGGCAGAGAATCTGATTTTTGACTTAGCAAACGGAGTCTGAGCATTTGAGAATAACAACAGTTTTCTTGATATAATTGCTCTCTCCTGAGAAAAATAAGGACTCCCAGTAGAGGTAGGTAGCTCGTAATAGGCGAATTTGCTTGCCCCAAGGAAACTAATATGCTCAATCTACTTTTTTTTTTTTACATTGACTCTTTCATTTGTCATTGAAATGCATTTACCACAGTGGGTTATGACCTTTGTAAGCTCAATCGAAGGCACTGAAGCACCCAAGGCCCAGCTTACTCTGATCTGACTTGCCTCCCTCTTAGAAGTCAGGAATAGAGTCTCCTCTGGGCAGTCAGATCATCATACCACAGTCTGATTTGGGGATGGACTCTCTCTGAATATTTGAAAATATTTTATCCAAAGGAAAAGAATAAACACTATATTGCTCTGTAGTAGACAAATTAGAGCAACCTGAATTCCACCATTGATTAGCAGTCTCATAATGAATACTTGCCACCAGCACTTTAATCCTTGGATTTGAAAACAATCTTAACTTCCTTGAAGTACATTCTGCATCAGCCTCACAACACTCTCTAGCACTACTTTTAAGGTGACCTTGGGGAAAAGTCCTTGTGTTCTGCCTGAGCTGGTGAAGTTGTCTGTCTCTTGGTCCAGTGACTTCTCCCACCATTTGGATACCTCTGGGTATTCTAAATACTAGCGAGGAGAGCTGAGGGCTCCTCACCAACCCAGCCAGAGTGTGCTGGAGGTTAATCACAATTTGGACTTCCATAATAGCCGTAGCAGGCCCGCCAGGTGACTCAGCACCTTCCCATAGCACTCATTCTAGGGTAGACCGGAATACTGCTATTTGCAGATATCGCGACCATTAGCTCAGCATGTCCAAAGTGTCTTTCCAAGTCTTAAAATTGAAGTTATCATCATAGATGTGTCATTTCTATTAAAAACACTAATGAAGGCTAAAACTAAAATGAGGATTTTTGTTCCTGGTGAGACACTTCCACTAGCCCCCAATTTACTCTTGTTAGAGGCACGGAGGGACCAGAGTTCTCAGTGGCAGGGACTGTTCCACTACAGCAGGAGCAGAGAGTGTCCCATTCAGCTGCAAGCTGGTGTGTAACATTTGGGTCAACTCCCACCATGAGAAAAGCTGGCTGGACAAACCAATGATGCTTTGGAGGAAACCCATACGGTGATAATGGAGTTGAAAGCCATGGCACATAAGGAACAGCTGAAACCACCGGGGTGAACGGAGACATGATTTCGTCTTCACACATTTGAAGACCAGTCATGTGGGCTGCGTTGAGAAGGCCTTTTTGCAGATTTCCAGGCAGAGTTGGGGGGGACCCCTTGCTAAGTACGTTTAGAATTCAGGCATCAGATAGTGGTTGGACTAGAAGCCTTTTGCTGTCTTAAGATTCTGCCCACTACCCCGTGGGCTTTGAAGAAGTGGAGTTGAAAATTAACAGGATGATTTCAGAAGTAATGCATCTCGCTTTTCGGCTTGCCCACCTCATGATCTACAGTCTTCCGGTTTGGTTTTCAGGTTCCTTGGTAGATGATGAATCTCTCATTGGTGTCCTCCGAACCACCAAGCTGACAGCAGCTGAGGTCAGTGAAAAGCTACACGTGGCCGCGGAAACGGAAGTCAAGATAAACACGGCTCAGGAAGAGTTCCGGCCTGCGGCCACCCGCGGGAGCATTCTCTACTTCCTCATCACGGAGATGAGCATGGTCAACGTCATGTACCAGACCTCCCTGGCCCAGTTCTTAAAGTTGTTTGACCAGTCCATGGCCAGGTGGGGCCTCGCTCCCCGAGCTCCAGAGCAGTCACTTAAAACGTGTGTTTGTACATACTCGCTTAGAAAAAGCTTTTCACTTCTTTGATTTTTAAAATGCCTTGCAGATCTGAGAAGTCTCCACTACCTCAAAAGAGAATTACAAATATTATTGAGTACCTGACATATGAAGTTTTCATATACTCCGTCAGAGGCTTGTACGAAAACCACAAATTCCTCTTTATACTCCTCATGACCCTGAAGATCGATCTTCAGAGAGGAACAGTGAAGCACAGAGAGTTCCAGGCGCTCATTAAAGGTGAAGGGTTTGGAATATGGAGGTGACATGTAAAGGCTATTGCTTTTGATGTGCTCTTTGATGTACTGTAGACCCATTTTTACAATACATAGAAGAAGTTCTTTATTTACACCTCTCTCTTTCTGATTTCCATTCATTTTGCTCTGACTCCTCAAGATAACTTATTTCAGGTCTCTGTTAATGCCATGATTTTTAGTATATAATTAAGTGAAGGTTGATCATTGTCACCCATGATTAGGAGATCGGGACGACAAAGTAAGGAAGAGTGATGCTGATGATACGCTTTCTGTTGCAAGAGAGGAATTCATTCCTTAACAAGGGAGCATAATGACTTCTAAAACTGTAAAAACGGCGCACTTGTATTTCAGATTTGAAGTTAATCCTATTCATTGCTTATCTCCATGTTGAAAGTATAATTAAGAAGACCAACGTATTTCTATTCAATTCAGTGAAACAAATATTTATTGAGCATACTATGCAAACCCACCGTGCTACTGTTTAGGATACAAGGATAAATCAGACATTGCTTTGAAAGAAGTAACAGTCTCATAATGGGAATAAAGATCATTTAAAAAATAACTGCAAAATGAGGCAAAATAACCTAAGTGTTATAAGAGAGCTAAGAATAAAGTGTTAACGTTTAAAAGGAGGGAGAGATTACTTGTGGTTCATGAGATCAATACAAGCTCCTTAGAAAATATCGCTTTGCAGGTTAAGCCATTAATTTTTCTGATTATGTGATACATTGGGAAAATGTTCCAATTATTATTTTTTTGCTCTTTGTATGTAGTTTAATAAATCATTTTCTGGCTGCCCCCTCCCCCAGAGGAAGAAAGTGGCATTTGAAATGGACCCTGAAGGACAGATAGAAATGAAGGGAACATCCCATACTGAGACAGAACAGCATGAAAGAAGAAATGAGTGCAGTACGTAAATGTGAGCCTTGATTCCTAGAGGAAGGATTTTCTTGATTTGGTGAAATAATGAGTTGTGTGAGGTGGCAGTGTGGTCCTTTAGCAACCTTTTATTGCCCTTTAGGAAGATGACTTTGGCAGACAAGTGTAGGATTAGAGAAAAGAGGATCAAAGGAGTCTGTTATAATCTCCCCAACCATCGGTATTGCATTCCCAGCCTAGGGTAAAAACAATGGCAATGGAAAGGAAGAAACAGATATAAGGGTAGAATGGACTGGATGTAAGAGCCAAGAGATGGGTCAGAAATGAGTCTACGGCTTCTGGTCTGTGCAAAGATTTCCAGTCTGGTTGGTTGAAGGAGGAACTTGTTTGAGGAGTGTTAGAGTAGGGAAATAAAGAATGTGATTTTTGTGACCTCGGTTTAGTCAAGGTAGGCTAGGTTTTGTGGCCATAAAAACAATACAAAAATTGCAATGGCTTAACACAGCAAAGGCATACTTCTCGTTCACTCTCTGTCCCACATGCTTGTGATGGTCACCCAGGAATCAAAATTGCTTCTATAATTACTATAGTTGAGGGGTGGGATGCTGTCTCCTAAAAGTTACCCCATGCATGACACATGTCACTTACACTCCTATTTCATGAGCCAAAGCAAGACATATGGCCACATCCAACTTCAGAAAGAGCACAGAAATGCAATCCTCCATCTGCTTGGGAGAAGAGGAAACTGAATGCTTTGAACAGGTCTGATGACTACACAGACATGTTGCATTTGAGATATCCAGCAGATGGTTGGAAAGGATAGGCCAGACAAATGGCCTAGTCAGAAGATAGAGCATAGAAATAACCAAAGCCATGGGAACAGAGATCATCTAGGAAGAAAATGTATTTCCAAGTTCATACTGCAAGGTGATAAGACGTGATACACTTTTACCCTCATCATCCAATTTATAACAAGACGCAGTAACCTATAACTTCTTATTACTCTATCATTCTTTTTTTAAAATAAATTTTATTGGGGAATATTGGGGAACAGTGTGTTTCTCCAGGGCCCATCCACTCCAAGTCATTGTCCTTCCATCTAGTTGTGGAGGGCGCAGCTCACGGGCCCATGTGGGACTTGAATCAGCAACCCCGTTGTTCAGAGCTCGTGCTCTAACCAACAGAACTGTCCAGCCACCCCTACTCTATCATTCTTACTTTACTTCTTAATTTGCATTTTGAAAACTTTGTAAAGAATTTTGCATAATCACTGAAATTTCTTTGATGTTTTATTTCTTGTCATTCAAAACAAAATGGAATATGTTATCTGGTTCAAATTTTTCCCTTGGGTCCAATACATTTGGAGAAGTTGGTGTCCTAGAGTGTATGTAGAAGTGAGACAGTAAAGTGTGTGCAGGACTAGGGAAACAAAATGGACTCTGCCACTGACTAGCAGTGTGATCCCAGAGAGTGATCATCTGGTACATCCATGTACAAGAGGTTGTGCAGGCCCAGGGGAATTGATAAGTGCCACCTGGGATAGATGGGGCAGGCTCTATAAAAAGGATGTACGGGTGTGTGGTGTTTGTAACGTTTCAGTAAAATGAGCCTGAATTTACCAAATCTAGAAAGCCACTTTGAGTCACTTCAGTCATCTTGAAGCCCTCAATTGGACTTGGGGCCACATCCTTAATGTTTGAGGCACTAAAGCATGTGGGAATCTAGGCAGCAATGGAAGCAAAATGGGCCTCACAACTTAGGAAAGCCTTCTATCTATCTGTGGGATGTAAGTGGGATGGGAAGTATACTTTTGGATCTTTTCTTGTTGGCGAACTGGCTTTGCTTCCTGAATCCCATCTGCTGGTATGACCCCTGGGAAGGAGACAAATAGGACACAGAAAGAGGTGGGAAACGTGGCCCCTTGGTCCACAGTGGGTCATGGAAAGGACAAGGAAGTCAGAGGGGAAGGAGGTCCGACGCAAATATCCCTGTCACTTCCCTGTCTCCTGAGGCAGGTGGGTAGAGGAGGGTGCTCGAGAAGCATCCAGAGAGAACATGCCCCTGCATTCTGCACAGAGCCACATTCAACATGGAAGCTGCATTACAGCATTGGTGAAGGGATTGGCTAGATGGGTAAGCCTGAGCTTTGGCAAGCAGGAGTGTGGATGTGGAAATGTTGAGAGGGCTGGCTTACAGCAGAGGCTGGGAGTTCAAACCAGAAAGCTTAGGAGACTTTGTAGCTGGAGACAAAGGAGCAATCTGTGTGGATAAGATCCCCATGTTGCTACAGGTCAGAGAGGATTTGCTCAGGGAATACAGTGCAGGGGTCCCAGCCTGTGACTGAGACAAGTGGCGACTAGAGGGCAGCATGCACGTCTAAGGCATGTCCACATCAAAACATGGTCCCGTCGTGCCTCACCTCTCCCCACCCAGCAAACCTAGCCAAACCAGAGCTATTACCTGAAAGAAACAGAGTCTGTAAATCAGAGGAGATGAGAAACACAGCAACAGAGCAGGGGAAGAATTGGTGAGGAGAATTACCTTTGGCAGAAAAATAAAGTGAGCTGCACGTCTGGGTTGCAGTGAGAGCACATCAGTGACCCCAGTTCTTAAACCCGGACGGTCAGGGAGAACCAGACTGTACAAGACGCAGAGAGCCCGGGAGAGGAGTTTGAACTTAATTTGGTTGGCAATAGGGAGCCATCGAATGCTTTACGAGCATGGAAGTAGCATGAATAGAGCAAATTAATCTTTAGGGACATTAATTTGGACTGTATAATAGGTTGATTGACAGAAGTATAGTCAGCTCAGGAGTAAAACAGTTTAAAAAAAAGCTAAACTGGCTTATTGTACCGTTTGTATTAGTTTTGAACTGGCCTACATTTTGACCAAATTATTTTTTAAAGCATGATATGATTTGGTTTTTAATATGTTTTACAAAGTTAATAAATATGGTCCTTAGATCATTGATATTTTTTATCATTTTGAACTCAGTGCTTATGGGGGAAAGAAGAAAGACTTACTTATCATAGGAGAAATATTTGATTTCCCAAGAGTGACTGTCACTTTGTATCAATTCCTCCTTGTTTTCTGCACTATTTGGTAGGTGTCTTTGATTTTCTGCTTCAATTGAGAATGTCAGACACTTTGAAAAATGAGATAAATACCAGGGACAATCCTGCATTATGAGTAACTGATATACCTATTTCCCCTCCCTGGTTATTTTAGAAAGGTATCATCTTTCTTTTGTTGTCAACCATGGACAAAAGACACGTTAGGGGTGTGCTCTGCTTCCAGGTTGGATGGGACCTGAGCCTTTGAAAAGAGAGAGAATTAATGTCAAAATCACAGCCAACGGCTATATAGCTTTTATCATGGACCAAGACTATCCTAAGCTTTCTGCATACAATAATTGATTCTAATCTTCATAGCAACCAGTCTGGTAGATTCTATTATTGCACCCATGTGACAGAAGAGGAAACAGACAAATTGAGTTCTTTGTCCAAGTTTATGCAGCCAGCAAGTGTCAGAACCAGGACATTTGGGGAGAACGGGATGGGCCGTGATCATCCTGGTTTGGTTTAGGTGCACAATATGTTTGCAAACATTGTTATAACTCAAATGTCCTCTACTGATGTCTTTGAAGCTTATGGTCACATGAAAACTTTTTTGTTTGTTTCGTTTTTTGATACAACCAATAAGAAAAGGATGACTTTGTCTCTGTGTTAAAGAAGCAGACTCTCTTAAGTCTGCAGGTGACTCTAGGGATCGCTTCTATAGTAAACTCGGTTTTAGCAGAAACAGTGCAGAGTAACATTTCTCTGTCACCAGGAGGCATGGGGTGGGGTGGTGGGAGGAAGGTGTACATGTTCTAAACGTGTGGCACTCAGAATCACTGACCCCACTGGTGGAACAAAGGGATTTTTATGAAAGGAGTACTGCAGCTCATTCCCTTTCTTAGGGAGATGCCAGAGAGGGGAGCAGAGCCCTGCAGTTCCCGCCACCGCTTTTGTTGCCCAAGAGTTGATATCTGAAGTGGAAGGAGTCAATGAGTTAGATCTTCAGGAAGATTATAGGATTTAAAAGTTCTGGAATCATTAAGAAGTACAAATTGGTAATTGTGAAATAGTCATGGGGATGTAAAGTACAGCATAAGGAATATAATCAATAATATGATAATAACTATGTATAGTGCCAGGTGGCTACTAGACTCGTCAGGGGACTCACAGCATAAATTATATAAATGTCTAACCACTATGCTGTACACCTGAAACTAATATAAAATAATGTTGAATGTCAACTGTAATTGAAAAATTTAAAAGGGAGGGGGAAGGTAAAAGGGGATAAGAGGTTCAAATCTCCAGGTATAAAACAAATAAGTCATGGGGATGTAATGTACAGCATCAGGAATATAGTCAATAATATTGTGATAGCGTGGTACGGTGTCAGATGGTTGCTGGACTTATCATGGTGATCACTTCTTTAGGTCTATAAATGTTGAATAACTGTGGTGTACACTGAAATTAATATAATATTGTATGTTAGCTATATTTTAATTAAAACATTTTTAAATATTCAAAATAAAATTCCAGAATCACTATTTTGCATACATCTGAATTAAAAAACAGAGCTGGAATTACGATATTAATGAAACATTACTAAAGACATGCAATAGAGGAATTTTGACATTGTAAATGTAGCCATGTATCTTGGTGAAAGATTGTCACATTGGGTATGCTCATTTGACTTGTGATTTGCTTCAAAATATGATCCAACACTACAACTCACATTCTACACTAGGCTGTGTGAGAGCAAGAGCCTTGTTTGGTTTTCTTTGCTTTCTAGTGCCTGGAATATGCCAGATATATAGAGGGTGCTCAATAAATATGTTTTCAATAAATTAATAAATCAATGATTTGAACATTAGTTACGCTCTTTGAAATGTACAGGTGTATTATATCAATCTATTCATCTACGCATCTTGTTGACCTGGTAACAATTAGTATTGAATACCAAACTGCTGGAGGAGTGATGACTAAGAGATTTTTAAAATCACACTTGAAAAGACCAGCCTATCACTGATAACAAAATTATACATTTCAGATTATTAAAAAAATAATAATAAGTGAAAAACAACCACAATCACCTGAGTTGCAGTCTGTATCTTATAACATGGTATAAATCAGTAAGTAAAACACTAAGACTTGAAGGAAATGTACCACAAAAAGATAACCACATTTTCTGTAATGTGATTATTGTCCAGGTTTTCCATGTTTTCAGTAATATGGTTATCTCGTTTTTATTAGTTAGAAAGTAAATTTCTAAAACTGAAGCACAATCTGACCTGATCCCACTGATGCCTTTCCCCAGGGGGCGCAGCTCTGGATCTGAAAGCCTGCCCTCCCAAACCGTTTCGCTGGATCCTCGATGTGACCTGGCTGAATCTTGTAGAGCTGAGTAAACTCCCACAATTTGCAGAAATTATGAACCAGGTAACAAAGTGCTGGATAAAAGTACAGATGTGTAAACCCAAACACACCTAGGACAATTTAATTGGGGCTTCCTGGTAACAAGTCCTTCACCTAAAGGAGTCAACACAATAGTGAAGCTCGAAGGCTCTGTGGCTCTCTGGGGATATCACAAGGAACCTTTTCATAGGTGCAGGCTGCTGCCTTTTCCTTCTGTGTGGGGAGCATGGGCCATTCATAAGCCTGCTTGAATTGCTATCAGAATCAGACCCCATTATTGTAGTGGGTGGACCCCTTTATTGTAGACTATTGATGTTTTTACATTTTCACTTCTGCCTATGATTGAATAATTTGTGCACATTTGAACTTCACACCAACTAAGAGGTTGAGGTCCTTTTATAAAAAACCAATTGTTTTAATGGTGCAAATGCAAAATGGTAAAACAAGTCCTGATTTACCTGTTGTTTTCTTATTTGAAAATGTAAGTTGGTTATTGTGGATTAGTTATCCATTCAACTCTAACTGGAAAACAATTATGCAACTCAAAATAAAGATAGTTGTTTATTACCTGGGTCTGTTGGTTACTGCCTGTCACTGATGGAGGGCCTGCCATTCCAGTGTCAAAGCTGATAATCATCTTTTTTGTGGTTGGGGGTGATGGACAAATGAGGTAGTATGTAGACTGCAAGTTGGCAGAGGCCTCATGCTGTCATCAAGTGATTCCCTCCCCCTTAATCCCTCCCCCAGTGTAAACTAGGTGTGTCCATGTAGTGGTCTCTCTGGAACACTGTGTAGACTCTTCACCTATTTATGCCTGATTCGATCAGAGTCAAATGGATAAAGTCCCTGGATTCCATCTGTGGTGGACAGTAAGCTTTGTTTTGTAGCACAGCCACAGATGGGTCCCCCAAGTCCAAACAAATAACCTTGAAAACCAAAGTGGTCTTAATCTGCTGGGAGACTGGATAAGGGAGACCTTCACGCACCACTGGAAAAGTCACTCAAAAGCCATACCCTCTGCTGACAAGCTGTATTGATATAGAGAGATGCATTATCGTTTACCACTGTCAGTTAGATGTTAAGTACTGCTGGTATAGAATCTGATAGCTACTACTGCTTACTATGAGGTGAGAACTTTGCAACAACAGTCACCGTGCAAGGGAAATACTATTGACGCCACTTTAAAGATGAGGAAACTGAGATTTGAAGAGGTTAAGTACTCGCCCAAAGCCACATGGCCTGTAAGTAGCAAAGCTGTAATTTGACCTCATGCTCTTTCCCTGACAGCAGGAGTTATTGATCTCCAACTCCTTTTACATCACTGAGTGGGTCAGACATGAAGGGAGGATTCGTTCTCAGGAAACATGCAGCTCTGCCTGGGGATCTGCCATCAGTTGGCCTTGGTTTGGGCCTGTCTATGGGAAGGAAGGAAAAAGTAGAAGATCAATCTCCCTGCTGAGTGGGTGTTGGGAATTGAAACAAAAATAGCCTCGAACAGCAGCTGCTCTGCCATGTCATCTTAGGCCAACTGTTTAACACGGGGAAGTAGTTTTGATAACAGGACTGGCTAGAAAGGGAGAGGGAAATGGAAGTGGTCGGCAAGGGGTTGGAAGTTATCCCATTGCCCGTCACAGATGCAGCTCGCTCTGGAAGCTCTACTGTGGTAAAGTCAAAATCAGCAGATGGAAGGCTAGTGGGCTAGGAATAAACACCTTTTTTCTTGTACCTCCTTCTCTCTAGCCACTGTTGTGGAGGAGGCCTCCACAATATTGTGGAGAGGGTGCTGTGGCTAGCAATGAGCAGGTACCAGCTGAGTAGGGGGAGCTGCAGCAGCACCCAGGCCCTGGGAGCTGCATGCCAGGCACATTCTTTGGGAGCAGGCAAGTGGGGAGAGCCACTGAACCAGAAGTGATGTGTGACACGGAGCATTGTCATGATGGCACACTTTAAAACACACCTTCTCTCAACCGTAGCTCACACCTGACTGACTACACCAAACAAGTTGAAACTTGTCACATACTGTTACTAAGTTTTGCGGTGCCATTTCCCATATTGAAGATCCTGCCTTTCCGTTGGATGGCACTCGGCAAACAATGGAAAGGCAGTATTTTGTGATCACAACAGAAAGGTATTTTGTGATCACAACAGAAAGGCTCCATGTCACACATGACTTCTGGTATGGCGATTTCTGTCAAATAAGAACCTTATGGTGTGTCTTCATCCATCTTATTCACTGGATCTGGCACCACGCGACTTCTGGCTCTTCCCCAACGTGAAAATGCCCATGAAAGGTAAATGTTTTGAATCGATTCAGGACATTGAGGCAATCACAACAGCACAACTAAAGACATGAAAGAGGCCTTCCAGAACTGCTTCAGAAAGTGGCAAGAACGATGGGATAAGTGTGTTCGAAGTGAGGGGGAGTATTTTGAGGGGGATTAATGGCAATATGTCTTTTACTGTAATTTTTTAAATTTAAACATTCACTGTACTGTTCGATCACACCTCATATATAATGAATTGTTTGTATGATGTGGACTTTCAGCAGTTGTTTAACCTCTCTATGCCTCAGTAAAAAGTGGTGATAATGGAAGTGAAAAAGGACAATCTTTGGATATGTAGTATTTGCTATATAGGCATTTTCCATTTTCTACTAGTGCCTACCATGCATGGCTTCTATAACATGCTTGCAATCACTGTCTAACTAATCCATCCTGATTGTTGTTGAGATGCAGCATCAGACTCACCAATCTATAGTTTTTGAAATTGGTTTTGACTGTACTCAGGCTTCATGGAGCTCCTTTTAATGCCTCTGAAAACCTGCGGTTCTCTCCATGCTTCTAAAAGAACAGGTGCTTGAGACCAGCTCTTGGAGAGACTGTCTCTGTTCTTAGGTTTAAGGTCTCAAGGCAGGAGATCACTAGGAAAATAAAAATTTTGATTTTGTCATTTATCAGTATTTTAAGTACAGGTCACCGTTTAGAGGTTTGATTATCAGAATGGTCTATATCAGAGGTTCACAATTCAAGGGCAACTTTGTGCCACTCCCCACCCGCCTGAGAGCACTGGACAATGTTTGGCGACATTTTTGATTGTCACAAAGTTGGGGGAGGACTGTTACTGGCATCAAGAGCATAGAAGTCAGGCATGCTGCAAAACATCCCACAATGCACAGGACAACCCCCTCAACAAAAATAATCTGGCCCCAAATGCCAGTTGTGCTGAAGTTGAGAAACCCTAATCTGTTTTTTCCCCTGCCCAATCATTTAGTGTAATTGATTCATGGTCCTAATTTTAGTGAATAATGTAGAAAAACAATGGTTAACTGAAAGGAGAATAGTAATATCCATGCTATTTGAGTCATTGATTCCTAAGAACAATATAAACTATGTGGTTATGTTTGAAAAATTATGTGCCTATAATTTCTGGCTCTTCCCCAACGTGAAAATGCCCATGAAAGGGCATTTCTGAATAACCCTCTAACGTTATTCAGAATCTTCTCCAATATATTCCAATTGCACATATTCCTATGGCTTGATAATTGACTTGTTTATTTTAGATATCTCGTAATGAGAAAGGATGGAAAAGCTGGTTTGATAAAGATACTCCCGAGGAAGAAATTATCCCTGATGGATATAATGACTCACTGGATACCTGCCGCAAACTTTTACTTATCAGGTGAGAACAGGTATTAGCAGAGCTAGAAGTATCACTTATCATGCTGTCAAATCACAGATCTTACCTCGGGGAGTTTTACCTCACTGTGTCCCAGTAGTTATTATAAGAAATGTGTGTGCTCCCAAATTGCAGTTTGGGATGGCAATTCTTTAGTTCCTTGACAAGCAAATAAAATGGTGATGGCACAGGGAATGGTATGTTTTGACAACGTATGGATGATAGTGCTTTTAGGAAAAAAACTTGAAAAATACGCTCATATTAATTACTTCATTCATTATTTACTGTTGAATTTACTTCTTTAAAAAATAGATCTCCCAGAGTCACAAAGGAATTAGTTTATAAGCTGAAATTCAATTTCATCTGAGAAAAAAACATAAATATTGCACTATTGAAATATATAAATGCTGTTTTGACTATTAAAATGGAAGCAAAACTTTGAAATTGATGTTAAGGAAAAAAATTATTTTTCCTTTTCTTTTCTTTCTCAACTTGTCATGTTTTCTCAATATCCAGTAGCTCAAAGTGTTTCTCAATATCCAGTAGCTTCTGTGTTAGAAGATCAGTGTGTGGTGTGTGTGTGTGTGTGTGTGATTGGTGGGCAAGGCAGGCGGCTGGAGTTGGGAGAAGATGAGACAACCAAAAGAATAACAAAAAGATGCTGGATGATTTTGGATTCGTTTTCGTCTTTCCTAACGTTATATACCTGAGCTTGCCTTTCTTACAAACACTTGTTTCCTGGATATTGTCACTTTCTGAGAGTGATCACATACAGCAGTCAGCACTGGTGACTTCATGGTCTACAGCGTGTGAAAGAGCTGCTTGTTTTTATTGGAATAGCTATATCTGTCTTTTATCCATTATGTTACAATTGAATCTCTGTCAAATGAATAGTGTAATCTGTAGAATTTGTCTGTGATGTAAAATATCAAATATGAAGTGACATTATTTAATGTGTCGCTGTGTTTAGAACCTACTACAGTGCAAGGTACACAGATGGTGTTAAATAAATGCTTGCTAATCAACCTACTTCTGACCCCTTTGACACATTAATTCTCCCTTTGAAGACTGCAGAGCGTCAGAGTGTGTGGCCAGTGGGTCCCCACAGTGCGGAGCTGACAGAGGACAACTCCCTTTGCGTCCTGCTGAATCCTCAGCACCTAGAATGGGGCCTAATGTGTCGTAGGCACTTGGTAAATCTTTGTCAAAGGATTCCTTTTATTAGTTTCAATGAGGAGTTGCTTATCTGAAGCTCACCTGGGATCATCAACAATGTGTTTTTTTAAAAATAACCAATTAATGCTTCAGAGTAGTTGCTGCTGCTTCTGAAAATGAGACACTTGAATCAGCTGACTTCTAAGTTCCCTTCCAGATTGGCAACAGACCAATGTTGTTACTGGCTCTGCCCTACTTCTTGCCAATGCTTAGCCCCAAACCACACGATTAAATTTGCACTCATCCAACGATAGAAAACCTTGCCATCCCCCTCTTACACAGATCTGTGTAAGGGAGAATTATGTTTTTGTCCTTTGCTAATGAAAAGGTTCTTTACATGTTTAGAATTCAATGGAATGAAAAATGAACAGACTAAATTTTTTTCTCTAACTTGTATTCATTTCTAGGTCTTGGTGCCCAGACCGTACTGTTTTTCAAGCAAGAAAGTATATTGCAGAATCTTTGGAGGATAAGTACACAGAACCGGTTATCTTAAATCTGGAGAAAACTTGGGAAGAAAGTGATACACGAACACCTCTAATATGTTTCCTGTCCATGGGTTCCGATCCCACAGTTCAAATTGACGCATTGGCCAAGAAACTGAAGCTGGGTATGATCAGCAATCTGTGAAATTTAGCAAAACCTTCACATATTTGCCTCAGATTTTGCCTTTCATAATTGCGTACCTGATTCTAGAAATAGATCCATAAAACTGAGTTAGGAAAAAAACAGTAAACTCCTTCCTCTTTCCTCCCTTTTCAGAGCTCCTAGAGTAAGGGCCTTTGTACAGCGAAGAACACACTCACCTACCACATCCTATTTTTCTTTAGGTTGTAAGCAGGTGGCCGTACTATGTGGATCGTATACTAGCAAGAATGAACCATACAAGAGCAAATTTTATTGCCACGTCTATATAAAATTACAACAAAGTCTATTTTTTGTCTCAAATTAAAACATTATAACCATTATTATAATGCATAGTGATTGGGGATTCACTCATTCATGCTTTCATGCAATAACCATTTAAGCAGACATGTCGTGTGGTAGATTCCGGGAGTATTCATTCAGAGATGAATACAGTGTAGCTGGGAAAGATAGACATGTAAACATGTAATTGAAGATCATGTGAGGACCACAACAACAGAGGTCCGTAGACATGCCAGGTTCCAAGATCCAGAACTACTCAGACTGCACAGGTAGAGGGGAAAGCATCACACTGATGATACGTTAAGTACATTTTACCAGGTGGCTGGTGGGAAATAGAAGGAAAATTGTTCTGGAGGGAGGAGACAGGGCAAGGAATTATAAATACATAAGTGGTGAGAGCAGTGATTGGGTCATCAGGACTAAAGGACAAGGACCTGCATGATGCAGAACCCACCTTGATAGGACTGAGCCATCCTCTTATACGATGGCTGTTTAATCTGCTCTTCATCCTCTGGAAAGCTGAATGTTGTTAGAATTGCCATTGGGATCTTCCAGGTTCATTGGTAAAACACTACCTTGTCAGGTGAATTCATTCATGTCTTTATAAAGATTATAAAAGTGATTGATTATGAATCACTAAACCTATCCTATGCAATAAAACTTACACTGTGTTTATTATATAGTTAATATGAACATGATATAAAATCAATTCAGTTATCTCCAGGTATTTGCCATCTCCCTCTTCACTAAGAAGTTACTGGAAACCATTAGCTTATTACCATAAGTATGATCTGTGTTCACTCACACTTTTGTCATCTTCACTTTGTTCTGGTCATTGTTACCACACCATTCTATGTTCTATACGGATCCATGTTTGAATGGCTCTTTTGGCAACTGCTCACGGTTAAGTCTCATTAACCACCTTTAAAGTAGGCTGTTTTGCTCTGATATTTAGAGGACTGCAGCATGTTAGTCTTCTGCATTGGTCTAAGAGTGGTGCTTCTTTTACAGCCTTGTAGTTTACAAATCTTTGTGCGGATCTATGGGTCTTTGTCCAGCTGCTTCTATGCCCCAGTTCTCTCTGCATATAGGTTCCTTTTTTGCTGTGTTGCCACAAAGCAATCTCTGTGTGACAGAACTCATGGCCTCTGGTGGCTCGTGGGCTTACATGTTCAGTAAGTTCAGCACTCCAGGGAAACTCCCCTACTCCCTTAGTCACAAGTCCAAATATCTAGGGAAGAAATTCATTGGTTTTTCTTTGGTCATGTGCTCCTCTCTGCACCAATCAATGAACTGTTGCTGTGGAGATGGGTTTATAGCAGGAATCACATATATGGAGCTAGAGTAGGGGGCATTTCTTAGAAGAAGATGCTGTTTCTAGAAGAAGAGCATGTTCACTAGAATTACCATTTCAAGTGTTAATAATGTTTTTGTCTAAAACAAAGGTTTAGACAACAGAATTTTAAAATTCAAGGTCTTTTGTGGGAGAATTTATAACTGAGAAATTATGACATTAAATAAATACATAAAGCCAGAATTGTGCTATCACCTTTAGTGTTGTTACATGTTATACTGCTTTGCTTGGCAAGTTGGTAATTTCTTGCTAATACTTTGTTTTTCCAATGATTGTTCAAGCTTCTTCTATTGGTCACTTTGTTAGGAGAAACAAAGTAGATTTGATTTTAACACTGAAGGACCCAATCAATTATACAGAATTCATAGATAAATCATTTTTAGGAATGTTAGGAAGTCATACCCTGTTCATTGCTTTGGGTTAAAAATACCACAAGTAGGTGTGAAAATGAAACTATTATGTAGATGGAATAACACGTTAATCTAATCCCAACTAGAAATATTTCATGTGGATATATGGGTAATAGATAAGCATAGAATGCTCAAGGTAAATAAGACTCTGGAAATCTTGAAATCCATCTACCTTATTATACACCTGGAGAAACTAAGATCTGGAGATAAGGCCAGAAAGATAGTTGGTGACCAATCCATTTCAGGACTCATCTCAGGGCTTCCCAATCCCACTTCAGTAGTCCTTCTCTTTAATTCCCTCTCACTGCCTTTACTGGATGAATTAACCATTTACCTGACAGCAACTTGAGGGATGGGAGATAATTTTTCACAAAAGCTCTGGGTACCTGGGCAAAGAATAGAAAACAGATGGATTTAGCGTGAGAACCCTGCTAGGAGCCTGGGTGGAGAGAAAGGGGCTGAGAAGAAGGGTGGCTTTGAAAATAGAATCCAGATGTCTGTGCGATGTCAGAGGGGTAGTGGATGGGGGGAGGGAAGTTGACACAGTGTGAGAGATATAAACGATAAATGTCTAACTATTACATTGTTTTGTGCACTGGAAACTAATAAAAAAAAATAAAAAAATTTAAAAAAACAAAATAGAATCCAAGCACAAATAAAAAAGAACAACTAAATGAAATACAAACTCACAAATATACCAAAGTATAAATTACAAAATGGGTATAACAATGTATACAGATGAAAAATTAAAATAATAAGAGAATGGTATGTAATTATGGTAATAAATTTAAATATCTCAATTAAATCGATGAGTTTGTAGAAAAACAAATTTACAAAATTTTCTTTGAAAAGATAGAAAAACCTGAACAGACCAGTAAAAATCAAGATGAGAAAAATTAGAAGTTTAAATTTTTTTACCTCAGCAAAGACTGGGTTTGGATGATTTTTTATATATATACATATATATCTCCTTTAAAACCTTTACATACTGCCATTTGACTACATGGATGGATCTTGAGATTATTATGCTAAGTGAAATAAGTCAGACAGAAAAAGTCAAGAACCATATGATTTCACTGATATGTGGTATATAACTGAAAGTAACAAAGGAAGAAGACAAACAAAGAAACAAAAACTCATAGACACAGACAGTGGTTTAGTGGTTACCAGGGAGTTGCGTTGACAGGGAGTGGTAAAGAGGCTCATATATGTGGTGATGGAAGGAGAGCTTACTCTGGGGGCATGAGCATACAATGTGATACACTTGGAACCTATGTAATTTTACTAACCATCGTCACCCTAATAAATTTAATTTTAAAAAAACTTTGCTATGCTATATTCCATTCCAGAACGTAGAAAAAGAGGATACATTTTCCTCTTCATTTTAAGGGAATAGTATTAACCTGATATCAAAAACAGACTAAGGTAATAATTGTATAAAAGAAAGAAAACCACAGATTGATCCTACTTATAGAAATATAAGGATCTTAAGTAAATGCAAGCAAGAAGAATTTAGTGTAATATTATAAAAATAGCACACAAAAATAATATTAATGATGTGCCTTGACCAAGTAGGAATGCATGGGTGACATAAGAAAGATAGATATCATAGTAAAAAATCTTATCACAACAATAAGTGACTTTCCCTTAAGCTATCATATTATTACCTTGATAGATGCTAAAAGGCCTTATCTCCAGACTTTAGTTTCTCCAGGTGTAAAAAATCATTTTATAAAAATTCAACATTTGTATTTGGCTTTTAAAAAGTACGAATAGAAGAATATTTTGTTAATGTGATAATGAATCTGAACTTCAAACATCAACCTCATACTTATTGATGAATGCCTAGAGACATGCCCATTAAAGTCAGGAAGAAGATAAAGATGTCTGCTACCACCACCCACTACTATTTACTATTGTTGTGGAAAATATAGCTAGGGTGTTGTAAAAATCATAAATAAAAGATATAACTACTGGAAAGGAGGGACAAAAATCATCATAATTCTCAGACAGTGTAATCGTCTAACTAAAAAACACAAATGAATCAAGTGAAAAACTATTAAACATAACAGGATAGTTTAGTAAGGGCTGGTCACAAAATAAATATATTAAAAATCAATGGAGCATACTTGTAAAATAAAATGTAAAAATCCCATTCACTATAGCAATAAAAATAAAACTAAGAAATAATTTTTAAACTACCCATTAGAAGAAAACTATAAAACTTTCTTGGAGACATAAAAGTAGGATAGAATAATGGGGAGTTAAACCACATTCTCAGAATAAAGATTTAATATTGTAAAGATGTCAATAGTCTCTAAATTAATCTATAAATTGAATGCAAGTCTAATTGAAATTCCAACAGTATTTTTTTTCTAATGGGATAATAGAGGGGTCTTAGATCATATAGAACAACAAATGGACAACAATAGTCAAGAAAGCTTGAAAAGGAAAAAGAATAATGGGGAATGAACACCACCAGATTTTTAAAACTATCAAATGGCAATAATTTGATCAGTGTAAAACTGGCTCAGCTGATAAACAGATCAATGAAGCAAAATAAAAGGCCCCGAATTAGGCTCTAGTATATGTAATAGCTTAGTCTATGACAAGATTCATATTTCAAATTAATGGTGGGAAATGAATTAGCCTGTAAACCATGTTGGGATAGCGGGTTAACTTTAGAAAAAAGTAAGAATTTTACCTCACATTAAACCTCAAGGTATATTCTAAGTAGAATAAGGTTTCTTTTTAAGGTTTTTATTAAAATGTAGCTAACATACAATATTGTATTAGTTTCAGGTGTTCTCAATAGTTATTCAACATTTATAGACCTAAAGCAGTGATCACCATGAAAAATCCAGCAACCATCTGACACCGTACCACACTATCACAAATTTATTGACTATATTCCCTATGCCGTACATTACATCCCCATGACTTATTGGTTTTATACCTGGAAATTTGAACCTCATATTCCCCTTCACCTTTTCCCCCCTTTTTTATTTTTCAATTACAGTTGACATTCAGTATTATTTTAATTTCAGGTGTACAGCCTAGTGGTTAAACATTTATATGCGTATAATTTAACAAGTGATCCCCCTGACTAGTCTAATACCCAGCTGGCACTATACATAGTTATTACCATATTACTGACTATATTCCCTATGCTTTACTTTACATCCCCATGACTATTTTGTAACTAGCAATTTGTACTTCTTAATCCCTTCCCCTTTTCACGCATTCCCAGCCCCTCTCCCATCTGGCAGCCATCAAAATGTTCTCTGTATCTATGAGTTTGTTTTATCTTGTTCTTTATATTCCACATATAATGGAAATCACATTGCATCTGTCTTTCTCTGTTTGACATACTCCTCTCAACACAATACCCTCCAGGTCCATCCATGCTGCTGCAGATGGCAAAGACCTATTCCCTTCCATGGGTGAGACATATTCCATAGTGTATATGTACAACCTCCTCTTTATCCATTCATCCATCCATGGACACCCAGGCTGCCTTCACATCTCGGCCATTGTAAACAACGCTGCAAGGAACATATGGAGGCACACGTCCCCTTGAAATAGCATTTTTGGTTTCTTTGGATAAATACCCTAAAGTAGGATTACTGGGTCCTTCTTTGTATTTCATTATAGCCTTTGTTTTGTTTTGTTTGTTTTCTAAAGATTTTTTTATTGGTGAAGAAGAACAGGACTTTATTGGGGAACAGTGTGTACTTCCAGGATTTTTTCCAAGTCAAGTTGTTGTCTTTTCTATCTTAGTTATGGAGGGCACCATTTAGCTCCAGTTGCCTTTGTAGTTGCAGGGGGTGCAGCCCACCATCCCTTGCGGGAGTCGAACCCGGCAATCTGTGGTTGAGAGGACGTGCTCCAACCAACTGAGCCATCCTGGAGCTCATCGGCAGCTCAGCTCAAGGTGCCATATTCAATCTTAGTTGCAGGGGTGGAGCCCACTATCCATTCAGCCAGGAGTCAAGGAGTGGAACCGGCAACCTTATGGTTGAGAGCCTACTGACCCATGTGGGAATTGAACTGGCAGCCTTCGGCATTAAGAGTACGGAGCTCCAACCACCTGAGCCACCAGGCTGGCCCTAACCTTTGTTTTAAAGGCTATTTTGTCCGGTATAAGTATTGCTACCCAAGATTTTTGTTTGTTCTTATTGTCATGAAATATTTTTTATCATTCCTTTACTTTCAGTCTATGTGTGTATTTCGATTTAAAGTGAGTCTCTTGTAGGCAGCATATGTAAGGGTCTTATTTTTCTTATGCATTCAGCCACCCTATCTTTTGATTGGAGCATTTAATCCATTACATTGAAAGTAATTGTTGATAGATATATAATTATTGCCATTTTATTATTGATATTTTTATTTTTTAATTAATTAATTAATTATCTATTGTCCTAAAGAAGTCCCTCTAAGATTCCTTATAATTTTGCTTTGCTGTCAGTGAACTCCTTTAGCTTTTTCTTGTCTGGGAAGCTCTTTATCTGTCCTTCGATTCTAAATGATACCTTTGCTGGGTAGCATAATCTTAGTTGTAGGTTCTTGCTTTTCATCACTTTGAATATTTCCTGCCATTCCCTTCTGGCCTGCAAAGTTTTTGTTGAGAACTCAGCTGACAGTCTATGGAAGCGCCCTTGTAGATAACTGCTTTTCTCTTGCTGCTTTTGAGATTTTCTCTTTGTCTTTAATCTTTGGCACTTTGTGTCTTGGTGTGGGCCTATTTGGATTCATCTTGTTTGGGATGCTGTGCTTCCTGGGCTTCCATGTCTATTTCCTTTGCCAGATTAGGGAAATTTTCCATCATTATTTCTTCAAATAGGTTTTCCATTCCTTTCTCTCTCTCTTCTCCTTCTGGTACCCATATGATGTGAATATTAATATGCTTGATGCTGTCTCAGGGGCCCCTTAAACTATCCTCAGTTTTTTGGATTTTCCTTTTCTGTTCTTTTGCTACCTTATCTTCTAAATTGTTGATTTGATCCTCTATTTTATCTAATCTGCTGTTGAGTTTCTCTAATATATTCTTTATTTCAGTTATCATATTCCTTATTTCTGACTGTTTCTTATGTTTTCTACTTTTGTTTCCTATCTCTTTGCTGAAGTTCTCTCTGAGAGCACTGAGAATCTTTATAACCAGTGTTTTGAACTCTGCGTCTGGTAGATTGCATGTCTCCATTTTGTTTAGTTCTTTTTCTGGAACATTGTTCTGTTGTTTTATTTGGGACATATTTTTTGTCTCCCCATTTTGGCTCCCCCCTGTATTTGTTTCTATGTATTATGGAAGGCTGCTATGCTTCCTGGTCTTAGTTGAGTGACCTTATGTAGTAGGTGTCCTGTGAGGCCCAGTGGTGCAGTCTCCTTGATCACCAGAGCCAGGTGATCCAGGTGTGTCTGTTTTGTGGGTTGTGTGTGCCCTCCTGTTGTAGTTGAGCCTTGATATTGTCCCTTCAATGGTAGGGACTGATCCTTAGGATGATTGGTTATGAGGACTGGCCATGACTACAGTGGAGGAGCTATTGTTCAGGCTGAGTCCAAAGATGGCCATCAGGCGTGCCAGCCCTGGGACCTCCTGGGAGGGGACCCACTGCAGGCCAAGTTCACCTGCAGCCTGTGCTCTGCCCAGAGCAACCTGACATGAGCCACAAAGCAATCCGCAGATGGTTGCCACCCACACAGGCATGGAGGTGACTTGAGAGGCCAAACAGCAAACCAAGGCTGGCTGTCACTAATGCCGGGCTAATGCAGCCCTTAGCCAGATGTACAGGACACACTCAAGCCAGCTACTGCTTGTTTGGATTTTGTGAACCTTTGAGAGATTTTAAGAATGTCCATCTTATAAGCCAAAGCAAGTTGTTTGTATGGAAAAGCCACTAGAAGTGGCTTGGGATGGGATGGAGTCTCGGGGAATCAGGGTGAAAGAACAGTGTTAGCCAGGTAGATGGAGACTTAGATATGGCAGCTGCCTGTGTCTGCATGATGGGATGTGGAGGGCTCAACAACAACAAAAAAACAATGGCTTCCACCATCTTCTCCATCTGAGGTAAAGCTGCCCCTCCAGTCCTTGCCCTGAAGCCAGACAATTCAGTTGCTCCCCGTATGTCCCTGGCACCTTTTGAACTGCTGCCCTGGCACCGGATCTCAAGCAAGTGCGTCCGTCAGTGAGTAAGTCCATGCATAGGCCGTTGAAGAGGAACTCCTGGAACTGTAATCACTTTCCTCAGCCACAATTTCTGCTCGTTTTCACAGACAGTGTTATGGGGACTTCTCTCTCTGGCACTGAAACCCTGGATAGGGGATCCTGATGTAGGCCTGGACCTCCTTGCTTCTCTGGGGGGCAGGGTGGGGGGCGCCTCCACAGCCAAGATATCCCTCCTGATTTTTAATGGTCACACACAAATGTGGGACCAGCCCGTTCCGTGTCTCTGCCCCTCCTATCAGTCTCGAGATTGATTGTTTGCATGTCCTTAGTTGTAGGACTTTGGTTCAGCTAGACTTCATGCTATTCTCAATGATGGTTGTTCTGTAGTTTAGTTATAATTTTGATGTGGTCATGGGAGAAGGTAAGCACACCATTTGTCTACTCCACCATCTTCTGGTTAAGGTTTTAAATGGTTAAATTAAGCTACAAAAGAATGAAAAGCAAATATTGAATATTTATTTACTATTGTGGTGGCTCAGATTTTCTTCATCATAATACCAGAGGGACAAGATAGATAGTTTGGATAAAGTTTTAAAACTTCTGTATGTCAAAAGCATGATAAATAAAATTAAAACACAAACAAGGATAAGGGTATGGGTTAGAAATTACAGCATTCCATTTCAGCTGGAGACTCTGGCAGTCTATATATATCACGAATACTCTTTAAAATTGCTTGTATGTTTTGTCCCAAGTATTATACATGTATGAATTTCTCCTAAGATAATATTGAGGGATACACATCAGATTTATGTGCAAAAATGTTTAATATAGTGCTACTTACAATATTTAAAAATTGGAAATGTCTTAAATATACAAAAGGGTTGTGATTGAATGATCAGCATAATGGAACATTGTGCTGACATTAAAAACTGCTTTTCAATAATATTTAATGGCAGTAAAATGCTCACAACATACTGTTAAGAGGTAGAGTGTACCATATATAAGTGTATGTATATGTAATACATACTATAAACAGAGGGTGCCAAAAAACCTGTATACACATTTTAAGAAAGGAAAAAGCTGTATTAAAATTGTAATGCTCAACATATACTGATATCAAAAGATGAATACAAGTCATGGGTATACATTTTTTGGCACCCCTGAGATATATATATATATATATATATATATATATATATATATATATATATGTATATGTATATGTATATGTATATATATATGTATATATATAATTTTTATAACTATATATATAATTTTTATAACTATATATATAATTTTTATAACTATATATATAATTTTTAATATAGATAGGTATACAATCCCTTATTCAAAACCCTTGAGACCAGATATGTTTCTGAGTTTTTCAGTTTTTAGAAAGGTAATATTTCATATATAATACATTAAAGAAAAGAATATTAATATCCATAAAGATAATGATAAATAGCCTCATGTTCTCTGAAGTCAGCTTTTGCCACTAAAATGTTTTTGTGATAAGACTTTTAGTTTTCAGAGTGTTTTGAATTTTAAAATGAGGGCAAGGGATTGTAGATTGTGCATATTAAAAAAGATTAGAGTGACAATCTCTAGGAAGGGATATTGGTGATTTTTATTTTGTTTTTTACACTCTCCTATATTTTCCAAGACTCTCATTATGAACATATATTGCATAATTACAAATAAAAAGTTTAAAAAAAATAAGAAAAAGGAAAAGTGAAAGAGACACAAGGCTAATTTTGGAAAGACATGGAAAGGCAGTTGAAATCTTACTAAACTCTCTCAAATACAAACAGCCAAGAAGTAAAAAAAATTAAAATAAAATAAAATAAAACCAACCCCAAATCAGCAAAGAGTAATTATGTTGCATTACCTGCAGCAAGACTTCATACAGGACCCTCTGCATCCATCCCCTCTTAGGAGTCCCTTCCTTGACATCCTAGCAGACTTCTCCACCCTTTCTAGAAATTCAGCCTGTACTTCCTCTTACCTTACTGGACTCTGTCCTTTGAAACCCTTTCCCTGCTCAAGTGTGAAGCTTCCTCACTTTTTCAGTGTCAATCAATCTAGTTTTTCTAGACCATTGAGAAAATTTATTAACTATTTATTGACCTATGTTAAAACTGAAGAGTACAAATCAATAACTTAACTGTTCACCTTAAGAAACTAGGAAAAGAAAGGCAAGCTAAACCTAAAGCAAGCAAAAAGAAGGAAATAATAAATATTTGAATAAATAATGAAATAACAATAGAATCAACAAACCAGAAGTATATTCTTTGGAAAGATCAATAAAATTGACAAAACTTTGGCTTTACTAACCAAGAATAAAGGAAAGAGTAAAATTACTAAAATCAGGAATAAAAGAAGGGACATCACTATTGATCTAACAACACTGAAAAAAAGAAGCTTATAAGGGAATACTGTGAACAAATATGCCAACATATTAGATAACCTTCATGAAACAGACAAATTGTTAGAAAGAGGCATTTACTGAAAGTGACTCAAGAATAAAAAATCTGAATAGAGCTCTAAGAAGTAAAGAGATTGATTTAGTAATGAAAAACTTCCCACAGAGGAAATACCAAGACCAGATGGCTTCACTGGCCATTTATACAAATGTTTAAAGAATATCACCAATTCTTCTCAAACTTTTCCAAAAAATAAAAGACGGAACACTTCCCAACTCATTCTGTGAGATCAGTATTACGCTACTACGAAATCTAGACCAAGACATCACAAGAAGAGAAAACCAGTATTATGAATACAGAAGCAAAAAAATCCTCCACAAAGTACTATCAAGCTAAATCCAACAGTATACAAAAAGGATTTATATATCATGACAAGGTGGATTTATCTCCAAAATGCAAGGTTGGTTAAACACATTAAAATTAATCAATGTAATGTGTCATATTAATAGAATAAAGGACTAAAACCACATGATTATCTTAATAGTTACAGAAAAAGTATTGAAAAAAAATTCAACACTCTTTTATAATGAAAACACTTAACAAACTAGGGTTAAAAAGCAGCTTCTTCAACCAGATAGAAAGCACCTACAAAAAACCCAGCTAACATCATACTTAATAGTGAAAAACTGAATGCTTTTCTCCAAAGATCAGAAGATCTCATCACTTTTTTTAGCACTGTATTGGAGGTTCTAGACAGGGCAATCAGAGTAGAAGAAGAAATAAAAGACATCCACACTGGAAAATAAGTAAAATCATCTCTACTTACTGATGACATGATTTTGTGTGTAGAAAATCCTAAGAAGTCCACCAAAAAAACTATTAGAGCTCACAAATGAGTTTAACTAAATTTCAGGACACAAGGTTAATATTTTAAAATCTATTGTTTTTCTACATACTAGCAAGAGAGATCCAAAATTGAAATTATAAATGCAATTCTATTTACAATATCATAAAAAATACCTAGGAATGAATTTAACAAATAACTGCAAGACTTGTACATTGAAAGCTACAAAACATAGTTGACAAAAATTAAAGAATAACTAAAAAGATGGAAAAACATTCGATGTTCATGGATCAAAAGACTTAATATTAGTAAGATGGCAGTATTCTCCAAATTGATCTACAGGTTTAACACACAACTATCAAAATCCCAGATGCCTTTTTTGTGTAAATTGACAAACTGATCCTAAAATTCATATGGAAATACATGGGACCCAAAATAGCAAAACAGTCTTGAATCACTGCATAAATTGTATGAATACCTAAGCACTATGCTGTACACCTGAAAGTAATATAAAATAATATTGAATGTCAAAAAAATTAAAAAATTAAAATGAACAAAGGGTTTGAATAGACATTTCTTCAAAGAAGATACACAAGTGGCCAATAAGCACATGAAAAGATTCTCAGTGTCATTAGTTATTAGGGAAATGCAAATCAAAACTATGAGATACTACTTCACTCCCACTAAGATGGCCATACTAATAAGAAAAAGATGGATTAATAGCAAGTGTTGGCAAGGATGTGGAAAAATCAGAACCTTTATATTAATACATTGCTGATGGGACTGTGAAATGGTGAAGCTGCTTTGGAAAACAGTTCCTCAAAAAGTTAAATATTGAGTTATAATATGACTGAGCAATTCTACTCCTAAGTATATATACTCAGAAGAACTGGAAACATGTCCACACAAAGATTTCTACATGAATGTTCATAACAGCATTATTCATACTAGGCAAAAAGTGGAAATCACCCAATGTCTATCAACTGATGAGTGGATAAACACAATGTGGTCTATACATACAATGGAATATTACTCAGCCATCAAAAGGAATGAAGTTGTGATACACGCTACACCATGGATATACCGAAAAAACATTATGCTAAATAAAAACAGACACAAAAGGTCACATGTTGTATATTCCATTCTTATTAAATGTCTAGAATAAAGAAAGAAAGTAGATTAGTGGTGGCTGCGGTGGGAGAGGGTGATGGGGAGTGACTGCTAATAAGTGTGGGGTTTCCTTTTGGGGCTGATGAAAATGTTCTGAAATTAGATAGTAGTGATGGTTCTACAACTTCATGAATGTACTATACATTGAATAGTATACTTTAAAAGGATAAATTTATAATATCAATTTTAAAAGTCTAAGAAAATGTTTATTGAGCATCTACTACGTGCCATCCAGTGTCTATGTGCTGAGTAAGACACCATGATCTACATCCCTTCTCTCATGGAACTGACTGACATTCTAGTGTGGGGGCAAAACAGCCAATAATCGATAACAATTGTATAATAAGCTAAGAAAAGCATATAAGGAAGAAGCAGGCTAAGGGGCCGAGTGATGGGGTGGGTGTGCTCTTTTAGATAGGACGGTCAGGAAAGGCCTCACTGAAAGTATGAGGAGGACCTGACATGTAAAGGCAGTGAGTCAATACAACTGTCAAGGAAACTCGTTTCAGGCAGAGGGAACAGCAGTGACACTGGCACGTGTGAGGAGGCCAGTGCAGCTGGAGAAAAATGAATGAATGAGGGGAAGAGTTGTGAGACAAGAAACGTGTGTGTGTGTGTGTGTGTGTGTGTGTGTGTGTGTGTGTGTAGTGTAGTGTAGTGTGGCTGCTGTGGGGGCTGATTGTGTAGGGCCTTAGAGGCTGCAGGTATGAACTTTGGATTGGATTTGGGATTATGCTCTGAACGAAATGGGAAGCCATCAGATGGTTCTGAGCAGATGGACATCATCTGACTTAGGGCTTGACAGAATCCTTCTGTCTGCAGTGGGAATAAAAGCTAGTAGGGGACAAGAGTGGGAGTGAGATTAGGAAATTATTGCAAAATTCCAGGCAAGAGGTGATGGTCCCTTGAACCAGGGGAATTAAAGTGGAGATGTCGAGAAGTGGTCAGATTCTCGATATGTTTTAAAGCAATGTCTCCTTCTGACCCCTTACCTTGATCAATATAAGAAACTCAGGACATCTGAACAAAAACCAGTTCTTCTTCTCAGAAGGTGTATTTCAGAAGAGTTGGAAAGAAAAGAGATAGAGTGTGGCTCACGTTCCTGTGTTAATACTTTTTGTCCATATCAGCCTTTCCCCAGTGACCTCCTCAGCATTTGTGTGTTCTTCCAAAATGAGAAGGGTTCACTGTCTTTCTGTACAATCCAGAGGATCCTCCCATTCGAGTCCCACCTCCCTTTCTTCTCCTTGTATAGGTTGTGTGGATTCTTCTCAGATGCCCCTGGGAGCGGTGCCTGGTTCCACTTAAGCAGGAGAGATTCATGGGGGACTTGGGGGGCTGGGATCCAGCTTTGTTCAGTAACCCTTGGCCTGTTGCAATTCCTGATTCTCCAGGCAGTGCTCCTCCATCCTCAGTCAGGCGCCCATTGCCCACTTTCTTCTTGTGGCCCTGAGTCCACAAATAACCCTCAATATTGCACCCTGCAAACCCTACTGGTGTATCCTGAAACCTTTTTTTTTCTGGTTCCTGAAATACTTCCCTCCCCATCCCACGAATTTCTCCAGTTCTTGTAGCCTCTGTGAGCAGTTCTCAAACCAGCCTCATTGCTTGCCCAGCCACCGCGGCCCAATTTTCTGAGGATTCAGACTCATCCCATAAAGCAGGGTAAAAGCATACGCTGTTGCACAATGTCTGCAGTGACCTCCTTCCCCTGTGCTGAGGTCATGCTCTCAAACTCAAGAAAATCCAGGTCCACAAAGATTTGCTTAAAAGTTAATTTCCAACTCGAATTTCATAAGCATGATTCATAGACTTCTTCAATTTAGTAAATTCATATGGCAGGACACAAATGTGGTTCTCCGCCTGGGACATCACATTTACTAATGAGCCTAAATAGTGTCCTGTCCCCTGAATTATAATCACACTTCTGATCTCAGAGTGACGTTCACTTTCTCTCCATACTCAGCTCCAAGGTGGTGATTTAATCTGAGAAGCAGTTACCCCTCACAGGGCTGAGTTGCCTCGAGTTCCAGCTCAGAAAATGGATAAACATGCAAACAAAACCAAAACAGACAACACTGCAAGCCTGACATCTTAAATGAATAAAATGCCAATTAAATCTTTACTGAAGCATCTATAAAACACCAAAGGAGGTTTATAGTCAAAACATACGGCAAAATTTAAAAATCCTCTGAATACTTTTGATAATACGTATTGTAGCTGCCTCTCCCACCATCCGTCTTTCTTCTCATTATCTCCAAAGACCCCAGAACTCTCTAAAAGCCCAAGCTTGTGCCTTTTGTCTGTCTCTCTCTCCTTGCCCTTACTTCTCCAGGTGGTTCCTCCAGTTTCTGCTCTACTCCTCTCTCTCATCAACACAACCAGAGGTCAGACCCATTGGAATAGGCTCCTTCTTAGAGGCTATGACCATTCAGAAATTATTTTTGTCCCAATCCCATTATAAAATTTTTGTTTTATCATAGTGAACCTTCTCCTATGTTACAGAATGCAGAACTATCTCAATGGGGCAAGGACAGGAAGTACATGCTCGAAAGCTGATTCAGATGTCAATGCAGCAGGTATGCAGTGAGAGATCACGCACGACTCCTAACGCACCGGTCTTGCTGTTCCTCTGGCCATCTGGTCTACCTGGGACCACCACAGTGAGGGGGGAAGCATTCTGCCTGTGATGCCCAATCCTTCTTTCCATTTTTGTTTATGTATATAGAGTCAACCTGTGATTACCCGTGAATTTTAAACCTCAAGCTAGGTTGTTTCAGTCAGCCCACAAAAAGCATGTTCCATTTTGTGTAGTATATGCTCCATTTTATTTTCACTAAATTTTTTTGACAATCTGGCAGACACACTTTCTGTTTCCTAAGTATGCAGTTCCAGCAGTCTTGGAATTTCATGATCAATATTAATAGATAGTGCTTTAAGAGGTGACAGATTGAGACAGTTAAGTTCAATTTTTTGGTTAAAGTTAGACTTTCATTTTTAATTAATGGATAGTTTCAGGCAGATAAATATTTGAGGATGTGGTGTTTAAATATTGATAATGGTTTTTATTGCAAGCTGGATGGAATGTTGAGAAATGTTTTCTGTCACACCTAATAAATACACAGGATATTAATTTTCTAGAAATTCTTGGTAGATAGCAATTTCAGCTGTAATAAAAAAATTGTACCGTTTATGAAAATAAAATAAGAACTTGGTTTATTTTTAAGCTTTTGATCTCATAACGTCCGTAGCAACTTCAGTGCAGCTTTTCCCTGGGAATTAATGACTAGAGAGGGTTAATGGGCTAAAACTCTACTTGGGCCATCAAATTTTTAAGCTAGTCATTAATTCTCAAGTGCCCTAAGCCTTAATCTTTATCACTTAATTAATTCCAATGATATATTGTATTTAATTTATATATATCAAAGCAATTATATATAATCATTTTTACTCAGATCAAATGATTCACTTTATTGAGTGATTTGACAGTTGAACTTTGGGCCTTAAGTAATTTCTTTCGTTTCCTTGAGTGAAAAACTTTTTAATTTAAGTACTGCATTTCACATTAACCTTCTTTGGTATACTAACTTTTATAACTTCCACGTTCTATTTCTTGAGGTGGGATGGTACTGATGATAATAACATTATTAGAAAAAAGAATGTGAACAGGTAGGTACAGCTACATTGTCACATGAAGATTTGGGATAAAGCTGACATTGCAGAATGCAGAGTGAAGAACCAGAAAGCAACAGGGTCCATGCTGACACAAACCAACTGTGAAGTCCACGTCTTCCACTGGACACCCAAGTTGTCTAGACCAACGTGTCCTCTTTGCTGTTTGAGCTAGACTACGTTGTATTTTCTCTTACAGTAGAAGGCATAATACACAAATCTTATTGTGCTCAATGTCTTGTAGCTGTATTTACCTGATCTCATTATAGAAGGGTATCAAAATGTCGTCTGGTTAATAAACTATTTTCTCATACAGCAATGATGGTTATGTGATTTTCATTGTTACTGATAGTGTTAGCAAGTATTTAGATAGCTTAATAAGTTTTGTGGTTTCAGGAATGTATGGGAAGAGTGATGACAAAGAAATGAGGTTTAGTATTATGGTAGCGAGTGTTACCAAATGTATTGTCTCCAACTTTCATGAAGGAATGTGTACCTCTCTTTGTAACTGTGGATGACTTGGTTTGGGGGTAAGTCATTTCTGATTTACCTTACGCAGGACAATTTAAGTTACAAATTCCAAAATTTCCATTCTCACCATTAGATGGTGCACACACTGTAGTTATTCAAGTCTGACTGCAAGTTTTAATTTCTGTTTCTGATGAACCAGGGGTGGCAGAATAAAATCACTTTAAACCCACTTAATTCCAAGTAACCAGCTTTACCAATAGCAGAAGAAATTGTTGTATTGACTTATAATACTTCTGTTAAAAAATATATGCTCAAAACAGTATTCACATGCCCTAAGCAAAGGTTTAAAATAATTTGTACATTTTGTTTTTATTAAAATCATAGCAAAAAGGTTATAAGATGTTAATATTAAATTATTTTGCAATACAGGGTGGCTGGGTATTACTGCAAAATTGTCACCTTGGCCTAGAATTCATGGAAGAATTGCTGGAGACAATAATTACCACTGAAGCCAATGATGATTCTTTCCGAGTATGGATAACCACCGAGCCCCACGATCGATTTCCAATTACATTGCTGCAGGTTTGTTACTATGAAATAAGTGTCTTTTTCTTGAAAGTTCTACGAATTAAGATAGCATAATTGGAATTATCGAAAGATGGAAACACAACAGGGCTTTTTGGTCCAGTACAATCTGCAGTGCAAAATTTTATACTGTAATCACCAAGATTATGTAGCAAATATTTCTACAGAAGAATTCTAACACTCGGGACTCATTTATTGGGTTTCACCTCTGATCAATGTCATTAGTTTACACAGGGCTGAATTTCAGCACATATTTTATGTACCATAAGCATGTTGTTGTCTGATGTATTGTAATTCCTATATTATCCTTTACAATAATTTATAGAAACAATATTACCATTTGCTTTTTACGACAGAGTTCTCTCAAATTCACTAATGAGCCACCCCAAGGCGTCCGAGCAGGTTTGAAAAGAACCTTTGCGGGAATTAATCAAGACCTTCTGGACATCAGTAACTTACCCATGTGGAAGCCAATGCTTTACACAGTCGCATTTTTACACTCCACTGTGCAGGTAACGTCTGAAAGCAGTTTGTACATTCAGGGGTGCTAATGATGTTATGTTGCTTTCCGTGAGGGGGTCTCTGCTGCACTGTCCATCCCCTCACCCTGCTTTTCTTCCTTCATGCCACTTTTCCCCACCTGCCCTGGAATGTTTATGTATGCACTTCACATGGCCTCCCCCACCTCCATTGTAGTGTAAGCCTCTCAAGGGCCAAACAATCTCCCTTGTCTCACAGCAGCACCTGAGGCATTGCCAGAGCTCAATAAACATTTGCGGGTTGAACAAATAGATGATTTAGGTAGAAGCTTAGTTTCCAAAGTGCTGATACTGGCCAGGAGTGTTACATACGCCAACTCATATAATACAAACAACCACATTTCAAGGCAGCATTCTCACCATTTCAAAACTGGGGAAATCGAGAGTCAGAGAGGTTAAGTTCACTTGGTAAGCAGCAGATCTCAGAGTTAAGCCCCACAGTGGCTACCTCAGATGCAAGTATGTTTTGACCCTGTTCCCCACTAGTGAAAGTGAAGTCGGGAGGAAAAGGCACAGTGTCATCTGTCTTTTTCCAGGTTGTTTGCTGTTTGCTTTTCCCATATACTTAAATAGTAATTGACTGACTTTATGGCTACCCGGCAACTTGTCTATGGGATTTTTTCATTTCATTGCTTTGTTCTACGTTTTTTTAAATTAAAATTGGGGTGACAATGGTTAGTAAAATTACATAGGTTTCAAGTGTACAACCCTGTAATACATCATCTATATATCACATGCTTTGTTCTCCATGTGAATTTTGAATTTTGTTCTGTATTCAAAAGCCATCTAATGTTAACATACTTGATTCACTCCTTGATTTCCCAGAGAGATGAAAAGGCTCCTTTAACCCCCTTCCTGCATTTCTCCCTCCCTGAGACTGGAGTGAGGACAAAGTGAATCAACTGGCTTGTTCCAGGCGCCATGCTTTAGCTGCTCACAGTGGTGCTTGGATCCTCACCTCCTCTCTCCCTGCCCTGCCCAGAGGAAGAGGGGAATTGGGTGCTTACCCCACAAAATGCTGGGTGTATTTGCTCTCAGGTTTACTGTTGCTACTGTTTTATAGGGTTCCATACTGCCCAACAGAGAGGGCTGTGTAGAGGGGACAGCTGGTGTTTATCTGTCCCTGAATCCTGAGAGAGTTAAAATCAGGTAAAACTCTTTGTGGGTGGTTATTTATAGCAAGTCCCTTTGTGGCCTTCAGATTGTAAATGACACCAAAGCCTATTTCATGCATTCTTATCTGGGAATTATTCGCTTTGCTGGACCTTATCACACGCTAATACAAATATTGCTTTAACTCTGTTATTTAATTCCCAATTCACAAATAACATATTTTATGATTCTGTGCCTAGTAGTGATGATTCAACTCTTCCATCGTGCTTATCATGGAGAGATGACTGGGATATATTCCATATGGTCAGCGCGGCATCCTGTGTTTTTAGTGGCCATTATCCAAGTGTTAATCGGAAGAACAACGGACCATGGTCCAGTCATGGGGCTGAAGTGTGCTTGCACTTAAAATGACTTCTATTGGAGTTAAAAGAGAAAAAAAAAAAGACTCTGTTGCTAGGACCATGAAGCTAACAATGGCATGTCTCTGAAAAAAAGCTTAAAAATCTCTTAAAATCCAACCGTAGTAGTGCTAGCGTGAGCTCTTCATTGAGATTCAGGAGGCCTAGACTTTACCACTTCCTGTGAAATCAATTAGCTCTGTGAAGTTGGTGAAGTTATGCTCCTCTCGGGGCCTCTACCTACCTATCTGTGCATTTAGAGGCAGAAGGAGGTGATCTTTCAAGATTTTTCCCATTTCTAAAATTCTATTAGAAGTGAGAATTTTAGAAATGGGAAAAACGACTATACAAGGAGTGCAGATAATTCAAGCATATTTAGCCCTGTTTTTGTTTTTTTTTAATCAATTTCAGAAATGTTTACTGTGCTATCGGCTAAATATTTCCTCTTAACTTGGTTAGGGTAGAGCCAGCTTGATAGAAAAATCTGGAATTCTTTAGGGGCTTGCAGTCCTGGGCCAGCAGTATCCACTTCCCTCAGGCCCAGCCCAGACCTGCTGAGTCAGAGTCTGCCTTGTAGTAAGATGTCCAAGTGATGCATGTCAACATTAGCGTTCCAGACACAACTGATAATAGGACGGTCTGTTCTGAACTGGATACATTGTGACTTATATTTTTCTAGTGTTGGACATAATAGCCGAATACCTGATTTGTTCATTGATTAATTGATTCCCTTAAATTAACCCAGATACGCTTTGCTTTATGCAAACATGATGTATATACTTGTATCCTTGCAGAGAGTGATAGAACAGAAAAATGGTTCACGTCACATAATCTGAAGCTTCTGAGCTGGGAAGCGGTTCATGCTGGAGTCTATCACACATCAGAATGCAGCACCTCGTAGTAAAATAGCTAAGCTGCCTGCTCTCTGACATTTCTCTTACTGAATCATGGTTTGGCATCATCCCCTCACCTCACCACAGCTCAAGGGCATCATGTGTTATGTGGACCCTACTCCTGCTGCAGAAGGCACAGTGAGCACTCGTGCTCTCCAATAAGGTATAAGAAGGGAAAGTCAATTGGCTGGTCAAGGACAACTTCCTTGGTCAGAAGAGCAGCGGAGGGTACAGTTTGTTTTGTCGTCCAGGTGGGAGCAGGCTTACCCAGTAAGAGGGTGTCCTGGGTGGCACCACGGGAATAGGCAGTCTGCAGTAAGCTCTGCTCCTCCAAATAACCCCTGGCTCCCCTCCCGTTTCCTCCAGGAACTTACCATCTGTGTGGATCAGGAAGTTACTACAGTAGCGGCTGCTCACTCTCATTGCATTCAGGTGGTGTCTGCCTTTGCCAGCGGCCATCTACCCTCCCCATAGGAGCCTTTCATTCCCAGTGCCCTGGCGCACGCCTCAACTCATTTGGCCACTCTGCCCTGAGGACATTTCTGCATCCTCTTGAAGATGACGCTCCAGGGAAGCTTCCCTCTGGCCTCAAAATGATCTCTTTATGGTTTCCCAGGAAATCCACCATAGCACCATGCTGGGTTTCAGAGCAAGCTCGGGTTCACTCCTTCAGGATTTGAATTTTAAATATATCTTCCTCCAAAGTCTTGGTCTTTTGAAACTCAGCAATAGCATTTCTAGTCTCTTCGCAACACGCCCTACAGAAGTTCAGAATAACGTTTTCTGGTTCTGTCCTATTGAGGGTCCATGTACCACCGTTTGTTTGCCCAGTGCATTGAACCAAGTGAACATCTCAAGCAATGGTTCTCGGCCATTTCCTGGGCCCCCGAGTCCCTGGGAGGCGGTGGCAGGGTGTGGGGGGGTGCTCCCAAATGATTCTAATATGCAACAGGAATTGATAATAACTGCCAAACAGCCACTGCCTTTAAGGGAGACCTGTCTTCAGTCATTTTTATGTCCTTTTCATGGTTTGGAGTTTTTCTCCCCCTCACCTTGGCTGGCAGACATTTGAGACTTTGGGGACTTTTCTATTTGGGACTGATTTGGGACCACATTTGGGACTTTTCTAATGGCTTACACACAACTCTGAGGGTTTTTGCTAAAGTCATTTATTAGGAGCTCTTAAGGCCTGCACTGGCAGTTGCAAACTTGGAAGTTTTATCACAGCTCTTAAAAATAATCTAACTATTAAATAAAAATGGCCCAGGGCATTCCACTGTCAGCAGTTCTTCATTCAGAAAAGTGTTTCCTTCTCCTACATTTTGTTTTCTTTCTCAAAGTTTGAGCCTTGACAAACACTCCCTTCAAATTTAATAGTCTGTATAAAGTTCTTGCTTTGGGGAGGTGTGATCATAAAGTTCTTAGTTTAAATGTCCTCAACATAATTATAATATTATGATACCGATTTTTGAAAAGATCTTTCACATTTTCCTCTGTAGTTCTGGCCTTGTCTGTTAATTGCTTTTACCCACTAAAGTTTCCCTTACATTGTCTAGTACAGATTGCATTTTTTTCATTTTGAGTTAGGTCCAGGTGTTAAATAAGTAGAGTGTGATGCTCCAAAGAGAGCCTTGTTTCGCAGATGTGAGTGAAGGGAATCTGCATTGGACTATAGAAGGTGGGATCATTGAGATGAGGCAGAATCTAACATAAAATTGGAAATAGTTTTGACATCATTACAGTGATGAGTCCATTGAGCAACTCTTCTTTAGTGTTCTAAGGAGTCTGAGTTTCCCATTATTCACTAGTAGTTCTGTGTTGTATATATTTTTTGGACTAAAAAGAGGGCACTGTACTGGTTAAATTAAGAAGTGAGTAGAAAAGTCTTGCTAACATCTTCCCTCTCCGACTTAATAACGGGTAATAACGCCCTTCCGTTGAGTCAGATTTGAGCTATTCATCTTGACATTCCTATCGGCCTATATTGCATCCCTGAACCATCCCGTGGGGATGTGTCCTGGCTGCTCACCGAGGTTGCCCTCTGCTGCCAGAGAGCGTTTACCCGCAACCTCCTTCTGGATGAATCACAAGCTTTGCGTTCCTGTCTGCTCAGGGCCCTTGCCACGCCTGGCAGTCTTTTCTTCCTTCTTCAGAAGAGACCAGTTTCAGTTTCGTTCTTCAGTTTTATTCTTCCCGGAAGCCTCTGATTGCATGTCTTCTTCAGGTTTCTTATCTGTTAAATTTTGACAGTTAATTATGCTCACTATAACACTGTCCTTCCCTTGTTTCTTGGTCTTATTTTCTCAATTAGGTTAAAACTTCTTGAAACCACATCAACTTTTTTGTCTTTTTTAAATTTCCAATTATAGTTGACATTCAATATTATTTTATATTAGTTTCAGGTGTACAGGATAGTGGTTAGACATTTATATAATTTACAAAGTGATCCCCCTAATTAGTGTAGTGCCCACCCAGTACTATACATAGTTGTTGCAACATTATTGACTATATTCTCTAGGCTTCACTTTATATCCCCGTGACTATTTTGTAACTGCCAATTTGCACTTCTTGATCTCTTCACCTTTCTCACCCTGCCCACAACCCCCTCTTCCATCCAACAACCACTGATTTGTTCTCCCTATCTATGAGTCTGTTTCTGTTTTGTTCTTTTATTTTATTCTTTAGATTCCACATATAAGTGAGATCATATGGTATTTGTCTTTTTGATTCTGACTTATTTCACTTAGCATAATACCCGCTAGGTCCATCTATGTTGTCACAAATGGTAATATTTATTTCTTTTTATGAATGAGTAATATTATAAATATGTACTACATCATCTTTATCCAACCATCTATTGATGAGCATTTAGGTTGCTTCCATATCTTGGCTATTGTGAATAATGACGCAGTGAACACTGGGGTACATATATCTTTTCGAATTAGGAAAACACATCAATTTTAATATTTTTCTGTTGTATCACATAAGATTCATTCCATAGTTTCAAAAATAATAATTGGGCTGAAGAGATTCATTATTCCAAATGTTCCAAATTTTAAAAGTCTCCTGCTTTTGAGCTTTCAAATGAGTTCTTAGATCCCAGTGGTTTGAGTCTATCCTGATAGTATCCCAAGGTGATAATTTGGAGTTTTTTTCTTTATTGTCACTTAGAGAGATCAATGAATACAAAAAAAAAAAAAAAGATAAGAAAAGTGAAATGATTTTATTTGTGAAAGAAAAGACGCCCACCAATTTTTTTTTCCAAGACGAACTAAACCGTCTATGACTTTAGTGACCCAACCTATACTGTGAATGCTTAAATGAAAATTGACAGCAAGTAACACAAAGCAAGGCAAATTTCAGCATTTGGGGCAATTTTCAAAGATTACATTTTAAGGAGCAACTGAATTGCTATTGCTCAGTGCATATAAATGGGAATGTTTCCATAGAGCCAATTTAAGCAGCTTCAGTAATTGAAAGGGAAGTTATTCTTTATTCAATCTCCTGTCTAATTGAACAGTGAGTTTTAAAAATTAAGTCAAAGGTAGGTAAAGCTATTTTAGATTTGATTATCTCTTTTTTAAAAATGAGAAAACATTTGCATTTCACCAATAGGAGATTAACATTCTTCTCTTTGAAGATCTCAGTAGGAGAAATTCCAGGGAATGCATTTTCATTCCTCCCAAACCACCCTTGCTCTCAGAATAACCTGGAGGAGACTCACCTCAGTGTTTCTGGGACCCACTCAAGAAATTCAAAAGTCTGTCACAGCCTCATAATTGACACAGCCCCCCACCCCACGGTGAGAGGAAAAGTGCCTTTCATTCTGATAATTATCCACTAATGTTCATTAGACAGCTATGGTCCTTACCCCAAAATACAGGTACACAAAAGGGGAGACATGTTTTTCATTGTCAAGGCTCAAAATCTGGTTACAGAACCAAATATTTCAACATGAAACAATTAGGAAAACACATCGCAGCAACATGAGTGCTGAGAGCAGGAAGCAGAAAACCATCAAGAGAAGCTGACACCATTAAGAGCCAGTCCTCCTCTTCTTGCACCTGGGATAACACAAGTCTCTCCTTCAGTTGAGACTGTACCTCTGCTCCTTCTCACCTTCTCTATGTTCAAGGTGGAAGATTGTGCTTCACAGCGCCCGAGTTTATAAGTCTCCTAAGTTAAGCTCTGACTAGGATAAACTCCAAAAGCAATTCTGAACCCTAAGTCCAAGTTCCTGGGAGAAGGAATCTGGTTGGCTCTTCTTGGGCTAGTTGTTGACTTCTGATGGAATTAGCTAAGGGATAACTGTGGGAGTCACACCGTACAAATGTCTAAGGCCTGACAACCTAGCCTAAAGAAGTACAGGTCTAGAAGTAATGGTAGCAGACATTTTCAAGAGTTGTGTGTTTGCCCTCAGTCTCATCTCCCAGGGCCAGATACCTGGACCCAAATGAATTTTCACAGTTTACTTAATATTTTAAAATGGTATCCTGAAATTCAGTAATTAAAATCTTCTTGCTTTCTGAAGTTCATCTTTGACCTGTCCATGAACTTTTCCAAACTAAAACTCATTTAGATTCCTTTACAAGGTGGTATTTTCAGGATGTAAAGCATTAAGCAGCTACAGAAAAAAGGCTTGGAATGGTTTGTGAAAACAGTGTATGTGCATGTGTGTGCATGTTGGGGAAGGCAGAAGAGACAAAAAAGTATATATTTAGAAGTAGAGAAGTATAATTACAACTTCCCCTATATACACAGGGATTTTATTCTCCACATGGGTTCTAACCTAAGGCACTAGGGTCAAAGGCCTAGGAGCTAATCTGAAGCAATCACTGGACCATCCTTAGAGTCTGGTTGTGTACTAGGCCAGGAAAAGCTGATGGTATAGCAACATTTGAGCTCATCTATGTGGTTTGCTAGGTGATCAGGACCTGGAAATACCAGTTTGAACACTTGCATGCCTTTAAAATGGCCTCCAAAATACCAAGGCAATTGAATCATTTCATCTGAGATCAATTTGATTATTATGCTTAATTTGGCATATGCTAAATCTGAAACAGTTAGCCAGTGTTTCATTAGAGAGTACAAATGAGGGCAATGTGAAAAATTTAAGACAGATGCCTCACGTTTTACAGGAGAACTATTTAGTTTTCAAAATCTGAAATTGCAAAATTACAAAGTGAAACTAGCAGGGAGTCGAAATGCTCTTGAGTGCTTAAGTTATTCAACTTGAAAAACAAAAATGTAAACCCTTACATTTAACATTTGAAACTTCCAAGCAAGAGTCCAATTTACACTAAATAAAGTCATTTAGCAGATATTTATTGAGCTCCTAATGCATTTTTTTTTTTTGGATTTGGCAATAGAGACATGGACTTTATTTTTTTAAACCCAAGAACTCCAATTTGGCAAATCTTTGGAGATTTGTTCTTGTAAGCCATCTGGCTGTAGAGCCATGGAATGATATTTTGAATAGTTAACATATTTAAAATTGTATACTGTTCTTTTACAACATCAACTTATTTCAATATAGTGCCTTAATATTACTGTACTTTATGTTTCAATGATAATTTTTAAAAAAGAATCAGCTGCATACAATTTTAAGTCTCAGTATGTGTACTTACTTTTCTTTGGTGTTTTTAAGGAGCGACGCAAATTTGGTCCCTTAGGATGGAATATTCCCTATGAATTCAATTCTGCTGACTTTACAGCCAGTGTTCAGTTTATTCAGAATCACCTTGATGAATGCGATATTAAAAAAGTGAGTGAAATTTTGTTTTTTTCTGTTTTTATTGCTGTCCTTAAATCAAGGTTCTACAGACATTTTCAATCTGTGATAGTCAGTGAACCTGTTGAGGTCCCCCCACATCCCTGAAAAGGGACTGCTGATTCCAATCAGCTATTTACTGGTCCAGCCATTTCCACTCACACCCAGACTGCCCATAGAAATGCATCTGGACTCTCTATCTCACATGTGTGTCCCCCCTGGTTCCTCTCCTGCACACGTACACAACAGAGGCAAACCACTAATGAAAAAACTCAATGTGCTGAGAAACACAGCCTTTCTCATATCATACCCAAGTGTCACAGTGCACTTAAAGAGAATGTGCATACCTTAAATCAAACTTCTCTTCCTTCACCTCACTGGTACCTCCTCAGAAGTGAAAGTGCTATCTCCTAGCTCATGGGAAAGTTCTTTTCACCTAACTCATATCTTAAAGATGTTTAAACTTATGTATATAAACAGCGGCAATTTCTAATAATGGTCACTGATCATTATATAGCATGTCAATTTTCAAAGGGCTTGTATAGGCAGGATTTCATTTTTTATTTTCACAACTCTGTGAGGTAGACACAGAAGCCATTACAATTATCCCCATTTTACTGATGAGGTGACAGACAAGAGGGAATAAGGGACTTCCTCAAAGCCACAGAAGTAAGAATGCAAAACCAGTTATCCTTTCACAATGTGTTATAAGGGTTGGAAATCTGTTTTCTCTATGATCTTGAACAAGTTTGTGCGTCTCTCAGAGCCTGTTTCCTCATCTATAAAACGGCCATGGTTTCTGTGAGGAATAGATGAGTTAGTATTTGTGAAAGCACAGTATGTGGTGCATAATAAGGGCTCAGTAAATACCCATTTCCTACTGCCTGTCTTTCTCTTTCTTCTCCCAGTAGGTCTTGAAGATAATTATAGATACCTTAGTACCAGTATTGTGAGAGTAAGCCATGATGAATTTTTATCTGGGCAGGTGGGAAATCTGGAATCAAGCCATCATTTTTTCCTTGAAATTACAAAGGGACAGTAAATTGAGTATAACATTTTGATGAAAAATTGTATTACATGGGCTCATGTTCTGTGATCATCATTTTGGTGTATACAAATACAAGTTATCTTGAAATAGTTGCTTTGAAAGGCAACAAAGCTGAAAAACAAAATTTTAACCAAGAGAAAATAAAGAAAAATCAAGCATCCTTAATTCTCCTAACCCAAATGTATTGAAGTGTTTTTTAAATAAAAGCTATTAATATATAAAATGTATTACTAGTATAAAATTGCCATGGAAATTTAAAAATACTTTGATGTAGTTATAGCTTACAGAATGAGACATCAAAGGATTTCATTGTAAAAAAAACTCTTGTGAATGAGTAATTTCCTAGTTGTTCTCATACTGAGTCAGAAGGTATAAGTAAAATGTTGATTACTTGATTTTTCTACTTTCTTCACTAAACACAACTTTTTTTCTTCTCTAACACCTTGGCATCACTGTAATGAGCATTATAGATGATTACATCTACAGAGTTTTTAAAAAAAGGGTTTTCCCTCTATTTTAAATAATCAATGAGCAATATATTCACTGATATTTAGTGCTATAGATTTTTCTTTGGTGAACAAACCACAGCAGTTCCAGTCATGTAATAGCAAAAGAGTTATTAATATACATAAGGAGTACTTTTAAATGCAGCCTAGCTAGTGCTTCCTTTTCCAGATCTTTCCTCTAGGAAAGACCTGAAATGTTTAGAATTATCTGTGTGAATTGACAATAAATAATTCTTTTGTATTTTTAATAAAGGGTGTGTCATGGAGTACAGTTCGGTATATGATTGGAGAAGTACAATATGGAGGCAGAGTGACAGATGACTTTGACAAAAGGCTACTTAACTGCTTTGCTAGAGTAAGTCTATTTGGGCAAAAAAGCATGAACATACATTTTATTACAGTTTCCTTTGAAACAAGAACATTTTTTGTTTGTAATTGGTTAGCCTGACTTAAGGGGGCAAAAATGTATAGAGCCAAGCTGTTGCAAAGAATCAGCCAACAATATAAAACTAAAACCTAACCCTAAACCAAACTTACTAGCAATCTGCTTGTTGTTCAGAGTAGAACCGTGGCCCACTCTCAATGGCCTGTGAATCTTCTCCTGTGTAGATGAGCTGCTCATGGCTGGGGCCTCTCCCCACCTCCCCTCCTCAATGAAAACACTGGACATAATTTCCCTGCCTCTTCCTCTGAGTGCAAAGCGATTTCAAGCCCTAAAATAAGCGATTGGAAAATGAACATAATTTGAGTTTTTTCATCTCTTCCATTAGGACAATTGAAAACTGATGAAGTGTTCTTTTTTTTTTCCCTCTGTGCCCAGTAAAACTCATGTGGATTTTATATCACACTGGTAAACCTTTTCTAGAGAACATTATTCCTTAGCAATTATAGCTTTCACATCAAGCATGAATAGTATAAATAACCCACCACACTCAAACTCTTCTTAAAATGTTTACATGTTAAAGAAACAGTATACATTACCTAGTGGAAGAAAATCAGATATGTGAGTATACTATGGTTATTTGAATTCTATTAGAATCTATATTAGTGATTCTCTGTTTCAATGATTTTTCCCCCCTAAACAAAACTTCAACAAAAGTAAAACCTCAACAAAATTAAAAGCTAAAGCTTTGGGAATATTTTGGTAAATGGGGTTGACCAGAAAACTGATTTTTCTTTCAACCCTTACTTAATTTTGCAAGTTTTTCTTGAAGCCATAGGTGGAGAAAGGCGGATGATAATAAGTGTCTGTAAAGATGTGTGAAAGCAGGATCGTGGCTGCTGGAGGATTCTGACCTGCCTCCTGGAAGGCAACGGGGCAAAACTGGCTGAAATTAAGCATCCTACGTCCCAGAAATTCCTTGAAATAGTCCACAAATGGATATGTATAAAAATGTCATGGTGATATTGTGTGGGGGAAGTTGAAGGCAACCTAGGAGTCTGTCACTGGGGAATAGATGAATTAAAAGTTATACATGCCTTTTGTGGAATACAATGCAGCCCTTGGACGAAATGATCCGTATGACATCATGCATAGTTCTTAAAAACTTACTGTTGAGCACGGAGCTTAAAAAGATCAAATGAGATCTATAAAGTAATACGTGTGTATTTCACAAGGATAAATACATATTCAAGGACATATGTCAAGTACATGCCCCCAGAGGGAAGGAGACTGGGAGTGGATATCAGGGCTGAAGGGGGAAAAGTAAAATAAAAGGGGCCTAAACTCATGAGAATAATAAAATAAAGGAGTATGATAAACTCACCTCTGTATCTGAGGTTCAAAGGAGAAAAAAAGATGTCTCGATTTCAGCCTCAGTCTTATCTTCTAACCAGCTGACCTAACCGCTTTGTGGCCACTGTACTCTGACCGTGTTGCCTAGGGTTGCCCTATATGAATCAGTAATTGTATTGTATATCAGTGCCTTCAAATTGGGTCCTCCATTCCTATGACTTACAATTTGAGGCTTATCTTTGAAGCCTGCTCATTTTTTCTGTTCTCAGCATCTTATGGTGTGTCTCCCTAAAGCCAACAATAGTGGAACCTTGTTTCTTGTCCTTGGAATATGACTGCTTATCTTTGTACCTTGTAATGTCTCCCCAAGTAATTCCAGGTATTCTTCAGATTCTGTATTTTGATTCTACCCCCAAAATGTCTTCCAAATTGGGTGAAACTCGGCTATTTATGTGTTTGTGAATCTAGCTATTTATGTGCATATAAAGTCATAGAAAAACAGGAAGAAACTTCAATTAGCTTTTATAGATCTGTGTCCTCTGGCAACACAGAAGTCACTGTGGTCATTTGTTGTCTTATGTGCCGAAGACCCCACAGCCTTCACCTCCCACATCACTGAAAGCATAATCTTTCTGATGAATGACCATGATCATAGCACTGTTTTTCTTTAACTTTAACTTTCAACTGCTCCCATTCCTTAAATCATCCCGACATTCACAGTCATTCATAATATGACCTCACTTCCCCTTTCCTGCCCTATCCCTTCCCATCACATTATATTTACCCTAGACTTCATCACTTCCCTGACCTGCCTCACATTGTGCGTCAGCGGTCCTATGCCTCAGCTTGTGTGCTCTCCCCAGTCACAAGTTCCACTGTCAAAATCGTATCCTTCAAGGTTAATCTCCAAAATCACCTCCTAGATAAAGCCTTGCCTGACATCCATCTGGCTGTTCTTTCTTCCTGTTTTAAGCCTCCCTAGTACTTTGCTTATTTTTATTTCCTCTGGCTCTTACCTCAGTGCACTTTGTACTGTGGCTATTATGTAATTGGCTTATCCCTCTACTGGGTCACAAACTCCCTGAAGGAAAGGACTGTCTGTGTCTCATCTTTGCTTTTTGTCCCCATTCTAAGCTCAGTGACTTGTGCACAGGAGTTGAATAGGACAGAAGCGTGGCGAGTAAAGCAAAAGAGAGAACCAGTACACGGTATTCCATATTCAGAGCAATCACTTGGCCAAAAAAGAGCTGGAAGAGGGTATGGAGGAAAGTAACTAGAGAAAATGTGATTGACGGAAATAAGTCACAGTCCCCATCTCTTTTCACATCGAGTCCTCTGAGTGACTCAGGCAGCCTGCCTGCATTTCTGCGACCCGTATCTTCCCATTATTTCCCTTCCAACTGGGAAAATTGCTCTGTTAGGTACTGAAGTCATTGCCTCAGATCTGGCTCACAGGCATTCAGCACTTTTTTCTCCCTCTTCGGAATAAGTCTATTCACACCAAGTACATATTTGTTCTCTCACTGTTACACGACAGATAATCAGTTCATATGGATTGAGAAAAGGATGTCCTCACGGCGAACAATAAGATGGTTGGACACATTTGCTTCTTGGGGCCAGGGACAGAACTTAATTAAGGGAAGCTCTCTGGCTCAGGGCGGGAGGAGAGACGTTTGTAAGATGTTGTCCTGGCCTTGCGGGGCTCAGTGCCACTGTGAGCCAAGGTGAGCAGAAGCCTGGCCCCTGATGGGAGCCCCTGATGGGAGAGGAAGGGAGCGCTGACAATGCCAGATCCTCTCCCGTGCGTGGTTGCTGCCCCATCTACTCCGCAGCCTGTTAAACAGTAGGGTCCTGGGTTGTCAGGTTACTAGAGCGGAGAGTAGACTTGCAAGGCCGGTGTTCTCCTCTCCACCCTTAGCCAATGGCTTCATTGGTGTTAAACAGAGGCCTGGGCTTCACTGTTTCTGTTGGGGCCTCTCTCTTTTATTCATCTGTGTGCTAATTATTCTATTAGTGGTTTAGTTTAGGTACTCTCAACCGCAATATTAAAAACGACTAAAATGGAAATAAGGTGACCCTTCCTCTTTTTCCAGTAGCAGTTTTCATTAAGATATTTATTGATTTTTATTTCTTCTATTTTCTCTCCCATATAGGTCTGGTTCAGTGAGAAGATGTTTGAACCATCATTCTGTTTTTATACTGGATATAAAATTCCCTTGTGCAAAACCTTGGACCAATATTTTGAATACATCCAGTCACTGCCCTCCCTAGATAACCCCGAAGTCTTTGGGCTTCACCCCAATGCTGACATTACGTAAGTTCCTGGCATTTTTTTTAATTTGAAGAACTCATTTGTAACGCAGTCTGGTAAAGACGTTGCATTTCATTTTCTCTCCTAGTCTCTCTTCTTTCTCTTCTTTTTATCTTACTGTGAAAAATAGTGTCATTTCCTGTCTCCCAATTACAACCTTGTCATAACTTGGCTGCTCTCCCCTCACTAAATCCTGCTGCTCTGGAGTTGATGACAGCATTAAAGGTCTAATTTTTGCATTGATTACTTCTCCTCTGTCGTGTCATAAAACCATTTGCTGCTATTGGTATTGATGATCTCCACTGATAGGACAGTCGTCTCCCAGCTCTTTGTCTCTTGCCTCCAAAAAAATCCATTAAAAAATAATGGTCATAAGTAGAATCTAAAAGGGCAAGGAGGGTAGAGAGAAGAGGATGAGGTGTTTTCTTCCTGCTTCATCCTCCCTCTCATGGTCCGTCTCCCTTACTTGTCACCAGCAACCATCTGTCATGAACTGCCCCTGGAGGAGCACAGGGCACAGATGCAGAGCCTGGGAGGAAAGGCTTGGGGGTGGGGGTTGGGGTGCAGCTCAGCAGGAGGTCCCTGCCCCAGTCACTGAGGTGCAAGGCAATGAGTGAAGGGATAAAGAAACACACCGAGTCCCAAGCCCCTTCTCAGACTCTTCCTTTTGATGAGGTCTCACCCCTCATCTTTCTAGAGGTCCCTACCTGAAAGCAGGACCACCCAGCTCCACAGAGAGGGCTCCCAGAAGCCCAAGTTCAGATTCTCCTCTGGATGGTCATTGCCTCTGGCCCATTGATGAAAGACCACAAAGTTTATGTCCAGGAGAGTGATTTCAGGAAATGGAAAGAAACCAAGACTCCTCTGGTCATTCTAACCTGTAATGACTGAGAAGGAGTGCGCTGTGTCTCTCTCCGTCACTTACCGGCTACTGCAATTTTCACAAGCCTGCGATGGGGCATGGACATTCTCACCTGGTTCTCTGCTCTCGCCAGGCAGCCCCCGGGTCCCAGGGTGCTACCATTGCATTGTCTCTCCACCCCTAGGCATGCACCTCAACTCTCGCATGAGGCTTGGCCTTCTGGCCTCTCTTGTCACCCACATTGATTCTAACTTCTCCTTTCCTCTAATCTCTCTCATGTTCTTGTCATACTCGAAAGACCCATGCGTGGCTAACACTCTTTTCAGACCCCATGACAGAATCACGATGGCTCTTTGGTGGCAGCTCTAGCTGTTATTTGAAAAATAACAGTTGTCATAAGTTAGCTAGAGAAAGGGAAACCGTGAAGAAATAAAAAGGATTCCTCAGGGTTTCATTGGAGAATCAACTTAAACATCTGAAAGAGAAAACCCAGAGAAAGAGTTTTGCTTTAGTTGACTTTTAAAAACGTAAGTCAGACCATGTCATTCCTCTGCTCAGAACCCTCCCAAGGCTTCTGTCTCACTCCAAGTCAAGGTCAAAGACCAGCAGTGACCTACAGGTCCAATCATTCCATCCACCCCACCTCTCGGCCTGGTCTCCTTCTGCCCTCCCGCTGTGGCCACCAGCTCCAGCGCCTACTAGCTTCCTATTACCCAGGCCAGATAGCTCCCACGGCAGGACACTGCACTTTCTGGCAAGTCCTTCCCCTAGATATCACTGTGGCTCAACTTTTCACCTCTTCCTGTCTTTGCTTAAAGCTCTGTCACCTTTGCAAGAAGCCCTCCCTGGCTGCCCTATTTAAAAATTGCAAACCACTCCCCAGCCCCCATTTCAGTCTCCATCCTCCTTGCTTGTTTTTTTTTCTATAGATTTTATCATCAACTGAAATACTCTGTATTTACTAACTTGTTTGCTATTGTCTATCTGCCGTCATTGATCATCAGCTCCATTATGTTGAAACTTCTGTCTGTGTTCACTACTGTTCCTCCAGTGCTACCCAGTGCCCGATGCTCAGGGAGTGTTTGTCGAATGGGTCAGCAATACTAAATTGTTCTACATCGTGAAGAGTCCAGAAACTGGGGATAGTTCCTGTGAGTGGGCAGAAAAACAACCAATATGTTTCAATGCACCTGTAAATTAGCAGATGAAGTGGTTCACATACAGGGCTCTGAAATTTGATTCCATCCTTGGCAAGAGCGCGAGGAGTCATGAGAGCTGGTTCCTCGAAATCTGATCCCGTCAGGTGCTACAGGATCCTGCCAAGGAGTACATAAAACAAGCTTGACACCAGCTCACCCTGCCTTAAAGGGATGGCATGCCTGGGCCTGGGTTACCATGCCAGTTTGGCTCACCAGCTCTCCAGAAAGAAACCAGAGCTAGCAAAAGTCCAAAGTAGGGCAACTCAAATGGACTCCAGATGGGAGGCAATGATAGAGACAAAGCATTTTTTTCCTTGACTTTCATTTTAAACTACTACAAACCATCAGAAAAGTTGTAAGTACAGGGAACACTCATATGCCCTTCACCTAAATTCACTGATTATTAACTTTTTGTTCCATTTGTTTTTTTTTCTTTTTCTATATTTATACCTCTGTATATTTATATATCTACAGTATATCCATGTATAGCCCCATCTATTTGTGTGTGTGTGTGTGCGCGCACGCTTGTAGTCCCTCTCAGTGGACAGAGCTAGGAAATAGGTATTTTTAAAACTATCATAAGCTAATACTAATAACTCCAATCAGGGCTCCTCCTTGTCTTCCTTCATTCCATATTGATATTGTCTTCTCCCACAGTGAGAGCTCCGGTTCCCACCAACTTCAACACATTTACTCGCTTTCTCCGAAATAACTCCACCAAAACCACTACCAACAACAAATGTACTAAGTGCAGGTCAAGGTCTCTTTGCTATTCTTTTTGCCCTTAGAATAGATTTCATTGAGGGCGCACAGGGTACTATGTTCACAAATCACTCAGATTTTTGTTTTCCTGTGTGGTTGTGCTATCAGTTGATACAGGTACATTTGTTTGTTTCTATTTGTATTACGTTTTAGATTTTTTTCCCATTTTGTTGATTGTTTTAAATATATGGAACATGAACACAATTCAAAAGTCACAACTAGACGTAAGGTGTTTTTAGAGAAGTCTCATTTCCACCCTATTTTCCCCTTTCTTTACGGGCAACCAAATACATAAGTTTCTGGTTTATCTTCTCTGTGTCTCTTTTTGCTTATACGAGTACATACATACATATATATTCATATTACCTTTTCTTACACAAAGTTGCACATATATATATAATTTGAATATATAATTTTGTGTCTTGCCTTTTTCACTTAATAATGTATCCTATAATCACTCCATATCAGTTCATAGATATCTTCCTCGTTTTATTTTTTTTCTGAGAAGTCTGCATTTGTCATAGGTCTGGATCCAGATGTCATTAGGTTTAGGAATCTGAACTGAGTCTCCTCTCAGTCTTCCCGTTCTCAGAGAAGAGGGGGTGATGTTTTTAGTGCTCCGCTATTTGAGTGGAGAGACTGTCTATGGAACTTTACAATCCATCTCTAAATTGTTCCATTGACCACGTCACCCAGGAATCCAAAGGGTACACTTGCACGTGTGTGCACATGTATGAGTATGCACACACACAGGCCGGCTGGACCAGGAGCCCGTGTTCAGCAGGCTGCCAGGAAACCAGGTGCCGGGGACTATCTCCTTAAGGGACTAATCTGGAAGGGATGCCCAGTCCTCCCAGTACAGCCCCTATGGCTTGTGGCCAGCGGCCTGGCGGCCCAGGAGGTGTCAGCGCCTGGTCACAGGTGATAGGCTGCTTCCCAGATGATCTGCCTGGCACGGGAGCGCAGGGGAGCTGGGCTCCGATAGGCCAGGGAGCAGGTGGACTCCGGGGGTCTCCCAGGTAGGCCCGGGTGTGTGCCCTGCGGCCAGGAAGACAGGGTGGCAGTGCACGGGCCTCCAAAGGGTGGGGCCCCAGGAAGGAGTAGATGAGGCCCAGGAGCAGGAAGGGGTAGGTGGTCTCCATGTCGTTTTGGGGGGCTCTGAGGCCATGGTCCGCCAGGCCAGTGATGACGGCCACCAAATACAGCTTGATGGTCAGCAGTGCAAAGCAGAGCAGGACGGCAGGGAGCACCTGGCCACTCGCCAAGGCCTGACGGGCGCAGGCATCTTGGCGGCGGGGGCGCTGCGGAAGGCGCGAGGCAGGCGAGCAGCGGGGCGGTGGCTGGTAGGGCTGCGTGCTCCGCCATTGTCTGTACGTGTCCTGGTTCATCCACCCGTTCACCTCTGCGTGGGCACTACCGATGCATTTCCATTACTTTGCTACCACCACCACCCCAATTTCTCAATTAATCCCACGCTTGTGGTTTCTCGTATTGTTGGAGATGTACTTTCAGAGCAGATCGCTGTGGGTGAGATTGCTAGATCAAGCATTAGTGAACATTGCCAAATTCCCTTACTTCGCGCTGGGCTATGTTGCACTCTCACCAACAAGGTGACAGTGCCTGTTTCTTCAGTCTCATCAGCAGTATCTGTGAAGTTTTGAATTTTTGCCGACATGACAAGTGGTATCTCAGCATAATTTTAATTGATTTTCTCTTATTTTGAGTGAAATTGAGCACATTTTCCTACATTTAAGGGCAATTTGGACTAATAGACCATCTTGGAGACTGTGTGTGTGATGATCTAGGCCCAGCTTAGGGTTGATGATGGGATGGAAAGGGTAGAGTGAAGCTGCAGGGCACGTCCAGAAAGGGAACTGATAAGATTTAATGAATAGAGCAATGGCTGAGAACCTTCTACAGTTTTCATTCATGCCTCGCTGCTACCTGTGGGGTAGAGAGGGCACAGCCAGCCTTCATTGTCTTTTGGCAAGTGTCTCTTCACAACTATGTCCACAGGCCAATATGCCATTGCTGGCAGGCATCTTTCTTCAAAATAAAGTGTCAGGATCTTGCAATCCCTCATCACATTGAGTGAGGTCAAATAAAAAATGCTAAACCTCTGCCTCAAGTAGAGGATTATTTCTGTTAGAGACAACCAGCCGGCCTGTAAGACCTGTGGCTCTCCTCTTCTGATCTCCAGTCTTAATTTCCCATTTGGTCTGTCATAGAATCTTCCCCACCGGCGCCTGCTCTCCTCTTCCCAGAGACCTGGCCCTCTTCTGGCTCCTGCCGGGGCAGTAGGCTCTGTTCTGCAGCTCTACGTTTGGTCATGTTCTCGGCCTCTGGGTGAGCTTTGTCCTAGGTTTGATGCTTCCTTCCTCTGAGCTCTGAAATACCTGGTGCCTGGAATCCTAGCCTCACTCTTCCTGGCAAGTGAACCTTCTTGGAGGGCTGCGCTCCAATCCCTCGTTGTTCCCTCACTAGCCACCAGGAGGCAGTGAGCAACAAGAGACGCAGCTTCCCAGCTAAAACCTACCCTTAGGCTCTCACTCCCAAATACACCCTTCCCACTCCAGCAAGATGTAACTAAATCTCCAAGTTCTGTGTGAAAGGAAGGATGTAATCAAATGTTTCCCTGCCATTTCTGGTCTGGGAGTTGGGCTGATGGAGGAGTTGGGAACAGGAGTGTATTTCAGGAAGAGTTAGAGTCCTGCCTGGGGCGTGCTGCGTTAGGAAAGACAGTGAGTTGTATCTGAGTAGGGTGAGAAATGTGGACTGGAGCCCAGGTGGGAGGGTTGGGGGCATTTGTGCAGAGATGACAGTTGACGACACGAGAGGGAGCAGATTCTCTGAGATACACTGGCTGAATCTATGTGAATGTTTCCAGTTAGAGAAATTCCTATTAATGGACCTGACTGTTCACGTCCTTCAATAGCACTCTTGCTTCCCGATATGCTCAGGGGCTGAATTGGGCTGCTGGAAAGAATCTATGTCCCTGCTCATCAGAATCTGCAGTCTGACATTAGCATCCGTAAATTTGAGAGGAGAGGGAGATTTGGGAAAGGGAACACAAGTCCCTCTCCTCAGTCCTTGCTTAACAGCGCAGAATCCTTGAGTAGGGGTAGGGTAGGAAAGTAAGCTGAATAAATTATTTAAAATAAGTGAGATTTCTCCCAAGAGCTTTGCATAGTTTAATCATATTGTATTATCTAGATTTATAAGGTACCAAGGACATTGCTCGTGAAGCTATCTCAGTGTCAAAAACAGTTCTTTATTTTTCACTCCTTTTCTCAGTAGCAGTTACGCATATTTTTCTACCTTCTGAAATTTATCAAATGTTATATTACAATTGTTATATTCATCTCTATGCAGTTTAAATTTCATTGGGGTCCTTTATGTGTTAACTGACACTTTGGAATTTCAGATTAAAAAAAAAAAATTGTGCTCATCGCATTTATATCCATGAGCACCCAGCAGAGATGACCTGGATAACCGCAAAACTACCGACTGCAAGACCGATGTGAGCGTCTTCCCACATTTACTCCAAGGAGAAATTCTTCTAGAAGTCACTCGGGACCAGAGCGAAGGGAGAGTTACAGTTCTTGTTCTTTATCTCAGAGCATTTCTTTATGGGAACTGTTTCCCTGAAAGGCCTTGGGTTTTGAGGCATATCAAGATATGTGCAGTTCTCCATTATAGCTAGCTAAGTAGGCTTCTCTGCCTTTTCTGTCTTCACAAACATAAAATCACACTGTGGAAAAGGAAATGTAAATTGTACACACAGCCTTGGCATTCTGTGCCTGGAGTGCGGTGGGGAGAAGGTCTGGAGAAGCTTGTCCAGCGCTTATGCAAAATGGGTCAGCTTTTCAGGGATTCTTCCCCACGTCTAGGTCTTAAGGGCTAGTCTCAGGTCACCTCATGAAAGAGAAATTACATGACCCACCACGGAAGTGATTTCTTAGGTCACATCCAGCAGCAGCAGCGTCTCCATTGGCCCCGCCCTGGGGCGCCAGTGAATGCGGCCAGTGCCCACCAGCCAAGAGCAGGGTGGCCGTGACCATGGCGCTGTGTACTGCTGGCACCCAGCCACTGGTGCCGAGCATTTCCAGAGAGATTCAAGCTGGAGGTGAGCCAAGAGAGCGCCTGAGAACCCCCGATATGGGGTCTTTCCCCTTTTTATGTGTACTTGGAACAAGTAGGAAGAATGAACTCTGATTTTCTTAGTATGAATATGGACATTTACTGTCATTTTCTTCTATTTAACCTTTGAAGATCTGCGACATATATATATATATGTCTTTGCTTGTGGAAAAGTGCCAGGGAATAGACAAATAGTAATGACAATATACTCTACTTTTACCATAAGAAGAAAAAAATCATTAAATTTTCATTTCCTTTAAATATTGGAGAATTGCTCTGCTTTATATTTGAGGTTTAATAAAATTCAAGCCAACTGGCCTCCATTCAACAAATATTGAAAACTTACTTTCGAGCCACGTTGGGGACTAGTGAGATGCCATCCTTGCCCTTGAAGCTCATCATCTATTAGGGAAAAGAAATGAATGGCAAATAGTACTATGTGATTCAGTACGGTAAACTCTAAAATCAGGAAACACACACACACACACACACACACACACACACACACACACACTATGAAAACAAAGGCAAAGGAGCAATACATTTCAACTTAGGGATCAAAGTAAGCTCGTGAGAGAGGCCACATCTGAGTTGTGCCTTAACGGATGTGCAGGAATTCTCAGGTTAGAGAAAGCTTGGGAGGAAGTGACTGCAGCCGGAAACAAGAGAACAGAATGCAGGGAAAGAGGAAGATAATGAGCAGTGAGGGTGTATACGTGTCTCAGATCATCACATTGTGCACCTTAAATACATATAATTAAAAAATAAATAATAAGACACTTTTAGCACAAGTGGAAAAATAAGACATAGATTAGGGCACATACAGGAGGGAAGGGGCACGAAGATATAAAGTGTGTGGTATGTTTGGGGAACCAAGTCCAATGTGCCTGGAGTCTGGTGGGGGAAAAGCTTGAAGAAAAAAATGTAACCTACCCGTGATGCTGATACCAATGCAGAAAGTGGCTTTGGGAGATTTGGGCATCGTGTGACAAGCTTGGGACAGTTCTAAAGGCAGGGAGGATGAAGGTGCTGGAAATTTCTAGATGGATTTGAAAATAGAACTTGGAAACCAAGGAGAGCCGGAGAGTGACATCAAGGAGGAGGCCATGTCTGAAGTCTGTAGGTTGGGGGCAGCTGAGCGAACACATTGATGTTGTTAAAGGAGATAGGACAGGGAAGATTTCAGGGGAGGGAACAGGAAAATTACAACAACCAGGTGCGTTTGGAATTTGTTTAAGAAACAGAGCTCTTAGGCATCAGTGGAAATGTGGATACACGGAGTTCATAATAAAGTCAGAAATTTAACGTTACCTGTACGATGCCAGCCGATGGTGACACCTACGTCTTCTCTAACATAGCAATTCACCCACATAGTCTGTCTTTACTGTGTACTAGAATGTAATGCTAGAATGAGGTGATGGGTACCATGAGGCACACACATATTTCAGTTTCTGAATAAATTTCTCTTACATGATAACATCTGGATCCTTGGCTTTTGATAACTTCATTTTGTTGTCACATCAGCTATTTTCATAAGATCCCCCCACTTAGAGTTGTGTGTATACTTTATACGACTTTTAAAAGCTGGACCAGTGCCATACTCCAAAACTCAGTAATGGATTGCAAACGCCTTTTTGTGCCACTTGACTAGAATGTTTTGTTCTCTATTCATATATTCAATTGTACGTGTGTTTGATATACTTATCTTTCAACTTATTGAATAAATGTCCTTTGGGACATTTTAAAACCCCAACATCTGAATAGAGGTGGCTCACCAAAACATAATAATAAAATGAATTTAAAATTATATGTAAAATTACACAGTTAATTTTAATTTATTAAAAATCAGCCTTTACCTTATTTGGTCTTTACTGTGAAATTCCTATGTTTAAAGATAATGTGGAGTTAATTCCCCAAGTCTGGTTGGATTGCAAACATTTACTAGGTCTGATGCAGGCCCCTCATAATCACTGTTCATCATGGCCTGAAAGTCCAGCATCTAAAGCATGGTGGCAGGTGCATTGACCTTAGCCATGACTTTGGAAAGGATTCAGTTGTTTGGATACGCAGGTTTGGGTCCAGATGTGGTATTCTACCTGATAATCAGATAAAAATGCTGAAGACAGAAGCATGTCCCCTGCTGTTCAGCTGATTTCCTAAATAAATTAAAGGTCAGATGAACAATTCAGGATTCCCCCAGTTTGCACAAAATGCGCCTTTTTCAGAAGCAAAGAAGCCTGGAAAACTTTAGCAGTTATCCTTAGGATTCTGCCTGTTAGGGCCATTTCCACAAAAGGTTGTTTAATTCACACCTGGGGCTGAAGAGAGAAAGAGGTGTAATTCTCTCATTCCATATGCTGTGAGAAAATGCAGAAGGAGTGGGTGGGATTAGTAGGGATTTGTAAAATGCATTCCAGTGAGCCTGAAATATTTGTCACTAATTCATCTCCGTGGAGTTCTTGACACTTGTGGTTGGCTTTGCTTCTGGGGGATTATTTTTTCCCCTTATTTTTCAAAATGTAAATGCTTTTTATCTTCTTTGTTACAAAAATTGTACTTTCTCATTGAGAAAAATAACCAATGCAGAAAATAGAAAGTAATAATTGAAGCAAAAGCTCATTATACAAAACTCCCACTATCAAAATACTCTTCTAGGTTTTCTCTCTGTCTGTATGCACAGCATTATCAACAAAAAAAATAGATCAGACCTGTTTTTTGTACCATGCTATTTTAGTCAAAAATCTCAATTCAGTAACCTTATCTTATCAATAAACATAGAGGTACATCATTTTTACTAGCTGTATAGATTTTTATAGAGTATTCCTGGGAGTTATTATAAATACTGTTGTAAACAGTCTTGTATATTATCTTTGTACACTTGTCTGTTTCTTTTGAGAACATATTGAATAAGTACAAGACCATTTATAATGTGTATAAAATGTAAAGAATAAGTATAGAATGTTGCTTTTTTGCACCACTATTTCTGTTTTGTTTCTTTTCTTCCTTTTTGACTTTTTACTGAATATGAGTTTTTCTTATTCTAATTTTCCCCTTTGCTAATTTGTAAGTTATGTAACTCTGTTTCTATTCTTTTACTGGTTACCCTAGACATTTTAACATCCATTTTAAATTAAGCCTAAAATTACCGTATTTTGCCGTGTATAATGGGCACTTTATTGCCCAAATATGTGAGAGACAAATAAGGATGCGCATTATACATGGGTATAGCACTACATGGGTACCATGTATATATACCCATGTAAACCACACATGGGTAGCTCTAGTTCCGTATCTACATAAATGTTTTTAATCCTTTTGTTTATACTTATGAGTTGAAAGTGTAACTCTAGAAGTCAATAACAATATCCATATGAAAAATACCCTAGAATACAATAATCAGTTTTGTTGAACTTACAGTGAACTTGCAACGACGAAGAGTTCTTGGCCTTCTATAAGGCATAAATATCATAAATTTGTTACCAGTACATAAAATTTCTTGTACCATAATATGTTAAAATAATAAATGCTAAAATTCCTTTATAATACAAAGGCAAGTACCTAAATGTCAACAAATAAAAATTTGAATTAAAGAATTAAAACAAAAGATTTTTTCCCTGAAAGTTTGGGCCAAAACATGGGTGCGCATTATACACGGGAGCACATTACATATACATTGCAAAATACTGTAGGATCTTTACCCTCCTCCCAATCAAAACCTCTCAGATAACTTGAACTACAGTCATTCCCCTCCTGTTATTTCACTATTTTAATTTTATCTTGTTTTTTTAACCCCACAATTAAACACATTACTTGTTTATACCATAATGTTTACTTAGATTTACCCGTGCATTGACCCATTCTTTTCTACACTTCAAACCTTCCATCAGAATAATTATTCTCCTTTCTGAAATACCGGGGGTGCCAAAAAATGTATATAAGTGGACACTTCGGTCAACCTTGCTCAAGCAATAGTTCGCTGTAATCAGAAGTGTCTTGGTGCTGATGGTAACCACTTTGAGCCCCTCTTTTAATTGCAGAAGTCAAATGTGACTTGCATTCATCTGTTGTTATTGATATACATTGAGCATTACAATTTTAATACAATTTTCCTTTTTTAAAATGTGTATACATTTTTTTGGCACCCTCTGTGTATCCTTCCGAATTTTCTTCAGTGAGGGCCTGTTGATGGTAAACTCTTTTGTTCTCGTGTGAAAATGTCTTATTTTGCCCTCCTTTTTTTGAAAAACAGCTTTATTGAGATATAATTTACCTATCATAAATTCATTCATTGTAAATGGACAGTTCAATGATTTTTAGTAACTTTACAGAGTTATGCAACTATCACCACAATCTAATTTTAGTTAGAACATTTTCATCACCCCAAAAGAATCCTTGTACCCATTTGTAATCAATTTCCACTTCCACTCCTAGCCTCGGGCTGCCACTAAACTACTTCTGTCACTGTAGATTTGCCTTCTCTGAACATTTCCTATAACTGGAATTATATCCCATGTGGTCTTTGTGGATGGATTCTTTCACTAATTTAGCATAATGTTTTTGAGGCTCACCCATGTCGTAGCATGTATCAGTACTTTATTGCTCTTTATTGCCAAACAGTATTCCAACATATGAATAGACCACATTTGGTTAGTCCATTCACTGGTTGGTAGACATTTAGGTAGTGACTTCTTGAGTATTATGAATAATGCTGCTATGAACATTCATGTACAAGTCTTTGTTTAGACATATCTTTTTATTTCTCTTGATGGATAACTAGAAATGTAGTTTTTGAGTCATGATTAATCTATCCTGAACATTTTAAGAACCTGCCAAATTGTTTTCAAAAGTGGCTGCACCATTTTACAATACCCTCCAGCAATGTAGGAGGGTTCAATTTTCTCTACACCCTTGCCAACAATTGTTATTGTCTATTTTTCTTTATTATAACCATTCTTGTAGGTGTGAAGTGGTATCTCATGGTAGTTTTAATTTGCATTTTCCTAATAAATAATGAAGTAAGCATCTGTTTTATGGGCTACTATCCATTAATACAGCTTCTTTGGTGAAATATCTATTCAAATCTTTTATCTTACCCTCATTCTTGAAAGATAATTTTGATTGGAATACAATTTTATGTTTGTAGTTATTTTTATCCTAGCAGGTGGAATACACTAGTCTATTTTCTTCTGGTTTCTATTTCTGCTCTTGAGGAATTGGCTATCAGTCTAATTGTCATTTATTTCTAGATAACCTGTTTTTCTTTCTGACTGCTTTTAAGACAGTCTCTTTGTTTTTTTGGGTTCTACAGTTTCATTGTGATATGTCTTTATATGGATTTTTATTTATCTGTTTGTTTGTTTGTTTATCCTACTTAGAATACACTGAGTTTCCTGAATTTGAGAATTCAGATCTTTCATCAATTCTCAGTTGTTATTTCATCATGTATTATCTCTTTTTCATTCTCCCTCTTCTATCTTTCTGAAACTTTTCTGAGATGTATGTTAGAGCTCATCACTTTAGCCTACATATTTAACTTCTCTTTCATATTTCCTATTTATTTTCCCCTCTGAAGCATTCTAGATAATGTCTTCAGATCTATTTTTCAGTTTTGTTATACTTTATTTGGCTCTATTTAATCTGCTGTTTAATCCATTGTTAACTATTATAGTAGGCAGATTAGTGGACCCCCAAAGATATCCATGTCCTAGTCCCCAGAACCTGTATATGTGATCTTATGTGATAAAAGAAGTTTACAAATATTATTAAGCGTAAGGATCCCTAGATGGGGATGTTTTCCTATATTATCCAAGTGGGTCCAGTTTAATTACATGAGCTCCTAAAAATGGAAGAGGGAGACAAAAAAGTGTATCAGAGAGATGAAACAGAAGGAGTAAAAACTCAAAGCAAGAGAGGGACTTAATCTCCCTTTGCTGGATTTAAATATGTAGGAAGGGAGCTATGACCCAAAGAATGCAGCTGGCCTCTAGAAGCTAGGAAAAACCCTCACCTGACAGCCATCAAGGAGTGGGAGACCTCAGTCCTACAAGAAAGTGAATTCTGCCAACAACTCAAACAAAGGAAACAGATCTTCCCCAAAAGCCTACAAAAAGGAACCCATCTCTGTTGACACCTTGATTTTAGCCCAGTGAGACCTGTGTCACTATAAGATAATAAATTTGTATTGTTTTAAGTCACTGATTTTGTGGTAATTTTTGTAGCATCAATAAAAAACTAATACAGTTTTAAATTTTATTTTATGTTTTAATTTCCAGAAGCTCTATTTGGCTCTTTTTCAAATGTTCTATTCATTTTATGGTTTCTACATTTTCAGTCACCTTTTAAAATTCTTCAATATAGCAAAAACATTTTATAACGTGTCTGAAAATTCACTATCTGAGATCTTTGCAGGTCTGCTTCTGCTTTCTGTTCTTTCTACTGACTCTTGGTCACAGTGCCTTGTTTCTTTGTTTTCTAACTTTGACTATGAGCTCTTGTCTATTGGAAATTAACTGTTATATTCTTTGAGACCTGGAGTGAAGGCATATTGTTGCAGGGAAGATTTGTGTCTGCTTCCACCAGGTGCCACCTGGGACTTCCTGGGTCCATCTTAAAATAAATTTTTGGCTTGAGGTTTTTCAAATTACATAGGTAATATGAATGTGTGTTAATTAATGTCACAAATTTGGTGAATTAAGAATTCTCAGGAAAGGTTTTTTTCCTACTCAATATCAAGCTAGATAGACCAATTTACCTACAATCCCCTTCTGACAGGCGGGTCATTAATACTTTACCCCTATACTGAATGTATAGCATAATGGTGTCCCAGATTTATGTAGGAGATTTCTATTAGACTTTCACCTTGGATCTAGGGCTTTCCTCTCTCTCACTATACCATCCAAACAGCAACTCCAGAACACCAGGGATTAGAGATGTCTCCAGAGTAAAATCTGGCATATCTCTCTGAATTCCAGCTTTCACTTTGTATTTCATTGGACCCTGAGGATTTCTTAGTTTCTTGCCAGTTCAGTAATGTATTTAAAAAGCTGTTCTTCATATCTTATCCAGCATTTTTATTTATTTTCTATAGAGTTGTTCAGAGTAACAATTTTACTATACAGTCAGAAATGGAAATGTCTCTATTCAACATAGTGCTGGAAGTTCTAGCCACAGCAATCAGACAAGAGAAAGAAATAAAAGGCATCCAAATTGGTAAGGAGGAAGTAAAATTATCATTATATGCAGATGATATGATACTATATATAGAGAACCCTAAAGACTCCACCAAGAAACTATTAGAACTGATAGATGAATTTAGTAAAGTAGCAGGATATAAAATTAATATTCGGAAATCAGTTGCATTTGTATATACCAATGATAAAATAGCAGAAGGAGAAATTAAAAAAACAATTCCATTTACAATTGCTCCAAAGACTATAAAATATCTGGGAATAAATCTAACCAAAGATGTAAAGGATCTGTACTCAGAAAATTATACAACACTGAAGAAAGAAATGAAAGAAGACATAAATAGATGGAAACACATTCCATGTTCATGGATAGGAAGAATTAATATAATTAAAATGTCCATACTGCCTAAGGCAATATACATATTCAACGCAATTCCTATCAAACTACCAACGACGTTTTTCACAGAAATAGAACATATAATCCTAAAATTTATATGGGACCATAAAAGACCCCGGATAGCCTCAGCAATCTTGAGAAATAAGAACAAAGTGGGAGGTATAACGATACCTGATTTCAAACTATACTACAAGGCTACAGTAATCAAAACAACATGGTACTGGCATAAAAATAGATACATAGATCAATGGAACAGAATAGAGAGTCCAGACATAAATCCATGCCTATATGCCCATCTAATCTACGACAATGGAAGCAAGAATGTACGATGGGGTAAAGATAGTCTGTTCAATAAGTGGTGTTGGGAAACCTGGACGGACACATGCAAGAAAATGAAGCTGGACCACCTCCTTACACCATATACAAAAACAAATTCAAAATGGCTTAAAGACTTAAATGTAAGATCTGAAACCATAAAATATCTAGAAGAAAATATAGGAAGAAACTTCATGGACATTACCCGGAGTAAGATTTTCACTGATATATCCCCTCGCGCGAGCGAAGTAAGAGAAAAAATAAACATGTGGGATTACATCAAACTAAAAAGTTTTTTCACAGCAAAGGAAACCATCAATAAAACAAAAAGGGATCCTACTGTATGGGAAAAGATATTTGCCAATGATATATCTGATAAGGGATTAATATCACAAATCTATAAAAAACTTACTCAACTCAACTCCAAAAAAACAAACAACCCAATTAAAAAATGGGCAGAGGACTTGGGGAGACATTTCTCTAAGAAGGACATACAGAAGGCAAGAAGACATATGAAGAAATGCTCAACCTCACTAACCATCAGAGAAATGCAAATAAAAACCACAATGAGATACCACCTCACTCCAGTCAAAATGGCTATTATCAATAAATCAACAAACAACAAATGCTGGCGCGGATGTGGAGAAAAGGGAACGCTAGTGCACTGTTGGTGGGACTGCAGATTAGTGCAGCCACTATGGAAAACAGTATGGAGGTATCTCAGGAATCTGAAAATGGAACTACCCTATGATCCAGTAATTCCACTCCTAGGCATCTACCCGGAGAAATCCAAAACTCCAATTCAAAAATCTGTATGCACTCCTATGTTTATTGCAGCACTTTACACAATAGCCAAGATATGGAAACAACCAAAATGCCCATCGGTAGATGACTGGATTAAGAAGCTGTGGTACATTTATACAATGGAGTATTACGCAGCCATAAAGAAGAAAGAAATCTTATCATTTGCAGCAACATGGATGGATCTAGAGAACATTATGTTAAGTGAAATAAGTCAGAAAGAGAAAGACAAGTACCATATGATCTCACTTATATATGGAATCTAAAGAAAAGACTATGCGAATGAACTAATCAGAGTCAGTTTTGGGGACGCAGAGAAAAAACCGAGAGTGGTTAGATGGGTGTGTGGGAGGGGGTTGGGGATAAGGGGAAAGGTGAAGGGATTTGGAAGCAGCTGGTAACCACAAGATGGCCTCAGGGTTTTTCTTTTGAAAATTAATTTGGGGAAGGTATTCTATAATGTTGTAAAGATTTTGTTGGGTATCCGATGGACATGCGTCCTATTTGGGAGACCACCTCAGGGATACTGTGGATACCTGATCATGGCATTGTACATCAGAAGCTAAACATTAATGAATGCCAACTATAATTTTATATATATAATGTGATGGTTCAGTGTGAGGTCGGAGGGATAGTGGATGGGGGGAGGGGGGTTCACAGTATGAGGGATATAAATGATGAACGTCTAAGTATTACCTTGTTTTGTACACCTGAAACTAATAAATAAATTAATTAATAAAAAAAAAAAAAAAAAGAAATGGAAATGTCTGATTTTCTCTTTGGGATGAACTCTTAGATGTAAAATTGCTAAATTAAAGGTCTGTCCTTTAAAATTTTGATATATATAGCCATATTACAAAGGCTTGTCTTATGTCCAAGGAAATAAAACATAAAAATAAATTACTGATCTTAAGCATTTATTGAATTCCTTTTAGATTTGCCTCTAACACCTATGAAAGGAGGTACAAATATAATTTACATCTGGACAAAAGAGAAAATTTAGAAACGAAACAAAATAGTAACCCAAAACTAATTATGTGATGTTAATAGTTGGCAAATTAGGCATTCAGAAAAGACAGAAATATTTAAATGTGGCCATGCCACACCCTGCTTGGGACGTCTTCAGTGGTTGGCTATTACCTTTAGGGTAATGTTCAGAATCCTTAAAGTAGCCCACGTGACCTGCATGATCCAGCCCTTGCTCCATCACCATCCTCGTCTCTCCTCCTAGCTCACTGGCTACAACCTCATGGGCCTGGTCTCTGTTCCTCAAATTCACAAAGTCCTTCTCACCGTCAGGCCTTACCTCTTACCCAAATGTCCTTTCTTAGCCTCCCACCCCACCCGACTTTGCCTGGCCAACCTGTTCATCTTTCAGGTCTCAGCTTACATATGATATTTGAAGAGAGAACTTCCCTGGTCTTCCAGTGTAAATCACTCCCAACACCCACACATCCATGTACATGCACACATACACACACACACACATACATGTACATATACCATCTGTGTGTCAAGACTGCTGGTTGACTCAGCCACTTTGGGACGAAAACTAAGTTCATGTACCTCAAAGCCTCTGCTCGACCCAAAGTGAGCTAGAGAGCAAGAGTGAGAAAAAGAGAGAGAGACAAACGATAGCGTCCTGAAAGCATCCTGTTCTTTTCTCCACAGCACTTATTCCGATGAGATTGACTAAAGTCCCCCTTCTCCACTAGAGAAAGGGACCAAGCGGGGACCTGGTCACTGCCATACCCCAGCACCTTGCTCAATGGCTGGTACATAGTAAATCTTTATTGAATAGATGGATTATTTTAAAGATGGGTGGCTGCACTTAGACACCTTGGAAATCATAAAACAAGTGGAAAGTGAGAAAATAAAACAGAAAAGACTAAAGAAATCTTAATAATTGATAATTCAGTGAGGAACTGTGAATGGTGCTCTTTGATCTAACAAGCTGTCATATGAGGTCAGACAATTAAGTTCGTGAACTTTCCACTGTGTAAGCACACGGTAGAATGTTTGCGAGCTTAATCGTCCAACCTTCATACAATGGTAGAGTCTTATGACCAGTCCATAAATCGGGGAAAATAAAAGGAGGTGGGCTTTGGCCAGCGTGAGGTATTCAGGTTAGCTACAAGCAAGATTGTATAGCACTGCTTTGGCCTATCAAGGACGATTGTGGAATCTCTCTTCCTGAAGAGGGAGAGCTTTACATTTCTGTGATGTTATTGATGTCCCATTAGAAACAGTAGAATGGATCGCTAGTTTTTTATTCCTATAGGTTGGTGGTAAATTTTCCCTTTTTGGGGCTGGATTTGATTCAGGTGATTCATCATCTCATTTTAGCTGTGATAATTATCTCTGAAGGTGCATTTCCCTACTACATTCTGAACAGTTCCCTCTTTTTATCAGGTATCAGAGTAACACTGCTTCTGCTGTTCTTGAAACAATTACCAACATTCAACCCAAAGAGAGCGGAGGTGGAATAGGAGAGACCCGGGAAGCCATTGTTTATAGATTATCTGAAGATATGCTGAGCAAACTGCCTCCTGATTACGTTCCTCACGAGGTAAGCTGTGCCCTTACCCCTGTGTACAGGGCCATCTTTGGGTTCCACGGAGCTGAGCCCAATCCTGGGACAGTGTGTTTCAGTCCCTTCCTCTCTGCTCACTCCTTCTTCATTTTCAGCTCTTTTTTTTTTTTTTTTTACGCTTTGGTCTTCTCTTCCTTACCCTTCTCAAGCATCCTACAAATTATGATCTGCATTTTTTCTGACACCTTCCTCCATTTCCTTTCTACCCTACTTTCTCTTTCAATTGTTTTTTCTGTACCTTTTTCCCATCTTTGGATTCCTCTGTTTTTAGATTCCTAGATATCTTAACCCTCTAGGCTGGAAACTTCTCCCTCCCTCTCTTACCTAAGCCTGCTCTGTTCATCCTTTAAATTTCCCCCTAGTTTTTGTTTCCTGCCCTCCATGCTTTTCATTTTCCAGTCCCTTCAACCAGGTAATAGGGAAGCAAGCTATTTAAATGAATTCACTCCCCAGTTTGGGTGGTAATAATTTTCTACTTCTTGAACCTCCCAGGTGTTTACTTATTAATCTAAGTCAGTTTTTCTTAATTTTTTTTTATTTCAAAACCCTTTTACAAAATAATTGAGGACCCCAACTAGCTTTTTTATGTGGGTTATACTTACTGATATTTAATATATTAGAAACTTAAACGGGAAAATTTCAAAAATATTTATTAATTTAATGTAAAATAACAGTAATAAACCCATTACATGTTAACATCAATGACATTTTCATTTTTAAAAAATATATTTTTCAAAACAGAAAAACAATTGAGAAGAGTGGGATTGTTTTGTCGTCTTGCAAATCTCTTTAATATCTGGTTTAATGGAAGACAGATGGGCCCTTACATCTGCTTCTGCATTCAATCTGTTGTCACATAGCTTCTGCAAAACTCCACTGCATTCAATCTGTTGTCACATAGCTACTGAGAGGAGGAGAGTGAAAAAGTCAAATAATGTCTAAGTATAACTGTAAAAAACAATGTAACCTTGTGGACCCCCTGAAAGGATTTCTGGGACCTTCAGGGGTCCCACACTACACTTTGAGAACTACTGATCTACATAAATCTTTAATGGTGGTCAAATTGCTGGATGACCTGAAAGTTCTGTGAGAGGTCCTCCAACATGGTCCTGTTTTCATGCAAGAGGACATGGGTGTGACTCTGGCCTCCTCTCTTCTGTTCTTAGCCTCCACCCCTCACTGGGGATGGTGAGAGTTTCACCTGAGTCCTAGGCTTGGCTGAGTCAAGTTCAGCTTTTCAACCAAAATGTGAGAGGCTAATGCCCTAATGCAGGTGTAACTGTGGTCCTGTATCTATCCTGTCCTGCCTCCCCGACTCTGAGAAAAAAATGCATTGGTCAGCTAGGAGCCCCTAGTCCTCCAACCTGTAATGAGTACCCCCGACAATTAAAAAAACAAAAACATTTTCTTGTCTCTTAAAACAAATTTTGTTTCCTTTGTGTAGATGAGTACCAAGACATTTAGCCAAGATTCTGAAATCAATGACTTCACATAGAGATATTTATAGTGAAGTGAGAATATTTTTTAATGAGTAAATATTATAAGTACATATTTTCAATGGTTCATTGTAAATGATCTTCAGAAGACAGATGAAGCATGATACCTGCCTTCCAAGATTTTAAAAAGTGGCATGTGAAAGAGAGATAGAACTTACTCTGTATGACAAAAACACAGGTTGATGTCACCAAAGGAGGGTTTCAGACCTTGGGACAATTTGAGCTGTCCAGGGTTGGTCGAGGCCACTTAACCAAGATCTCTGTTCTGGCACTATCCTGGCAGGAACTGAGCTTGAGGGATCTCACCACGTGGGGTTGCTATATGGGAGAGAGCTTGTATGAAGAGAGCAACAACTGCGTTCTCTTTCAAGATCACTTACTTTTTTTATTATTAGTTTTAAGTGTACAAAACAGTATAATAGTTAGACATTTACACCCCTCACCAAGTGATAACCTCCCTCCCCCAATCTACTACCCCTTTCGCATCGTATATAGTTGTTACAATTCCATTGACTCTACTCCACTTACTTTTTAATATCCTTTATTTTCTAGAAGAAATGTAAAGTGAATTTTGCAACTTGGAATATAATTATACTTTTGACTTCCATAGTAAACACGAAGTCACGTTACTGTAGAAACTACATTACTATGTGGTCCCAGAAACAGAGGAAATCTTGTATGAGACTATAGTAAGTCTTTCATTTTATTAAGAAAGACAATTTTAGGCTAGAACAGTAATCATACTCAATATAAAATCGGTACTAAAATCAGATTTTCTAGTCTAAGTTTTTCTTAAGCATGTCTCTATTGCAAGTGAAGTTTCTCTTTTAAAACCCTAAGTAGGGCAAGGCCCTGCTTGTTTGGGCTGTTAGGTCCTAAAGTTACCTGGGCTATTGATTTGACATTGTAGCCAATACCTGGGCTTACTTTCCCACTTGTGAGGGTAGCAAAAGTATTTTCGTAATTTCCTCTTTCCTTAAGTGTGAATTTGCACAGAGTAGTCATGATTTAAAGGGAATCATGTATGTGCCACTGAGGCTGAAGGGCTCAGGATGAGAACAGGATAGTGGAGCCTGTAAAAAATAAGCTCTAGAACCAAATTTAGGAGAATGCCAGAAGGTTGGTATGGGGGATGGAGTAAGGGACCTCCACTGACGTGTTTGCTGAGGATTTCAGTATCATTTGCTCCACCTACACAAATAGGCCCATCCCGGCTGTTCAGCTTTACGTCACTGCTACCCTCTAAGTTTGTGCACCCCCTCTTCACCTCTCACTTACTAGAAGGGCTTCCCAACCGCCATAAAGCACAGGTGTCCATCTCTGACTTGGGAACTTCTGTGTCACACCAGAAGAATGAGGAGTGTGGTCCAGACAAGTCGGAAGCTGATCACCCATCTGTAATATTCCATGACTCAAGAAGAGGCAGTGGGTGCCTCCAGCAGAGCTTACTGGTCTCTGGTGATTCTTCGGGCTGGATCATCACTAAATTGTCTCTCACTCCCTGTGCTTATCCTTACCCCTCCTACGCCGGCAGCTCTTCGAGTGTAGCCAGCAGAAAGTTCAAATCTCTTTATGAGTTCTTGCCAGTAATCAGAGTCAATCTTTTCTTAGGCAGATGTCACTAAATTGAAATGTGTATATGTATCGGCTTATTTTCCAGTAAATGTTGTATTTTATTGTTTCCACAACCAGAGGCTTTTATAGTGATCTTTTCAAAATGGTCAATAAGTGGTAAACCAAAAGGAACAAATGATAGGTGCTTAATGACCCTCCCGCAAAATCAAATATTTTCATTGGTTAGATTAGAAAGCCTCACTTTCGTCACCCTAGCCCAGGCAGCAATGATCCTAGGAAACGGCAGCCAATCACATTCACTGGTGACTGTTCTGTAAAGATTTGGGCTGTATTAACTTTCTGTGACATTTTTAATAATGACTCTGTAATCATTGTGAAAAAAAAGTATTGCAAACTGTACTCTTATGAAGGTTAAATTACAAAAGAATACTTAATTGACACTTAGTACTTAATCATTTGAAAGGGGGAAAAGGTACAATTTTATTTCATCTTTTTAAAGTATATTTCTAATTATCAACTAAGTACAATCACTAGGAAATAAAAATCATTTCAGTTGAACAGTAGTTTTGGAAGCTCAGAAAATGGGGGAATTTAATGGCAAGTTTGGTTCTTTAGAGTTTATTTTGGCCACTGGAGACACATCTAGAGGAAGAAAAAGAAGAGCAAAAGGAGAAGTCGTTAAAAGAGAAGTGACAATGATTTTTTTAAATCTCCTTCATTATATTGTATATTTTGTTTTAGGTGAAAGCTCGTTTGATAAAGATGGGACATCTTAATTCAATGAATATATTTCTGAGACAAGAGATTGACAGAATGCAAAAAGTCATCTCAATACTTCGCAGTAGCCTGAGTGACCTAAAATTGGCCATTGAAGGAACAATCATTATGAGTGAGGTGAGCTGTTTTTATCTCAATAGTTATTTCCCCCTTTTGTGGATTTTTCTTCTCCTCATGTTTCTACTTTATCTCTTTCAGAACTTGAGAGACGCCCTGGACAACATGTATGATGCTCGCATCCCTCAGATCTGGAGAAGAGTATCCTGGGACTCATCCACACTGGGCTTCTGGTTTACTGAATTTTTAGAAAGAAATGCTCAGTTTTCTACTTGGATATTTGAAGGGAGGCCCAATGTATTCTGGATGACTGGTTTCTTTAATCCCCAAGGTATGTGCGCATAGAAGAGTGGGCAAACCTGGAAGATGTGGGGGGAGTGGTATGGTATCACGGTGTGATGTATGTATCCTACATAAAATAATATAGAAGGTTAGCCTGTTGAGAGCTGGACACATGCTTTCAAAGGCTGGAGACTACAGATGACCCTTCCGTATTTGTCTCATAAATGCATTCTGAAAGTCTTTCTACCATATTGCTTCTACAATATGGCAGCCAAACCTCCATTTTTCTTCTCACTCACGTCTGTGGTTGGGACATGTGAAATAGTAAAACCAAGTTTGAGTCAAGTCTTCGTTTTTAAATGTTTATGAAAATGACAAAAATGAAGCCTCAAAATATGCAAAAGTTGTTCCTAGAATTCAGAAAATTAGATTGATTTCAAAAATGATCATGTTGCAAAAATTTAATGCAGTAAACTCCGGAATCTGTCCCTCCCAACCCCCGGTTGTTGTTTTTCCTTTGAAAAAGTGCTTTGTGATTCTGCCGCATTTATTCCTTCATTCTAGATATATTTACTGACTCAGCTACTGACTGGATGTCATAGAGTTCACAAAGTCCAGAAAAACAGTAACTTTTTGTCTGACTACAATATGAATAGTTTACTTCAAGTAATTCTTGGTCAAAATGAAGAGATGGTGGGTTCCTTACAGTCAGCACCTTATCGCTCTACTAGTACAATTGAAGAAACCTTCACACTTACAGCTTTAGGATGTATTATTGCTGTTCACCACAATCTGGTGGAATCTCATAAAATGATGTTAAGTGAAGAAAGTCAATCAGAACACATTACAATGTATGTATATAGTATACATTGTAATGTATGTAGAATGTATACGTTATGATGTATGTAGAATGTATATATACTCTGCAATTCCATTTATACAAAGAACTAAAACAGGCAAAACAGATCCGTGGTGTGAAAAGGCAGGATTGTGGTTACCCTTGAGGGCAAGGGCAGTGATTGCAAAGGGCGCAAGGGAGATCTCAGGGTCTGGAAATGTTCCACTCTTCAATCTGGATATTGGTTACTTTGGTAAAAATGTATTGAGTTGTACATTTATGACTCGTGCACTTTTTTTCCTATGGGTAATACTTTAGTATATCTTAAAAGTTTGCATTTAATTGTAGCTGTATACATACATTCATTCACATCATGCGTTTTCAAGTGCCTTAACATTTTCTAAATTTAAAACACTTAACTATGGTGGTTTTTATGAGCTTATCAAATTATGCATAGAATATTTTTATTATGTTAATAGACTTTAGATTTGTAAAAGACAGCCTCCAGATTTCACTTATCTATTTTTCCCCCCAGAATTTCCATTAAATTTGGTGAGGAAAGTTTTTTATTATGGTTCTCAGACTTCATGGGTCTACTTATGAGTCTCTTTCCTCTTTACCAGCCCTCAATTTCAGTAAGTTGTCACCAGGTAATTCCCAGCTTGGCAGCCTGAAGAAATAGCATTTAACTTAATTAGGATTTTTTAACCACCTCCTGTTTGCCAGCCTCTCTGTCGATGCTGCAGTAGACAGAGATTTGAGACCCGATTCCTGCCCTAAAGGAGCCCATGATCTGGTTGGTAAGACAGATCCATCAGCAACTTTAATGTGATGTAATAAATGTCACCCCCCAAAACCCACCCGTTGAGAACCCAGTGCCACACTAGTACTGAGAGCAGAGAGATGAATTTTGCCAAGGAGGACTTCCTATGGGAAGCAGAGAGTAGGGTTTGCAGAGGCAGGGATGCAAGAAAAGGCCATTCCAGGCAGCGGCTTGAGTAAGTACAAAGCCTGTCCAGGGCAAGAAGGAGACCGTGTAGCCGGAGCTCGGGAAGCAGGAGCAGGGTGGTGGGGAATGAGGCGGGAGCGTTAGGTCCTCCAGGGGAGTTTGAGCTGCCTCACACAGGCAATGGGAAGTCACAGACGGTCAGATCATTCCTGGAGAAGGGAGAGGGTAGACTGGAAGAGGGGGACCCAGAGCAATGAGACACTTACCAGGTCCAAGGGAGAGAGCCTGGGATGGTAACCAGGTGCAGATGAGGGGACAGAGGTGGTAAAGTGATGAGATGGGAATCTTTGAGAGAGCGAGGCATGGCAGTGGCTGGGCTGAGGGCAGCACGCGAGGGACTGGTTGGGAGGAAAGGCAGGACACTGCGTTTGTCAGCTAGTGCTGGTGGGACACCCAGGTGGGAGGTGTGTTGACACTCTTGCAGTCTGGGAAAGGGATAAGGACCAGTGATTCAAAAACCTGTGGGGTTGTTAAGTGTATTTTTGATATTCAGAAACTGAGGGGCATGGGATTTGTTCATCCCTGTCTTTCCATAGACACAGATAACTAAATCATTGATCACAACCTCTTTCTGTGATTTTCTTTCACTAAAAATGTGACTTACAATAGCAAAGCATTAATATGAACTAATTGTTACTATTTGTTAAGAAGTGTTACAGATCAGAGCAATATTTAAATTCAAATGCAGGTATCCATTTTGTTTTTTTGTTTGTTTGTTTTAACGTATCTTTTCTTGTTAATAGTCCTAATCCTTTCACTCTTCTTCATTTCTGGTTTAAGTTAAAGTTTGTTTCCTCCTCTCATGGCACCCCATGTCTTGGAAAGCCCCCCGACTTATTCAAGCATCCTACCCTTTACACACACGAGCACACAGACACAAATACTCTTATCTCTGGTTGCTTTCTTTCATCACATGGAAGAGTGGAGACAACTTTCCCGGCATACTAATCACTTCTCTGCTTCTTTTTTCTTCCCTTGACATGAAAGACAAAATATCAGGTTGGTGCAAAAGTAATTGCGGTTTAAGAGGTTAAAAACAATTGCAAAAATCGCAATAACTTTTGCACCACTGTAAAAACGGTCCATTCGGTACCATGTGGCCACATCTGGGAAACGTAAAGATTATAGCCACTCCCTGCATGCTCACAGGCGGCGTGTAAGCAGATAAAGTCCCTTCGATTTGGAAGCCTCTCTGGCTACTATTTTGATACCAATCATTGATTTCTCAACATGAATGTACCTTCTGTTTTTATATCTTCTAACCCAGTCCCCATTAATGAAATAATTTCTTTCTTTGGCTCCAAATATTTGAGTAAGTGTTTATTTAAATTTTTTAAGAAACACACATTTAAGTAAAACGCAGTACAATTTGCAAAGAGGCCATAGTTGCATCACAAATATGTACAGCCAAAATCACCTGTGGATATTTGAAATGTTTTAAAATACTTGACATGTTTTGTTCATAGAGGACCATTTAATCTGTGTTCGTGTAATGCGGTGTGCGTCTGATACTGTCTGATGTGTCTCCCATCGTGCTTCTGCCGCAAGGACAGGTGTCAGGCCTCGTTGGCCCCCCGCTCCATGTCTGAGCTCATGCTGTTTGCAGTGCTGCTTGGTCGCATGATGATGGCCTGATATTTTGTCAGTCATATTTGAAGAGGCTGAGTCAGCCACCATGGAGCTAATCTAGTATTTTCAGCCCCTTCCACAATCATTTCTGTAGCAATTGATGAGCTCAGCCATGTGGCAGTTAGATTTGATTATTAAAATGGACAAGCTGTCCGTATCCACGACCCTATAATATTTGCTCAATGGTACAGCTTTTGGCAATGCATGGATTTGCCTCCCGACGGATTACTCAGGCCCAAGAGAACCTGTGGTGTTCTACTGGGTTTTCCCAGCAGTCATTGGTACATATTCACATATTGTTTAAGATTATGCTTCTTGGATTTCTCATAGGATTTCTTTGGTCTCTTTTTCTCACAAGTGTGCGTTTTCAAAGTATTGTATACACATGAATTAGATTCTGGTATGTGTGTGTATGCGTGTGTGTATGTGTGTGTGGTGTATGATATGTATGGATGTGTTTAAATCCAAAGACTGTCAGTTGTAAAGAGTATGACTTCAGCCAGGGCATTACCTGCCTTTCAGAACCTCTTAATTGATAGCCACACTTTGCCATCTGCTGTTCAGTGTGACAAGTGCTGCTAATGAAATGGAGGCAGAGGCTGAACGTGTTCTCCAGGTCTTACACCTCTAGATTAGATTGGTCATGCGGTATCATTATTTTCCAAATGTTTATCTCAGTCTGGAGCTTGATGCCATTTGGATGCCGAAACGGTGCTAGGTTTTCTATTTTGTTCTCAGTGTCTTGATAGGCCACGCCAGTCAGTTGTGACAGATATCAGTGACAGCTTCTCATTCACTAGAACAAGTCATGATTTTCAGTTTCATGGGATTTTGCTGAAGCAAGGAGATGGATAATTTTTGTCCTGCTCTCTTTTGTTACCGTAAAAATCATCGACAACCTCTTGCCTGTGTGTTTGTTTTCAGGGCAGTGTCATCAGCTAGCAGCAATTTCCGAATGCTTGTCCTGAGGATAGTTATAAAAGCCTGAGGTTTGTTGGGTAGAAGAGTGCACCAAAGGTTAATAGAGCTTCAGAACTGAAGGGACTTTGGGGACTTCTTCTAATCTAGTCACAATTGTAAGCATGACCCATAGCTACCTTTTGCTGAATGCGCTGCCCCTCGCATCTGAGGGAATCCAAGAGAATGGACCTCAATCTGAGTGACAGCACTCACCTGCCGGTCCCCAGATCTCAGAACAACAGGGACATCGTAGAAATGCCTCCAGATGGATAACAGCCCATCTTCCTGGCCCTTGTGTGTGCAAGGATCGGATACACAGGCTTTGGGCACAACCATACCTTTTATAGTCCTCGTTTCTGCCCTTGGTTACCTTGCTCACCCACCACCTAGACCTTTGAGATCTGGCCAGCCTCTGCCATTCTACCGAAACTGTTCTCTCCAAGGCCACTAAATCTAGTGACCTTCCTGCCAACTTCATGCCCCTGGACTAGACTAAGATGATGGTCTGGAATCTCTTTCATACCTTGGCTCTGTCCAGCACCTCCCTTGGTTCTCCACCAACCTCTCAGAGGACTGTTTCTCATCCCTTGTGGGCTCTTCCCAGGCGAGTTTTGCCCTTGGCCCCGGCCCTTCGTTGATGACCTCAGCCATTCTTATAGATGCAACTACTCATCTCTTCCTATGACTGAGAAAGCGGGCTCATCTAAAGTCCCAGTGTGAGATTCTGATTCCTCACTTCCAAGTGCTAATGCAGTGTATTCCATCCTCCTGTGGGCTTCACCAGTGCTATCCCTGGACATCTTCTTCTCCAGCCAGCCTCATCAGGACTCTGCTCTATTTGCTTGTGTATCACCATCATCCAGATCACCTGAATTCTTGTGAATGGTCCCTTTACATCCAAAGAGCTTGGAAGCAGGAAACCAGGAGAGTATAGTATCATAGGAGACAAGAGGAGAGGGTAGGAAATAGTAACAGATGCCTCCAGAGGTCAGGTAAGATAGGGCCAAAAATGGTCAGATGGCTTTATCAGCAAGGAGACTGTTGGCAAGAGAAGCCTCCGTGGAGTGGGTGGGAAGGTAGAGGCGGATTTCAGGGTGAGTGAGAGACCAGGAGATGGAGAGACCGAGGGTGAGTGTGGACAAAATTCTTTCAAGAATTTTGGCTTGGAAGAGGAGAAGCAAATTGGAGGATTACTTGTAAGAAGAAAGGATTTTCTTTTTCTTTTAATGATAGGAGTAAGCTTGAGCCTACTCAAATACTGGTAAGAAGGGGAGCAGAGCCAGGAGAGAGGGAGAGGGAGAGGGAGAGGGAGAGGGAGAGATGGAGAGAGGGAGAAGGAGAGGGAGAGATGTTCTAGGAAGAGGTGGAAAATACTGAAGAGTTTGTTAACCACAGAACCACTCCAGGGGGAACGGTGGAAAGGTTTGGGAGGGAGGAGAGAAGTGCGAGTTTGGGTGGAGGGGAAGGAAGCATAAAGTTAGCACATGGAGAAGATAGAGCGGTGCAGGAAATTACATTTTGGAACATGAGACACAGCGGGCTTAGCTGACCCCAACCTGGCCAAGAGAGTTAGCCCCAGCTCTCTCGCTTGTACTCAGAGTTTGCTGGAGCCAACTGGATAAATGACATTTCAGAGAAGACATGAGTCTCAGGACTCTGGAAAGAGTTGGCTTGTACTACTGACAGCCTTCTTAATATTTTGCTTGTATCATGAGGCATTTCTCTTCCCACTTGTCACATTTGTTCTTAAAACAGATGTGGGTCAGTGACCTGTCAATCGCCTGTCTTTGTGAAAAGAGCGTGGTTCTCTGCCCTGCCTGCACAGAAGAATCACCTGGCAGCTTTAAATACACACTAACGCCTGGGGCCCCAGACCTCTGGGGAGGAGGCCTCCAGAGTCTGTACAATTGATTTTCTTAAAACCTCCCTCTGTGGTTGTAATGTGTGCAGAACCTTGGTGTTAGACCTTTGCTGCCCAGTTATACGGTCCATCAGCGGCAGCAGTGGTATCACCTGGGAGCTTGATAGAAACTCCAAATCTCAGGCCGCGCCTTTGACCCACCTACAGAATCAGAACCTGCATTGTACTAAGAGCTCCCTTCCCAGGAGGTACCTATGAACGCTGTCATGCGGGTGACAGGTGGGGTCTCAGCTCCTGCTCCCCACATAAGAACGCAGGACATGGTGAGGCCAAAAAGGAACACCCACGGAGCCATAGATAGGGGAGTCATACCACTGTATTCTCACTGGCGGCATCTGCCTCTCTGCAATCTGCTCTTGCTAGCTCAGCCACCATCTTCTTGCTAACCCCCATTCTTTCTGCTAGCGTAGCCACAGCAGTTATACTCGTGGCCAATGGCCTACGGGTTACAGCTGACGGCCAACTAGCCACAGCTGATGGCCATCCAATCACAGTTGATGGCCATTTACTACCCGAGCCAGCACCTTTCCACGTGAGGCCGAGAGCCTGGAAGCTGCACTCCTGGCTCTGTCCCCACAAACGCTGACGTGTGAGAAGCCCTGCCTTGAAACAATACCGATGCCTGGGTCCCACCTCTAGAGATTCTGATTTTATTCATCTGGGCTGTGGCCTGGGACTGAGGAGTTTTAAAGGCTGCCCTGGTATGTCTAATGTTTAATCAATTCAAGATTCCAGCCTTACAGCATCTAGCAAAGGTGAGGAAAGGTGCCCAGTGCATTTTTACTCAACTAGATGGATTAACCCCATCTCTGTTTAATGACTTCTGACCTTTGATTTAACTTACCAATGAACTCCATTTGCTTCTCGTTTGGGGGAAAGACTGCCTGTCGTGAACTTTAGCAGGAACATCATTCCTCTTCATTTTCAAAGATGTTCCTGGGAGGCTTGGTAGCTGATAAGACAGGAAATACTGCACAACCTAAGGCCCATTACGTAAGGACTGGTTCGTTTACTAAAGAAAAACGAGGCATTGCCTACAGCACCATCATTACAGAGTGCCAACCAACTCCTCACAAAATCAAGACAAGCACTCTTCCTGATTCGTTATTTCTTTCGTCTTTTCTAAGACCTTGTTTGAAATGATACTTAACGCACTTTGCAGCTTTCTGTACGCCAACTGATTGCACAAGTCAACTGTCAGTCATTGTTTTGCTGAAATATTGGGGTGCTGCTGTTATGGAAGTGTCAAGTGTTACTTTAGACCCGAGTTTCCAGAGGATAATCCTGGCTTAAAAGTGAATTTTTTAAAGAACAAGCTTGACAAGTGTTTTAAGAAATCATTATGTGTGTGAGTTTGAAGGGAAAAAACATGTTAAGCACCTCACTTAGACCACATGTAACTCAGATGTTTGAATAGTCAAATCACCCATTTTCAGGTGGGTGGTTAAATCTCAGGAAAAATAAGAGGTTATTGTGATTGAAGACTTTCCCCAACTTTTTGTTTCTCACTTCAGAGGCAAACATGAATGTATGAATCACTTCTCCACTATGGATGATTGAAATTTGGTTTAAGAATTATTAAAACAAAATGGTGCCAAGACAAAAGTACTGCTTTTCAAGCTTTAAAGAAAACCAAACAAGTCTTTTTAAATCATACAGTCTTCAGAAAACAAATTTTGATTCTATTAGACTTGCTATCAGTCCGCAGAAAAGATGGTCATTCATTTTTTTTAATTCAATAATGAACAATTCAGTGCATTCGCTACAGTTTGAATTCCACAAGGTCGTGTTCTTCTTTTTAGGGAGCCAAATTGAAACTATCAAGACTTGAAATAAATAGTATCTTCTCCATGTTCTCTGGTAGGGATGGCCCAGGGGACAGTTCTCTCTTCCTTCACTCTCAGGCCTCAGATACATTTATTTAACATTTTCCTATCTTAATAGCTCAAGGTAATGTGTATTCCAGATTCCACCTACTGGCACACTGAGAGTGCTTCCTAAACATGAGGCTTATTGTCGAAGTCAGGAGGGAGAAGCAGGAGAGCGCCTCTCCGTAACTCCACTAGAGTCTTTCAGAGCTCTCTGACAGAGACTGAAGGCTTTGCCACAGGTTGTTACATAAGACAGAATCCTGCTCAGTCCTCATCTGGCACCCATGACATCGACCTGAATGCCATACGGAGTGGGGTTAAATTTGCAATTTAGTTGGAACTTAAAATGTTCACGAAAAATTCAATTACTCCACTTGTGCAGATGGACGGTGAAGGGCAGGATTCGTGTCTCGTACATGATGACCTTGTACACGCATAGATCAGTGATGAATTTTAAAATGTCCTAAAATTGAATTCCAAGTACTGTACTTGGATACAGAGAACCCAATACACTACATGGACGCATGCTTAATGTTGAATGATGAAAATGACATTTTCGTGAAGTGACGTAGAAGGGGGAGCGGATTTTATTTTGTGGTCACATATACCACGGCCTGGCAAACACACAACACGCTTGTTTTGCTACTAAAGGATGGGGTCGCCAGTGTTTAAAAGAGAAGTCCACTTAATCACATGCTGATCAGATTACCTAAAGGAGCTCCTCACATAGAGTGAGGGTGGGCACTGGCCAGTTGCTGCCAGGCAAACTTCCGCCATGTTTCCTGCCCCCTGCAGTTAACCCTTCATGTCATAAAATTATCCTTGCCTACTAGGCATTCTTGGTTTCATGAAACTGTAGCTTTTTCAGAATCAGCTATAAAAGTCCTTCAATCAGCTACTCTGGTTGATTAACTTTTCGTTTGGATTAATGCAAGGACTCTCCTTTAGTGCCTAAATCCTATTTTAGTGACTACCCTGATTAATTTTATAAAATGTAAATACAAGCAAATCACTTGCCCACTTTAAATATTCAGTGGCTTCCCATCATCCACAAAATCGAGTCCAGACTCTGACTTCTCACCTGCCATTACGGCCTCACCTTTAGCCTAGACCTCCATGCCTTCACACAGGCTGTTCCTCCAACTGGAATTGTCCCACCTGGCGATCTCCTAAGTACCTTTCAAGGGTCACCTCCAATTGCATTTTCTCAATTCTTGAGAGGTTCATTTCGTTCACTTGTGCTCATACCAGCACTGCGTTCCATGTCCTGCCTCCTTCCACATTCCCTCTGGACTGAGCTGCTTGAATGCCAAGTCCATGGAAGGCCTCTGCCTCTTTATGGTCATCCCACCTGGAGCAGTGCCTGGTGCACAGTGGCCACTCCCAAGAGATTTAACAAATGAATGAACAAATGAATGAGTGCCTTCCCAAGCGTCTAATTTAATAACCAGAGAGGGACTTGGCAACAGGGAAAACCTGACCTTCTCGTGAAGCCAGGCTAGGGGCCTATTCTTTCTTTCCAACTCCAAGGGATATTAGCTCAGTGCCTGTAATTCTGCCTCGTAACTTGGCATGGCATGATGTTCATTATTAACACGGAGGCCTAGATGTAATATGTAAGTCACAGAAAAAATGTCCTAAGATTTTAAAGTCCATTTTGAGGTTTAGGGTATAGTTTCTAACATCAAATACTACTCTCCAAGAAAGTTTTCTCTTATTGAATTGAATGGCATGGTTTGCAAATATTAAGTTTAAAGAAAGGCCACAGTATGCGCAACCATGTATTGTCTTAAAATAACTGTATTACGCATATTAAAACATGCAGTTTTCCTTTCCGGTGTGATTGCTTTGTTTGATCAAATTGAAAGTCGGGTTTTCTATTTTGGCATTATGTCTTATTTCCTTAGACTAAATGAAATTGTTCCATTATAGCAAATAGAAGCTTGATAATGGTTTGATTCAAGTTTTAATCAGAATGCTGTTCTCAGAATATTTTACCATTCCGGTCTTATTCCTAGATATTGTATCTTCAAATAGATGCTAGGATTAGGTTACAACCCTTACAGGGCTTGAGTGGTTGAAATCCCAGGAGAATTTCAAACCAAGGCTCTGTCTGAGGCAGAGAGGGTGCTGCTTTCCTGCTGTCAGCTGACAAGAACTATTTAGCTCATCACAGGTCCCCATAGAAACAAAACACTGAAAGAAATGTCCCCCCTGGGGTTTGATCTCGACTCCTCTTGGATGGGCACGGCTTTAGAGATTGATAAGCAAATAACAATTAGCAGTGTTCCCTTCTGATTTTGAAAGAACTATAGCAAGGCATGGAAGTCATTTCTTTGTTTGTTTGTCTAAGGCTTCCTCACAGCAATGAGGCAAGAGGTGACCCGCGCCCACAAAGGCTGGGCCCTGGACTCGGTGACCATCCACAATGAAGTTCTGCGCCAGACCAAGGAGGAGATCACATCACCCCCTGTGGTAGGCACCACCAGGCAATAGCGGGGACAGTGCTGGAGCCAGGCCTGTAAGTCAGGTTCTGCCTAACTCTGACCCATGAGTGCCTCAGTGCAGTCCACTGGCTTTGCAGCCAGGGCTTCCTGGGTTGTAACCAGCAGACCTCCATGTCAAAGCTGCCTCCATTTGCTGGAGTGGGGATTCATGGCAAACGCAGGGTACTCTCCAGATTGCGTTTCTTTATAATTATAAGTTACACTTGTGTTTGCTGAAAAGGATTTTCCACACATCTCCAGCCACTGCTGGTGGCTGCTCACACAATGGAGGAGTGTTGAGAGCACTTGTAGAGGCTACCAGGACCAGCGGTCCTGAGTGCTGGGGCCTTCCTAGCTGCAGGACCCCGGATGGGGGAGAGGGGCTCGAGATGAGCAGACACCATTGGGAGCCACTGTTTGGACACTTACCAGCTCTATGAACTCTAGCAAGTTCTTTAACTTTTTTGAGCCTCAACTTCTTCAACTATATAACATGAGGATGATATGTCAGCCTTATTAAAGGTGGTTATGAAGATTAAATGGGATCATTGAAACTTAGTGGCAGATGCCCACAACACTCAATAAATCTTCGTCCCCTTATCATTTCTCTTTCATTCTCTCAATTGTCAAGTAAGGGGATAGACCACATGATTTCCAACTTCTAGCCCTTTCTGCCACCTTGTGACAAGGATCGCCTTTCCTCCAGTTTCCAACTGCATGGTCGGTCCTTCCTTCCATCTGAGATCTCACCAGAAGCACCTTCAATCTCTGTATTTCCACCAACAATCTAGGCTTTTTCTGTCATGTGCCTCAGAGTTCTTCCAGCTTCTCCCCATTATGCTATTCCAAAGTCACTTCCACATTTTTAGGTATGTGTTACAGCAGCACCCCATTTCTGAGGACCAAGATCTGTATTCGTTTCTGAAGGCTGTTGTAACGAAGCACCACAAACGCGGTGACTTAAAACAATGTAAATTTTTTTCTCTCGCAGTTCAGGAAGCCAGAAATCTGAAATGAAGATATTGGCAGGTTGGTTTCTCCAGAAGGCCCTGAGAGAGAGTCTGCTCCATGCCTCTCTCCTAGATTTCACTATTGGCAGCCGTCCTTGGCTTTCCTCCAATCGTCACGTGGCCCTCTCCCTGTGTATCTGTGTGTCCCCTCCTCTTCTTAGAAGAAACCAGCCGTGTTGGGATTTGGGCCCAGCCTAATCCAGTATGACCTTAACCAATTACATATGCAAAGGCCCTAGTTCCAAATAGTCACATTCTGAGGTTCTAGATGGACATGAATTTTGGGGTGATATTATTCAACCCACTACACCCTCTAACTATAACTTCTTGGGACAGGAGCCTAGAAGGGATACAATTTACTGTCGGATTGTTCATGTAGTAATTGTCATGCAGTAACTAATGATGGGAATCATATGTCCTGATTTTCTGGGATTGCCCATGCTTTCAGTGTCAATTCATGTTCCTCAGTTTTTGGTTCAAAAAATATGGTCCTCATCCTGTTAGAAAACACTTTACAATTAAATCCATTCTCTTTTATTATAATCTACATTTGCTTCCCTTTATCAGTCCTTACTGGAAATGAAAAAATGGTCACCATCTTCTACATAAATATGTTTTATGAGCGTACGTGATGATAGGATTCTCCCTCTGGATTCCCGTTAGCCGTTCTTGTCTGACTGAATACATGTTCTATGGCTCCCCTCTGCCCACAAGACAAAGTTCAAACCCTTCATCTTGGAGTCTAGACTTCCCTGCTCGAGCCCTAACTTATTTTATCACCATTGAACCCACTGCTGTGTGAAATTCAGGGTGGGCTTTCACACACACACCACCTTTCTTCATAGTATTGCTCCTGCCTGGGACGCCCACGCTCTCCTCTGTCTTCCCAAATGCCCCCACCCTTGGGGCCATACCCCTCACACAGGCCCTTGAACACTCCAGCCCACAGGGGCCTTTCACCTCAGAAGGCACTGAGCTCAGCCTCAGTGCTGTTCACCAGGCAGCCCCTGGAACAAGTGTGTGCTGCTGTTACACTCATGTCTTTTAAAACACTTTTCTGTGTGTGTCTTGTCTCCCACTTTAATGATGTGGCCCTCAGGGGCAGGTCTTATTGGCTGAGAGAGAGGCATGGGATGATGGTCAGCCAATGTGGACCCAACTCTCCCCTCCCTGCCCATCACACCTGCCTCTGGTGGGGGGGAGGGGGTTCTGACTCTCCTGCTCACCAGGCCCAGTGGCACAAAGCTCACTTCATCCTGTGACAGAGATGAAGTTAGAGCCATAGGTTGGTCACAGGCAGAGACACCCCGTGGCACTTAGCTCCAAACCCTGTTGTGTGCTCCCGGGCTCCTTAACTCAGACCAGGCCTCTGGGAGCCCTAGCTCCCTGCAGAGGACATGTGGCTCTGCTGGCTAACTCTGTTGTCCCAGACAGGCCACCTCCAGGCTCAAATAACCAATAACAGGGCCATTTCTACAGCACTCAGAGCCTCAAGACAGGCAGCAGGGGAAAATTGGGCTCCCCGTGTCCCTAATGCAGGGTGCCCGCGCTGTTTTCCTCTTTTGGTAGCATCTGAAACTGGCGTGTGTTTTCTTTCCAAACGGACGACCTTTATTACAGTAATGGATGCCCCTCTCACAGCACCTCGTTTTTTAAAACTTCGATTCCCTTCCGTGTGCCTGTTCCAGGAAGGTGTGTACATCTACGGGCTGTACATGGACGGCGCGGCCTGGGACCGCCGCAACAGCAAGATCACGGAGTCCACGCCCAAGGTGCTCTTCATGCAGCTGCCTGTGCTGCACATCTTTGCCGTGAACTCCATCGCGCCCAAGGACCCCAAGCTGTACGTGTGCCCCATTTACAAGAAGCCGAGGCGGACTGACCTCACCTTCATCACCGTGGTGTACCTGCGAACCGTCTTGTCCCCGGATCACTGGATCCTGAGAGGAGTGGCCCTTTTGTGTGACATCAAGTAAGCTCATTTCCGCGGGCTGGAGGCACCAGAAGCCACGTCGATGGATGGGCAGTGCTACCCAGACCCTCAAAGCTGGTGTCTTCCGGCCCTGCTCGTTGCTTGGTTACTCTTTCTACATTAAAAAGTTGGTCTTCTATCATGCTGTGTGTGTGTGTGTGTGTGTGTGTTTTCCCTCACGTCAATAGTCAAACAGACAATTCTCAAGTCATGCTTGTTATTCTAGGCAATCGTATTCCATTGTCATTGTTTTTTAGATAAAGTCCTATCTCCATGTTAGAACCCTTTGGAAGATTTGAATGTTTTAAAAAGTTGAAAAGTATTCATTTGTTGCATCCTAATGGGAAGCTAGTAGATGCAAACTTTTCTCTCAAATAGAAACCACTTTCCCGTCAATAAAATCCACCCATGTCCGTGTTAGTGCTAATGTGTTAGGCTTTGCTCATTTGAGTTTGGTCTTCTCTCCGTGCTCGCGAAACGGAACCTAGAGGGGTCCTCTCAGTAGCCCTAGATTTACAGCTCTGTGGTCTGAAGTGTTTAAGGCAGAAAACCAACCTGGATGATGGCTCTTGTCACTTATTTTAACTTTATTTAATATTATATTGTCTTACTTTGTAAGTGCTTCGGAGGCCCAGGGAACTCGGAGTCTCAGGCTCTTCCCTCCCAACCCCAACTCTGCAGGACATAATGAAGCACACATTTCTAGGCAGCAAATGGAGACAGAAAAACAAACTCCATCAGTGAAATCAGGTTACATGCCAAATGCCCTTAAAGAGCAAAGTCTTTAAAAGTGAAGCTATTTCTCACTCTGTAGCTAGGTCTGAAGCTCAGTTTGAACCTTTATTTCCTGCTGAAGGAAATTGTCAATTTAACAAAACAGATGGGGTCCTATACTGAATGCTCACGCAGCTTCAGGAAAGTGAAGAAGTGTCTCTACTGGTCTTCCCAGCTAGAATCTTCTTGCCTGCCCCCAGCTAAATGCACAAGCTTCAGTCCCTCTGTCAGTTCCGAAGGAGGGAAGCCTTTCATGTTTTCTTGCTCCCCTCTCATCCTTCTGTCGCTCTGATCAGAGATGCCAATGATAAAATAAGATGGCCGAGCAGTAGCCCAGGTGAGGTGTCTAGGGAAGACCCCAGAGGAAATTTCACCATTGTCTAATGCACTTGCAAACGGTAGAAAATATAATATGAAATGCAAATTGTAGCAGCGGCTTCTGGTGTGCTCCTGATATTGATTCCATGTCAAAGCCATAGAACTCTCCAGAGCAGTTTAAAAAGTAAAGTAGCCTAACCTCGCCTAAGTGTTTTGGCATTTCCCTTGGCCAACAGGCACACTAAGGGCACTCTCTGGAAAGAATGTCCTCCTGAACTGAGGCTAGAAGTTGGCCCCCCATGCTGTTCTGGATGGGCATAGAGGAAGTGTAACGTAAGAGCAGGCCCCCAAATAAAACACACATTTTATTCATATTCCTGTCTAGTTGTTAAAACAACTGAAGGCAAACTGCATAACTAACCCCCTGGATATCACAGTAAGTTTTCAGAGAATAACAATTAGGTTCAGTGTTTTCTAATAACTTGACTATTTTATGGAAAACTGGGAAAGAGATAGAAAAGAAGTGAATGTAGCAAGGGTATAGATGAGGCTTTTTAAAGCCACAGACCATTTCCTGGGAATGTTTCACTACCACTGATTATTTTGCTCTGTGTCTACACAGAGGAGAGAGACAGGGGCAGAAGGCTCCCCGGAGATAGGAACCTGGCACCCAAGACCAAGAAAATGGTGTTCTTTATGGTGGGTTCTTCTCCGCCATCCCTAGTTTTGCAGCGATGGCTGGGGTCAGTTCTGTTCTCTTGCTCTAGGCCCATTAAATGGTTTCCTTAGACATTTTGAGCCATTGAATGTCCACAGCGCATAATCATTTTCTCGGCAAAATTGTTGCTCTTCGCTAATTACATAATTTGCCGCACTGAGTGAGGGAGACCTGGTGAGCATAAAAAAGCAAAGAATTAGGGACAAGATGGTTAAGCCAACTGAAGCAGGGAGAGAGGCAGAGTAATTTTTGTTTCCTGTTTGGAAGCAGTCCACATATTCTCATCTTGGTCTCTGCAAAATGAATGAGATTTGAAATGTTATTTTTGTTTAGTCGTCACATAAAAATTAGACCCAAAGAGAAACATCGAAAGATATATCTTCTGAAAGGGATTGACCTAGTGGGTCGTGTTGTGTGAACAAGCCCCACTCTGTCATCAGAGGCCTGAGACGTAGAGGGGACTCACCTGTAATGTGACTGTGACTCGGGGCCCTGGGTAAAGGAAAGAGAATGGTTAAAGAAATTCAGGAGCAAGGGATGAACTTGAACAAAGGTCACATTTCAGTTGGGTCTTGATCTTCCCATGATGGTACCAAGCTGGTACAAGACAGTAGATGAGATAGTCTAAGAAAGAGAACAGCGTGAGGGAGAAAATGGTAAATGGCATGGAACATCCAGAGGCAGAGGCCAGACCACGTCGCCCCCGTCTCAGGAGCCGTCAGTGAATTTTCGTCACTGGACTGTACATTCCCAGTGCCAAAGCCCATCATGAGCTCACCTAAAATATCTCCGTTTTGTGGTCACCATCACTCAACTTGCTCGTTTGCTTCTGCCATCAGGACTGTCTAATGAATATCACACCTCCTTTCATCCTCACGTTGCTCTCTTATCAAGGAAAGCTGTCCCACATAGAGCAGCTGGAACGTCCATACACGCTGGGCCAACGTAAAATGGTGCAACTATTAGGTTGATGCAAAAAATAATTGCGGTTTTTGCAATTATTTTTAACCTTATAAACCACAATTACTTTCGTACCAACCTAGTATTTTGGGAAATAGGTGCGCCGTTTCTTAAAAGTCACATATAAGTACTATATGACCCAGGCATTTTACTCCTAGGTACTTACCCAAGAGAAATAATTAATGGGAGATGTCCATACACAGACGTACGTGTGAACGTTCATAGAAACTTTGTTATTAACAGCCAACAATTGGAAACAACCCAAGTGTCCATCAACAGGTGAATGGATAAGCAAACTGTGGTACACCCATTCTATAGAATACTGCTCAGCAATAAAATGAAACAACTGATACACACTACAATATGGCTGAATCTCAAAATAATTATGGTGAGTGAAAGAAGTCAGACAAAAAAAAGTGCCTATCTATGATTCCATTTATACATAACATTCTAGAAAGTGCAAACTAATCTATAGAGACAGAGCAGGTCAGTGGTTGTAAGAGGAGCAGGGGAGGCATGAGAAAGATTGTAAAGGAGCAGGAGGAAACTTTGGGGAATGATAGACGTGTTCATTCTCTTGATTATGCTGATGGTTTCACAAGGGTCAAAATGTACCAAATTGTACACTGTAAACATATACAGTTGATTGTACTTTATACCTCAATAAAGCTGTAAAGTTCTCTCTACCACCTGATTCTTGGTTCACCCTCTGTGAGGACTTCCTTGACCCCCTCACCACTTCCTCAGGCGGGGTTATTGCTCCTTCTGCATTTTGGTTGCAACTGAATTTAGCAATTTTAATCCTAAGAATTAATAACATATATTTGTCTCCCCACTCTGTAGCTAGCTTCTTGGAAGCGGAGTCTGGCTTTTTGTCACCCCAATTAAATAGTGACTCAATGAAAGAATGAATGAACAGCAAGTAACCCATTTTGACTGGTAAATGCAGGCAAATGATGGAGAAGGAGGGAATGTCAAGTGGGGGCCATGTTGGGCGGGTCTAGAATTCCATGGGAGGACAGTGGGGGAACCATGGGCGGTTCTGGATTCCTGCAGGAATGGAAGTGAGTAGGTCAGTTAGGAGGCTATTGCTCTAGACCAAACAAGATGAAGTGAGGATTGGAACTAGGGAGAAGACAATTGGAATGGAAGTAAAGCAAGTAATTTGAAAGACCATGTGGAGGTAAAGCTTGGGAATTCCAAAACCAGGTTCATGAGATGAATAATAAGCAGAAAGATTTAATAATAAGAAATAATAAGAAAGATTGAATAATAAGTTGAAAGATTTAGCAGTTTATTGCCTGGAAAGTTTGGTTTGATATTTCTCCTGTCATTACAATTTGGGGAAAGAGCTATTTTCCTATCCAAGTGCTTATAAATAACTGCGAGGGTCTCTGAAGAAAGACTCAAAGGTCTGTGTACTCACGATGAGGTGACTTCACGGCATAGTGTTACGATGTGCCAGGCACTGGCCTAAGCACTTGACATGAATTAAACTGTCTGATCCTTATTCTAACCCTAGGAGATCTGATATTATCATTTCCGTTTCACAGATGAGGAAACCGAAGCACAGGAAAGCTAAATAATTTGCCCAAGTTCTCACAACTAGTCAGAGACAGAGCTGGGATTTGAACCCACGCTGAATGATTTCAGTCCATGCCCTCATGACCTTTGCAAGGCAGCACTAGATTTTTTAAAAAGCCAGAGTCTGTTGCATAAACCTCTAAAATTCATAGTTGTGCATAAAAAGTAGTACATTTATGTTTCTCTGCCTTGATCTGAATGGAAAGGATAACGTGCAAAGAAGAAAGATTGTCAGGTAGATACCAGCATTTATATGTGTGCAAACAAATGTACATTTAAAATTCAGGGATTTTGAATTGGAATTACTATGTTCATGTAACATGCAGTTTCTGGGCTGTTCTTGAACATTCTAGACCAGCAGGTGCATTGTTCCCTGGAAGAAGCTGGAGAAATTAGTTCTAGACTCCAAATGAGAAGACATGTGGTCTAGTCCTGGGATACAGGCCACTGCTGAGTGGCTTCCTTGTGCACAGGCAAGAGAAAAAAGGAGTAACTAAGATGTTATTTTAGGGAACACAATTCAGCAAAGGGCAAAAGAAAGCAAAAGTGTGAAAAAAAAACTTCACTATGCTAAATGGAAAAAAAATTAGAGAACTATGGAGATCCTTTTCATTTAAAAAGCCAAAAACCCACTCACAGTTGAAGTAACTCAATGGCTTATTCCTTGGTGTCTACTAGAATTGCCAGTGTTTGATGTTGTTTCTTAAGGTTTTAAAAAATGGTCCTGCTTTAGGGGGTGGATGGCTAGCTCAGTTGGTTAGAGCATCATGCTAATAACACAAAGGTTGCCAGTTCAATCCCTGCATGGGTCACTGTGAGCTGTGCCCGCCTTTAAAAAATAAATAAATAAGGTGTGTATAAATAAATAAATAAATAAATAAAAATGGTCCTGCTTTAGATATAAAAAGACGTCACATGACAACATTCTAGGATTAGTTGTGACATACAGGCACGCCTCAGAGATATCCGGTTCCAGAGCACCACAATAAAGCGAGTATCACAATAAAGTGAGTCACTCGAATTTTTCGGTCCCCTAGTGCATGTAAAAGCTATATTTACACTATACCACACTATACTGTATGTAGTCCATTACATTAACAACAGCCTATGATTAAAACCACAACGTATGCACCGTAATTAAAAAATACTTAATTGCTAAGAGATGCTAACAAGATGGTGGTTAGCATTGTCTTAGCCTTCAGCGGGGTGTAATCTTTTTGTTGGTGGAGGGTTGTACCTTCAATCTGAAAGAAATGCAATAAAGCGAAGTGCAATAAAACAAGGTATGCCCGTAAAGCATCAATCCAAACCCATGCCTAATATTGAGTAGGTAATGAATCCACCAAACGTTATCCAGGGCTATGTAGACATTGGTGTGTGAGCTTTTTCTATATTTGATAAAAATTGTCCACCTATTAAAAACACTAAAAGTGTCACCCTTCTCCCTGGGTCACGTTCACTGGAAACAGACTCTGAGCTGGAGATTTGTGCATAGGTTTCCTGGGAAGAGCTCTTGGGAACAACGCCTGTGGGGGAGTGGAGGAGGCAGGACTAGGCAGAGGGAGAAGTGGGGTGCGATGTAGTCACAGCAAGCGTCTCGTCCAACCCCCGGGAGCTGTGGAGCGGAGCTGGCCCTGCAAAAGGTCCGACATGGGTGAGGGGGCTGAGGGGGCCAGGCAGCGGGACGCCCATCACAGCCAATACTCCTGGCAGTATTGGAGGAAGAGAGGCTGAGACCTGAGGGAGACCAGGGCAGCCATCCATGGCACTGCCTTTCTTCCTCCACACTCTCTTCCTTGTCATCTCTCATCCTCTTTCTTCACCTCCTTGGATCTGAAAACAAATCATGAAAGTGTTTTCCCTCTCTTCCTCTATAACGGTCTCCTCAGAGGAGCCTAAATTCAGCGAGAGTATTTCTGACATCTGCACACAGACTCACCTCCCCGAAGTGAAGAGAGTTTTCTGGAGTGCCTGAAGTGGTGGGAAAGAGACCGGAGGAAGGTGCGATTCCTGTGCCTTCCTGGTGGCTAGGGAAGTGGGGGTCTCTGCCTGATGACAGACTCTGAAAAGACACCAAACACAAAGACAACTGAAATCTAAAAGCATCTAACTTAATTGCTGTTTTTCTCGTAGCCATAAATTCCCTAAAAAATTTTGAAGGCTACAACTGAGCTTTGCCTTAGGAAAAAAAATGTCTTTTGTACCTTGAGCACATGGAAGAAAACGAGTCAACTCCCTTGCTTCTTTCCTCCAACATCTGGCTTTGAATGCAAAAGGGAATCATAGTCTTTGAATGCTCAACCATTGATTGACAGACAACCTTCTGAGATAACTATAAATCTGTTGGAGTAATGCTCAAATAATGAAAATGTTCTCCATCTACCCTGAATCAATACCAGTTCCTTAGAAGCTGTGGGTGTAGCAGCTTGCCTTGGCCTGTTCCATTCTCCCCAAAAGGAGCCAGGGAGGGAGGGGCTCACTGTTGCTTTTATACTCCAGTGCCTGCAAAATCACCCTCCTTGGGAAGGTGTCAGGGTGACAGGGTGACAGGGTGTCAGTTGTTTATAAACAGTTTTAACTGAACAGGTGTCCTCAGGAGCAGTGAAATTTCTCTTCGCTTCACACGTGTGTGCTGCCCTGGCAGCTCCCTGCGTTCCCAACAGAAGCTGCGATCGACTCATTCTTACTCAGGCTGTGGCCGATTAATTACGGCCCCTCCTCTCTATTTCCGGGCAAAATCCACATTTGACCCGATGCAGATATTCGATGCTTGAGCCTCTAAATTCCCGGCAGCTTCACAGCTTCGTCAAGATGGGGTTATAAATGTGGGGGGTTCTTTTCCAGTCTCCCAAATGACACATTCGTGGGTATTTCTGTCACTGAAGCTTCAGCCTGGGCAGACCTGTCATTGGGGATTTTCTATCTGTATCAGAGGGGATAAGGACACCCATCTGTCATTTGTGGTTTCCATGTATTCCTTCCCGATTATTCAAACCCTTCCCCTTTCTATTGTTTCTCTTGTATCGTCCTCCCAAAGGACACCCAGTGTCCATCGTGATAAGAACCTGAATGAGAGGTTGCCAAACAAACAGAAAATACCTCTCTCTCTCTCTCAGTACCAACGGGTTGGTGTTTTGCTAGACCACGTCAGACGCTTTGTCTTTCATGTGTCATCCCCTCTCCTGGGAAAAGCAGTAACTTTTAGGTTTTTTCCATGTTTATGGAATATTTTAGAGAATAGACTTGCTCTTTCTGCCTGGTCTGCTTTCTCCAGAAGCCCAAGCAATCCTTGGCTGCCAGCCGTCAGCTACGGTGTCCCCTCGTGGATTCCACAGCCCACTTTCCCCTCAGGTTCCTCCCCTGCCCATGGAACCCTGGGCTGTGGGACAGGTGGCCCCGGGGGTGAGCAGATGAGTCCCTTGCCTCTCAGGCGCACCTGCTCGCTCTGCCCTCAGCAACTCCGAGGGCAGGCACGGAGCACGGATGACCACAGGAGCAAGGTCATGCTCACGCTTCATTTGCTTACATTACTCACTCCAGGAGCCATGGCAGGGTGGCAGGTGGTCACCTGGGGAGGGCAGGCCCCCCGTGAACCCAGAGGGAACCGCCCTCAGGACCAGGCTGGGATTTTTCCCCATTCTCTGCCTCCCATCCTGGAGGAGAACGTGGGTTGGAAGGGGCCAGGGTGCTTCCAGCCCTTTCTCCTGTCAGCCTTCCACAGCCCCAGAAAAGCTCCAGAGCCAGAGGCAAGCTGGTGCCAGCTTCCATACTACAAGTTCCCCGAAACAATGTGTGTGAGCATTTCTCTTCTGGGGAGAAGTCTGGGCTCTTTTAGAGCCGTCTTGATTAAAGCTGTCTTCATCGTCAGCTTTTAGGGAAATTCCAGCTTAACTGACACGGTGTAGATATCTGCCACATGCAGCCATGAGAAGAAACTCGGGCAGCTCCTTACTCCTTTCTCATCAAAGGGAGTGGAGAGATGTGTCCCTATGTCAATTTATGTATTAATTCGTCACTTGGTGCATAATATTTAGCACTGCGATAAAAAACAAATAAGCCAATCCTATGAGGAATTGATTTCCCTTCCATATCTGTTCACGGAGACATAAATCTAAAGTTTTGTTATTTTAAAAGCTTCCAGTGCAAATATAATCTAAAATTTCTAGGCTTTGAAGTTGGGCTTTTCTGTCAAAAAATGTTTCTAGACCTGCTCCCTCGAGCTTGGCGCTCATCTTCTGCCTCCAGGCCCCAATCACACTGATTACCTCTTGAGGTCCTTTCCAACTCATCGCAACTCAAGATGATGGTGTCAGCGCTTCCTGTGCACAAGCGCCATACTAACCCTCAGGTGAGACGCAAAAGGGACCGTGCCCTCAGGAGCGTGCTAGAGCCGAGAACTCAAACACTGCACGTGAATAGCCACCACGTAAGTCAGAGAAGGGTCATTGTGCTAAAGGTGAAGTGACATAGGCGCTCAGAGGAGAGACACTGGACTTTTTTGGGGGAGGATGGAGCAAGATCCTTGAAAGAAGTAGAATTTAGGCTGAGCCATGAAGGATGGATGGGATTTGCCTAAAGGAAACAGAGAAGAAGAACATTCTAGGTGGAGGGCACTGCGGAAGCAACGGCCAGACATGGACAAAGTCAGGCCAAGTTTAAACAACCACAACAAATTCACGTTGGCTATAGCACGGGACACGTGAGGGAGAGAAGTGGGAGGAATGCCAGCACCCTGAGGGCTCAAGACCGGTGTGGGGATGACCGTGACGGTTCTTTATATCCAAATGGCATTTTGTAGTTTCCAAGCTAATGTGCTTGCTTGCACACATCAGCTCACTTGACTTTCAGAGCACACATGCAAGCAGGCAATAGCAGAGATTATCATACAGGTGAGGAAACTGAGACTCAGAAGTTGAGCCAATCCGCTTTAGGGGACCAAGAAAAAGAGAGGAAGAACTAGAGTGAGAGCCCAGGTCTTCCCAAGCCCTGACCAAGGCCTTTCCCCTAACCCACTAACCCAGGTGGTAGTAAGAAGCCTGCAAGAGAACCTGCTCCTTAGTCCCTGCCCATACTGCATGCTTTTCTGGGATTTTTGTTTGTTGGTTTACTTACAGGTTTAATACACTGAGTTTTCTCATGTAAAAGCACCATGAGGTTGCCCTGGGTGTTCTGGTGTGGGCCAGTGAATTCCTGATAGGGAGACTTGGAGAATAGTCTCCTTCCAGAGATCAGAGCTGTGGGTCGTGGGCGTGACATTGAAATGACCTTGGCAAAGCTGGCAGAGTTGGCCAAGACCTGCCATCGGCAGAAGTTTCCTGGGCACAGGGTCCAACAAAATGCTGGGAGGCAGGGATGAGGTACATTAGCACAGAGCCACAGTATTGTGTCACCATGTGGAGCTGGCTACTGCCATCCCCCCAGTAGTCCCATTGCTCCAGGATGATGGAAAGCATGGCCAGGATGAAGGCCAGGCAGATGGTAGTGGGTGCCTCTTCAGGCCACTTGACGCCCACACTGACATGACCGCTGCAGTCCCCAGTTGCTACCATCACCTGGAACCTGGTCTGCTTTTGCACAAGCGTGATCTTCAGACCCTCGTCCTTGAGGGGAATCCCCAGAAAAAAGTCAATGATCTGAAACTCCTTAACGGGCAGAGAAAAGAGATTGATCTCCAGGGACTTCATCTTCATGTCCTGGACCTGGTGACCTAGCTTGATGATAAGGACCCACTCTTTGTCCTCGATTTGCTGCCACACGTTCCAGGGCCCCAGCTCTGGCGTTGACCACAGCTGAGACCTGAACCCTGGCTGATGCGGCCCAAGCCTCCACACCCTCTCAATCCAGGATGCCTGCGGCTTCCCGCCCCTCCCACAGCACCAGTGCCATCAGCTTTCATCTTGGAGAAGTATTTGTGCATTTTCATACGGCACAACTGCCATACTTGGAATTAATTCTGTGAGTCCACACCCCTGAGGCGCTCCTCCTGAGAGCACCTGGACGGCAGCAGATCGGACTTCTGAGCCATTAAGTGCTGGGTAGGCTCATCAGCTTTGTTTGACATCCCGTTTGGCAAATGAGCCAGAAATCAGAGCGTGGCTGAGTGCATTGGGAATGAGGGCTTTCAGAACAGGGAAGGAAGTGACTCTTGCATTGGCCTTGTGAGGGGAAAGAATGCAATAGACTGAGTCCTCAGAAAATGTCACCTGTCAGGCAAAGCCACAGGTCCACTTGAGGCCAGGTCTAGAGGTCAGACCACAGCAACAGAGGGTGACTCCAAGCTTCCCCCAAGGCCAGTCTCGAATTCTGAAGCATCACCATGTCACAGGTCAGATAGGACTGAGAGAAATGACCAGAGACTGGAGTGGAAACTTCTGGGCTGTGGTCCTGTGGAGATATAGGAGACATCTGCAGAGTCAGTCCTAGATGGCTGCAGCTGCTTCCAGCTGGCTCCCGACTGAGACCTGTGAGGTCCTCAGTGGCTGGAGAGGGCCACTGAGCTCACATTGAGAGAACCAAGGCGCAGTGGTGCAGCTTACTGGAGGGAGTCAGCTCAGCAACTTTCCGATTTTCTGTTTCGCGTTTGTTTTCTGTTTAGGAGAAGGGAGTGAGTGGGCTGCCATCTTCCTTTCATACAGAACTGAGGGAGGTGATTTTGCCCGGCCTGAGTGTCAGCAAGGGTGAGATCCAGAAGACTCTGAGACGAGAGTCAGGCTGTTGCCGGGTGTCCTGCCTGCGCTGCGTGCTGATTGTCCCTTGCCGTGGGGGACTGTGATGAGGCTTTGCAGGGACTTCGACGCAGCCCTCTAGGTGACCCCGGCTCCTGAAAGCCAGTGGTAACTTCCCCACCCTGGCTCCAGGGCCATTCTTTCCAGACAGAAGTTCTGGGGCCCAGAGGCCCCTCTGCAGATCGTTTCCTCCCCAGGCCTAAGGTGTGTGGCTGGTCTGAGGATGCGATGAGAGGGAAACAGCTGGGGGGTTTCTAAGAAGGAGGCTGCTTGCCGTTGGGCTGGTTAGCATGTCAGTCTGATGACACCTCTTATTTTAGACTGAGGTTGACGTGGGTTTCATTTCTCATTTTGGTCGCAGTGGGTTTCTCAGCCATGACAGACGTGTTGAAAGGCCACAGTGAGAGGGCCGGTGTGCTGCTTCCTTTTCATTTGATTTCCAAATGCGTGAAATTTGGCACATTTCCTCTTTTCCTACAGAGTTTTAATTCTGTGAAGGGGCAATGTGGGCTCTGTCACAACCACGCCCTTCCCAGTCCCCCACCCTCTCTCCAGAGAAAAAGGCAGCCAGGTGGGAAAAGCCAGAGGGGAAGGATAGAGAGGAGCCAGATGGATACGAATTAACAGGTCTGCTCTCCAGGCCCAGGACCCACGGCCACACAGAGCTAGCACCCCCTTTCTGATGCGTCTGTCCACTGACAAAGATGACGGGCTCGGGGGAGGAGATGGGCCCAGAGCAAGGAGTCCCGTTCACCTAATGGCAGCTGCAAAGAGAGGCCCTTCAAAAGCCTCTGCTTGGACTGACTAGTCCTGCCCCAGATAAGCACAGGACACATGCCAGCTATGTTTGTCAGGGCAAGCTAACTGCAGTGACAAACAGCTCCCAAATCTCAGCAGCTTAACATGATGCAATCCAATGCAGGTCAGCAGGAAACTGCCCTGCATAGTTATTCGGGAACCAAGCCTCCTTCTGTCCGTGGTTCCACTGTCCCCTGGAACCTTGGAGGTCTCCACTGGACCGTATGTGTCCAGCTAGAAGGTGGAGGAGGACAGGGTATGGACGGTTGTGTGGGAGGTTTTATGGGCCATGCCTGGAGGTGGCCTGTATCAATTTCCTGCACATTCCGTTGGTCACTAGGCACCAAGGGAGACCGGGCGATGTGGTCTCAGTGTGTTATAGATTGAATTGTATCCCCCAAGAAAGATGTCTTGAAATCCAAACTTCCAGTAATTTACAATGTGACCTTGTTTGGAAAAAGGGTCTTTACAGAGGTAATTGAATTACAATAAGATCTTTAGGGTGGGCCCTAATCCAATATGACTGACATCTTTACACTAAAAGAAAATGTGGACACAGAGGGACATGCACAGAGAGGGAAGACAATGTGAAGACATGGAGAGAACACCATCTACCGGCCAGGGAGTGCCTGGGGCTCCCAGAAACTCAGAGAGAAGCCTGGAACAGATTTTCCCTCCCGGCCCTCAGGAGGAACCAACCCTGCCAACACCTTGATTTCCGACTTCTAGCCTCCAGAACTGGGAGAGAATAAACTTCTGTTGTTTAAGTCCCCTAGTTTGTGGTACTGTGTTATGGCAGCCCCCAGGAAACTAACAACACAAGCTGCGTGTGCCCAGATTTGGGAAGCATTCAGCCATCTCTCCTACATAACCTTCGTGTCAAAGGAAGAGAACAGATGGCTCTTAGGGTAACACCTGACACCCTCACTGGTTCTGCTACTCTTAGCAAGGCCCTCTCCCCGTGACTCTCTCCCTCTCTTGGGTTTTCTTTCACCTCCTCCCCACATGAAGAAGAGAGAGGACCTGTGCTGTCCTCACCACATGTTTTTTCTCTTCCTTGGTCCAGAGGGGTACAGACCCTGTCAACACTTTACTGACTGACCTCAAGCAAATCCTCTGACTCTGTGGGACTTAGTTTCCCTCCCTGAGGGAGCATTCCTCTCCTCTCAACAGAGGAGTCAGTAATGAAAACGATGCCATGACACTTTGGATATACAGCGTGCTGCCTCCACCTAAGACAGCAATAATCACTGTGGCTGGAGAGGCCGTAAATCCTCCCAGCTGACTGCCCAGAGCTGCACAGGACCCAGCACCTGGGAAACTCAGCTGGATTGGTGAATGGGGGCTGTGATCGTGACTCTGTCCTGGAGAAAGGGCCTCTTTGGTCCACCCAGGCTCTTCCAGCGCCGGGAGACTGGGCTGTGGCCACCTGGGCCAGGAAGGGATGCACTGAGCTGGAGCCCCTGGGCGTCAGCAGTTGTACCTGCAGCCTTGCTGAGACCTGGCCCAGCTGGTGCACCCACAGCTGGGAAGATGGAAGGCGGGAGAAATACCAGTGGCAGCAATGCTGCCATTGACTGAAGACTGCTTTGTGCCCGATTCTGGGCCAGAGCTCTTCTTGATTGTCTAACAATTCTGCAGGTGGGTTTGCATCTAGGCTGTCTTGGGCTGTTTTGAACCATCTTGGTTCAAAGCTGGTTACTTCACTGCTTTGTGCTTCAGGTTCCTCATTAGAAAAATCGGGATTCAAATGATGCCACTCTGCAAGCCAGGGTTACTCCCAGGAGATCTGGGTCAGGGGGCAAAGGATATGGTCAGAGAAAAGAAACAGGAGACACGAGTTGGAGCCTTTGCCCACAGGGGCGTCCTCCCAACACATGCCATTGCCCCCGGGAGCTGCTGGCAGCCACGGTCTGCTGGCTTCTGGCAGAAGGCAGATTCCTGAGCTTACTCCTGTGGTCTCTGCCTTCTCCCAGCAGCAGGTCTTCACTGCTGGTGATGAATCAGGTGAAGGCAGTGGTGAGCATTAGAGGAATACTCACAGGGCTCCTCGGACAGTGCCTGTCTCAAGGCAGGTGCTCAGTGAATGTTGGCCTTTATTATTATCCCCATTTTACAGATTGTCAGACTGAGGTTTGGAAATATTCAGTAAGTGATTGAACTGGATTTGAACTCAAGACCGAAAGACTCTAAAATGTGTGTCTGTGCACCCATGCACGCGCGTTTATATTTCACTAAAAGATGTGGGCTCTTTCCTTGTCCAGTCCCCCAGAAGATGGGTATGGTCTTCACTTTTGGAAAATAAAGAAGTTTCTTAGGAACTTGGAGCTTGGAAAGTAACTTGAACTTGGAAAGGACTACTTTTTAGCGATTCTTTCTCCCCTGCCCTTCCCTTTTTCTTTCTGCCTGTTCTTTCAGGTTCCCGCCTCCCTCCCCCTCCATCTTCCCCCATGTGAAAGATTCTGTCCTATCCATTGGCCGGGACTTCCTACTAAGGAGTGGGTTTTCCTCAGCCAGAGACAGAGGAGGGTGGGTGGCCTGCTCTCGGGTGTCTCCAAAGGGACAGGGTCTTGCAGGATCTGTCCCTCAGATGCACACATCAGTTGCTCCCCTTCCCGTTTCTGAAGATAATGTCAAACCAAGTTTTCTTAATGGAAACTGCAGATGCCCCACTTTCGGACCACAGGAGGAGCTGTGGGCATTGTGGGCATGGGGGTCAGGAGCAGGACCCAGAACTTGTGGCTGCGGAGGAGGGAGCCACAGGGGAGGTGCTCCCGAGACAGCCTAGCAGAGCTGAAACCGGCACCCTCTGCTCTGCCACAGACCCAGGTGCTCATCGGAGCTGCTGCACCAGCTTTGGGGGCAGGTGGGCCTACGACGAATGCCAGCCCTGCTCTGTGAGCAACTCACTTTTCATCCCCGAGCTTTGGTCTCCTCAATCATAAAATGGGCATAACAGTACTTGATCATAATACCTGAGGAGATTGGGCACACTAAGCACTCAGCAACACCTGGCTCGGTGCAGGGGTGGGGGTGGAGGGGACTGATAAGTGGTAGCTATTGTTTTTATTCATGGTTATTGTTACTTTAGGAAATGGTATTGCATCCATTCAAATCTCTGTTCTTACAGAGCTTCTTGCCCTCTCTTCTAGGGCCGCTTGTCTTAGTCCATTTGGGCTACTACAACAAAATGCTATAGACTTGGTGGCTTATAAACAACAAACATGCAATTTTTATAGTTCTGGAGGCTGGAAGTCCAAGATCATAACACCAGTATATTTGGTGTCTGGTGAGAGCCCACTTCCTGGTTCATCGATGGCCACGTTTTCTCTGTCCTCACTTGGTGGAAGGGACGCAGGAGCTCTCTGGGGTCTCCTTTATAAGGGCACTAATCCCATTCACGAGGGCTCTGCTCTCATGACCTAATCACCTCCCAAAGGCCCCACCTACTAATACCATCACATTGTGGGGTTAGGATTTCGACATATGAATTTGGGGACTGGGGGACACAAACATTCAGACTATAGCAGGGCCTGAGCGAGAGGCCCTGATAACAGTGTGGGGAGAGGAGAGGACCGTACTCCCCAGTATATAATCTCTTCTCTCCCCCAGCACATCCTCCTTTTGATAAGTTTTTGAGCGCCTACTATGTGCCAGACACTTCAGTGGATTTTTGGATTGACACCTTTCCATGGGGGCAAACATCACTGAGCACCTGCTATGGGCCAGGGCCTGTGCCCACACTGGATATCCAGAGACGAAGATGGAAACATCCTTCCCTCAAGGAGCCCACAATCAAATGAGGGAGAGTCATAACGAGATAGTGATAGGACACAGTAAGTGCTTCAATTCATTCCATCTGTTGTTTTGAACAAGAGTCACTGAACACCTAGTATGTATGTGCCAAGCACGGCACTGGGTACTGTGGGTACAGAGGTGAGTAAAACAAGATCCCTACTCAGGAAAACCGAGGAATTAACCAGCATTCAAGAGGGTTCCAAAGTGCCCAGATGGCTGTAAGCACAAGGGACCAGGGCCCTGCATAATTGGGGTGGGGGTGCAATCATGGAAAGCTTCCGGGTGGAGGTGACCCCTCCGTGGAGGCTCTCAGGGTGAGTAGGATTTGGGGTACCCTGAGGGAGAACCATGTTTTGGGGAGACTTCCAGGGCTCTCACTGCTGACTAAAGCATCTATGCTGCCCAAAGGGGCACTGAGGGGCAGGGATAAGAGAAGATTTCTTAGACAGGCAGGTGCCTGAGCTGGGTCCTAAAGCATGAGCAGGAGCTCAGGCAGGCAGGGTGGGTGAGGAAAGAGGTCCAGTTGGGAGGTAAGTGCGGAGCAGATCTAAGGAGAATCCTTAGATGCTAAGGAGTTTGGAGGAATTTAAAGGATTGGGGAAACAATTGCTAGGCTCAGGGACAAGGTCAGATAAGGGTTAGAGAAAACGATCCTCCAGGAGACCAGACAAGAAGGGAGGGAGAGCAGCTGTTTGAAAAACGGAACCAGACCTTGGATCTACTCTGAAGCTTACTTACCTTACAAGTTGGGGGAATAATACTGACAAATGCCTAATACACAAGCTCCCAGCAGCTGCAGGGCACATCCACGGAAGCACCAGGGCATGGCAGGCGCCCGGTATCACCCGTCATACCGGAGACAGAACCAGGAAGTGTCTGTGAACACTGGGCACTTACGAGGCACAGACCTGTGCCAGTGCTGAAATACAGCATGCTGGCCTTCTTGGAGCCTCGGTGTAATAAGAAAGAGACAATTATGATCCACATTGGCACATATGAGATAAAGGGCAGCCTCAGAGCAAACTCAGAGGCTTTGGATGCCCAGGTGTTAAAAAGAGAAGTTAAATAATCTGCCACCCAAATGCCTCTGGGCTCAGGGGCCTGGCTCCCATCCCTGGACGCTCTCATATGCCCACTGTCTTCAGCTGGGCTCTCCCAGAAACAGACCCTGAGATGAGGATTTCAGACGAGTACCTTACTTTTATTTGGGAGGTGTCCTCAGGAAGCACTAGTCCCCTACTGTTAGAAAGTGAGGCCGGCCAGGGAAGGAAGCCAACACTGGGTGCATTATGGGGCAGGTTAGCCCTGCGGGAAGCTGAGGCGCCACCCCTCTGGACCTCTGGGAGACTGTGGTGCTCACCTGAGTTGTCCAGTCCAAATGGTGAGGAACTGGGGTGTTTATCCATCAACTCATGTCCGTTCATGCTTGGGAACTGCTCCTAGGGGTGCCTGCCCTGCACTGGCTGAACACAAAAGTCTCCTCCCAGTCACAGAAAGCCCCCGCCCTGCAGAGAGAAAGTGGTCTTTTAAGTGCGGAGGGCAGGACTTGCACAGCATCTGCTTATCCCAGCAGTGCTAATTCTGAGTGTAATTGTAATCTTTCCCTGAGGAACAGCTACTCCAACAGATTCCCTCTCCCTTTGGAATGCTCCAGAACACTTATTTAATGATTGTAATTGTAATTGTAATGGCTCCCAAAACCACTTATTTCATGTCTTTCTCCTGCATTAGAATGGAATCTCCCTGAAGATAGATGCCGTGGCACCACTTAGCACCACTCTACCCCTGAGGGCCTAGTTCAGTGTCTGGCACATGGCAGGTATTCCATAGATACGTACTTATGGATTAAATGTAATTTGGAGGTTGATAAGTTCTTAGTAAAGGCAGAGATCTGTGTAAATACTTTCTCTAGCCCCTTAGCTTCTGCTCTCCTCTCCTCTCCCCATGCCCCAAGCCTGGCATCACAGAGCCTGCAAGTTGTTTCCCAACATCTATCTCTATCTATCTATCTATCTATCTATCTATCTATCTATCTATCTATCTATCTATCTATTATCATCTATCTATAATCTCTCCATCCATCTATCTATCTAGATATATACACTTGACCCTTGAGCAACACAGATTTGAACTACACAGGTCCATTTATACACAGAATTTTTTCAATAAACATGCAGTTGGCCCTACATATCTCCAGGTTTTGAATTTGCAGATTCAACCAACAGCAGACCGAAGACAGTATTTTTCTTTCTTTGTCTTGTTCCTTTGTTGCTTTCAGTTTTATATCCCACATATCAGTGAAATCATATGGTTCTCAACTTTTCTCATCTGACTATTACAGAATTGTACACTTGAAACCTGTGTAACTTTACTAAACATTGTCACCCCGATAAATTTTAATTTAAAAAAAAAAGAAAAAGAAAACAGTATTTTTCTATCCTCGGTTGCGAATCCACAGATGCGGAGGGCCAACTGTACCCATCGGTCTATACCAGTTTATAGAAGACACGAGCATCCATGGATTTTAGTAACTGTGGCAGGTCCTGGAACCAACCCCTGTGGATACCGAGGGATGACGGGAGTTAAGTGTTTGGTGAGTCAAAAGTTATTTATACGCAGATTTGCAACAGCGTGGGTCAGTACCCCTAACCCCAGCGTTGTTCAAGGCTCAGCCACATTAGCCTTCCTCTAGAGTAATAAAAGCCCTAATATTAACTTTGCCAGAGTCCGCTTAGAATAAAAGTCACTTTCCCCAGCCTCCTTTGGAGCTAAGAGTGCCATGTGTCTAGTTCTGCCCAGGGGGCGAAACTGAGAACTGCTTTTTCCAGGATGTGCTTAAGGGTGGAGGTATACCCATCTTCTCCCCTTTCCTCCTTGCTGGCTGGAATTTGGATATCATGGTCAGAGCTGGAGCAGCCACCATGGATCATCACGTGGAAGGAAGCCTTGCACCATGAGAATGGTGGAAGCTAGAAGAGCCTGGGACCCTGAGGAGCAGGCAGCCACTGCTCCAACACTGAGCTACCTCTGGCCTAGCTTTACATGACACAGCCCTTGGTTATGCCATTGTTGTTTGGGATTTTCTGTAAAGTGCAGATGAACAAACTAATCCTAAATGACACACAGAGGTGACTGTCAAACTGACTTCTGGGAAGAGGAGGGAATAAATGACTCCAGGGTAGTGGAGACAGAGCTAGCTGGGGAGGAAGACGCCTCTTGCTGAGCCGGAGTCCCTGGCTCTTGCCACTAGCTGTCTCCCACCTCTTCCCCTTCCCCTGCCCCCTTCCCCTGACAGAGGCAGCCTCCTCTGGGCTTTGAAAAGTTCTGTTCTTTCCCTGAGGAACAGTTACTCCAACAGATTCCCTCTCCCTTTGGAACGCTCCAGACATGCCCCATGGCAGGTCCGGGGCTGAGGGCTGCTGCCGCCCCCGTTCCCCACAGTGACATCAAAGTTCTTTGCGGGGTGTGGAAGGCAATCCCTCTTTCCCACCCCCAATCCTCACAGCCACCACTAGGTAACCAAGTCAGTGCCTCCTTATCTTCTTAGCACGCTCTCCCACAGCCTGCGGCGTTTGGGGGTGGGGGTGGACACAAACGCAGGTAAAATACGAGGAGGCAAAGACACGGAGTCACAGGGAAGAGTCATGGGCACATGTTATCGCACCCACACAGGATTCTCGGGGCCCCGTGATTCAGCGCAGGGGCCGTGGGGGCTGCAGAAGTGGGAGAACCACTCCCCACCATCAGGGCTCCATCCATCCATTTGTTGTCTCCCCTCTCCTTCCCCAACCTTGGTTGTCCCAGGGCTGCCTGCGGGACAGAGCTCGGGAATACGGAGAGGTCTTGGGAAACGGTTAAGTAACCCGGCCAGTCTTTCTAGTCACTCGCAGTTCTTAGGGTGACACTCTCTGGGCAGGGTCTGAGGGACGGTGTGACCTTGGAGCAGTCCCACGGCTCCTCCGGCCTAAGTTTGCTTGGGCGACCCCCGAGCAGGTGCGGGGCCTGGCTTCCCTCGGCTGGAGGCACCCGGGGGAAGTGCGGGCGGGGGCGGGCCGGGGGCTGTCGCGGGCCGGGGCTGACGGCCGGGGACCCCGCCTGGCCCCTCCCGCGGGCGGGGCGGCCCCGCGCCGGCTCCTCCCCCGCGCCCGCCGCCGGCCGCCCGCCCGGGCTCAGTCGTCGCGCGCGGTTCCGCAGGTGGCAGCGATGGCCCAGTCCTGAGCGCCCCGCCATGGCCGGCGCCCCCGGGCCGCTCCGCCTGGCGCTGCTGCTGCTCGGGGCGGTGGGCAGGGCCGGCCCCCGCCCCCAGGTGAGGCCGCGGGGCCGGGCGGGGGCGGGGGCGGGGGCGCCGCGGGCGCGGGTCCTGGCTGGGGCGGCGGGACTTGCGCGAAACTCCGCGACCGCGGCAGACGGACCCGAAGCTGCGCGGGGCGTGGGGAGGGGGCGCTGGCGTCCGGCTGGTGACCGAGGCCGGGCCGGCGGGCGGCTCCCCGTCCCGCGCGCGGCGCCCTCCTCGCGTCCCCGGGGCCCCCTGCCGGGCCGCCGGCGCCCCGCCGCCGGGCGCGGACTTGTGTGCCGCGCGCCCCACACACTTTCCCAAGTCCTTCTCCCGGGAAACCCGGGCCCGCCGCCCCGGCCCGGCCCCCGCTCGCCCCCTTCCTGACCTCAACTCTCCCGCGGCGCCCGGACCCTGCCCCGCAGCGCCTCCCCGCAGCCCGCCCGCTCGCCGGTCAGAGACCCTGAGACGGCCCTGGGGGACAGAGAGGGCCAGGGAGTGGACACCCGGCTCCGTGACCCCCTCAGCAGCCCCCCGGCACAGCCTTTAACTCATAGCCCCAGGGACCCTGCGGTGGCAGCTTGCTGTCCTTCCTTGTGACCTCCCAGATGGAACTCGAGTGCCACCCCACCCCACCCCCAGCCCCTGCGGCAAACACGCCGCCGCTGGAGGCTCCTGCGCCTCTGGAAGCAGCCAGGCCCCCGCACACACTGGCCGGAGCCCTCCTGAGCCCCCCTGATGGACAACACACAGCGGAGCACGGACTGAGACACAGACACCGTGGCCTTCTCCATGGCACTGGAGAGCAGGCCACAGGGTGGACCCCAGAGCCCTTCTCCTTGGCCTTCACTGTCCTCCCTCCTCCGGGCCCCGGGGCTCGGGGCCATGGCCAGCCTGCTTTTGGACAGGGAAGTTGTACAAAGCTGCTGTGAGATGCTGGAGCAGAGAGGAGGCACAGGCTTGGGTGGCCTGTCCTGTGTCAGGGAACTGGCTCTTCCCATTGCCTCCCATCCCTACCCTCAGACCTGAAACAGCCAGAGCTTTGGGGAGTGGACCTGTACAGGCTTTGAAATGTGTCCCAGCACAGGTGGGAGGCAGGGTGAGGGGCCATTGCCTTGGCGGAGGCTAACTCTGCCCCTTAAGAATCCAAATGTGCACGGATGTAACTCCCAGCTAAGGGGCCAGGCCATTTTTGGTCCCCAAATTCTTTTCCAGATTTCTTCCCTCTCCCTGTACCCCAGGACAGCGACAGGAGACACCCTCCCTCCCATAGCACCTTCCCCCAACCCCTCAGCCAGGCTTTGGCTTCACAGTGCACTTGGGATATTTTGGAAGCCAGGACTGCAGACCCATTACCTGCGTCCCTCTCACTTGTACCCCTCTAGGCTGGGCTGGGCTGGGGGTCCCATCCTGTTCCAGGTCAAGATTGAAAACTGGTTTGGATTAAGGGAAGAGGAGTGGTTCTGGGGGCTGCCTGTCTTCTCCTCTTTTACCCAGAGGAGTCAGTCTCCTTGAACCTGCCATGTCTTCCAATGCCCTGATTTCTCAGCCCTGGGCCAAGGGCAAAAGCCAGATATCCTGAGGTCATAACAGGTGGGGTGGGGGCGGAGCAGAGAAGGGCAGGATGAGCTGGCCTCTGAGCAGAGAGGGGGAGCTTTGGGGCATGCTCTCCTTGGGGACCCTGCGCACCCCTGGCCACCGTGGAGATCTGAGCGACAAGGACTTTGAGGTTAGACTGCAATAATCATGACACAACCTCAGGCCCGTGGATCAGACTCTAAACATGGTAAATTTCACATTCTATTTTCTGTTCGTGAGATTTGTAAGACTCTCCTCCTCCTTGCATGTCACTGATGGAGGGACAAAAGCTCAGAAAAGAAGGGTTTTCTGTGTAAAGTGACCCAGTGGTTTAGAAAGGAACAAGGGGTGCGGGGCTGGGCTGGTGCCTAATTCCAGCCTACCCCAGCGGGACTGAAGGAAGATCACAGAGTGAGCTCTCCTCTGTCAGGTCTGACCAGGCTGGAAGCAGCTTCCTGCAGGCAGGGCGATGGCTGATTGAGCTCCAAAGAAGCAGACCTGGGCCACTTTCCTGCTGCTGAAAAGGACCACCCACCCTCTACCCCTATTCCTTCTCCAAGACCCCTTTGAGGGAGCTGTTCTACTGAGGAGACAGGCAGGCCTTTAACATCCCAAATTAGAACGAGACCAACCTGAATTCAACTATCGGGGCTGTTGTTAGCTGGACACTTGACCGTCCGAACCGCAGTTTTGTCATCCAGAAATAGGTGTCACCAGCTCGACCGTACAGGGTTATGGAGAGGACTGAGACATTGGCGCCCTGAGACAGCAGCTTCAGTCGCTTGGGGGAACTGACTTGTTTGTCCTCGGGAGTCTGAAAGCCTTCTCCAGGACAGCAGAGTAGGGCTGTGGGGCCTGGCCTCTGCACTCCAGTGAAGGGTGGAGGGAGTCCAGAATGCACAGTGGTCAGTGAGGACAGGGACCGCCGGTGGGTGCAGGGGCAGGAGCAAGTCGGAAGTCACATCCTGCTCTCCTGTGCGTTATCTGTGGCCTGCCTCTAGGCAGATTCCCGTGTGTGTGTGTGTGTGTGTGTGTGTGTGTGTGTGTGTGTGTGTGTTAGAGAGATATAGTGACAGGTAGAGAGAGACAGAAAGAGAGAGACCAAGGGGTGAGGGGTGTGGGCTGTATGAGTCTGTTCCTCTGTGTAGTTGTATATAATCCTATGTGTGGCAGTCTGCCTGTGTGTGTCACTGTGTGTGTCACTGTGTGTGAAATATCTCAGCATATAATTGTCTGTGACAGTGTATGTGTGTTTATGAGCCTATGTGTGACGCTGTACCTATGGGAAGGTCTTTGTGTGTGTGTGAGAGAGACAGTGTGTGACTGGGTATCTCAGTATGTGTCCGTGTGTGTGTGAGAGAAGTACTTGTGACGGAATGAGTGGCGGTTTCTCTGTATACATGTATGTGACAGGCTAAGTTAAGTATATGTCAGTCAAGGCGTGTGTGTGTGTGTGTGTGTGTGTGTGTATTTAGGGGCAAAGTCTCTGCATGTGAGTGTGCACCTGACATCTGTGTGGGTTTGCATGTGTGAGAGAGAGTCTGGGTCATGTGTCAGTATGTAAGCATGTGCTTAGCAGCGTGGGTGATAATGTGTGTGACAGTATATCCGTGTGAGGGTTGTTGTGCGTGTGAGAATGTGTGTGCAGTTTTCCTTTCCCTGTCCCTCCACTCACCTATAGGGAGCTCTTTAAAAAAAGGGGGGGTAGGTCTAAGAGCCCCACCCCTCCAGGATGCAGGGGCCCGTGGTGATGGTTTGGGCTCTGGAGGAGGCTCGGAGTCCCGGGAAGAGCCGTCAGGAAGATGGTTGTTTTCGGAGACGTCTTTCTCCTTTTGGGGGACCCTCTCCCATTATTCCCACCTCAGTGGCCCAGAGAGGCAAGGTCTCGTTCCTCCTCCCCGTCAATCAAAAAAGTTCCCAGAAAAGGAAAGAATCTGATGCAGTCACATTGCGAACTGAAACTGTAGGAGTCATTGTTCAGGTTATCAGCCAGTCTTTGGAGAGAGAATGCCTTCCCAGGGTATGGGAAAGCCCATCACCTGAAGCGACGACTCATCTTCTTCTCTTTCTGCTCTTCTTCCTCCTCACACCGCCCACTTGTACAGGGCTTGTCAATTCATAGAGATTTTCACCTACTTTAGCTTGATGGATCTGTGCAGTAACTCTTTGAGAAAAATGATGTGCCCATTTTACAGGTGAAGGAACTGAGGCCCCAGAAGATTAAAGGGTGTCTCATCAGTGTCATATTAACAAACAGAGCTGGGGTTTACACCAGGAGGCCAGAGGTCTGGATAGTCTGTGCCCCTCTGTTCAGTGCTTGCACACCACTCCCCCCTGGTATCCTCTTTCTCACCTCCTGCTTCCTCTCCAAACTCCTGAATTTGAGAGACGCCCTCTCCTTCTTGTAACCTCCACCCTGGGCATTGTTGCCATTTGCCTTCACCCGCTTCAGAGAGATCCCATGAAGCCTGGTAAGTCCCGATTCTAAAACCTGCCAACATGCCCTCCCCCTGGCCCTGCAGGCCCCCACTGCCGCCCTGTTCTCTGGGCCAGTTCTGCTGCCCTGTGAGGGACAGGATCACCCCTCGCTGTGTCCTCCCCACCACCCACAGCTCCAACATCACTTCACCAGGCTTGGAGCAGGGAGTCATATCACAGGAGAATGACATGGGGGAGGGGCTGGTGGAACAGGGCCTTGCCTCTCCTCGCTGTTCCCTGTCCATCAGCGTAGAGTCCCGAGCGTCCCACTTGGCTTTGCTACCACCTTTGGTCGCTGCTAGAAGATGTCACAAATTAAGCAGATGATGTGTTTATCTCCTCCTTTTGGGAGTTGGTTAATCCTTGACTATGCGTTTTCCATGTGCCAGGGGCTGTTCTAAGCATTAGCTCACTTAATTATTCCCACTTTGCACATGTATAAACTGAGGCTAGACGTTAAAACTCTTGCACAAAGTCACAAATTTAGTTTCTGAGGGACTTATTTATTATCTGGCCCTGGGTCAGGCCCAGGTCTGAGTCCAAAGCCAGGGCTGTCCTGCCTCCTCTGTTTCTGTGCTCACCTGAGCTCCCGGGCCCTGCTGCGCTGGGCGGCCGCAGCCCTGCCCAGACCAGATCCAGGCCTCTGTCCCAGCTCCTGCCCGCCGCTCTCCCCCTGACCCAGAAGGTCCTCCTGCACATCAGTCAAGGCTTTCCTCTGTTCCTCGGACCATCCATGTCCCCACCGCTGCACCTTTGTCCCGGCGGAGGCCTTCTGCCGAAATGCCCACCCTCCACCCTTGCTAGCCCATGCTCTCCCCCACCCACCCCGCTTCACCCCAGCTCACCGTCCCCAGAGTCCCCCAGGGCTCTGGAGTGGACACTGAGCCCTGCCCCAACCCCTCCCTGAGCACGTTCTCCCACTGCCTTCTCTGTTCTGTTCAGAAAAGCATTTGACCCCACCCCCACCCCCCACAGGTGGCCTGGGGACTCTCTCAGGCCAGGGCTGTGTCCTGTATGTTTGTGTCCCCCCATATTCCCCCACCACCACCCAGAGCCTGGCACAACATGGCTTCCATAAACACCAGGTTGGGGAGAGGCCTGAGGTCTGGGTAGTTTGTGCTGGGGGCAGGGGGCGGGGATGAGCAGTATTTGGAGACTGAGCTGGTACAAGAAGAAGACAGAGGACCCCTGTTGTCAGGAAGCTCTCTTTCTGAGGAGAGAGACACAGCCGTGTGTGCGTGTGTGTGTTCTCATAGTACTTTTTTAAAATTTATTTTTAATTACAGTTGACATAATATATATTAGTTTCAGATGTACAACATAGTGATACATCATTTATATAACTTATGACGTGATCATTACGACAAGTCTAGTGACCATCTGCCACTATAAATGGTTATTACCATATTATGGACTATATTACTTATGTTGTACATTACATCCCCATGACTTATTCATTTTATAACTGGAGCCCCAGTCTGAGGGGGGACACAGCCCTGCCCTCAGGGGCCCCAGTCTGAAGGTAATTTCATATCTGAAGCGCTGCTCAGAGCAGGTGACAGGGCGGCCTCTGTCTCGAAGCTGCCTGGGTGTTGGGCCAGGCGGGCCTTCGTGCTGCTGACCTTAGCCTTAACCCTACACCCCACCCCCACCCTGAGACTTCTGGTTTCCATGGGTGTCCTTGTCCCCACTCGTTGGCCCAGGTATACCTTCTGCCCCAGTTCCCAGCAGTGACCTTGCTTCCTGCCTGCTTTCCTCCTAGAAAGAGAGATCAAGGGGCAATCTCCCCAGCCTCTCCCCGCTCCCAGCACCAGTAGCTGCTGCATTCAGGGACTAGGAGAAGGAAAAGGGGTTTGGGTGGGGTGGGGGTTGATACACCAGGCCTGGCTCTAGTGAAGACAGTGACCCCTCAGTTATAGCTAAAATCATGCCGCTGCCTTTGCTGTTGTTGAGTTTGATTTCGTGTTCATTTTATTTATTTATTTACTTACTTGCTTATTTATTAACAATTACACTTGACTTTGCCCTCAGGTAGCCCCACCTCTGGCCTCAGCACACTCACTCCAAGAATGTGTCTGGGGCTTAAGCAAGCTTGGTCCCCTCCTTGGGGCTTCCTAATCTGTAGGGACCCCCACATGACAGCCGGTGTCTTTAGGGGTGGTGCCTTATAAAACAGAACTCAGCTTAAACTGGGGAAGGGTTACTCAGAAACCAGATCCGGCAAGTGGGTAAGCCCCACCCGTCCAAAAGCAAGCTGTTTAGATTTCAGCACACGTGTATATTTTTGTGATTTCAAAACAGTCAAATTTTGTTTTAAATTATGTATAAGCCCTAAATTTTATACAAGAGGCTCCCTGGTCATTTCAGCATCTGCAGCCTCTACATGAAGAATATTTATAATCTTGAGCCTCGTCAGGAAAAAATAGAAATGAAAAAGAAACACAGCCCCAAGACGTATCTAAAGGAAGTGCACAAAAATGTTCAGAAGGGACCATTCTCCGTTTGGGTCTCTGCTAAAAAGCCAGTTCTGTTACCACCTCATCTGAAAATTGAGATTATATTCCCTTGTTCACAGAGCGGGGGTCCCTCCCATTGCAGGCCTGATGTCCGTGTTCTAGACCTTTCAGGACTCCTCCCGTGCCAGTTGATAGAAGCTGATTTGAATATTTGATCTATGTTGTTATGTTAAAAGGGGACATGGGGGTGGGGTCCATGTTGGCCCCCCACTGGCATCATTGGTTGTGCCTGAGGGATATAATGGAGTCGCATTACCAGGCTCTGAGAAACTGAATCCCTCCACACCCCACACCCTCCAATACTCCGTCACAGTCACTGACCTGGGGGACTCCGGGATCTGGCCTCAGCTCTTCTCCTTGGGGTGCTGTGTGACCTTCACTGAGTCCCTCTCCCACTCTGGGCCTGCATTTCCCCTGCTAGAATGGTTGAAAGAGTGAGAAGTTTACAGGCAGGCTGATGGGCCCTGGGAAAGGAGCCCATGGCAGTCACAAAGCTCGAGGCCCTCAGGAGCTCTGTCCTAGGTGGGGTCAGATGAGACCGTGATGCGACACGCCCCCCCCCCCCACTCACCCCAAAAGCAGCAAGTCAGTAGACATTTGCTGGGCACTGCTACACATCAAGCTGTGCGCCGGTCCCCTGGGAGGAACAAAGATGTAAAAACATTTCCCCAGAGCCCTCTGCAGCGGCAATTTGTCCTCCCCTTCTCTCAGAGATGCCAATGCCTGGTGGAGTTTGGGGCTCTGAGGTCCCTGGAAGATCAAGCAACCCAGGGTGTGGGGGGCAGGGTTAGAAGAGAGGTTGGCTGCATCCAAGGGCCCCCCGTTTATGCCCTTCCCCCCAGGGTGCCACTGTGTCCCTCTCAGAGACTGTGCAGAAATGGCGAGAATATCGCCGCCAGTGCCAGCGCTTCCTGACTGAGGCTCCACCCCCAGCCACAGGTGAGTCCAGGTGGGGCCCTCAACCAACCAACTCCCTGAAGGCTTGAAGACCCCAAAGCCACGGCTGGGCATCATTTGCTTCTCTGGGATGCCATGTCTGCCCTTTGCCTTGGGCTGCCATCTCATTGCTGTCTATCCCCCCTTGTCTTCAGCTTGGGTCCCTCAGGAGCAGGGACCTGGCCTTTCCATTCTGTGTCCTCTTCAACACTTCACGGCCTGTGCAGGGGCTGGAGGCCCACCCAATCAACATATTTATAGGAATAAATGTATCTGGGGAGGGGGCTAGTTTTTAAAGAGCGCAATATTGGAGACAGGCCTGGGTTCAAATCCTGACCCACAATCATAACACGGTGACCTTAGAAAGCTCATGTGAGCTACCATTTCCTCCTCACCTGTGATGTATAATTTAAGAATAGGCTTATAGTTTATTGAGCACTTACTGTGCTCAGGCATCTACATAGCATACACTGTTTGTCCCCACAAAGCCCTGTGGGACCAGGATTGCCCCCATTTTACAGATGAGAGAACAGAGTCATTAAGTAATGTGCTCAGTCTCACTGTTGGTAAGTGGCCAAGTCCCCTCGCTTGGCACCTGCCGGGTGAGGAAAGTGGCATACAGCAAGTGCTAGCCATTCACGGAGTGCAGGTTTCTGCCCTGCCAGCAAGCCTCCATGGTGGGGAGGAGAGAAGAGGGGCAGTGCCACGGTCAGGCCTGGACTCAGGACTGTTCCCCTGCACCCAGGCCTGTTCTGCAACCGGACTTTTGACGACTATGCCTGCTGGCCAGACGGGCTGCCCGGCTCCTTCGTGAATGTCAGCTGCCCCTGGTACCTGCCCTGGGCCAACAGCGGTGAGTCCCTTCCCCTACACATAGACTACCTTTCTTCAAGTCCAAGAGGCCAGGGTGGGGGTGGAGCTGGGGCCCGGTGCATGCTGCTTCCTTTCCACTGAGACAGCCCTCCCCACCCCAGAAGGACTTTCGGTCTCCTTATGCGTGGTCTGCCTGTCTTTGAGGGGAGAAGAAGGGGTATCAGGTGTAACCTGGGCCTGGGGCCTGTGCTGACAGGTGGGGTGGGGGGAAGTGTGGGGTCTGACTTAAGAGAAATGTGAACTCCTCATCCAGTAGTCAGGAAAGGAGCCAGGTGGGAACAGATACTGGGGGTTCAGGGAGGGGCAGTACCCAGAGGTGTCTTTGCTCTGATGTATCTGTATGTATGTATGGTGGGTGTTTGTAGTGCCCCCCACCTGGCCACCTCCTGACTCTTCAGGGGTTCACTAGTCAGCTGAACCCAGGTGGGAGTAGGGACCAGGGCAATGGTGGGGTTGTCCCTCAGGCCCTCACTCCTGACTGTGGGGACACCGTGCACTGGGAAAGGTGTGACCAGGTAAGTGAGAGGGTCACTGGAGTACTTACAGGAGCTACAGGGGAACTTTGACTGGAAGAGTAGTTAGTGTGACCCTCCACCCCACCCCTCCCATCTATCTAAGGCACCAGAGAGGCTAACAGGAGACAAGCGCCCTGCCTCAAGGAGCTCGGTAAGGGGGAAAAAGACACTCTCTCATAATAATACTAATTACAACAATAGCTAATATTTATGGAGGACCTGCTCTGTGCCAAATAGCCCTAAGAGCTGGCTGTTTGTTTCATCTTTACCCCGTGGTTATGCTTCCTGTACAGATGAGAAAACAGGCCCCTGAAAGTATAAGCCACTTCCTTCAAATGACGTGGTAAATGGCAGAGCCAGGATTTGAACCCAGCCTGTGTTCTTAACCACTGTGCCTTGAAGGGACCAAGCAGAAACCAGCCCAGAAGCAAGTGTGAGAATGAGGTTATACTGTGGAAAGCCAGCTGTCTTCCTGGAGGAGGCGGCCCCTCAGTGGAACACCAGGGCACCTGGACGGGCCTGGCATGAACTTCACCTCAGAGCTCAGGACTCAGGTTAGATGAAGCGCCAGCAGGAGTCCTAAAGAGGCACTCTCTCTTTCTCCACCCTCCCAGGACACCTGCCTCTCCCTGAAGGGACACTGGGAGAGTCAGCCTGGAAAGGGGTAGGCACCTGGCTAGGACACAGAGAGTGCCTTCACACAGCACTTTTGTGACCTGCTGTAAGCACTTTACATACCTACACTCATTTCATCCTCACAACAACCCTATGAGGCCAGTACTCTGATTATCCTCCCATTTTATGGAGATGGAAACTGAGCACAGGGATACTAAGTGACTTTTCCAAGCTCACACAGCTTGGGAGTAGCAGACCCAGGACTCAGTCACGAATATGATTTAGACTCAGTGTTTCATTGCTACACCACGCTTCCTTGAATGTGTATGCATGCGTGTGTGTATGTGTGTGTGTGTTTGTATGTATGCATATACGTGTTCCTGGGCACGGAGACAGCTGAATGGCCTGGGCCTCTGCTGGCAGTGAGCTGCCTGCCCTCTCCCTGTCAATGGAAGAATTGAGTCTTATGATCTAATGGTTCTGCTTGCTAGTGTTCTGAGTGGCTGTGTGAGCTTGAGTGAATTCCCAGACCTCTCTGTGCCTCAGCTGGCTCACCTAGGACATGGGACAGAGCCAGGTGATGGGGGTGTTGGGAAGGTTACAGATCCTTGAGTAATGGTTGCTGTTAATTTTTTCCGCCCACCCTACTTACCTCACCCATCTCCCACAATACCCACTTTCCCTGCCTCCCAAAGGTTTGAGACTGGCTCCTTGGCCAGCCTGGGCTGTCCTTCTAGACCCCTGGGAGCCAGGCGCAGGACAGGGTTCATAACTCAGCACTAAGATGCCCCCAGCTCTGCCTGCTGCTCTGGGCTCCATTCATCACCTTTAATTTTATTTGAGCAGGAAATAGGTCCTGGTGGTGCCCGTTTATGAGCGAACACAGTTTTATTGCTTTCTATATGAAGATAACGGCCGCTGCACAGGCCCCCTGCCAGCCTCCGCACCCCCCCCCCCCACTCAGTCACCAAGCTAATTCACTCCCTTTTTTGACACTCAGAATCACCGACTCTGCCTCCCTCTCCCCTCTCCCTGAGTTAGGGATCCACAGAGACACCGAGTGCGGGCTCCCTCAGCATAATGACTATCTCTGGTCTGGCTTGGCCATCCCCTGGGCAGAGGCTGGCATGGGAGCTTCCCTCACCCCACCCAGGGCATGTGGGAGCAGGAAGGGGGCAGTACTGGAGCTTTCTTGGGCCAATCAAGGGAGAAGCCTGTAGAGAAACTTCAGTGTGAGTTAGGGGTGGGCAGAAGTTACGGGGGTGTCTCAAGCAGGGTCCTGGCAAAGAAAACATACTCAGCTGGGAATTTGAAGAGAATTTACTGGAGGGGCCACTTTCAGAGGCTGGACAGGGCTAAAGGGCCAATAAGGTACATAAAGCACCAAGGACTACATCTGTGGGAAGCTTAGCATCCCTAGACCTGAGTGGGGCAGGAATGGGACTGTGGGGTTCCCATGACAGCGGTCATGGTGATGGAAAGGTCACCCAGCAGGGCTGTGGCCACAGAAGGGTGAAGCCATTGCTGGAACCTCCGAATCAAGGCAAGAAGGGAACCAGGGAGAAATATGCCAGCTTTTGTCTCCTTCCACCCTCCTACTTTCTGCCACTGTCCGACATTAGTCAAACCAGTAGAGGGCAGGGAGCCATGCGATGCTGTCCACAGGGGTGAGCCTTCTTGGGTACAGAGCAGGGCAGAGGAATGAGTGAAATAATTAAATTCCAAACAATTACAGGACACCTGGGTTAGGTTTGTGTCAGGAGCTAGGAATGCCAGTGAGACCATAGGGTGTGTGTGTGTGTGTGTGTGTGTGTGTGTGTGTGTGTGTGTGTTGGGGAGAAGAGATGACCCCTCGCCATGGGGCTGAAGAGGTCAACTCAAGGGTGCAGGATTTGCTGCTGAGGGAGGTCAGAGCCGCCTTTTCTGCCTGGGGTGTGGCATCAGGAAAGCTTCCAGAGAGGTGACATGAGGTCAGGCCTAAAAGAACAGGCAGGTGGAGAAGGGGGATGGAGGGCCCTGCATGAAGGGAGGACACCCAGGCACCACCTTGGAGGTGGGCCAGGCCTCAGGCCTCTGAGCTACACAACGGCCTAGGGAAGGCAGCTCTTGACTTCGGACCCCTATAGTTTAGAATTTGGGACTCTGGATTGCACGGAGAGGGCAGGAGCAGATGAGCCAAGGAAGGAATGGGTTCAAAGGAGATGCTTGGTGTCAACAAGATTTTCTCTGTAAACCAGTCGGCTGGAGTGGCTTCAGAGCCTGTTGCTGCCTGGGGGCCTTCCCACAGCCTTTGTTTACCCACAAACAGCTGATTTGTTTGTTACAAATCATTCTGTTCTCTTTCACTGCATTCCTTCCTGAGCTCTACCTGTTTGTTAGCTTAGTTCTAATTACACGAGAGTTATAAAATGCTTTCAAAGTAGCCTATCACTCACAATTCTTGGAAACTCTGACAGGTGCCTCGAGTAATATTGAACTGGGAGCTTTCCTGGCAGGCCGGGGTTGCTAAAGGGAGACTGAGGCCGGAGCTTGGCGCTGGAGGAGTTCTGGCTGAAGTGGGGTTCTGTCCTGAGCTTCAGCCTCAGAGAAGGGGTGCCCTTTTGAGAAATCAGGGTGGGGGCAGCAGCAGGACTCCCATGGTGACAATGTTTTTAAAGGCTCCCAATATACCAGGCACTTCACGTGCTTTATCTCCTAATCTTCGCACTGCAGAACTGAGCATTATGGTTCTCATTTTACGAGGAGGACTCTAAGGCCCAGGGAGGTCTGCCCCAGGTCCCACAGCTGGCTGAAGGCAGAATTAGGATTTGAACTTGAGTCTGTGTGGTTCAGAACCTGAGTGCCTTCTCATGGGCCATGACGCAATGCACTGCCTCTTAGCCTCACCCCAAGCTGATGCCTTCTGTCCGAGCCCTGCCATGGACCTGCATTCCACCACTTTGAGGAAGGCCTGTGACTACCCTCCCTTAATCTCAGCTTCCCAGTCTGTAAGATGGGGGCCCAGTCACCCTTGCCAGCCACTGTTGTTGCCAGGATGCAGGAGCTAATGGATTCATGAGCAGCTCTCCTCAGCCCCGTGTGCCTTCATCCACGTGGAAGGGTGGCTGTTAGCTTGATTACAGACGCCACTGCAATTTCCGGGAGGGGAAGTGTTTAATTGGGGGTTTTGTTTCCAGCACCAGGGTCTGACTTAATGAAGTATCCCTGGGCCTCCTGGCATGTGGCCGGCTGCCTCCTGGTGTTGACAAGACCGGAGCCAAACCCCTGACTGATTTACCAGCAGCTCCTGGGCCAGATAAAGCTGGGCTGATAAGCAGGGCTGTGCCCCGACCCACTCTACCTCCAGCCAAAATGGGCATCTGGGGACCACAGCCCAGCCAGGAACCAGCCCTGGCTTTTAATATTTGCTGCTAATGAAGGATAATTGACAGATGCATTCATATAGACTCTCAGGGACGAAGTGATCCCTTGACACTCTGCCAGTAACACACATCTGTTCACATACCACCTCCCCGGCCCCCAGCGGGCCCTGACCAGAGGCTCTGACCTTTAGGAGGACACTGGCCAATCCAAGCCTACGGGCAGGACAGAGGAGAAATGGCACATGGCCATTGTTGATGGCAGCGAGAATGGCTGCTAACTTTTGGTCTTTGGAGGCAAAAAACTGGGGGTTTGAATCCTGACACTACTTTCTGGCTGGATGACCTTGGGCAGGTCACTTGGCCTGGTAGAGGCTCAGCTTCTTCATCTGCAAAATGGGAGGAACTGTGCTTATTGTGATGTGCAAAGGTATCAGACATAGCGCAGGAGCTCAAACACAGATTCTGTGAATGCAGAGCCTGCAGAGAGGGTGTGTGTAAGGGGCACAAAGGGCGGGAACCAGCAATTATGGAGTGCCAGGTCCTGAGCCAGCTGTGGCAAGTGGGTGTCATTAGGGCCACACTGCCGTGGGCCGAGTCCTGGGTAAATGGGTAGTTTGACAGTTTGTGCCCCCGTCACCATGTCTCTCCCTTCCGTGGCCCCTCTGCCTCCCTCTTTTCTCACCTCAAAACGGGCTGCCAGAGAAGGTTCCAGCATCAGTGTATCTCATTCCCCATGGAGTCCCCATCACTGCTCTGGGGTTATCGACCACTGGTTTGGCCACGTGTCAGAACACTTGTCCCCTGGTGAAGAATCCCAGGCATCCACCCAGCAGATAACACACATTCGGGAGCCTGAGAGGGGCCCTCCAGTGGCTAAAATCAGACCAGGTCCCTTCCCTTTTCTGCCTTTGTCCTTGCCTGATTTTGTCCATAAATGCATTGGGGGTGGGGGGATCTGGGGACACGGCTCTTCCCTCTGCCTGCCGGAAGTCCCACCATTAGACTTTCAGGTTTTTGTTTCTCTTCCAGGTGAGGTCTCTTTTAAAATGCAGGTCCTTCTAGAAGGAGTGGTGCTGCACGCTGACTTACGTCACTGTATTACCAGATACTTCTGTCTCCTGAACAGAGGCCTGGTTCAGGGTGTGTTCATGGCAGGGAGCAGGAGAAAGGAGAAGAGCGAGGAGGGGGGCTGCAGTGGGTGACTGGAAATCAGCGTTCAGGAAGGACGAGGGTCTGACAGGCAGACCCTGCAGGGGCCTGACAGGGTGGGAAGAGGGCTGTCACCACATGCTGCAGTAAAGGTCTCTTGCAGGTCACAACGGTGGGTGAGTGGGCGGAGGCTTTGTGAACTGTCAACTAGAGCCCCTGTTCCTAGATGGCAGCGTCCCTCCTATGCCCTAGCGGGGTGGGCCGTGGGGCTGGCAGCGCTCCCATCACGCACACATGTAATGAACCTCTTCCCACAGAGTTCTTGTTGCTACCTCTTCACCTGGAAACTTCTGCTCAGCCACTGCCACCCAGGGCCTCGGCGGCTTCTCCATTCTAACCTCCCCACACTGCACCTTCCTCCCACAGCTGGGAAAGCTGGTCTTTAAAATTTTCAGTCCCTTAGAATTTTAAAATCTTTGAAAATTTGCCCTGGATCTAGCTTCCCTCCTTGCTCCCCCTATATTAGCCCCACCACACACACACACACACACACACACACACACACACACACACACACACACACACACACACACACACGTACATGCACACACCGCCGGCCCCAGTTTTCTAGCCCCAGTTTTCTAGCCCTGGGTTCAGACACATTTTCCTACAGGGAGATGGTCAGCCTTTTATCCCCTCTTGTGACCCCTCAGCAAACCTGGGGACCACAGGTCACCCACCTGCCTGGGTAGGAGGACAGCAGGGCATAGCAGGGAGACCGCCTCAGCGTCCACATGCCCAGATGTAATGTGAATGGGCACAGCTCTGCAGGGCCTCTGTTTGATCTCTCTTGGTTTGCATTTCTGAGCACTTTTTTGGTTTTTCTTCTGGGACAGTCTTTATTCCCTAGACAGGGACAATGCTTCCTTTCTCCTTCAGACTGGGATCTCCCTGAGGACTGCAGCTGGCTCTCTCCCCCCTCTCAAACTGGGAGGTCCCTAAGGACAGTCGCCATCTCCAAGTACTGGGAGATACTTGAAAGGAGGAGCTGAGTCTCACCACCTTTGAATGGCAGGTCTCCAACGGCTGTGTCCCTACATTGATTATGTATTCCTTTTAAATCAGGTGGTCTTTGAGAATAGGACTGTGTCTCTCTCATCAGCTTAGGACTTCTTAAGGGCAGGGCTGTGTCTCCCCTCAGACTGGGGCTCCCTGAGGACAGGGCTGTGTCTCCCCTCAGACTGGGGCTCCCTGAGGGCAGGGCTGTGTCTCCCCTCAGACTGGGGTCCCTGAGCCACCGTGGTGTCTCTCCCTTCCTCTCGGGAACTCCCTGCCCACTTTGTTCCCAGGATCCTGCTGTTCTTGAGGAGTGTTGGAGGGAGGGGAGCACTGAGTCCTGAGAATCAGAAGTCACAGCAGGTGGCTGTGGGCTGGTAGGGCCACACTGGTCCATGCTCAATCTTGTCAGTGGTGTGATTTGAGGCTGGCGGCAGGGATGCGCAAATGGGCCAGAGTCACCTCATCTCAAAGACATGGCTTCATCAGACTGCGTGGCAGGGTAGCCGAGAGGAAAGGCTGAGAGTGGGGTTGGGTGGCCCTCACCTTAGTGATTGCCTTTCCTGTCCCTGGGCCAAATGGGCATATGACAGGGCAGGAAGGCCAAGTGTGTGTGTGTGGGGGTGGAGGGTTATATGGTTTGTGTGTGTATGTGTAAGAGGTATAACGAACCTCAATATGTCAGTCCTGGGGGAGTGTGGTGATCCCAGGGTGGAGAGGAATAAGAGGCATGTGGCATTGGGCCGAGGCTCAGCCCCCGCATCTCTCCTCCTCAGTGCTGCAGGGTCACGTGTACCGGTTCTGCACAGCCGACGGCCTGTGGTTGCACAAGGACAATTCCAGCCTGCCCTGGAGGGACCTGTCGGAATGTGAAGAGTCCAAGCGAGGGGAGAAAGTGAGTTGAAAATGGGGACACTGAGCCAGCGATGGGTAGCAGGGTCCCAGCTTCATTAGAGTGAGGACCCTGGGCATTGGCTGGGCTGGTCTGTGGTCTTGTCCATCCCCTGGCCTCTGGGGGCTTTGCACAGCGTGCTTTCTGGACAGAGGTGGTGTATGTTCACCTCTCTGGCCTTGGAACAGGGCCGTGGAAATCGGGACCATCTCCATTGGTTATTCTCTTTCTTAGTTCTGGGATCCCTGGTGGGGCCTGACTTGGGGCCCCACATCTACCTTATCCCATGGGAAAGAAGGATGTGGGAGAGGAGGGCGTGGGTGCACCGTGTACACTGTGTCCCCGCTGCACAGAGCTCCCCGGAGGACCAGCTCCTGTCTCTTTACATCATCTACACAGTGGGCTACGCTTTGTCCTTCTCCGCTCTGGTCATCGCCTCGGCCATCCTCCTTGGCTTCAGGTAAGGGACCTGGGGCCCAGAGGGTGCTGCCTCATCCTCACTCCTGCTCTGTGCCCAAATAGAGGAGGGGGCACCAAGCCAAAGAACAATGCGGAAGGGTCTTAAGAGATGTCCAGTGAGCCCACACCTTCGAATATGAGGCTGAAAACACAGGCCACGACGCTGTGTACTTAGTCAAATCTCTACTGTGTAAATGTGTGCGTATAATACTGCAGAAAAGGAAAAACAAACAGCACAAGCACACCCACAAAGTACACACTCCAAACCTTAGCAGTGGATGGTAGGATTAGGGGAAATCCTCTCTAGTGAGCCTGTGTAACCGAAAGAATCAGGAATTTTGTGTGATTCTAGACAAGGCCTCAGGGTTTTAGAGATTCGGTTCTCTTTGGAGCATGGCAGCCCCCATGGAAAAGGTCTTCCTAGACGAGCCATTCCTTCCAGAGTACCAAGTTCTTCCCACCACCTCTGCACTTGGTGGGGGCAGGCCGGGGAGGCTGGCTTCAAGGGCAGGAGGGATTCTGAGGGCACGGAGCTCAGACCCCCAGCAGCAGGAACAGGAAAGCTGTGTTCCTCCTGTCACCCCATGGCAGCTGGCGCCATCAATTCTGTGCACATAGTCAGTACTCAATAAATGAGCACTCAATGAATATTCTCCCCTTTTATTATGAAGTATTTCAGTGATCCGAATATACAGTGGCTGATACCGAGATCCCCCGTCTGGCCTAAGAACCCCTCAGTAATACTTCCCAGGGTAACGCTCTCTCCCTGCCCCTTTTCCCCCAGAGAGAACCCCTAACGAGGCTGCTTCTAATTCCCATGCAGCTCTCTGTACTTTTACTGCATTTGTAAGTATCTGTAAAAGTATATAGTGTGGGTTTTGCTTACTTTGAATGGCATGTTGGACATAAATTCTCCTGTTAGACATTATTTTTGGCCCCACAATATGTTTTTGTGAGACTCGGTCACGTTGATACAGGTAGTTCTGCTTCATTCATGTTAACTGTCACTCTGTACTGCACTGTGTGAGATGTCACAGTTTATCTATTATCCTTTCAGTGGACATTTGGAGGTTGTTGTTGTTTTCTGAATTGTAAACCTTGCTACAATGAACGTTCTTACCTGTGACCCCCTGTGCATTTCTCCAGGGGCACATTCCTGTGAGTAGAACTACCTAGTCTGAACTACCACGTGCTTTTGCAAATTTATTAGGTGTTGGTAACTTGTTCTCCAAAGTGATCATACCAGTTTGCCCTCTCACCAGTAATAAACGTGAGAGTTCCCTTCGCTTAACATCCTCGGCAATATTTAGTGTTTTCAGACATATGTGTTGCTGCTAATCTGAAGTGTGTGAAATATCTCGTTATGATTTTAATTTGCATATCCCTGATTCCTAAAGAGATCAAGCATGTTTTTATGTTTTACTCTGAGAATTGTTTGCTCATAGCCTTAGCTTACTTTTTTATTGGTTTATTTGGCATTTTTGTTTTTAATCTTAGGCATTCATTATATATTCCTGGATACTAATCCAGGAAACAGCCTCCCTTAGTCTATGGTTTGATTTTTTCACTCCCTTTATGGTGACTTTTACACACAAAAGTCCTTAATTTTAATGGAATGAAATGTAGCAATTTATCTGTTTTTATTGATAATAAACGTTATCAATTGATAAAAATCAATGTTGTCAATTGATCAAAAAACGTATCAATTTTTCCAAATTGATATTTGCAAAATCTTTCCTTATCCTAGGGTCATAAGTGTTGCTCAACCCTTATGGTTCTTTATGCACCTGGAATTTTTTTTTTTTGTCTATGGTGAATATTACGTTTAATTTCATTTTCCCATGCATACAGATAGTTAATTGTCTCAGGGCCATTTTCTGCCAGCCCGTCCTTCCCCCTCCATTTGCCTACTCTGCCAGGCAGCAAAGGTCATCTCTGCCGGGGTGGGTTTCTGTCATTTGTATCCCCGTCTGTTGGGTCTCTTTTATCTGTCCCTTCACCAATACCACGGTGCCATAGCTACTATACATTTCTTGACGTTGTTGGTTCTCATTGTAGCAAGAGACCCTACTTAGTGGTTCTTTAGGGGTGTCTGAATGATTCTTGGCCTTCGGCTCTTCTTAATGAGTTTTTAAATTTTATTAAAAAAAACCCAACATTGTCGGAATTCTTATTATAGCTGTATTGCATTTACCAGTTAATGTAGGGAGAATTGAAACCTTCAAGATAGTGAGTCTTTCTACCTATGAATGTGGTGTTATAGTCCATTGAGTCTTCTTGAATGATTTTAAGTTTTATTGTGTTCTCCATAGAGATTTTGCCCATCTTAGACGTATTTCTAAGTAGCCACTTAAAAATATTGTCAATGAGGGGCGGCCAGTGAGCTCAGTTGGTTAGAGCGCGGTGCTCTTAACACCAAGGTGGCCAGTTCGATCCCCACATGGGCCACTGTGAGCTGCGCCCTCCACAACTAGATTGAAACAACTACTTGACTTAGAGCTGATGGGTCCTGGAAAAACACACTTAAACAAATAAAAGTTTAAATATATATATATATATATATATAGTCAATGAATTTTTTAAAATTTACTTTTTAATTGTTTATTGCTGATGTATATAAACATACACATCAGCAACCTTGCTGAACTTTCTTAGTAGTTCCAGTAATTTATGGGTCAATTGTCTTGGATTTTCTAGGAAGATCATCTATCATCTATAAATAAGAACAATTTTGTTCATTTCCAATTCTAATACATTTTTCCCTTGCCTTATTATAGTGGCGAGGATCTGTAGTCAAATGTTAAATAGACGTGATGATAGCTTCTTAAGGCTAGATGACCCTTTTTTCTTTCTTTTTTCTTGATTTTAAAGGGAGTGCTTCTAAAATTTCTCAGTTAAGAATGATTGTTGTTCCCAATTTGGGTAAATAGTGCTTTTCAGGTTAAGAAATGCCCTCGTATTTCCTGTTTGCTATGCATTTTCACGTGAAAGGATATTGAAATTGTATCCAGTGCTTTTCGAATTCTTACCATGTGCTTAAGTCCCAGTCTGCCTCTGTGAGGCAGCCCGGAGGCGGATAAGACATGGGCCTTGTCATCCAAAAGCACAGCAAAGTCCCCATTCAGGAAAGCGGTCCTCACATATAAATCACTTGGGTTACATACACGTGCTTTGTAGAAAAGAAGATGCCACAGACAGAAGGACAGAATGTGGATGGGGGGTGAGGGAGGGCGGGTGGCAGTGACCACACAGCTTAAGCCTTCATGGCGAGGCAGGACTTGAATTAAACAAAAGGATTTTCAAGGTAATGGGGGAAAGGGCATTCTTAGAGAAAGGAAGACAGGAGCACAGTTCCAGAGCCAGAAACATGCCTAAAGTGCGTGTTAGCCTCAGAATTAGGGATTGTGGGGCAGAACTGGTGGACATCTTGCCAGGCAAGGGCCCTGCTTTCTCCCACAGACATCTGCACTGCACCCGGAACTACATCCACCTGAACTTGTTTGCGTCCTTCATCCTCCGAGCACTGTCCGTCTTCGTCAAAGACGCAGCCCTCAAGTGGATGTACAGCACAGCGGCCCAGCAGCACCAGTGGGATGGGCTCCTCTCCTACCAGGTGTGCGGTGTGTCCAGGAAGGGATGGGGAAGGAGGGAGGTCAGGAAAGGTTGGCCTCCCCCGCACCCAGGTCTGGCACAAAGAAAGGCAAGAGCTGCCCAGGCCTGGTCCTCAGGGAGCCCCCAGTTTGATGGGAGAGGCAGTCCACCCTGGGGAACCTCTGGGAGAGACACAGACCCTGCCCTCAGGGAGTTCTCAGCCTGACACAGGGGAGTCGTCTTTGAAGACAGACCTGGGCTTGAATTCCAGTTCTGCCACTTACTAAAAAGCTAATTTGGGCATCTGAGCCTCAGTTTTCTTACCTGACTGAGGATATTATTCTTTCTTCCACCCAGGAGAGTGAGGATTCATTGAGCTAAACAGGTCAGGAAGTCAAGTTCTCAGCACTAGCCCTGGCCCAGGGGTGTTAGCTCTCGGTCCTGCATTCAGCATGGTAGACAAGCAGCTGGGGCGGGGCCAGGAGGGGGGAAGACGGTCAGGGGGCAGCGCTGTTGTCCCTGGGGGACCCTTCCTCTGCCCCCAGGACTCTCTGAGCTGCCGCCTGGTGTTCCTGCTCATGCAGTACTGCGTGGCGGCCAATTACTACTGGCTCCTGGTGGAGGGTGTGTACCTGTACACGCTGCTGGCCTTCTCAGTCTTCTCCGAGCAGCGCGTCTTCAGGCTGTACCTGAGCATCGGCTGGGGTAAGGCCCACCGTCACTGCCCTCTCCCCACCACCCCGACCTGTGGTATGTGGGGGGAGACCCTGGCCCCTCTTCAAACTGCTGCCTTCAGGCGACCCCCATGAAGCCACCTTGGTACTCAGAACACACAGCTGGGCCCCGGGACAGGACCCACCGGATAACTCCTCCTGGGCACAGCACTTACTGCCCATGGGGCTGTCAAGATACTACAGGGTTATGGTTACCCTCCCCTGTTTGTATAACCCTCCTCCCTTAATGGAAACAGAGGTTTCGTTCTATTTGGCCAAATACACCTCCCATACCGTTGGCAGTCACGGGACTGTCTTTGAAACCTCCTTCCCCACCCCCAATCCTAAGACCCTCTGGAGATGGAGCCCCACATTCATTCAGTCCTGGGCAGCCCAGGTCCCGAGGGAAATACCCTGGACCGCAGGGTGGGAAGTCACTGGGGTGGGGGCTGAGGGCTATGGCTGTCACATGATGGAGAAAAGGGCTCTCAGGAGAGCCGAGTAGGGCGGGGCGGGTCGGCTGGAAGCTGGGTGAGGAGAGGACAGACCCTGGATATGCCTGGAGCCCAGCTGGAAATGTTCTAGCCAAAAAAGTTTGCTGAGAACCATTGTGTCTTTTTTTTTGCTGGAACATTTCTGGTTGTGCTTCTGCCTCTCGCCATGTGGGATTCCGATGAGAAAGGGGCGTGATGGGGCAGGGGCTGGGACACCCACCAGCAGCAGCCCCAACCCCCACCCCACTACTGGGAAAACAGGTGCAACAGTGCTCACTCTGGTAGGGCCCACAGGCACCCCCCCTGGGATGGAGCCAAAGAGGGCCCTGCCTTCTGGCCCTCCCTAATCTACCAGTGTCCCTCCCCCCACACACCACAGGACCCGCCCTCCACCTCCAGCTAGTCATTCATCCATTCACCCTTCTCATTCCTTCATTTGCCTGCCTCTGGCTGCTCTGACCTCCAGGGGCTTCCCGCCTCATTCGCAGCCAGCTTGTCCCTGGAAGTCCCCCATCCCATCCTGGCTCCTGTCCCTGGTCCTTTGCAAGGCTGTCCCACCCCCTCAGGAAGAGGTTCAGGTTGACTGGTCCCCTGACTCTGTGCTCTCTCTGCACCTCTCAGCCTCCCTGCCTGTCTTCACACTCATCCTTTTTGCTGGTGTTGCTGTGTAGCCCCTTGTAGAAGAGTACCGCTAAAGGCTTTAATGTGATCCGTGTCTTGAGGGCACCGAGGCCCAAAGAGGGCCTTACAGGCAGAGCAGGAGCTGGAAGCAGCCTCCTGACTCCCATGCCTTGGGCCCCGCTTCCTGTCATACAAAGTTAGAACTTCAGTTCTCCGGGTCTCTTCAGTTCCCCAGGGCCCAGCTGAGCCAGCCTCAGGCCTCTGCACAGGTGGGCAGGGGAGCCTGGCTTCTGCACTCAGCTCTCTGCTCCCCGCCCCACCGTCTCTCCTCGCCCAGGGCCCAGCCCCTCCCCGCTCAGCCTTCCTGCCCTCCTGAGGCCTCCTTATCCCACTAGAGCTGTCAAACAAGCAGTGGCCAGCTGAGGACCCTTTCAGCTAACTAGGGGTGGGAGGGGGTTAGGCCTCCAGGAGAGCTCTGGGAAGGCTGTCCTCAGGGTGGGGGACCACGTCTGTCCATTCTGGGAAATAACATCAGCACCCGTAGTGCCTGTCACCATGGTGACCTGAAGGCAGGAACAATCAAAGGGACGTTGTGCGGAGGAGCGGGAGCCGGAGCCGGTGGTTAGTGGATGGTTGGTGCCCTGAGGTCTAGGAGTGGGAAATGGGGGAGGGGCATCAGTCCTTTCCCACCACCTCACTCCCCAGCTCAGGGCTTAGGGTCTGAGGGGGGCACAAAGGCAGGACCTGGAGGACCCCTTCCCTAATCAGAGCAATTTTTTCTTGAGGAATTGGACAGGGAGATATAGGGAGAGACAGAGGGACAGAGACAGGAGGCCAGAGAGAAGCACAGAGAGCCAACGGCTCTGTTGAGCTGCCAGGAGGCCTAGGCCAAGTTGGCGTGCTTAGGAAACAATGTTTAGCTTCATGTGCGAGCAGAACAATTAAAATTAGGGCTCCAACACTGTTGAGGGAGTCCCCAAAAGGCATGTCAGCTGCTGCCACAGTCATTGGGTGGCCTGGTACCCCCATAACCCACCACGCGGGGGCTGCGCAGGAGGGAGGCAAGTGACAGACGAGGTCCTCATTAATTCTTGGAGCTGGTTCTGTGTGTCTGAATTTGAGCTTTTTTTCTCTAGTCTGTCTTGTTGATTTGCTAAATGGGAGAAAGATGAAGCCAGCAGGGAGTGTGTAATGTTTGCATGCGGCAGAGCTGGGCCTGTGTTTTTAAAGGGACTTTGTTAAAGAAATGCTGATGAGTGAATGAAGTTCACCAGGTCTGGCTGGCAGCCTGAGCGAGCTCCCCAGGCCCGGAGTGGGGTCTCAGAGAGAGGATAGCATGAGCCTGGGATGCCCAAGGAGGTTTCTGAACATGTGTGTGGCTCAAGGAGTTGGCATGTTCCTGCCTGGAGAGCTTCCCTTCTCTCATTGGAATATTGACTCCCTCGTCATTCATTCATTCATTCCATTCTCTCTGAGCATCTTCTATGTAGCGGCCTCTGCACTCTGTGCTGGAGCCTTTGGGGGGCATTCGTTCCTTGTCCAGTCTCATGAAGATCAGTTACTAAAGCATCATGGATGCTGAGAGGGCTGGTTTGTGTAAAACTAAATGGCCAAGGAGAGAGCTATCCGATGAGGAATGCTGGTCAGCTGACAGCTTTGCCGCTTCGTCCATCCCTGTCTGCACAGTAGCTACAAGCATACGAGCTACCGCGTAGCTGCTGCTGGGTGACATCATGTGTTGAGGCTCCGGGTGATTGATGGCACGAAAGGCTATCAAGTGGGTTCTGCCCTGGAAATGTGCTCCTGGGGGAGACCCCCCAAAACCACACACACATCCATGTCCATGCACTTAATACATGCACTTTTACCTATCCCAGACACCCCCATCTCCAACCCTGAGAGGGGCACCCATAGAGGCAGGCATGGAGAGAGTTGGTGCAGAAAGCCATTGAAGGGGCTGGCAGGGGTGTGGGATTGCAGCCCTGTGTTCTAATCCCACCTGTCCCCTTCTGAGCTCTGAATCCATCTCCATCTGTCACATGAGAATAAACAATCCGATTTTAAGTCAGCAAACACATACTGAGCTCTTGGGGTGAGCTGAGCACTGAGGCTCTGAAGATGAATGAGGCTCTACCCTCAAGGAACTGGTAACCAGTTATATTAGTTACCGATCGCTGCATAACAAATAACCCCACAATTTAGCTGCTTAAAACAATAATTATTATCTTGAAGTTTCTCTGGTCAGGCATCTGGCTTCAACCTCGCTACAGGCTTCTGGCTCAGGGTCTGTAACAGAGATGTCGTCAAAGTATCAACCAGGGTTGCTGTCATCTCAAGGCTTTACTGGGGTGGGCAAATCCGGTTCTAAGCTCACTCAGGAGGTCGTTGGCAGGAAGCTCAGCACCGTGCTGGCTGTTGGCTGGAGGCCTCCACTCCTTGCCACAGGGGCCCCTAATAGGCTGAGTGTCTTCACAACTTGGCAATTGGTGTCCCCCAGAGAAAGTGGTCACATAGAGAGAAAGAGCCCAAGACAAGCCTTTTCTAACCTTTTAAGACAGTCTTTTATAACCTAATCTCAGAAGTGGCACGCCACACTTCTGCTGTGTGTCCTTGGTCACGCAGCCTGATACAATGTGTACTGCACCAGCGTGGGAATTCCAGGAGGTGGGGATTTGGGGGGCCATCCTAGAGGCTGCCACCATATCGGTCAAGTCTCAGCAGCTTAGAAAGTGCTGTTGTTATTGGAGCTGTTACGGTGGGCTGCTGTGCGGTCAGTGGGCTGCCGCATCAAGGATAGGCTCCTCTCTGCTGCAGGCTCTGCCCAGCCATTTGCAGGTGCGTGCGGGCAGGGAACAGATGACTGGTAGGGCTTCTGGTGCCTGACGTTGTCGTCTAAGGTGGGCGTATGGACTGAGGCAGGGGGGGAGGGCATCAGAGAGTTGGCCCTGTTCCCCCCTCATCCAGGAAGTCCTCCCCGCTCGATGGCCCTGTCCCTCTGCTGCTCAGGTGTCTGTGTCCTTGTGTTGCAGCCAGAACCCTAGGGGCAAATGCTGGCAGTGTGCCTGGCACACAGAAGGGGCAGACTGGTGAAGACTCTAACACAGCCACATGTGGTGGGGACCTCTCTGTAGGGAAAAGTCTGGGGAGTCGAAGGCAGGAGGGTGGTTCCTGCAGCCTGCCTTCTTCATGCACCCAGACCAGCCAGGTTCCATATCTGCTAGAAAGTGTGGTTTGGGGCCAGGCAGGGAGAAGGGCTGGTGGTGGGAGAGGCCGGGGAGAAGGGGTAGAGAGGCTCCTTGGTGTGCGTGGTGATGGCTCTGGCCTGCCAGCCCCTCTCCCCTCTCTCTTTCCCTCTTTCCTCTTAGGTGTTCCCCTGCTGTTTGTTATCCCCTGGGGCATTGTCAAGTACCTCTACGAGGATGAGGGGTGAGTCCTATTCCACAGGGTGAGTGTGCTCAGGTCCCCATTTTCAAACCTCATGGGGTTCCTTGACCCTGGGAGGAGTAACTGAGGGACCAGAGCTTAATTTATGACTTTAGTTTTCTAATTCCGCCTCTCCACCCTCCCCGGGTTGTATGACGACAAATGGTGCTGGGTACATGGTACCCACTGCAGATTCTTCTATAATGACTGTGAATAAAATGTTTGTTATTTTGTGTATGATGCTGAGGGCACAGACTGTGTTGGTAGGTTCCTGAAGGGGCCGTGTGTCTCTCTGTGTGTGACTGTGTACTTAGGACTCGTGTGTGTGTCTGTGGGACTGATTGGGGCAGTATTTGGGGCTCTGGATGTGTCACTTTGTATGCCCGTGTGTACTTATGGATGCCTGTACCTAGACTGTGAGCTGGGGTCTGTGTGTCTCTCCCCTGTCCAGCTGCTGGACCAGGAACTCCAACATGAATTACTGGCTCATTATCCGGCTGCCCATTCTCTTTGCCATTGGGGTGAGTGGCGGTGTGGGGGTGGGAGAGGGAGTCATGGCGAGCCCGGGGGTGGTGCTGTGGGGAGCCCAGGGGAGCCGGGAGAGCCTGGGGAGAGCCCCCCCCACCCAGCCACCTGTCCTGCAGGTGAACTTCCTCGTCTTTGTCCGGGTCGTCTGCATTGTGGTGTCCAAACTGAAAGCCAATCTCATGTGCAAGACGGACATCAAGTGCAGGTGATGTCACTGAGCTGGCCTTGCTGGGACCCCTCAGCCCTTCCTTCCAGTAGAGGCAGAGATCCTGGGGTGTTGGGCTTGGAGAACTGCATGATGTTCTCCCACCCAGGCCTGTCCTGGGACCCCAAGCCTTTCCCTCAGTCCTGTACTTGGTCAGCTCCTGGACTTCTGGGGTCACCTCTCCTTCCTCCCCTGCGAGCAGCCTGTCCCAGGGCACTTGGGTCTGTGACCCAGGCCTTGGTGGGGGTTGCGGGCATAGAAAGGGGAGAAGAGTCCGTGCGGAGGTTCCGAATGACATTTTTGCCCCACCCCCAGACTTGCCAAGTCCACACTGACACTCATCCCCCTGCTGGGGACCCATGAGGTCATCTTTGCCTTCGTGATGGACGAGCACGCCCGGGGGACGCTGCGCTTCATCAAGCTGCTCACAGAGCTCTCCTTCACCTCCTTCCAGGTGACCTCCCAGCTGGGGGCCCATCTCCAAGTCCCAGGGTGAGGGTGGGGCAGAGACCAGCCTGTACCACACAGATGGGTGGTCTGACGCCCCAGGGAAAGTGACCTTTGCCCACAGTTATGTGGTTGGAGCAGAGCCTGAGCTGGAACCCCCAGATGTCCTGACACCCAGGCCAGTCTTTTCTATAAGCACACTGGACAAGAAGCCATCCTGGATGTAGCTGTGGGCACGGAGCCTGGCGTTCCAAGTGCCATCTACTGGGCTGCTCCTGGGTGTGTGCTGGGCACACTGCTGGGCACAGCAGGCAGCTGCTTTACACATTGTACATAATCCTCATGGAACCTCAGGAGGTTTGCACAATTATTTCCATTGTACAGAGGAGGAAACTGAGGCTCAGAGCTGTTAAAACAAGATTTGCAAGGTCACATAGTTTCCAAAGCCAAGAATTGATCCTCTTCACTAGTGTTAGATGCTGCTGAGGGGTGCAAGTTGTCAATGGGGGTGTAGAAATATAAGAAACGGTCCCAGCCACTCAGGAGGCTTATGGGATGGCCACCAGCATGTGGGCCCGTGTGTGCACTTACAGCCATGCACACGTGCGCGTGCACACACACACACACACACACACACACACACACACACCACAGTTCTGGAGCCTTGTGGCTCCTGAGTGGACAGATGGGGCTGGGGCTGGGACTGGGGCAGGGAAAGTTGCCCCCGATCAGAGGTGGTGTATTTCTCAGGTCAGGCCTCCTCAAAGAGGATGGTTGAAGAGCTTCTGCCATATCTGAGCACGGGCCTTCTTGTTCCTCTAGAAAGGAAAGGAGGAGGCGCCCCGTCTCTGGGGCTGCCCAATCTGAGGAGGGGGATGTTGAGTCTGGACCCCAAGGATCTTCAGCTTAGGGCCTGCCTGCAGGACGCCCCCCTCCCGCTTCCTCCCTGCTGACATGACTCTCGTTTCCAGGGGCTGATGGTGGCCATTTTGTACTGCTTTGTCAACAATGAGGTAAGGCCCGAGGAGGGACGTGGGGACCCTGCTGGGCTGCTGCCATTGGCTGCTCTGGAGTAGTTCAATGGGGACTCCCATCAGTCTTTTCAGCTCAAACCCCCCCCCACCCAACTGAGGCACTAGAGTTGGAGGCATCTTGTCACACACACACACACACACGCACACACGCACACACGCATGCGCACACACGTGTACCTAACCATATGTGAGCTCGGGGAAGACCAGCCTCATGTTAAGGAGGTCCTGAGTGAATAGATAGTGGTGACTGTTACAAGGTAGTTCAACAGACGTGCCCAAGTCACAGCCTTGGGCTTTCATAATCACTGTCTCATGTCATTGTCACTGCCTCTCCCCCAAAAAATCCCTGATAAAATTCTGGTTTCAGGTTTCCCATTTTTCACACATGAAAACACTGAAGATCAGAAAGAGTAAGAAACATGCCCCAGGTTTGGCCTGAAGTAGTGGCAGAGCCAGGATTCAAATGAATTCTACCTGAAAGAAGAAAGCACCTTCTTCTTTGTGCAGGCCAGCAAGGACCCCGGTCCACTGTGGAAAGGGGGCGCGTTCCTCCTGTGGCTTCCTGGGTGCTAGTCTGGGCGAAGGGGACTCTTGCTGACCCCTGCACCCTCTCCTATAGGCCCTGCAGGACCACAGCCCTCCCCTGGGGTGGTCCGCTCCTGGGAAACGAAGCTTATGTGTCTGTGGGTGTCTGCGGATGGCCCCCTTGCTCCGAGGTACCCAGCTTTGTGTTGGAGTAACCCCAAGCCTTCAAAGTGGATATCACACATACCACAGCCCCCCCCCCCGCAATTCTTACCTGAGGGGGAAACAAATAACAGTCCTACAGGCAGCACCAGGGCCACCCGGGGAAATTTCCACAAGAAGATTAACCCCCAGCAGGGAAGAATGCGTAGGCACCCCCCACCCCACAGTCTGGGGGGAAACTGAGGACTCTGTTAACTCCATTCAGGCCCAGGTAAGGGTTTGTGTCAGTGGAGCTGGAGCTCAGATGACCCAGGAGTGCTGCACGTCAAAGACCCAGCATTCTGTGGCTTCTACTCACTGAATCTGGGATCCCGGAGCTCAGAGATCTTAAAAGTCAGCTCATAAATACAAATTTTACTTTTGCTATGGGTGTGCAGACATGCGGAGCAGTGGCTGGGGACCTTGGTAGTTCCGGGACCTGTGAGGTGGCTCAAAGAAGCAGTGTGATGTAGTAGGAAAGACGCCAGGATGTGGGCTTTGGCATCAGGTCTCTGCTCCTTTCCAGGTCCCATCACTTAACGAGCTGTGTGACTTTGGGCAAGTTCCATGCCCACTCTGAACCTCAGTTTCCTCATCTACAAAATGGAAGTAATAATTCTCAGACCACGTGGACTTTAGATCTCTAAAAGAGAGGGAAACATTTCCTGAGCACTTACTGTGTATAAGGTGCTCAAATGTTTTGTTAAATCCAATCTTGCGTAGCAGATGTTATCCCCATTTTACAGAGGAGAAAATTAAGGCTCTGCAAAGTAAAATGAACAGACCCAATTCAATAGCTAGGAGGTGGTAGAGCTATCCGGTTGTGGGAAGGCTTCCTGTGAATGCTTCAGGGCTGCTGGGGCTCGGGAGGTGGAGGCAGCCCCATGCACAGAGTGGCCCGTGAATAAGCTATTCCCATGGGCAGGTCTCAGAGGGCTGGCCAGACTCAGTGGGATGGGCCAGGGAAGCAGGGAAGGCAGGTGCAGCGGACACTCGGGGTGGCATTCCCCTCAGGAATGGCTCTCAGCCAGAGGGATGACGTGCTACCCGACCCTAAGCTCTGATGCTGTATTTTCTGGGGGACAGGATGGCTGGCAGGTATCCCTAGGTGGGAGGGGGGCAGACGGGGCAGAGGCCTATGAAGGGAGTGAGGCTCCCTACTGCCACCTTCTCAACACCCCAACCCCGTTTCCCACTTTTCCCCCTTCCCCCAAAGCCATGCTGGCCTCACACATTCACCACATACATGCACACACACATGCGCACACACACACACACACGCACGCATACACCTACGCAATGGCTCCCCCACCACTTCTGCGGAGAGTCTCACCTGGACCCTGGCTCAGTCTCTTCTCCTGATTCCATTCCTCAAAGCCTGTTCACCCTGTCACCCACCCTCTTGCCTGTACCACCCTGCAGGCTGGCCCTGCTTTGTAAGGAGGGACGATGGGCACATATCCTCACTCTGCCCTTGGCAAATAACCTGACCCCTGAATCACCAGGTCCCCCCTGGCCTCTCCCCTCAGGCCATGCCAGGCTCCTGCCACGGGGTCCAGCCCAGCTCTGAGGACCCATCGTGCCTGCCTTGTTTAAGTGCACTGCCTAGTTCCCTGAAACCTTCCTGGAAATGCCTCAGGCCCTGGCTTCTCTAGGTACAAGGACACACACGTCACCAAACACATGTGGCTCCTGGGCTGAGGCCTCTGTTCCCAGAGCTGTTCTCCAGACTCAGGGTTGCCATGGCAATGCCAGGTACTTGTGACCCAAAGAGAAAGGCGGTCTTGGATGTTGGTGCTGTGTGGGTGCCAAGGCCTGCACCGGCTGCCAGTGGGTGCGGAGTGGGCCCAGGAGAGGGGAGACCTGGGTGGTTTTGTGGCAGCTCATGGCCTCTCATGGGCTCTTGACTCCGTCGCCTGATCCAGTTCTGACGCTGCCTGGCCGTGTGACCCGGGCAATCGGTTGGCCTGTCTCCCCAAGTGCAGATGGAGGTGAATGAGCTTTCCCAGTTCATCCCAAACTCCAGAGCCTGGCTTGATGCCTGACGAGAGGCTCTGGGACGCAGGAGTGGAAGGCACTGACTAAGTGCTGGAGCGGTGTCTGGGATTTGCGTTACTGTCTTTGGTATTTCGTTGTAATAGCACAGTAACCAAAGGAGCCCAATGTCAGATGCTCATTTCATTCATTCAGCTCATTTTAAAAACAGCTATCAAGTACCTACTGTATGCTGGGCATGATGCCAGGGTCAGGGCACCTGAGATGAGGAAGACGCAGTGCCCGCCCGCATGGTGCTCCCAGCTGAGTTGGGGGGAGACCTGGCCAGAAACAAGCATGACCTAAAGAGTCACGGCACGCAGAGTGCAGTGGTTAGGAGACCGGCTTTGGAGTCAGAGATCTAGGTTCAAATCCTGCCTGAGACTGGGAGAAATACTTGACTACTCTGCACCTCAGTTTCCTCACCTTTACGTGGGGCGTCATAACAGGAGCTCCTTCACAGGGTTGCTGTGAAAGTTAACTAAAATAATCCGTGGAAAATGCTGGGCGTGCAGTCAGTTCCCAATACATGATGGATTTGAATGACAGTTGTTATTACGGGCTCTACAGCTGAGGTTCAGAGAAAGTGCTAAGGGAGGTGGGGACAGAGGGGACACCAGTCCCAGCACTCTGAGAAGTCCCGGTCCGGTCCGATTTCCTGCTGGTATCCATGAGACCTTTATAGTCCTGGAGGTGGCTTCCCAGGGGTGTGCCTCAGTTTACCATCTCTCTCGCCACCTCACCAGTAAAGGGCTGTGAGGCAAGACTGGCCACCCTGCTGCTGCACAAGCAGAGGTCACCATTGTCCTCGGGCATCCCCTTCCCACCTGTCTGCACACACACCACACACCCTTAGCTGGGCGGCAAGCTGGCACATAGGAGGGGGACTATTGGTGGTGTCCACGCCACCTCCCTCCCACCTCCAGCCCGGGCTCCACGACACTGCCTGCGATACTGGGGCCACCTTGCCAGGCAGGCTCTGGGCCTCAGCTCCACTCGGCACAGAAGTTCTTTTAAGAGATGGCATGCGGCCACACCAGGCGTCGTGATGGGCTTAGCTGTATGAGTGACAGCCCCTGCAGGAGGCAGAGAAGAGGGGTGTTTGTATAGGAAATAATGGGGACATTGTTAATGAGCTGCTGGCAGCTGGCTGTCCTGGTGGCCGTGGCTTGAAAGGGAGGGCTCAGGCCCCGGACATTCCCGTGTGGGGAGTGGGGAGGCCTGGGGGCAAGGGTGGGGGGCCTCAGAGAAGCTCTGAAAGTCACACTTATGGGGAACATCCCCTGGAAGAGCACTCCAGGTGTCCTGGGCTAGACGTGCTGGTTCCAACTGCCCCCTCTGGCGGATCAGAATCACTGGCCATCACAAGGAGCCACGGCTCGACCACAGGGCCTCGCGTGATGTGGGGCTCCACAGTGGTCGTTGGATTTGTATCTTTCTGCCCAACAACCTGGTCCCCAAGCATCAGCCCTCTTGAGAGGGCTTTTCCTGATGGGGGGAGCCTAGCACAGCAGGTGTTCTGGTTGACTGAACTCTCCTGGGCTGAACCCCCATGGGCTGGGACTAGTCCCTGGACGGGATTAGTTTAAATACAGGCTGAGAAGCCCTCATCCGCAGCCCCTCCTCACTGCTGTGGCTACTCCCAGCCTCCTTTCCTCCTTTCCTTCCTCCCATGAGGCACTGGGACCTGGGTAAGCGTCCAGTGCGGGCGCCACCAGGGGTAGGGGTGTGCTGTCCCTCTTATTGTCCAGGCTGCGACCTAGAGAGTGCGCTTTGAAGTCCGATTCGCTGTCCTTCTCTCTCCCATCTCCCCGCATTTCTCTCTCTCATTCTCTTCCGTTAAATAACACTGTGATGGATTGTGAAAGGTACTTAGCTGAGTCACAGAGTTTAGAGATGGAAGCGACCAATTAAATCATCAAGCCCATCTCTCTCCTGAGGAGAGGCGGAAAAAAGGAGACAACAATAAACAATTTTATTGGGATATTAATTTAGGCGCCCGAAGGCCTTGACTTGTGTCTCTTAATAGAATGCAGTGGATTTTTTCCCTTCCCTACTAATGTAATAATGGGGCCATTTTGTGGGCAGTCGGTTTGCATGATGGCTTTTGTTTCCCTCCTTTTCCCACGGAAGGTCCAGATGGAGTTTCGGAAGAGCTGGGAGCGCTGGCGGCTCGAGCACTTGCACAGGCAGAGGGACAGCAGCATGAAGCCCCTCAAGTGTCCCACCAGCAGCCTGAGCAGTGGTGGCACGGCGGGCAGCAGCGTGTATGCAGCCACCTGCCAGGCCTCCTGCAGCTGAGACTCCAGCACCCGCTCTCCCTACGTGTCCCTGCTGCTGGGTGGCCATCGCAGGTGGGAGAGGGAGGGACACACATACACATACTCCCCTGCTTTCCCTTCCCCAACCCATCAGACAGGCAAATGGGCAGTGCCTCCTGGGACCCGTGGATCCATTTTCTCTGAGGAGAAGCAGCCTGGTAATTTGATCACTGTGGCGGGAAGAGAGGAAAAACGATTGCTGCTAAAATGAGGATTTCTTCCCGTTAAGCCACAGGCCCCTGGGGTTCCCCCAGACAGAGCAGCAAATCAGCCCCAGACTCAAACTCGAGGTCAATGGCGTATTAGTGGGACTGTGGCTTGTCAGAGGGTGAGTCTGAAAGAGGCTGATAGAACTTCAGCCAAACACAGAGCTCGCGTTTACCTCGGGTTGGGGTCACCACCCCCATCTGCTTCCCCATCAAGGGATGCTATTCATGTGTCCGGGTTGCTTGTTTCCCTCAGCTTGCCCCCTCATCTCACCACCCAGCTTCTCTTTGGGAGGCTTTGTTTGGGCCATGACCAGCAGCTCTTCCTAGAAATGGCTGTGGGTGATGTCGAGAATGCACATTGAGCAGGTGCCTGAAGGTTTCCTTTCCCGCTGCCCACTTTCTCCCCTGGGTATTTGGGTGGCGTTGGTGCCTGCTCCTGCCATGCCCAGGGAACCAGAGCAGGTCCACTGCTGGGCCCCTGCCTGGCCCTGCGTACACGTATGAGCTCTGAATTCTATTCTAGACTTGCTCAAGAATCCTCTGGGGCCCGTCTAGGGAACTTTAGGAAAGAGTCTGCACCTGGGGTATAGGTTACCTGCCACTGTCGGGAACCCAAAGGGTCGAGAGAGTGTCTCCACCTCACCATGGAAATACTTCTCATTTCAGAGCAGATTCTGTATGTTGCATGGGCACTTGGGTGCACCCTCTAACTTTAGGGGATGTAACCAAGAAGAGAGTCTTGTGGGACAACTACCAGCCCCCACTGTTACCATAGAGGCAGGCTTCCCCTGCCCTGGGTTCCTTCCCTTTGAAATCCCCCACCTGGGAGCTTGTATAGACTTTATTCATTTTTCTTTATTGCTGTGAATAGTCTGTATGTGCAAATGTACAATTCTGATGTCTCCCACCTGATGAAAATAAGAGCTCAATCATTGTGGTGGTGGTGGTGGTGGTGGTGGTGTGTGTGTGGGGGGGTAGTTGTTGATTGCACTCCTCCACACTTTGAGCCAATGAATGTTTGTCCTGCCTCCAGTCTCACCCCATAAATAGTGAGCAACCTATCACTCCTGCCCCAGCCATGATGAGAAAGCAGACACGTAGCAGCACTGCAGAGACACAGACGAGAAGGAAACAGCCAACCCTGCGAGGCTGGCAATGCGCTGTATGGATACAAAGGAAGTTTCCAAAGCAGGAGAGAACTGTTGGGAGTCCCGACCTCCTGGGAGGTCCGAGGGAGAGGCTTTGGATGAATTCCTTTGTGAGTCCATCTCTCTCTCCTTTTTAAGTGATGGGGAACCCTCTCCCTGTAGCCTGCACCAGGCACATTCTCCTGTGCCCCTCAGAGAGGCATGTGATGTGCAGGGGAAATAATAATGGGACATAAAACACATCAAGCAGAAAATTTCTTCCACTTCAGCTTCAGTGAAGTGTTGTCTCTATGTTAATTGGGAAGTAGGACCTCAGGCTAAAGAAAGGAATTGTGCAGACTGCCTCCTTGACGGAGAAAATGTAAAGGTGCAGGACAGGGACATTCCTCCCTCCCCAGAATAAGGCAGACTTCCCAATGGGGACACTCATTTGGCTTTCTCTTTGGAATGGGGAAGGGGAGATGAGGACTGGTGGGTTAATGGTAGGGGAGTGAATGGTACAGCTCTGGTGCGAGTGTTTCAGTTTTGGATAAACTGAAAGATTTTGAGAATCATTAATACACTGCACAGCGACAAAGAGAGAGATTGGTATTATCTGTGAGAAATAAATTGTTGAGGGGAGGAATTGTGGGGAGAGAGTGTTCAGTTAAGAGGCACTTGGGAAGCTCAGACAATTTGATTTAAACTGTAAGTAGAGTTCTTTTCCCAACTGATACTGGTGATTCCTGATTTCGGAAGGCTCATCACACCCCCATGCCCCACGCCTTTCAGTACTAAGGAAATTTGTTCTTGGATACATACCAGATACTGAACTGAAGGAAATATTTTCTTTGCTCCGAGACCACTATTAATATTCATTTGAACTGCAGTGCACTCCCGCCAAAGCTATTCCCAAACTCTCCTAAATAAAAAATAGCTCTAACAGGTCTGGGAACTATCAAATGCAATGTACTCCGAAATTCCACTAGCTGTTTATATGCCTGATGTCATAAGTCTGGAGCTTGCTGAGAACACTTGTCTGCCTCTGTCCTGGGGGTACTATTGCTGAGCCACTGGGTGTGGGCATGGTGAGCTGTGCAACCAGCAAGGTCAGTTCAGCACTCTGGCCAGCTCCCTCAAAAGTGTGTGGGGATTGAATCCTATCAACTTGTTCTTGCCATATCCATCTTTGGAATAGCTAAATCAAGAACTGAAAAACCACATGTTGCAAAGTTGCCTTTCCTTTTAAATGACTTTGCAGATTGTGGACATGATTACCTCAATGCAATTCTTGTTGAAGACCACAGCAGTGGAGTTCTCGGAGACGCGAGAGCTGGGAAAGACCTTGGAGATGCCTCCTGCCCTGTTCTACAGAAGTGAGGAGGGGGTCTTGCAGAGGTGACTTGCCCAAGGTCACAGTGCTAGACGGTGGCTGAGCTGGACTAGGACCAGGCCACCTTCTGCCTCCCAGTCCAGTGGGGCCTCTGGGCAGGATAGGCAAAAAATATAAATGGCCACACAAGATACACTAAAATTCAGCAGTGTTTTCCGGAGTTCCCATTAAAGAGTAAACAGCAGCAAATGTACGGTGAAGGTGCCATCTCCTTGATGATTTATATTGCTGAGAGGAGGGGTAGAGTGTGCTTTACTCTCTCTACCCTACTACCTCACTCATCCTTGTCTTAAAATTAAGAAATGAAATGCATGGCAGCAGGCATATGCATAAAAACAGCACATGATAGCAAATCCAACGGTCTTTTAATGGTTTGGCTTAATGTTTTTCTGATGCATCTGTGCTTGTTGAAGTACTGATAGTCACACAGAGGGGACTAAAAGAACCTTTAAAAAGGTCCTGAACCTTTCCCTTTGTTTCTGTAGTACTCCCCACAGTTGGAGAAAACCAGCAAACTGAGCAACTTTAGCCCAGCAAAGATGGCACAGCCAGCACAAAGGACAAATTGAGTCAGTTCATCTCCATGCCCTGAACAGTTTGGTCGTCTCATCAATATGGGTCATGGGTCAACAACTTCCGTCTCCCTCCCCCCATCTCTTTCTTCCACAAGGAAACAATACTGTGTATGCGTGAGTGTGTGCATGTGTCCTGTGCAAAGCAGCCTTAAGTTAGGAGCTGATGAATCCAGAATAACCCCACCCACTGTGAAGGTCATGAGACCACAGAACCCAGGGCAAGGACGGGTGTGGGGCTGGGACATAGATGCTTCCTCTCCATGCACAGACAGGGCTCCCATTATTGCTAATGCCTGCTACGTGCTCAGGGAAGGCAAAACATATTCCAAAGGTTTATTTTCCTTCCACTGAATTGATTCTAATCTACAGTGCTGACCCTGCTTTTGGCTCCTCTGAGGCAAACTCTATAAAAACGCTCAAATAAAAATATGTCAGCTTACTCTGCTAAGACAACTATGTGAATGACATGCTAAATAGTCAACAGAAACCAAATTTGTATCAACTCTAACTTTTTTGTCTTTTCGCTGGAGCAAGTTTTCTTGGGAAACGAAATGCCCCAATGTGAGAAACTTCTGTGCACACGCTGACCAAAGCCCTACAGTGTTACCCGCTGGCTCAAACCAGCTCCCGGGCCCTGCGAGGTGGGAGACCCACATCAGGAAGCGTTGTTAAGCAGTATAATTTCAAACACTTAATGTCGCTGTGTGTCTACAGTATCTATAATTACTTCTGCTCTGTCAATGGATACAGATTGGCAGGAAGCAGATAAGAAGAATTGTTTTCCCATTAACTCCCCGAAGTCTCTTGGATTTCGACTACATTGAAATCTATAGAGGGGAGAGTTTTCTCTCCCTTTAGTCATTTTAGCCAGTTTTTCAGGATCCCATCCAGCAGTGATGCATTTCCCTCTGATGCATCCAATCTCTTCCCCACTCCCACTACCCCTTCACCCCCCCCATCCCCACAGCAAGCTTCCCCACACTCCTCTCCTTGATGCCTCAGTGAGAGGTAACCCTGTTAGCCATAACGTGAATGCTCTTCTCTCAGCTGTGACCAATTTAGGGGTGCAGCTGAGAGTGAGGTGCTGCCAGGGCTGAAAATGATGTGCCCCATTGCACCCGGCTGGTGCAGTGAGGAATGCCGCAGCCAGCGGCTTGGATCCTAACTTATACTGGGGTTACGCAATCTTCTGAAGGGGCCTGTCAAAACGATCAATAGTCCACCTGGACAACCTAGCATGACTAATTATCACTGTCAAAGCAATCCAGGAGAAGAAAAACACAGATAAATGAGAATGCTCAAAGGTGGTGAAAAAGAGCTCCCAGCAAAGTTTGGAACATAGAACAAGTTGTTGGCTTTTTTGCAGGGGAGCCCGTGGGGTCGCCAGGAAGGAGCAAGATTCACCCCAGACAGGCAGCCCTGGGTCTTGCCACATGGTCCACACTTTACTTCCAAATCTACAGTTCTTCTAAGCAGTTCCCACTAAAAATAATCCCACCCTCAAAGCAGGTAAACCTCGAAGTCCTGTTGGTTTTGGAGGGGGTTTCACAGAGATCTTTAAATACACCAAGAGAGAGGTGAGCCAAGCTCACAGGAGGGCCAAAGCTGAATTTCTGTCTTCAGTGCTCTTGGGGGATGTTTGCTCTTCATGAATGTTTAAACAAGATAATTTTCGTGCAATTTCTTAATGTAGAAATTTATGTGAAATACGACCAGCGTCTATCTGGTCGACCAGCAAATGTGTCTGGTGTATAATTCCTTGTACAGATGTGAACGGATTCAGGCTCTTTCCTAATTTGCCTTGTAAGTCAAATAAAAGCCTACCATTACTGTGTCTCTCTTGCTTTTCTTTTGGAAGAGGAGGTTTTCTGCAATGTCAACCTAGGTGACTCACAGTGCAGTGAGAAAACACAAAAGATGCCGTTTCCAACCCAAGGAAAAAACTCTCATTACTCATCTCATGATTTTCAGCTTCAAAGCACTTACCAAGTACTGACTTATCCATCTCAGCCTTTATACAGGGAGTGCAATGTCATTTAATTAGAGCAGCTGGGTGGTCTTGAGGTTTCGACAATGACTGACAGCCAAATGGATGTGTATTCTAATTCCACTCATTCATTTGATATCCTTGTCTAAACAAACTCAGTCCATTAAATCCATTTTTTTTTAATGCCATAAAAGCACGGGCCTTGTTTGCAAATAGGCCACAGACTTTGAATAAAGCTGCTGCGCAGAGATTCATCTTCAGAAAAATGAACTTCTCATCAATTTAAATCTTCGCTTGCTCTCCAGGTTTTTCACTCTTACAGAAGAGCAGAGGAATGAAGATTCTCCCTAATTCCTCCACCATTTCAGTTACCCCTGTGAGAAGATCAATGTACTTCTCTGAAGGTCTCTTTAAAAACACCTGTTTTTTAGATAAGCTCTGGTAATTGTCCCTTTCCAACCATAATACTCTGAGAGCGAACTACAAATATACACCACCACCCCCGGACCCCGACATCCGCACACAGAACGTCTGCATTTTAGTGGCTCTGCACCAACCTTGCTTTCAACTTCATTCGCTTCCTTATCGATGTTCTCAGTGTTCTGTGTCTTTGACACTTCACAGGAACAAGATGGAGCTCGGAGCTTTCTCCCTTCCTTACCCCCAGGAAAACGTCTGCTCCCACCAATACAGTTGGCCCTTGAATGGCATGGGTTTGAACCGCATGGATCCACTTAAATGTGGACGTTTTTCAGTAAATACACAGTTGGCCCTCCCTACTCTTGGGTTTCGCATACGTGGATCCAACCCACTGGGAATTGAAAAAAGTACTTTCGATCCATGGTTGGGAATCTGCAGATGCGAAGGGCCCACCATATGCATTGTTTTACTCCACTTTATGTAAGAGACTTTAGCACCCACAGACTTTGGCATCTGCAGGGGTCTGGGAACCCATCCCCCACAGATACCAAGGGATGACAGTAGTTAAGTGTTTGGGGGAGTCAATTATATGTGGATTTTTGAGTGTGGGGGGCTGGTGCCCCTAACCCCTGCATTATTCAAGAGTCAACTATAATGACCACCACATTGGTACAACCCGGTAAGTAGGTTTGACGCAACCTCAGGAAAAGAGGGTGCACTCTGACTTAATAGGACTTAACCCCAGGCTGAAGAGAGGGTAAGGGGAGCTGCCCTGCTCTGCAGAGGCTGAGCCATAGGGATAATAAATGAGAATTCTTGGCCTCCAGACTCACCTAGGTTCACATGCAATATAAAGCCACATTTTTTCTTTTTTTTAATTTAATTTGATTTTTTACATTAGTTTCAGGTGTACAAAACAACATAATGATTAGACATTTACACCCCTCACAAAGTGATAACCCCCCCAATCTACTACCCCTCTGACATCGTATACAGCTGTTACAATTCCATTGACTCTATTCCCTGTGCTGTACTTTATCGGGGAATCACTTCATAAAGCCACATTTAAGTGACTGATGCCCCGCAGATGGGGATAACTGAGTTCCACCTAGAATTTGTGAAGGATCTCACTCATTTACCATCTGTATAAGCGTTCCCAAGGGTTGGGAATTCCCCCCACCCAAAATTTTCTCTCACTATCCTCTCAAAGCCAATGTCAGAAACATGTACAGTTCAGTGTCTTTCAACGTCTCCGCCCTCCCTCCTTTGCCCCAACACACACAAACATACACATACACACACACACACACACACACACACACACACACACACACACAGTAAAGAGAAAGACTGAAAACAGTGGGGTCTCCTTTATAAGAAATTGTGTGTGTGTGGGTGTGGGGACAAAGCCCCAAAAAAGCAGTTTCCAGGCTCTCGGCCTCACATAGAAAAGTGCTGGCTCGGGTAGTAAATAGCCATCAACCGTGATCAGATGGCCAGCAGCTGTGGCTAGTTGGCTGTCAGCTGTAACCAGTGAGCCATTGGCCACTAATATAACAGCTGTGGCTACGCTAGCAGAAGGAATGGGGGCTAGCAAGAAGATGGTGGCTGGCAAGCACGGACTGCTGTTAGGCAGATTATGTAGATCCTGCTTCCTGTGTCTCCAGCCCAGCCACCAGCGAGAATATATTGGTTTGACTCCCCTATCTATGGCTCCGTGGGTGTTCCTTTTTGGCCTTACCGTGTCCTGCGTTCTTATGAGGGGAGAGGGAGAAGAGACCGCGCCGGACGCCCCGCACGACAGTGGGGTTGGGGGGGGAACCCAAGAAGTACAAACTGATGTACTTGATAACAAATGTAGCCAGATAGTTGGAGAAGATGGAAAAATAGACCGGATATTAGGACAAGAAAGGAGAAGAGATTAAGTATCACCAAAATGGGACAGGTAGGTGTAAAAAGATGAGGCCTGAATATAAGAAAATAAAGAAAAACAGCAGACTGTTTAAATGGGGAAAAGGGCTGTAGTCAAAGAGAGGAGGAAATTGCGGAGGTGGGGAAAAGAATGAGAATTACAAGTGACAAGTTAGAGGGGTCCAAGGGAGGAGCCCCAAGTCTAGTCAGTGTTATGAACTCCTCTTTCCATAAATCTGAGTTGTTTCCCTGCAGATTCCAAACAGTGATAGATTAGTCTTTGGTACAGAGGCTCATTTTAACTAACAAAATGATTTTAGAAAGAGAAAAAGACCCATAGCCTACAGTAAATCCAACAATTACATTCTCCCCTCCCCCCCAATACAGGGCACCAGTGTTAGAATGAACTACTGTGGCTTCTCCTCATGTAAGATCAGCAGACCTCGGAATTTATCTGTGTTACAACCTTCAAGAACAAAATCAATAGCTGAGAATTATAAACACTGAGCAGTCCTGGGCCAAGAGATGGACTGTTTTGGGCTGCCCCAGGCTGGCTAACACCTGGACGGAATTGGCAAGCATTTTTTTTTTTAAACTTTCCATATCTACTGGGTGAAAGAGCAAGGACTTGAAATAGTAAATAATGTTGACAGAGAAGATTTGTCAATTCCAATGACCTAAGGTGGAATTAGAAATTCAGTTCTAGGACTTGGGAACATAATGACACAAATGTTAATAGTTACAGCAAAAGGCCAGAGTTACTTTACATTTTAGGTCCTTTCTTCAGCAATCTATAACAGTTCATGTACATTTTTAGCTTAAAGAGACAGGTGTTTCGTCACCGTATATTTTGCCCTCCAGAAAGCTTCGGAGCCTTCGAAATTCCTAAGAAATTGAATTTGCAGTTTTATTGAACCCTGCTGGTTCCCACCAAGTATGCAACTTCACAATGAAACCATCCTCAAGCTCTTTTCACCTTTCAAATCCTGGTACGGGAAGCAGAAACTCCAGAACCAAAATGCAGGAGACACACACCAAAGTAAAGACATCTCACTCTGTGTAAGCTAAACAATGTCCTCCAACAGCATCCTTTGGAAAGGCCCATTTCAAAATACAGATGAAAAGACATCTTATGTACACTCGTTTTATATATAAGAATCATGTTACATTAAGAATTATACTAGGTTGGAATATTCTTAGCAATCCAGAAAACCATCCTTAACATCACACTTCATAAGGTATTTACAAAAACATCTTCATTTAGGAATTGGTAAAGCTCATGAAGCCTGCTAACCAAAGCATGATAGGGCCAGAAGTCCAGAAAAGATGCCACATTTAGGAGCCTGAGCCTCAGCGGAAACCACTGTTCTTTCCCGTTCTCCTGGCCATGGACTCCGCCTGCTTCTCAGATCCGGCCCCTCTTCTAGCAGGGGGCGTTCTTTCACTGGGTTAGTCTTAAGTCACTCCTCACATTAGAAATGCAATATCTCTTGAGCTGTTCTGCATCCATGGTGAAAACCCCCTGCGAGTACGCCAGGCCACCTGAACCCCAGCAACACCGCCAAGTTGGAGTTATCTCCGTAACAGCATGTGGGGCTCACACATCCTCTGCCTCAGTGGTCCACGTGGAGAGACTTGCTTCAGCTGCTCTCGAAGGATGCGCTGATGGAGATTTCCAGAGGCTGCAGCAGCAAAGTCACTGACACCCTGTGTGGACTCTTCAGAACCCGACCTCTCTCTTCTCTGTGGGCTGGATCCTCCAAAGCTGTCATATCCTAACATGAATTTCCTCTTTGATCATCTTTGCTCAGGAAATGTCTCTCCCAGTTGCTCTACCCACCCTGCTTTGACCAGCCTTTCATTAGGCGGTGAGGCTTCCTCTGCTTGGGGGAAATATGTGAATTATGTAGGAAATTCCCCCTCTTTCCATCAATAGTTCTTTGAAGTTACATATTGGGTAGGACTGGCTGTAATCCATAAGAAAAGCCAGAATAACCAGACATTATTTTTTCATTGATGCGGATCTAGAACAAAGCAATTCTTTCATATCACCCTGTGCCATTTCACCATATAATATGTTTGGTACGGCCAAACTCTGTCTAAATCGCAGAGGGAAACTCATTAGAAGGAATATGACTACAACAAACTCTGTATAACAAATGTAGTTCTAGCTCTACAGATAGTCCACTGTAAATAAACTGCTATATGTATAAAAAATACTCTGCCTATAAGCACATATACTTCTCTCTAGGAATTACAGAAGTATCATACAAGCGATATTATTCATAAAGCAACTGAATGAAGTATTTAGCATAGTACAGAGGCAAAAAAAGGACATAGAGACATGGGGTGGGGAAGTATTTTAGACTGGGTGGTCAGGGAAGGCCTTTTGGATGACCTGACATCTAAGAAATCTGAATGGAGTAAGGGAACAAGTTCTAGGCTCATCTAGAGGAAGTGAGTTCTAAGCAAAGGGAACAATTGGTGTGAAAACTCTAAAGCATAAGTGTATTTAGTGTCTTGGAGTAGGGGTCAACAAACTATGGCCCCCCCATTTGGTTTTATAAATAAAGTTTTATTGGCACACTCATTTGTTCATCTGTTGTCTATGGCTGCTTTTGCTCTATAAGGGCAAAGTTGAATAGTCACAACAGAGACAAATTTTCAGTGAAGTTATTTACTGTCTGGCTCTTTATAAAAAAAGTCTGCCAAATCCCTGTGTAGGATGAACATGAAGGAGGTGAATATAACTGGGAGAGGCAGGCAGGGGAACAAATCACTTAGGGCCTGGTAGGATAAAACCACCTAAATATCCACCCACCCACCAAATGAAAGACATGTCTCCAAGGGTTAGAAGTGCAGATATCATTTACAAATTGGGGTTCAAAGGCTTCTTTTCATCAACTCACTCCAGGGTACCCATCTGATGTCTGTTTTGTTGTTGGTCCCCAGCTTTTCCCCACGTGACAGCAATGTGCACATCTGGTCAGTTCCCATAGACACATCCCCGACAGGCCAGACGAGTGAAGAAATATACAACATAAGGGTAACCTTGCTGGTGCACTAATAAAATTGCAAAATGAACATTCACAAATAACAGTGGTTTGCTACAAATTACTTTGATACAAACCTAATATTTAATTTAATTAATTTATTTGAAGATTTTATTGGGGAAGGGGAACAGGACTTTATTGGGAACAGTGTGTATTTCCAGGACTTTATTGGTGAATAGTGTGTTTTTCCCAGGACCCATCAGCTCCAAGTCAAGTTGTTGTCCTTTCAATCTTAGTTGTGGAGGGCACAGCTCAGCTCCAGCTCCAGTTGCTGTTGTTCAATCTTAGAAGCAGGGGGCACACCCACCATCCGTTGCCAGTAACCTTGTGGTTGAAAGCACGCGCTCCAACCAACTGAGCCATCCAGCCGCCCAGGAGCTCAGTGGCAGCTCAGCAGCAGCTCATTATCTTCATTCTAATTGAGGAGGGAACAGCTCACTGATCCATGTGGGAATCGAACCGGCAACCCTGTTGCCCAGAGCTCAAGCTCTAACCAATTGAGCCACCCGTCCACCCCAAACCTAATATTTTAAAGCATGTCACAAGACACTGTGAGAACCACTGTTGCAGACTGTTTCCTAGCATTTTTTTTCATTCAAGCAAAATTCCACAGACACAAAGTATATTCAGAGACCTTACTAATCAAAGTGTGGTCCAAAGACCCAGCAGCCTCAGCACCATCTGGGAACTTGTTTGAAGTGCAGAATCTTAGTTCCTGGACAGACCTACAGAATCATAATCTGTATTTTAATCAAACCCCCAGGAGATTTGAATGGTCACTAAAATCTGAGACCACTGTCCTGATAGGAATTGAATTCTAATTACTCTTTTCAAGAGTTGGAAATATAGTTGTAAATTTCAGAGAGGTTAGCCTGGTTCATACCAATCGTACTAGTAATATTAGATACAACTTAAATGTTTAATAGTAGGGGACTGGCTAAATAAATAACTTAATAAATAAAATAAAATAAAATAAATAATTTATCCATACAGAAATATTATGCAGCTGTCAAAATCAATATTGTAAAAGAATAACATGAGAATATATTCAGTTTATCATTAAGTGAAAAAAAAAACCTACCAAATTTTGCCATGTATAATGCGCACCTTTTTGCCCAAATTTGTGAGGGAAAAGTAAGGCACATTATACATGGGTAATACTAATTCTGATTCTATATAAATGTTTTTAATTCTTTTATTTATGCTCATGAGTTAAAAGTGTAACTCTAGAAATCAATAACGATATCCGTATGCAAAATAATACCCTGGAATACGATGATTGGTTTTGTTGAACTTACAACGAACTTGCAATGATGAAGAGTTCTTGGCCTTCTATGATGTGTAAATATCTAAATTTGTTACCAGTACATAAAATTTCTTGTACCTTGTATCTCTTCTTGAGTTTTGTAATTATTTGTTATATAAAACTTCTTGTACCATAATATGTTTAAAAATAAACGCTAAAATTCCTTTATAATACAAAAAACAAGTACCTAAATGGAGACAAATAAAAATTTGAATTAAAAAATTAAAATGAAAGATATTTTCCCTGAAAGTTTGGACCAAAAAACATGGGTGTGCCTTATACATGGCAAAATATGGTATTATAGGTAGGACTAAGACTAAAACAAATAGAAATTATGATTAAAAAACAGAATGTAGGGCCGGTCCAGTGGTTCAGGCAGTTGGAGCGCCATGCTCCTAATGCCGAGGTCACTGGTTTGATTCCCACAGTGGCCAGTGAGCTGTGCCTTCTACAGCTAAGATTGTGAACAACGGCTCTCCCTGGAGCTGGGCTGCCTTGAGCAGCCAGGAGGTCGGAGTGGGCTCGCGGGCTGCCATGTGCTGCCAGGAGCAGCTGGTGGCCAGCAGCCATCGTGGGTGGCTGGCAGCCAGTGAAAGCTGCCGTGAGCTGCTGTGAGCAGCCACCAACGAACGGCAACTGACTGCCTCAGCCGGGGGAAGCACAAGGCTCATAACACCAGCATGGGACAGGGAGCTGTGTCTTACACAACTAGACTGAGAAACAACTGCTTGAACCGGAGTGAGGCGGGGTGGAAGAAGGAGGGGAAAAAAAACAGAATGTAGATATTATAAACCTTAACAATATAGTAATGATATAACAAATAAAATAAGAAAAATGGATAGGAGATATAAAGCAGTGTAGGTATGTTGATATTCTCATCTTTCATAATCCCTGGTAAAAGTGTGTAATTTAAGGCTAATAAATCAAGTAATAGGTTGTAATTAAATTTAAAACTGTAAAGTAAATCAAGTAATCAATATAATTCAGTATTAAGAAATGGAGAGAAGTAAGGAGAAGGTGGAAATACAAGCTTATTACGTTCATTTTTTTATCAGATATTAATAAATACTGCCTAAAAATATGAAGGATAAATTAACTAAAGTTAAGAAATATCTTTGCATCTCAACAATGCACCAGCTCACACAGCACTGTCTGTGAGGGAGTTTTTAGCCAGTAAATAAATAACTGTATTGGAACACCCTCCCTACTCACCTGATCCGGCCCCCAGTGACTTCTTTCTTTACTCGAAGATAAAGGAAATATTGAAAGGAAGACATTTTGATGACATTCAGGACATCCAGGGTAATATGACGACAGCTCTGATGGCCATTCCAGAAAGAGTTCCAAAACTGCTTTGAAGGGTGGACTAGGCTCTCGTGTCGGTGCATAGCTTCCCAAGGGGAGTCCTTCGAAGGTGACCATAGTGATATTCAGCAATGAGGTATGTAGCACTTTTTCTAGGATGAGTTCGCGAATTTAATTGTCCAACCTCGTATGTACATGTATATATACACAACTAGTGGGAAGAAATAATAGAAGTCCTCAGAATGCATCACTCCTTCCCAAGCATCCTATTCTCCATCACAATTATCATCTTTTTGCCAGGTGGTTTCCTGTGACTGAAATGTTACCTCCTTGCCCCCCCCATCCCCTCCCCACCTTCTTCCCTGAGGGATGATGCTCCTTCAAACTCAGCACAATGTCACCGCCTCCAGGAAGTTCTCCCTGACCCTTTAAGTGATTTGGTATCTCTTTTCTATGCTCTGGTTCTTGTTTCGATATCACACTTTCATAGTGCTTACCACATTGTACTGTAACTGTCTGATTATTGGCTGCCTCCTCATTTGACTGTGAGATTCTTGAGAAAAGGGACCTCGACTGCCTTCTCTCTGTATGCTCAGAACCTAGCAGCAGACCTGGCACGCCATCAAAGACCACAATATATACTGTTATGCTTTTTATTCTCTTCATAAGAAATCATGACCCTTGATGGAATACTGGACCAGAAAATTTTTTTTTATTTTTCTATAGAGAATATTAGTGGAACAACTGGCAAAATTTGAAGAAAGTAAATTAGATAATAGGGTTGTAAAAAGAAAAAAATCACGAGCCGAACCCCAATACAGGCAGATAAATGAAGATGGACAGATAAATAAACAGACAGGGAGAGATATAATAGATTCAATTTTTTTGTGTGTTCACTTTTAGGACATTCTGATTTAGTTTTTAATTATCACAGCCATTAATATTATTGCTTTCCCAAAATTAAAACCTTCCACCTTAACATAAAAAGTAGAATGTATAAATATATTTCATAAGCCAATAATTTTGCCATAATGCCTATATCTGTTAATAAAATCTTAAAAGATGGCTGAATAAAAAAACATGTAAACATTTTCACCAATGGGAAAAAAATAGATTAGGTGCTCCATAAATGAATGGATGTGTGGACAAATGGATGGATGGATGGTCGGGAAGATGAATGACCAGAGAATCCATTCTCTACATGACAGCCCAGATGATCTTTTAAACATGAAAATTGAATCATGTCATTCTCTTACATAAAAATTTCAAATGCATGTAAATAAAACTGAAAAAAGAACGCAAAGGACAGAACAATGTGTAGAGTATGCTATCATCTATGGGCTTGAGAGAGAACAAACATGAAGGTGGCAAGGAGACTTTATCACTGTATATCCTATGTACCTCTTGAATGCTGAAATATATGCATGTAAGTACAAAAATAAAAGACTTTATTCTCTTCTATAGTTCCAAAATGTTCTAACATGAACATGTGCTTCTTTTTGTAATAATTGTGTTTAAAGAACACTTCAAAAATAAAGCACCTTTAATTACCATACAGTCTTTGCAGTTACTTCCTCGTCGTTTTAAAGCCATATACTTGTGTTTCTTTTTTTGTAGCTTTAATATTCCGAATGAACAGTTTGATGAATGGCAAACTTTGCTGCCCCTTTAGTGGTTTAGTTGTTTTCTTTCTTGGCTTGGATCAAATGTACAACTAAGGTTTGTTCCTATTTTAACATTGATGATTTATGTCATGGCTGTTGATCTTTAGTGAGCTGACGATTACTCCCTGGAGGTTGCTAAATACAGATTCTCGGGTCCTACCCCCAGATTCTGAGTCAGTGGGTCTGGGTAGGGCCCTGGAATCTGCATTCTAACATTACCACAGGAGATTCCAATGCAGGTGGTCCATAGACCACACTTTTCAAAACGTTCATCCATGACTTATTAAGGGAACGTAGTATTTTTCATATGAAAGTGACAATCCTACATAGTATTTAGATTTGAAAGTGGTCTCTTCTTGATTCCTACACACACATACACACACACACACACACAAACACACACACACACACACTATTTACACCTTTCTAAACATCGGTATGTTATATGCCTTATGTGTTTCTTTACCTTGTCTTCTCTCAGCTTTTTGAGAGATCCAAGTCTTTATCTAACCCAGTACCCCAATGTTGTGAAATAAAAGTGTGTGTGACAGAAACCAAAGCATACAGTTCAAATGTTCCTTTCTTGGCTTCAGGATCAAGTTTTGCTGTCAACTGTGTCTGTCCCCAGAGCTCAGAGCTCAGACAAGCACAGTGCTAACCCCCTCAACTTCAGTATTGCCTGCTAAGTCCAGAGAGGAGCTGTTGGTTTATTTAAAAACATGTATATAAATCACTCTGGTAGCTTTCTATGCCTTTCCCAGGACCTCTGATGAGCCCTTTCCTCTGTGATGCTTCAAGTGAAAAGTCCGCCTGAAAAAAGCAGCACAAATGGTTCATGTAAACGTCCCAGCGGGTTTTCCACGTTACATAAATTATCAAGTGTGACCGGAAGGGGCCCACGACCTGGAGCGGCAGCTCTGTGCTACCCCCTGGTGGCAAGATGCTCCGTGCCATGGCAGCCGCACCCCGCCTCCCGGCTGACAGTGGCCTCAGACGGCCCAAGCGCATTTATTTGTCGCCAGCTGCGCCTGCCCCCTGCGCCTACAAATATTTGTTGATAGATAGGTTAACAATGTGAGTGGCAGGAAACAAAAATACAGAATTTTACTTTCTTCTGCCCAAATGAGGATCAACTGTGTAACTTCCTGGGGGTTTTTTTGTTTTTTGTTTTGTTTTGTTTTTGTACAGAACTTGTGAGCTTAATCTTAATGTACAAATCAGTCAAAAATCTAACATGGGAGACCTCCTAGACTCAAAGCACATTGCGTCTAATTGTGCTATTAGGGAATAGCACAAAATGTGCATGCCTAAATCATCACTGGTAAAACCCCAGAGCTGTTGACAAAGGTCATAGTACCCCACCAACTGGGACATTCTACCCCCACCCAGACCTAGAACCCTCCAAACAGGTCAGGACTAGCTTTAAGGTGATTGTCCCTAAGGCACAAGGCAGATGCTCTAGGCTGAAGGACAGAGAGGGTAGAGAGGACCCAGTAATGGTTGAGCAGTTGGAGGGCGTTCATGTCCACTGAGATTAGAATAAGAAGAAATATCCTGGGCTGGCAATGGGGGGGGGGGAGGGTCAAGAACTGCCTAAGAAGAGCCTGAATCTTGTACCTGGATTCCTCTTCCTTAGGGGTCACTAGGGGAAAAAAAAGAATTTAAGGAATAAATACAGGAATAAATACAGCCCTACCCAAGGCGGGGGAGGGGAAGGTTGTGGCATTTGATGGCATTTTGGGGCCCGTCCCAACTATACAAGTAGAAGTTCATTTAACAGTCCCTGTGAATAGGCAAAAAGGGATAATGTGAATAAGAGCAAAAACCAATTTACTTGTAAGATTTGGATAGAAACTTCACCCAGCTATCATAGGGGCTGAACGCAGTTCTGGGATTTCAAGTTCCCTGATGACAGAAGAAGCTTTTAATGGAAGCTGCTTGCTGGGCTAATGGTCAGGCTCTGAGTGGAAATTCTGAGATCAATAGGCCTTTTTAAATTCAGGAAATCAAGTCTGCACCTGAAGCTTAATGGTCTGATAAGAACAGCAAATACATATAGTCCTTTTCCCTCTTCCCCACCACACATTACATTGGTTCACACCCCACTTTTTCTAGAAGTTAATGCTGTCATTATGCAACTTTTGGGCAGAGGTGAGCAAGGAGAGATGACAAATTGTTCCCAGGAAATCCCATAAAAGACGGTTACGGCAATGTAGGCTCCACCTCATTAAAAAACAGCAACATTTTCAACAAATGCTAGTGAGGTCCACTCATAAATTGAATCTCTTCTATACTTAAGAGAAGTCTCTACCTTGCTGGGATTACTAATTGGCTCTATTGTTCCTAATTCAGTTACTGGCACTTTGTTTTAGGGGAAAGTTTGAATCACACGTTTTTAACTGCGAACTAAATTCTTTCCTAGAACAATGCTTCCTGCCGTGGGCATTGCTGGGATCAAGACTATTTCTTCCCTGTATTTGGTTTTTATGAAATGAAAAGGCCCGAGTAAAATATCAGGAAAATGAAGAGAGCTTTAAGACGATAAATCAGAAAACAAAATCATCTCTTAAATACAATCAAAACTTTCATGTTGAATAGGGATTCATCGGTTTCCCATGCTTTCTACAGGTCCGCTTCGGACAGAAGTTATGGAAGAAAAGACTTCTTTAGGAGAGAAAGGGGGAAACTTCTGCTCAATTGGAGGACTGAGGGACAGCCAGACTCCCAGTTAGCGACGGGCTTCCGAGAGGAGCAATGCATATCAGAATTTTCAACAAGGGCTGAAACACAGGGGGTTGGTTGGCCACAAAGTGTAATTCATGAGAACGTCCCCCCAATACTCCTCCTACAACTCAAACTTATGTCTATGACTGCAACTGCTTGTTTCATTTTATCCACCACCCCAACCCCAGCGAGACTGTGCACTTGGAGAACTGGGAATGTGTCTGCGTTTCCCAGTATCATATCTCAAGCTCCCAGCAGAGTGCTGGCATTCGATGGATAAGTCAAATTTAAATTGAGGTAAGATTGTGCTATAAGTAAATCAGGCAAGAATGAAAAAGGAATTAACAATAAGCCTCCCTCCGTTACTTAGTAACAGCTCATAAATATTAGTTACTTTCATAGTATAAGATTTCCGAAGTTGGAAACCTACTGAGGAATCAATAATTTCTTAAAATATTAAGTTTGGAAAAAAACTATTGCTTTAAACTTAAGTCCTCTTAATTAGTATGAGCCATAAAAAAGTATTTAATAGTTTGCTTTGCCCAATTGTAATGAACCCAAACTTTGTACCGAAAGAGGAAGGAACACTGACAGCCTGCCTGATTACCACTATTTATATAATCTCCCACCACAGGGGAGGGACTGCTTACTCTAAAGCCATTAAAATACCAGGAACTACCTAAGCAGCCAATAAAGGTGGACTTCCACTTCCACAGCTCCCTTTTCTACACGTAACTCAAGAACTTTCTTGCTGACTTTATCATTAATAAGTACTTATCAAATCTACCAATATTGACTTTTGTGAAATCCCTCCCCTCCTTACATTCACCTAGGACTTTGTCTTCTCTTATCTTCCTTCACTGAGTGGGGGCAGAATAATTGAGGAGAGTGGAAGATGAGCAATGGGATCTGTTTCTGAAAAGTAGCAGTTTTTAAAGATATTTTAGTTTTCAATACCATTAATAACTGAAAAAGCAAGATTTAGGAAGAAAAAACAAAAAACAAACAAACGAAAAACAAAACTTGAAACTTAAAACTTTTTAGGAAACAAAATGTTATAAATATGAGAAGATGGAAAGGGAACATTTACTTTTAATATACAGTCCTGATGTACCTAAGTTACAACAAATGGCTGGATATTTTTTTTTAATTAAATGTATTGGGGTGACAATTGTTAGTAAATTTACATAGATTTCAGGTGTACAATTCTGTATTACATCGTCTATAAATCCCATTGTGTGTTCACCGCCCAGAGTCAGTTCTCCTTCCATCACCATATATTTGATCCCCCTTACCCTCATCAGCCACCCCCCACCCCCTTACCCTCTGGTAACCACTAAATTATTGTCTGTGTCTATGAGTTTTTGTTTCTCATTTGTTTGTCTTGTTCTTTTTGGTTTATATCCCACATATCAGTGAAATCATAGGGTTCTCTGCTTTTTCTGTCTGACTTATTTCACTTAGCATTATTCTCTCGAGATCCATCCATGTTGTCACAAATGCTCCTATATCATCTTTCCTTAACGCCGAATAATATTCCATTGTGTATATATACCACAACTTCTTTATCCATTCATCTATCGAAGGACATTTTGGTTGTTTCCATGTCTTGGCCACCGTAAACAAAGCTGCAATGAACATTGGCGTACATGTGTCTCTATAGAGAAATGCTTTTATATTTTTGGGGTAATGGCTGGATATTTTAAAAGTTATCTCCTAATGTCTTTCTAGTGCTCTAAAATCATCTCTCTCAAATAATGAGGCAGACAGGTCTCTTTTGGGTATGCAATTTTTATAAATTGTATCACAACCAGTGTCTTTCAGGGAATTCCACCAAAAGCAAAGAGAAATTCAAGATAAAATTGCAGCAGATCCAGGGAAGGTAGAAACTCGCGGTTACCTGGTTACCCGCAAACTGTCCTTAGGCTGGGGCATGTGACACCAGCCCATACCCATGGGCACAGAGGTGTAGTGTCATGTGAACGGACAGCAGCATGACAGCAGAGTGCTAGACAGCAGTCCTCTCTGTAAAGCCTGCAGCGAGATAACGAAGCTAAGAGAGTTAGACGGGTTGAGAAAGGTGAGCGCTTTATTCTGCGCTCCCAAGCGAGGTTCACCGGTCTGCAGACAGGGCCGGTGAAGTCGCGCCCAGGGCAGAGCAAGGGGGGCACATATGCAATTTTGGGGGTGGGGGTTGGCTGAGTGAGGTGGCAGATAAGCAGGCCCCCCCAGCGCAGATCAGGCGCGAGTGGCTGCATCTGGAGTTGCTTATCGCACCAGCGGTCTGGTGCCTTTTCGGGGAAACGCCAGGGGCTCCAGTTTCCATGATGCGAGGAGGGGTCTGACCTGGCAGAGGGGTATGACTTGGCTCCTGGGGGCTTTGACCATGCCCGCAGCTGACCTAACACTATGTCCCCTGCGGGGGTCTCAACAGTAGCTCGCGCTCCAGCTGCTCTGCAGTCAGGGTGCCCTGGATGGCTTCGCAGCCCGGGTTGAACACAGAGTAGGCGCTCTTCTCTCCCTCCTCCTTCTCCTCAGGGCCCCGTGTCCCGACATACATCCAGTAGAACAAGGACAGGACAAAATAAGCCAGGCCAAATTCCAGTTCCACAAATAGTCCCAGCAGAACCAACCAGAGAAGAACCTTCAAGAAGGTGACGCTGGTCCAGAAGGACTGGTCCCGTGGCAATGGCGGAGGAATGGCTGTGTTCCGTGGGGACGGTGGGGGGCTGCTCCCTGGCAGAGCCGCTTCCTAGGACACGCAAACAAACACGAGTAAGAATAAAGGGTAGTGGGGCCGAGAGGATGAAAACCACTGTGGAGAGGCAGCTCTCATGGCCCGGGGAAGGCCTCCAGCTCATTGATTTCTATTTTCTTTTTTCCTTTTTATTCCAAAGTGTGCTGCAGACTGTAAGCACTTTCATTTTTAATGTTTCCATTCCCTTTTGTTTCTTTTCTGTCCAACAGAGTCAGCTTTTATTTTGCCTGTTTCTCCTTAAAAAGCCCCAGGGTAGAACTCTGCCTCAGGTAAGAACAATGCATCTAAACATTTCCTGAGGATCTTCTCTGTGAATCCGCCTTATACTCTATACTTGCCATTTACATAGGGCATTATAGTTTAAAAAGGTCTGCCACTTAACACGACCATCTCAACCATTATTACTACTACCCCTGTTTGGCTCCCTTCCCCCACTATATATTTTTAAGGTTTTTATTAAAATATAACTAACACACAATATGATGTTAGTTTCAGGTGTTCATCAGAGTTATTCAACAGTACCCACCTGGCAATACACAGTTATTACCACATTATTGATTATATTCCCTATGCTTAAGAAGTGGTCACCATGATAGTAAGTCGAGCAACCGTCTGACACTGTACCTCGCTATGACACTATTATTGACTATATTTCTATGCTGTATATTACATCCCCAAGACTTACTTGTTTTATATCTGGAACTTTGAACCTCTGTTCTTCTTTATGTTCCTTTTAATTTCTCAATTAGAGTTGACATTATTTTATATTAGTTTCAGGTGTACAGCCTAATGGTTAGACATTCATATTGAGGACAGAAAAGGGGCCACAGGTTAAACCTGACAAGCTCAGGACACTGAAAATAACCATGTAAGATGGTCTGAATATAAAGATTCCTAATTAATAGCAGGTTGCGGCCAGTAGTCACATCCTTGGCCTATAGCTTTCTGTCTTTTTGCATCTAAGATAACATACCCTTGGAATGTCAGAGTAATCCCCTTTTTCCGGACCACCCGGGGGCACAACCCACCTCACCAGAGCAGGAAACTACAAAATCCCTCATTGTTATCTTGTTCCCCAAATACCATCTCTATGTGCTGTCAAATGTTATTTACTATCCTGTACCCACCAATGTAAAAGAAGTGTGTGTCTCTCCAATTTACTTTTATCCAATCCGAGATTTCCCTGCTCTGCTTTCTCCCACCCCTTAATCTACAACCAATGGATTTCATGTATACCTCCTACTTAAGATTCTAATGTGTAAGATAAATTGCAAAACCGCCGTTTTCCGAAGCATTTTCTCAATCTGTTGAGACTTTGCTTCCCAGTGATGGTTAGTTTGGCTCAAATCAATGCTTCTATGTTTTCTCTTAGGCTGGATGGTTTTTTTGTTGACAATATAATTTAGGAAGTGATCCCCCTGACTCGTACCCACCTGGCACTATACATAGTTATTACCATATTATTGATTATATTCCCTATATTTTACATCCCCATGACTATTGTGTAACGACCAATTTGTGCTTCTTAATCCCTTCCCCTTTTTCACCTACCTCCAACCCCCCTCCCATCTGGCAATAATCAAAATGTTCTCTTTATCTATGAGTTTCTGTTTCATTTGTTTATTTTTGTCTTTAGATTCTACTTGTAAGTGAAATCATATGACATTTGTCTTTCACATGTCTGACTTACTACTCAGCACAATACACTCTAGATCCATCCATGTTGCAGATGGCAAGATTTCATTCTTTTTTTACAGCTGAGTAATATTCCATTGTATATACAAGTACCACCTCTTCTGTATCTATTCATCCATCCAGGGACACCCAGGTTGCCTTTATCTCTTGGCTTATGTAAACAATGCTGCAATGAACATATGGATGTGAACGTACCCTTGAAATAGCATTTTGGGTTTGTTTGAATAAATACCCAGAAGTGGGATTACTAGGTCCTTCTTTGTCTCTTGCTATAGTCTTTGTTTTAAAGTCTATTTTGTCTGGTATAAGCATTTGTTTGTTTGTTTGTTTCAATTTTCGTTAAATATCTTTTGTTTGTTTACATTTTCATTAAATATCTTTTTTTCATCCCTTAACTTTCAGTCTGTGTGTGTCTTTTGACCTGAAGTGAGTCTCTTGCAAGCAGTCTATGTAAAGGTCTTGTTTTCTTATCTAGTCAGCTTCCCCATCTTTTGATATTATGGGAGCATTAATCCATTTTCATTGAAAGTAATCGTTGATAGATATGTAGTTATTGCCATTTTATTATTCATATATTTTTTTTCGTCTTAAAGAAGTCCCTCTAAGATTCCCTGTAATACTGGTTTGGTGGTGATGAACTCCTTTAGCTTTTTCTTGTCTGGGAAACTCTTAATCTGTCCTTCAATTTTAAATGACAGCCTTGCTGGGTACAGTAATCTTGGTTGTAGTTCCTTGCTTTTCATCTCTTGGAATATTTCCTGCCAAATCCTTCTGGCCTGCAGAGTTTCTGTTGAGAAATCAGCTGATTGACAGATACACCAGTCTCACATGCAAATCACACCATTCCTCCATTCCTCAGCTCTTTGCCTTCCTTCCAGACAAGCACGATTGGTGAACTGTGTATGCCCTGACCTCCTCGGCCATCAAGGAGGGTGCCTCCTCTGCCTCCTGGAGCACCGACGAGCTCTTTCTCATTGAGCACCAAACTATTTGGCACTGAAGTAGCTCTTTTAATATAGGTCACACATGTCCCTGGATTGTCCCTGGATTGTTACCACGAGGCCACAGACTGCCATTTATTATTTTTTGGTGTCTGCAGAGCCAAACATTGGTTCTCAATACACAGCAGAACTTTTAGCTCTTTCCTTCAATTATATCCCCTATTCTTCACATGATAATGTTAAAAGGGACCGCAAATATTATTTGGTATTTATAAAAAAAAAAAAAAGTAGATCATTGGCTTTATGTTGCTTCAGAAATTCAAGTCTGTTAGACCCTTCTTTTTTTAGCATCAACATTGTAATTATTATCTTTTCAGGCAGATTGGAAGGCCCTTAACATATCATCACAACACCTCGGCAACATTCATTAAATAAATGTATGTGTCCCTTTCAGATTTGGCCAGTGTGCATAACAGTGAAATCACTGCAGGTCTTAGCAGGAACTAACAGAATCCAATTTATTTTAGGCTACTCTGGCTGCCAAGTAGAGAATGGGCTGCAAGAGCAGAAGCAGGAAAACTGTTAGTAGCTTCTACAGGAGGCCCAGACAGAGAGGACCAGTCAGAGATTAGGGTGGTGACCCATAAGTCAGAGAGAAATGGACTGATGGATAACCAATACATTTTGAATGCACACAACTTGAAATTCACAGTACACTGAACTTATTTTATTATCGAGGGAGTATAAAAATCATGCTTATGGTCACCACTTATTGAGTGCCTTCAAGATGCCTGATCTCCTGAAATCCATGAGGCAGGCATTATTATTGCCAATTTACTGATAAGGAACCACCGAGATGTTAAGTAACTCCCCTAAAGTCACACAGCTTGCAATAGGCAGAGATGAGGCTGGTCTGGGACCCAAGGATGGTCTCCCTCCAAAGCTCTTCTTACTTAATTAGGAGACTTTATGGGAAATGGTAAGGTGCAGGGTTAGAGAGCTAGGAAGAGATGGGGGGGGGGTAGTCAAATGAACTGGCAAAGGGAAGAAAAAAGGAGAGGAGGGATATGGAAATTCCTCTGCCGCATTTGGCATTTGTTTATAATAGTTCCTGTGCACCTTCTTTAGTAAAAGCTGTGTGTGGAAATGTTTGTGGTCATCACAGCACACATAGGCATGGCTTAGGGAAGATACTTCCATTCCTCAAATACCAAGCAGCTTCCCACCTAGGGGCCTCTGCACTTGTGTTTCCCTCAGAGAGAGATACTCTCCTCCACTCACACCTGGCTAGTTCCCTTCTCTCCTACAAACGTCAGCAATAATGTCACACGTGCCCTTGGCCTTGTCCCCAAGTTTCTACAAGAATGGCTCCTTCTTATAAAATGTCACCTCCTTAGTGAGGTCCTCCCTGCCCACTCAATTTAAAGTAGCACTCTGCACCCCTCATCCCCAATTCATTATCACAGTATCTGGGGTTTTTTTAACCTGCTCATAGCATTCATCATCCTGTTATTTTGTTTATTGTCTGTTCTCCAAACTCAAATGTAAGTTCTGTGAGAGCAGGGCTTTGTCTGTTTTTATTACACTGTCTCCCTGGATTTAGGACACTGGATGGAATATAGTGGGCAGGTGACAGGATTTTGCTGAAAGAACGAATAGTGGTGAGGGAAAGGAAGAAACTGAAAAATAACTCCTGGATTTCAGGGGCTGATACAGACTGTGCTTAGCAAGGTGACTCAAAAAGAAAAGCACATTTGAGCGGTGGGCCAATGATTAGAGGCTAAGAGCTGCAGGATGATTGTGGGTAGTGGACATTGGGGCTGGCGTGGGATATGCTGGGGAGAGAGACAAGGAGTTTCTAGAATTAAAAAAATAATACAAGCATTTTTGCCCTAATGTGGTAGAAGCTTGTCACAGGAAAAAATTATTATATTTGAGGGGACTGCATTTCCCCAAGCTAAATTCGAGAGTGGGGGAAGAAAGATGTGGAGGTTGCCTTATCAATGATTACCAAAATAGAAACAATTACAAATTGAAGGCTAAAGAAATCTCTGACATGCCACTGTGTGCCACCAAAATTATTAGGTAGAGATGGATTGTAAATTAGGGGAAAAAATTTTAATGAGAATTTTTACACTAGAGCAAACCCAGGAATGATAGCTGAGTCAACGAAAATGAGCTTAGGACAGTCCCTTATGAAAAACAGCTTTTAATAAGAACCAGTGGGAGGCCCAGCATTTCCTCTCATCCTTTTGTCAGGCCATCAGCTTTTGGATTTTTAAACTTGGAGAAGCTTTCTCCAAGTTCAGCTTCTCTGGATCCAAGTCAATGATCTCAAATTCATTTGGTAATGAGACATACAGTCAAAAACTCATTGTGTGGGTTACACATTGTTTTTTTTAACTGCAGGAAGAAAAAAGGGTAGGGGAAGTGGATTCTAAAATAATAACCAATTGTTGTGCTCAGTGAGTTCTAATCAACAATAAAGTTATCCTGAGAGAAAAGGCATGCAAGGAAATGGATTGTTTGAATCCTGCAGCTCTCTCTTTCTGCAAGTCAGTTGGAACCCTGATGTCATGGAGAATAGTATCAAAACTGACAACAATAAGTTCTTCACAATTTTTTAAAAATTCCCTAAAACCAAATGTTGTGCAATAATAAATGCACTTAATAAAAATAACTTTGAGTAAGGTAAACTTCTGCTCCAGTACATTTTAATTATCAAAGGAAATGTTTGGCTCATTACACTTATGAGGTACAAAGGCCATGTCACAGATTGTCTCAAAGCAATGATTTTCCCTTGATGTTTTATCCTGTATTCCCAGACAGATACACCAGTCTCACAAGCAAATCACATTGCCACCTTACTCATGAGTGAAAACTAAATGAAGATACAAAAGAGATGGGAATTAAGTTCATCTGCAAAATAAGAGACTACCAAAAGATTTAAAGGGAGAAAAGGCTATATACTGATGTATATATTTTTTTCGCCTTCAACATTCATTACTGAACTTGAATAAGCTGGTCCTCTAGTTCAACAGTTACAGCTAGGACACTCCTGCAAGTTTTGTATTCAAACACCATTTCTAAAGGACAGGCTATTAGGGCTACTTGGTTGTAAGTGGTTCAGGTGTGAAATTAAATGAAGGCTTAATTACTGCCACTTTCCATCAGTATCCAATTAGACCTTTTACCCTCCATTAGCAGAGGGTTATGGCTCAACACGGTTGTGGAGAGATTTCCCAAAGCCACAGGGTGTCACAACGATAACTCAACTCGCTGTGAATAACAAGGGAAAGGGCAGAGGTGCTTTCTTCTAGGACCCTAGACCCTCGCTTCCCACCTGGAATCAGGAGCTTTGTGGGTCGCAGGCTGGAAAGAAAATATCACAGACACTTAGCAATACTGACACATGTGGCTGGAGACGCGAGGCCCATCCCCCAGCAAGCGGGAAGCGCCAGCAGTCCCGTCCCCGCCAGCGAAGGCCCCGCCCCCGCCAGCGAAGGCCCCGCCCCCGCCAGCGAAGGCCCCGCCCCCGCCAGCGAAGGCCCCGCGGAGAATCAGAAGAGGCGTGGCCTGCGGGTATGACGTGTGGGCGGGGCCGCGCCTCCACCCGCCCCTCCACCGGGGCGGGCCTGTAGACTACACGTAAAGGGCGGGGGGCGGGGCCTCGGCCGGAGCTTCCAGTGTGGCCACGACAGCGGCCCAGCAGCCAGGTTCCCGGGACGAGGCCTCCCTCCTCTCACCTGAGCGAGGATGGGCTGAGCCCGGACACTCGCGGGCCTCGGTTTCCACACCAGGAACTGTTTCAACCAGCCTAGGGCTGACTTTGGAGTCGCAGCTGCTTCCGCCTTCTCCCCCGAGGTTTGTGCGCTCTGGCTCAAAGTGCTGGGTTGGGCCGCCAGCCCCGTCCGTTTGCGGGCCGCCCGGAACTCGGCTAAGCGCTGTTCCATGGCGCGCGCCCGGGAGCGCGCGCCCACCCTCCGGCCGCGGGCCTGAGCTCCGCTGAGTCCGGCGGCAGGCCGCAGTGCGCCTGCGTGGCGGCGGCTCTCTGCTGCGCGTGCGCGCCGGGGCCCGGGGGCCAAGGTGCGCTGTTTGTGACGTTTGCGGGGCTGTGTGTGCGGCTGATAGTCCGCTCCAGACGCGCGTGCACGCGGTGTCCACCCCCTCAGGCACCGTGGTTAAGAGTCGGAAGCAGAAGGACCGTCCCGTGTCCCTCTGCCTTGCCCGGGCTCCTCCGAGGGAAGCCCTGCTGTGCACCTCGCTGCCGGGATGTGCCCCCCAGCACGGGGAGCCTGCCTGAGCAGCTCCCCTCTTCTTGCAGCCTCCCCTCTTCTGTCAACGAGTCTGCCTGTCTTAGCGCTGCGCCGCTCACACAGCAGGCAGGCTGTGCAGACCTCTGTCGTCGCTTTGGCCGCAGTGGCAACTGCCTGTTGGCGTGTCTGCATAGGTCTGAAACTTAAACACTTACGGGGATGCGGCTCAAAATACACACATCCTCAGGGTCTGGCTCGACAGGTTTGCGCTTACGTAAATACCTGTCTAACCACTACCCAGGTAAAGAAACGTGTCTCATATTGCAAGGGTTCCCTTTTCCCTTCTCCCAGTCACTACTTACCCGAAAGGTCACGATTCAGGTCAGGGACCGTTACATAGATTTTTAAAGCTCTACGGTAAGTATCTAGACAAGGGCCACTCGCATAATTGAGTCTCAAATATTTCTTGAATCTTGCTGACTTTGAATCAGGAAACTAGACAAACTAGAATGACGTCTTTTGTTCATGTCACAAATATCTGTCAAGAGTCTGCTGGGTGACAAGTATTGTACCTGGCACTAGAGATGCTGCAGTGAATGAAAGCAACCCCCGTTTTCTTAGCGCTTACATTCTAAATGGAGAGATAGACAAATGCATAACTACATATTTGTGTTTAATGTAATGCCAGGTACTGATGAGTGCTATAAAGAAAAGTAAGAAATAGGAATGGTGGGGCTATTTAGACCTATTGACCAGGGAGGACTTCTCTGAGGAGTTGCCAGTTGAACAGAGATCTAAATGAAATGAGTGACACAGGTAGCTGTCTGGAGAAGAGTGTTGTAGTCAGAGGAAACAGCAAGTGCAAATATCCTATGACTTCAGGTAGTATGCTTGACCTGCTCACAGAACATCAGGGAAGCCAGCATAACTGGAGGAGACAGAGGGAGAAAATGGTAGAAAATAAAGATGCACAGGACCAGACCAGGAAAGATCTTATAAGCCATGATGAAGACTTTGTATTGCATTCTGAGGGTGATAGTAAGCGACTGGGGATTTGGAGCAGGAGATGACATGATACAACATTTTTAGAGGATCACACTGGCTGTTGGACGTGGGACCATGGAAGAGTGCAAGAGTAGAAGGAGGGAAACCAGTTACGAGTAGATACAGTAATATAAGAGAGACTGGCTGTTGGGGCTAGAGGTAGTGATGGAGGTGGTGCGAACTGGTCAGTTCTGAATATATTTTGAAGATCTGAGCCACCATGATATGCAGATGGATTGGATGTGGAGTATGAGAAAAAGGAATCGAGGATGACAGATTTCTGCCACTCCTCCCCACACACACACCCTGAGCAACCGAGTGAATGATGCTGGGGCCCTCTACACAAATGGGGGGAGACTAGGAAGAAAAGATTATGGAATAGACATGGAGAGGTTTCTTTGGACATGCCAAGAGCTTGGGATGCCTATTGGGCGTCCAATGTAGGCAATTGGATAGTAAAAACGAATTCAGAGAAAAGTCAGAACTGAAGATACTTATTGGGAGTCAACAGCATGTTTATATTTAAAGCTGTGAGACTAGATGAGATGAACTAGAGAGTGAGTGTGGATAAGCAGAAAAGATATTTTAGGACTGAGCCCTGAATAATTAGAGATGGTTTGTAAGGCAGAAAAGAATGGGGTCGTTATACCACAGTGGCCTCTCATTGAGAAAGCACAGAGAAAGTTTCTTGCCCAAATTGGTGTCAAGAGTAGGCCTGTTTCTCTCAAGGGACTGGAGGTTCTTTTATTGATTGTGTTTCCCACTTGATAATCACACTGAGGCCTTACAGTTGTATTTATGGTCTATTTCTAGTAGGCAGTTAGACTTAAGGCATGTGATTTGTGGGCTTCTGCAATCAGGGTTCCTGGCAAGAAACATGGCACTTTCAAAAAGGTTCCATAAAGAGAGTTTCGTGAAGAGGTTAGTTACAAAGATGTGGCAGGATTAAGGAGGCAAACCAGGGGCAGTTCACAGGAAGTGTTACCAGCCTCTAGGCCTTAAGCAGCAAGAGGATAGAGTGGTCATCAGAACCCAGCTAGACCTGTAGCCATAGGAGAAGCGGGAGACAAAGGCGCCCTTAGAAAAGCAGAGAGGAAGAGAGGGTGGGAGGAGAATTCAGAAGAGCAGATGGAGAATATCCAGCTATGTGCTAATATTCCAACTCCATCTTGCTCTGGTAACCTTATTTACCCTTTGCTTCGTTTTCTGATTTATTGTATGTTTATCTCAGTGCTTTATAAACCTCTTTAAGTCCTTTTTGGAAGAGGTTGAAAGAATGGAAAAAAGTAACAATGAAAGAGATGATTGTGAAGAACAATTGACAACGCCTGCCGAACTAATTTAATTTCCTTTTTGAATAAGATTATGAAACTAGTAAATAAAAAGGGTCTCAAAATGTACTTATAATGTGTGAGTTTAATTTTTATTATGTAATACTTTGTACATACCAAATTGTATTTGTATATATATCCATCATATTTGTAAGTCGTAAGTAATAAAATACCTACATGCCCTGTGATGTATTAAGTCTTTGGCCTCAATTCTTGTATCTACCCATGCCATAAAAGACAGAGTATACTTCCCCATTCCTTGACTTTGAACTCGGCTTTGTAAATTGCTTTGGCCAGTGGGTGATGGCAGACATGCAAGCGGGGGCTTGAAGTGTGTTTGTCCGGTTGAGTGTGCCTTCTTAATTCTCCACACTGCCATGAGATGAACTTGAAATAGCTAGCCATGGGGTCCAAGAATAATGAGGTCACCCAGCTGACCCACACACCTACAGTTTAAAGCTGAGCTGCCCAGCTATGTCCAGCCTAAAATAGCTGACCTCAGCTTACCCCAAGATGTATGAAAACTAAATGCTTATTTTATATCTTTTTTGTGGCTTTTTGTTACACACAAATTTTGTGGCTTTTTGTTACACAGAAAAAGCTAACCAATACACACCCATTACTTAAAAAGAATGTTTCTTTGTGTGCCTGTGGTCTATTTCCTGACTCTCCCACCTCTTCAGTCTATTAATACAGTGAGTTCCATTAATACATTTTCTGTTAAACCACCCTACATTCTTGGAATAAACAAAACTCAGTCACTTTATATAATCCAAAACTAGATTCAGCTTGGTAATTTTTTAAGGAATTTGTGCATCTGTGTTCCTTAATGACATTTTCCTATAATTTTCTTCTTTTCGTGTGCTGTACTTGAAAAGTTTTGGTTTTAGAATTATACTAGCTGTATGAAGTAAGCTGAAATGTGCCTCCATCTTTTCCCCCTGTTTTCTAGAAAAGTTTGAATAAAATAGAAATTAACTATTCCTTGAATATTTGATAGGACTTAAAACAATGTAGGCCTGGTGTTTTTCTTTTTTTAAATTTTATTTTATTGGGGAATATTGGGAGACAGTGTCTTTCTCCAGGGCCCATCCACTCCGAGTCATCTTTCAATCTAGTTGTGGAGGGTGCAGCTCACTGGTCCATGTGGGAAACGAACTGGCAACCCTGATGTTCAGAGCTTGTGCTCTAACCACCTAAGCCATCTGCCGCCCCTAGGCTTGGTGTTTTCTTAAACCAGATAATAAAAATGTGAGCTACAGTTAAATGGATTCATAGCTGATCAATACAACCTTACCCAAAAAGTGCTAAGAAATAGACCAACATCAATCTATCCTGTCTGACTTATCCTTTCAGGGGTGGCTTAGAGGAAAATATAAAAGGCAATTGATCATATTTTCAGGTGATGAAAATTTGAGAAAATGTCTACAATTATGTCTTTAGGGTAGGAAAACTGAAATGAATTTGATTCAGTTTATTATGATTAAAGGGTTGTGGAAATGCTCAGAGGGAACTCTACCTTCTAAATTTGCGTATATATTTTTATATCTTTGTTTGTGTTCATTATTGGCTTGAGAGCAGTTTGGAGCTTTTCCCTGATCAGTTTCCCTGATCAGAAACTGGAGAGGAGGGCGTATATGGTGGATGCTTTAGCTGCTACGGTCCATCCCGTTGTCATAGAGAGAGAAGACCCCTGTGCTCTCGTGCTCTCTGGTCTTATCCCTGCAGGTACCACATGCTAAGTTCTGATCACTGTGCTTTATATGACAAGCCACAGAATGTCTACAGAGGAGTGACCTGGATCATGATGTATTTAGAGCAGGGATTCTCAGCCTTGCACGTTAGACATTTGGGGCCAAAAATTGTTGTGGGGGTTGTCGCGTGTCTTACAGGATTCTTAGCAGCATTCCTGGCCACAACCCAGTGGCCAGTAACACTCCCTGCTAGGTGTAACAACCAGAAATGTCTCCTGGGAGGCAAATTTGGCCCCGGTTGGGAATGACCAGTCTAGCGACCATGTCGTAGCAAGAATGGTGAAACCAGTGGATGATTTGGGCCAGAGAAGAGCCAGAGTGAAAACATACCAGTTAGTTTAAGCTATTTAAAAAGAGAGAGAGATTTTTCAGCAACTCGAACACCAACAGCGTGGGCTGCCTTTCAGAGCAGTGAGTTCCCTAACTCGAGCAAGATTCAAGCAGAGGCTGACTAAGTAAGCGCTTGTTGGGAAGGCTGTAGAGAGGATTTTTGAACTGAAGAGGGATTTGGTTAACCCACATGATTGCCAGATCTCTTCCCACTGGAGAAATTTATGTTTTAATCCAAGTAGAGCAAACTGGGAGGAGAGAAGGGAAGACCTGGGGTCACCCGGATAAGAAAGTGTCGCATAAGGTGCTGCCTCCCCTGTCCCCATAGATCTCACTATTGCTGTCCATGCTGACAGCTTGTTTCTGGACCCACCTGGGGACTTTCTGGCCGCAGGAGTGTGTTCAACTAGTGCATGAGGCAGACTAGCAGTGCTGGTAGATTATCCCCCTATCCCTCAAATAATAGCCATCAGCCAATTTTGGATGGGAGTTGGTGTTTCAATACCCCAGCTCCCTCCTTCCCCATGGGCATGACTGAGATGTGTTCTACAGTGTCTCCCAGGGGTCTTCAGGAGGAATGAGCTTCGCTCGTCCACAGCAGCCCCTGCTCATTAAAGCTTATCACCTTTCTTCCTTTCACCTTTCTTCCATATCATTGTTCTTCCTTTTCCTATCTCACTTCCCTGCTCCACTCTCTGCACTTCCTGGAATCACTTCCCCAGTAAACCTCTTCCATTCAAATTACTATCTCAGAATCTTCCAAGAGAAAGTAACACCTTCTAAGGTAACATACACAAAACCTAAGCAAGGCCTATGGACTTGCTTTCAGACAGGGAAGCAAACTAGAGGTCTGGTTGGTATTTCACATTTATGAGACCCTTGTCTTGAAGTTCGAAGCAAGCAAAATAGGGCTTTAGATTGGCACAGTCCAAGGAGAATATTTGGAGATGGGAATAAAGAAGTTAAGGAAAGAGAAAGGAGGGGGAGGGAGGGCCACAGAGCTTCGGCTGAAGCAGTCTGCTCAGGACAGCTGGGAAGGCAGTTGGGCCCATGCCTTACGTTGAGTTCTATGGAGGACAGAATCAGAACGGCTGATCCCCTCATTCTGTGAGTCTGTCCCCTAAGGACCTTAGAGACCATTCATTCAGCAAATATTGATTGAACCCCTGCTATATGCAAGGCCCTGTGCCAGGCTTTGAGGATTCTGAGAGGCACAAAATACAGTCCCAGCCCTGAGGAGCTTAAGGTCTAGTCGGGGAGACAGTCTCATTAATAGACAATTACACACAGAAGTCTGAGGGAGCGGAGGAGAGGCACAAACTCAGGCTGCAGAGTATGGGGAAACTGAGGCCAGAGAAGGAAAGCTGATGAGGTTATATAATTGTTGGACACTGCTGTAGACAATAAATATTTCTGGTGATAGTTTATTTTCTTAGACTGTGTTTCCCTGAAAATAAGATCTAGCCAGACAATCAGCTCTAATGCATCTTTTGGAGCAAAAATTAATATAAGACCTTGTATTATTATATTATATTATATTATATTATGATATGATATGATATTATAATATTATATAGGACCCGGTCTTATAGTAAAATAAGACTGGGTCTTATATTAATTTTTGCTCCAAAAGACGCATTAGCACTGATTGTCTGGCTAGGTCTGATTTTCGGGGAAGCACGGTAGTACTTTTACATTTGCATTGGAAGGTATTGCCACATTATACCTTGCCCCCATCTGCTCTTGGCTTGGTGGTCACGACTTCTATTTGACAGCTACTGCTGGTTTGAGCTTTACTTTTTCTGTCCCCCTCCACCCCCAACTCCAGGGCTTTTGTGTTCCTGAAGACCTCAGCAGTCTCCACTGATTTTCCAAGTCCTACCTGATCCCATTATCTGAAGCTTCCTCATTACCCTCTTTTGCATTTCCTGAATTCCCTTCAGCTTCCCAGATCTCAGGTTATGAGTTTCCTGCCCATCTGACTTGGCTCACGTGGTTCTATTTTGAGTTCTGTTGTGCTTAGCTCTGATGCTCAGAGAAATGCCTCCTGTGGCTTGCAAGACAGATGATCAGACAAAACCCATAGAATTACAGCAAAGACAATCTATATGTAAATCCCATCCCAAAACTCTCCTTAAAACCATCTGAAAGTATTTGGAGGAGAATCGCTTGGCAAATTGAAAATGCACATAAAGCTATAGGTGTTGTGTGTTTCAGATGAGCTCGTTCCTCCACAGTTACACATGGGAATGAAGTTGGCAAACCTTTGCCTTTTCAAGTTCTTTGGGGAAATGGGCTTTTTCGCTAAAATACGAAAAATACGCACACACACCCAGAATAGTGTATTTCCTGAGTCTTGACAAAATCGGCTACTCAGCTTCTTCCCTGCAAACTCCTGCTTCAGCCGTTGCATTTCTCTCTAGCCATTGACCTTCTAGAGTTTTGCTTGAACCCCAAGGTTGGGGCCCAAATAGACCCATCTTTCATCCAAACAGCAATGACCGCTGCTGTGGCTTGTAGGCAAAGCCGGCCCCTACTGCATGACTTAGCAACAGGAACACAGCCAGGGCCCCTGACTCTGCTTCATGGTCGCCTGCTCTGCTGTTAGTCATTTCAGTGCTCGGCACACTGGGGAGCCATTATTGCTTCTGTAGTAAGGTAGAAGTGATGGAGGGGAAGTGAGCCAATTCCTACCCAACATCGGGCCTCCTTCCAACATCTGTGTTACTTTCCTAGACTTATGTCCTATGGAAAGATTTTCCATTTAAGTTCTACCTGACTTTTTATTTTAACCTTAAGGACTAGTTGAGTAATTCACTGTCAACAACAAATACATGTTGGATTCCAATAATAGTTGACCTTTGTGGAGTGATTAATGTGTACCAGGCATTGTGCTACCCCTGAAAATTATTACCTGGTTTAATTTTCTCAGCAACCCTCCCAGAAGGCACTCAGACAGAGATGAAGTAATTTGATGTCACACAGCGAGCAACCAGCCGGGCTAGGATTTGAACCCGAGTCTCATTCCACAGCCCAGGAATCCATTTATTCTGCCTTCTCCTCTGTGCAGACCACTTTCAAGGTTCTATGAATACAAACAGGTATAAGTTGTGATCTCTGACCTCCAAAAAACTTACAAACTCGTAGGGAAGATGAGACAAGAATGTGAAATGCTAAATAATGCCGGACACTATGTACTAAGTGTCCCATCAGTGGAATAGACAGGCAGGAATTTACCCGGCAAAGGAAAAGATCAGTGAGGAAGGGGTGGTTTAAAAGGCTCCAGGGAGGAGCATGAGTTAGGGTTAGGATTAGGGTTAGGACCCCCCTTCCAGTTTTTAATCTGTATTTTGCCTTGGGCAAGGCACCTGTCCTTCTGTTTCTTCATCTATAAATGGTGGTAACACCTCAAGAAGACATCGGGATGAGGTGAGCTGATATGGAATGCCCGGCAGTACCTGGCTCATTTTAGGAGCTTACTCAACATGAGCAGCTTAGAGAGTACGGAAACCAGCACGGTTAAACTTAGTAAGTGACCAAAGACCTGGAAAGAAACAGAGGAAGGAAGAGAAGGTCAACCTAACCCAGAGAATTTGGATTGCATTTGTGGGATTGGTATCTTTGTAGGGTTTTACACTAAGGAAGATACTATTACCTGAGATGGTTGAAATGAAATTATTTATGTATCAATAAAACTGACATGGACTTCTGCTCCTGCCTTCTCCCTGACTCCCATCACTCTCCAGAGCTTGTCTGAACCACAATAAACCTCTTCCTCCCATTACTTGAACAGGCTTAGTTTAGATATACTCGATGAATGACCTGACGTGAGGTTACTTTGAGGTGGTGTAGAGAGGCCTGCAGCTCAGCCAGCCTCACAGTCTGTTTGTAGGAGCCACTGGGGATTCCTGTCTGCCTCACAAGAAATCCAGCTGTTAAGGACATGGACTGAGCCCCGCTATGAATCTACGGTCTCCATCAGGAAGCTAATAGGAGGGGGAAACCATATAGCCCTTATCTTTGGCTTTCAGTCTCCTCTCTCACTAGGAACTGCTAAAGACAGAGAGAGATTTCATGGTGAAGGATTCTCTGAGTAGAGGTTTCATTATGTCACCACACCCTCTTCTTTTCCCACACAAAACCCATTCCCAAGCCCCAGCCTCATTTCTTCCCACTGCTCATTCAAACCTTACTCTTTAGCTTTGCTAAACTTGAATTTCCCAAACAACCTATGTTGTTTCCTGCCTTTCGTACCTTTGCCCACACTTTTTATCTGGGGCGTCCTTTCCTCCCTCATCTGTCTAAGTGCCACTCACCTTATATATTTGACTTAAATATCTCCTTTAGGAAGCCCCCTAGGCCTTGCTGCCCAGGTAGGCTTTGGTTCCCTCAGGTATGCTTTCCCAGTATCAAGTGCATTCTCTATAGCAGTCCTTATCACCTGTTGCTAACCTACTTCCTATGGTGTGTGTGGGGAGGGGTGGAGGGGTACTAGGGGGTAGTGAAGGAAAGAAAAAGACAACAAGGAATAGAGGTGGAGAGATAGCATTTCCTTGTTAGGACCTGCTGCCTATTATCCTTTTCTGCCTTCCCCCCTTCACATTCTCATGCTGGTAACAGCCAATACAGGAATAGCTTTTAATGCTGCAAGGCAAACTAGGAAAGAAGGTTGAGCTCCTTCTGCAGAAACTAGCTTCCCCTCTGCGTCATTTCAGAGCCTCAATGGGCCCATAAATATCATTTCCAGCTAATCGTGTATGCACCAGACACTTGTGATATACGATCAGTGATTAACGAACGTATTCAGCTGATTCCCTTGAAGACAAGTCACCAAATTTATTGGAAGGCACTTTTATTCAGGAAACCACACAGATTTTTTTTTTCTGCATCTCATTCCTTTGCTGATTCACTGTGTATTGTGCCTGAATCACTTGTCTTTTCTAAGTCAACAGAGCTGAATGGGAGAAGTCCAGCCATGTGATTGCTGCTGGGAAAATGGCAGATTTGGTTCATGAGTATGATCTCTTTGAGATCAGAAGTATTCTAAATCTGAGGCACTTGAATAGGAAGATAACCATCACATTTGGTTCAAAGCTTCCCTTGGAGATTGAGTTTGTCTCTCTAAATGCTATTATTTGCTGATGGGAGAAAAATTATACTGGATCCTTTGGTCTGTAGCAATTAGAATGAATTCTCCTGTGGCAAGCTTGGCTCTCCAGAGCTTTAATTGTTTCTAATGCAGAGTGGCTTAAAATAATTCTCTCTTCCACAAGCTAATCTCTCATTTCCCGGAGCAGATTGAATTGTTCAGAAATGAGGCTTTGAGAGAACCCTTTCTTCTCATTCAGCCCTAGATTTATGGCACATCTTTCCAGAAAAAAAAAGAAGGCTGATACAAGGGTGGAGTGGGAGGAGGCTAGCTGTGCCCATTCTGTGACTTCAAAAATTTTTTTTTGGTCTTGTTCCCCAAACCTGATTGGTGAACCCAGGGTAATGTATATTAAGAAAACCATTTTATTTCTATACCACTCAGAGTACTGGACGTTTAAAAAATAATGTTAGTCAAATGCAACTGTGTGGAAAGGGTCTCCTGGTACAGGATTTCGCCCTGGCCCTACAACGAACTAGCTCAGTTTTCACGTGTGTAAAATGAGCCACTTGGATTCAGTGCTCTCTGAAGACTCTCTAAATTGATTAAAGAAGAGTTTGATTAAGTCAATTTCATTATTCTAAAACAAAGTTTCCCAACCTCAGCAGAAATAACATTTTGGGCCAGATTATTCTTTGTTATGGGGGCTGTGCTGTACATAGCAGAGTGTTGAGAAACATCTGCTACATACCAGTAACACCCCCTCCCCACGTTACAATGGCAAAAATTATTCCCAGACACTGCCAAATGTCATTTGGGGGGCAACACTGTCCCTAGTTGAGAACCACTTTCAATAGCTCCCCATTACCTACAGAAAATATACTCGTTTATTAAATTTTTAACATTATTGAGTATTGAATAATTTTAACGTTATTGAGTATTTAACGTTATTGAGTATCTAAGACCAAAGATAACTGAGAATCAGTCCCTGTCCATAAGGAACTCACAGTCTAGTTAGGAGGACAGACACAGAAACTTATAATCTAGTGTGGCATATATAATGACTAAAAGAGATGCAGAAGATGGAAAGGGGAAAAGCTTTTGAGGAAGTAGGTAGAGGGAGCTCAGATAGCTTTTTGGATAAACTAGGATTAAATGGAGCATTAAAGGATGAATAGAAATTAGCTAGGCATTTCCAGCTGAGGGGACAGCATAAGAAAAGGCATAGTGATGAGAACAATGACCTACTCCTACAAAGCTATTTGAACTGAGGAGTGGTGACCCTCAAGGACAAAGAGACCTCCAATCCCAACCGTGTATGGTCTCTTTCAATATCCCGTTCTGGGGAAGCAGTTCAAAACCTGAAAGAACTCCCAGCCACTGTGGTGCCCAGTTCCTTACAGAATGTTGCTCTGTGGAGCTCTCCAGGGTACTGAACCAGACCATCTGAACTGCCTTCAATCAGCAGTTCTCTACATAGGGCCTTGCCTAGAACCCTGCTCCTTTCTGACCCTGACTTCTGCCCATGCCTACTGCCCTTGGCTGATGCCATGTAGTGGGGAAAAAATAGAATAACAAATTAGGAGTAGAAAAAAGTAGAAAAAAATTAGGAGATACTCAAATAAATTATAAATTATTACAGTAAATTATAAATTATGGTGTGTCCCTATGAATATTAAAGTGTTTGGATGGCCTTTTTTTTTTGAAGTATTTGGAATTTTATGTATATCCCTAAGATAACTATAACAGCATATATTTCTTTACTCAGAAAAATATGTTTTAAAATAAAATAATAATAAAGAGCTTTGGAACCAAAGGATTGGAGTATGAATCCTAACTCTGTCACTGAATAGCTGTTTGACCTTTGGTTAATTAATTTAATGTTCACTGGCTGTTGTTTACTGCAAACTGAAAAACAAAATGACAAACCTTCAATAATTCCCCAATGTCTACCATGCAGGCCTCTCGTGGATATTAAATGAGTTCAAGCACATGCACATACTGTGTTGCTTAAATAAGAGAAACATTCAGCAATGCATGTTTATTATTTCCTATCCCATCACTTGGATGCTCAGTTTTCTACCACAGCGAGGGCAAGCCTGGTGTACAACAAAGCGGCAACAGGTTTTGCAGGCATGGATTTACAATGACCTTCCCACTTCTCGTTCTTGAGAACTTCATTAGAAACTGAGCTCTGATATAGGACTAACTCTAAATATGTTTATGTTATTTCCACACTTGGCTCCCAGTACATTCGCATCTAGACTCTTATTCTCATAGCAAGATACTGGAAGATCATTCTGCATGTAATCTGAAAAGTAAATGCCTATGTTTGATGTTCTCCCAACAAACAGCTGAGCCAGATTTCCCTACTTTGAATCTCAAAGTACCACACCCTGCTCAGAACTTCCAGTTAGTTTTTTTGTTTTGGTTTTAACCTTCCCATTCATTATTATGAGCATACAGCCAAGTTTTACATCTAAGGCAAGGCTGTATTATGGGAGCTAGAGATCAAAAACAAAGAAAAAAAGCAATTTGGAGGAAAGAAAAACTATGCAGGAAAATAATTTTCCAAATAAAAGTTATGATTAGTATATTTTGAGAAATAAAAAAACTTCCATGAAACAAGAACAGGATGCTATTTTTTAAAGTCCAAAGAACATTAACAAGCTCTTGAAAATGAGTAACCTGAAAACATTTATCTGTAAAGATATATGTGCTCCAATGTTCATTGAAGCTTTATTTACGGTGGCCAGGATATGGAAACAGCCAAAGTGTCCTTCTATAAGTGATTGGATAAAGAAGATGTGGTATATATACACAATGGAATACTATTCGGCCATAAGAAAAGACTAAATAGTGCCATTTGCAACAACATGGATGGATCTTGAGATTATAATGCTAAGCGAAATAAATCAGACAGAAAAAGTTGAAAACCATGTGATTTTACTGACATGTGGGATGTAAAACTGAAAGCAACAAAGGAACAAGACAAACAAAGAAACAAAAACTCATAGACACGGACAATAGTTTAGTGGTTACCAGAGGGTAAGAGGGGAGAAGGGAGGGGAGCTCTAGTAGAGGGTAAATGGGGTCTAATATATGGTGATGGAAGGAGAACTGACTCTGGGTGGTGAACACATAATATGATATATAGATGCTGTATTACAGAATTGTACACTTTAAACTTATGTACCTTTACTAACCATTGTCACCCCAATAAACTTTAATTAAAAAAGAAAATGAGAAACCTTCTAGGGGAAATGAAAAACTTTAACTGGGTAGGGAGATAATATTGAGGGAGTTTCATCTCATTCCTGCCTTCCCCACCCCACCAAAAAAGCAAATATATATATAGAAGGAAAATAGAAGAAAACAGAATAAAAAGAAGAAAGGACCATCATAAATGTCCAATATTAGAATAATGGCAGTTCTAAAAAGTGACAACAGAGAAAATAAGGAAGAGTAGGAAATTCTCAGAAATAATGCAAGAATTTTTCCAGAGCAGATCAAAAGGACCCACTAAGTACCCAGCCTAATGAATGAAAGTGAGAAAGAAACTCACAAGACACATACACCATTGTGAAATTTCAGATCAGTGGGCACATAGAAAAAAATCTACAAGCTACTAGAAGAGCTAGTAAAACAAACGAACAAACAAACAAATAAATAAGGATCTGGAATCAGAATGGCTTTAGATTTCTCAACAGTAATATGTGAAACAAGAAGACAATAGACAAATGCCCTCAAAATACTGATGGAAAAATTAACCTCCACTTGGTATTCTGTACCCAACTCAACTATAAATCAAATACTATAGGTTAAAAATATTTCTAGAGGGGTGGCCGGATGGCTCAGTTGGTTACAGCGCGAGCTCTTAACAAGGTTACCGGTTCAATTTCCACATGGGCCACTGAACTGCGCCCTCCACAACTAAATTAAAAACAACGGCTTGAGCTTGGAGCTGAGCCTCCAGTAGCTGGCAGGCTGGGTCAGTGGTGGGAGCGCGGTGCTCATAACACCAACGTCACCGGTTCCATTCCCACGTGGACCAGTGAGCTGCACCCTCCACAACTAGATTGAAAACAAGGATTTGACTTGGAGCTGAGCTGCGCCCCCTCAACTAGATTGAAAAACCACGACTTGACATCCTGGAAAAAACACACTGTCCCCCAATATTCCCCAATAAAAAAAAAAACAACCTTTAAAAATAAACAAATATAAAAATAAATAAATAAATAGGTTTCACAGCATGTAGAATCCTGTGGTAATAACCCGGATTCCATGAAAAACAGCTCTGCATAGAAAAGCAATTCAGAACCACACCCTAAGCTGTTGGGTAGGTAGCTGTGTGTTTTCTCCTTGCCCTCCTGATCTGTTCTCTGCCCTGTCTACCTTGCTCTATGCCCCAGAGGCTGGCTTCTATGGATTAGATCACCACGCTCTGCTCTTCTTTGGCTTTTAGTTGGGTTCTGTCAATGGGAGGCCCTGTCAGGAAAATAAAGGACAGGAAGGAGAGAGAAGTCAGAGGTATTTCTTCCCTTCTCCCTCTCTGCCTCACCATCACTTATTGTTCCCTTAATCCCCTCCTCACACACACATCCCATAAATAGTCCTGTATTAAAGTTGCTTCAGCTAAACCCTTGTCCCTATCGTTTCCACCTGTGACCCTGGCTGATACTAGGCTGGGGCCCTGCCTACGGGTACATTTTCCTATTAATATGGATTTTGAGTACCAAAAAGCCTGTACAACCCCAAAGAAGTCACTCTCGAATGGGGTGGTATTTCAGAGAAGTTCTCATGTCAGTTCTCAAATCAGACCATGCAGAAGGTTGTTTTTATAAGCAGCTTTGTCCAAGGGAAGATATGCATCTAAAAACATCTCCCTGCAATGGGGGTGCCCGGGGGGGAGATCGTCTGCAGCCATGGCTTTTTATGGAAAGGTTGTGCATTGGCTTATTATTCAATGCATTATACTGCTAGCTAAGTATAGAAAGGCCTGAGGGGATGTGCTTCTGGTTTGTGGAATCGTTATTCCTCTTGAACTGTGTCCCAGGGAAAAGGAAGACCTCTGTGCAGGCACTGGCAGGATGCAGTTCTCAGCGTCCTCCTGCTGCTTTACGTGTGCCTTTTCTTCCCTTCACAGAGTGAGTCAGATGCTGACAGACTCCTAGCGTCTCTCATCATCTTCCTGTTGCCCCCTTCCCCTCTGAAGATCAAAGCTCACCTCAGGAGAACTTCCAGAAAAAAAGAAATAGCCAACGGAACCCCAGGGCCAGGCAGGAAAAGCAAGTAAACAAGTCCTTGACGCACTTGGTAGACAAGCTGGAGGGGCCTCCTCGTAGTCTCTGCTGGGATGGGGGGGTCGAGTGTGAGTGGGGGAAGTTGAGGAAGCTGTCCAGGATGGGGGCGGAGCCCAGAGGTCTTGGGCAACAGCTCATTGTTCCTCAGCGTTCCCAGGGAATACAGCAGGCCTTCAACAAAACAAACGTGCGAAGAGGTCAGGCTATTTGTGTTGATAAACACGAAAAGAAGGGAAGTGACGAGCTGGAGGGAGGGTGGGTTTAAGTGTAATGTGCCTTATCCTGGGCCCCTAGGGACACAAGAGGAAGAAGGAGAAGGAGCTCAGATGACTGGAGGTAGTGTTGGGTGTTGTTAAACGCCTGGAACCTGGGGGTGGGCAGACCTGGGTTCAAATACCGAGGCCTCTATTCCCTAGCTCTGTAACTTGGTCCTATTATTTCATTTCCCTGGGCCTTGGTTTTATTATCTGTGAAATAGGGGTGGTACTTCTCACCCATAAGGTTTCCTTGAAGGCTTAATAAAATAATACACTTCAAGCGTCTGACTTAGAGAGTTCTCTTTTAAAACTGTTTACTCTTATGGTTAGGAAGACGTTGTATCAGTGGGGGGTGGCACAGTGAGGGGGCAGCAGAGTGCTGTGGGGAAACAGCACTGCATTGTCAAGTTCTTGGGTTTTAGTCAAGGCTCTGGCACAAAGTCACTGTGGGAACTGGAGCACGTTACTTCCCGTCTCTGGGGCTGAGTTTCACCTCCCTGGAATGAGGGTGCTGAACAGGACTCCAGGGTTTGTTCTCGTGCCAAGATGTTGGGTTCTAAAGAACTGCGTCTAAGGTGTGAGTAGGAAATTCTCTGACTTGAAACAAAAATAATGCATCAGCAGCCAAGCGGGGTTGTTTATTTCCATCATTCCTGTCTCCTTGGGAACTTTACTCTTATTATAATGATGCTGCCTTTTCTCAAAACATCTTCAGATTCATTGGTTTAAACTTATCTGCACCGCCAGTTCTTGGAGCCAAATTAGAAAAGTATCTCATTGCTTTACAGCCATGTGTTTCTTCTTTCTTTTTGTTTCTTTTATTTTTTGACCAAAACAAAGTTTTCATTTCCTTAAGGCAAATTAGATTCCAGTTACAGCTTCACCACTACCTAGTAGAAGATTGTAATTTGATCTCTTTTGACCTTGGTTTCCTCCCCTGGAAAGGGGGAATGATAAAGTCCACCTTGTAATGAATGTGGCCATTGGCAAGCAAAGCGCTGGGATGGCAGTAGCAGGCGGGATGCTTGGCTCAGGGTTGGCAGGAAAATACATTATTACCTCCATATATACATACCTCTTTTCTGTCATTCCTTCCCCATCCTTTTTACTCACTTCACCATTTTATCCACTAAATAAATTCACAGCCCGCTAAACTATTGGGCTCTCTGTTGGAAAAAAACCTAAGTCTTGCTCCTCCTGCGTCTTCTTTATTTTCACACAGAACGCATCACGTCTGACGTTTCTCACCACACATCCTCACACTAAGCAGACCCGTCAGCTGGGTCTCCTACAATTTCTGATACTATCTACCTGGACATAGTGTCAGTTCCCACAGGTTAAGGGCTCAGTTCCATGAGACTGTCCCCCACTTCAGATGCCAGGTGCAAGTAGTAGGTCCCCAGGTTACCCACAACTTCTGCCCGACTTGGCTACAAATCAGAGGTTGCCATGACCTTCTTCCCCCTGGACCCGAATTTGCTACAGCAATTCACAGGACTCAGGGAAACCCTTATATTACCAGTTCGTTAAAGAATATGATAAAGATACAGAAGAAGAGATACATAGAGAGATCTGGGAGGGTCTTGAATGCAGGAGCTTCCTTCCTGGGGGACTTGGGTATGTCACCCTCCTGGTATCAGGATATGTTCACCTTCTTGGAAGCTCTCCAAACCCATATTGGGATTTTATGGAGGTTTCCTCATGTAGGCGTGATCAATTACTAACTCTTATTTGCAGCCCCTCTCTTCTCTCTAGAGAAGTAGGAGGGTGAGCTGAAAAATTCCACGCTTCTAATCAAGGCGTGGTCTTTGTGGTGACCAGCCCCTATCCAGGAGCCACCCAGAATCTCCTCATTAGAACAAAATATCCTCCTAGTGCTCTTATCACTAAGGAATTTACAAACGTTTTAGGAGCCCTGTGTCAGGGACTGGGGATAAAGACCAAACATATATTTCTTATTATAATATAAATCACAATATCACAGGCTCTAAATGATTTTCTTCCATTTCCAAAAATCATATATATTTTCAGAGCTAAAGGCTTCCCCCACCACAACAGACAAAGCCGAACACAATAGAAGATTCTGCTACAGGCCGAAGCAAATTACATCCTGGTTAGAAAAATACAAAACCCCAGCTAAACAGAAACCCGTAGCAGCCGTCTACTCTCGCCTCTGTCCCCAGCAACGCCCCTGTCGGTGCTTCTCTTCTGAAATAAACTTTTAAACTTCTGTTCCTTTGTGCCTCCTGAATGCTTTTACAACCTGTGAGTGAGCAACTACGACAAGCTTCATAAAGTTGTTATGAGGATCATAAGTGCTACTTTTATGAACAAACACAGATGAGGCACCAGTGGGTGGGAACGTTAGTTCTACACAAGATGTAAGACATCGATGTACTTGCACCAGGTCCCATGTGGCAGGAAAAACAGGGAGGAAACGGCAGACAAGCAGTTTTAACTCTGTTCCAGTGCAGCCTCTAGGAAGAAAAAGGCTCTCTCCAATGCTGTGCGGGTCTCTACCCTCCCTGTTTGGAAGCATGCTGTCTTTCTTCTCTCCGTGTCTCCCTCTTCTTCAGCCTCTGGCCTCTGCAATCCATTCAGCCCTGAAGCTGCCAGGCAAATTTCAAACACGTTTACGAAATGCCTTTGACCGAGGCTGTCTGATTGGTTTATCAGCCCTGGCCCTGGGAATACTTCCTCACAATGAGCAGTGACATTTACAGCTTCAACAAGTATAAGGGAAACATTTTTCTTGCTTACTCCCCACTCTCTCTCTAATGAAGCTGTCATTATAGTCTTTCAAAGGTGGGCTCTGTCGGTCAAAGATGTGCCATAACTTCCCACAGGAGAGACACTATAACCATCAGAAACCTGAGCGTTCTGTCTGAGGTGCACAAAATCAGCTGGTTGGAAACTGCAAAACAAAAGGCATGTTACTTCCTGTTCTGCCACCACGCTGGCTCCCCAGGGATGCTACCTGCGCAGTTACACAGAGCCCTGTGCTCAGAAGGTCCCTGCTCTTGGTGTGATAGTCTGCATTTAAAACTGATGTCGCACAATACAAGAAGAACAGTAAAATTCATGCTAATAATTCAAAACCTTATGTTTTCTTCACTTAGAAGGATTTAGAATAGCAAATGAAAAAGCACCATGAGCAGCTGAGAACTGCAGGAGAAAGGTAAAAGCTCTCTAGTTTTATATATTGAATGACACTTCTTCCCTGCTTTTTGAACAAGGAGCCATGCATTTTCATTTTGCATTGTGTCCTGCAACTTAGGTAGCCAGCTCTGTCTACCGAAGGCTTAAAAACAGCAGATGTTTCTATCGTGAGGATAGAAAACAAAAATAAACAAAAATAAACATAAATGACAAGCACTTTGGTGTAACTCACTGAAAGATGACTACTTTAGTTGAGATCCCTTTTCCCAATTTGTGGTTTATTCACTGTATGTGCGTATTTATTTGTGCCTACACTAAAACGCTCTCCACTACAGGACACCCAAATTTCTCTCCATTTCAGTTGCTTGGTATTTTGTGTGGGGTTGGGTGTAGAATATTATTTTAAGGAATTGCAATTAAATCTATCTACGTATGAACACTGTGTGAAAACAAGACTCTTTCTTCTTCCTCCCTGGCCATCTCTTAATGATTCTATCTCTCCATCCAATAGCATATTAAAGGTTCTGAGAAGTTCTGTAGCAAAAAACAAACGGATGAAACATCCAACCTGTTTTGCTCTGAGTAACCCAGAATTTTCAGACTTGTTATTTCCAAACTGGCTTTGATTCCCTTCTTTGGTATATCACTTTTGATGGTCCACAGAGTGCCTGGTATTTATAAACCTAGCTCTGGCGTCAGACTCTAGATTTGAACCACGCTTCCACCAAGGTCCCAGAGGAAGTCTCTTCATCTCTCTAAACCTCAGTTTTCTCACAGGTAAAATGGGATGGATTAATAATCCTGTCTCATAGGATTGTGAGGATTAAATAAGATCATATGTGAAATGTACACAGTCGGCACTTGTTACAAGTACAAGCTATTTTTCTTTAAAATTTTAAAGAAGTGTTTGCCTCCCATAAGCCATTCCTGCCCTCAGCAGTCACAGCCTGTCTGTGTGCATGTTCCCTGGCCAATCTCTCTCTCCCTGGTTTCTTAATCGTCTTGTTTGGGCTCATTACAAAGTCAGCACCTGCCAGCCCACCAGTGTGTCTATGGTTCTCACCCAGCATGCTACCTGTTGTATACATTTCTCTTTCATATCACCCTCCTGAAACTGGGCTGCAGTGGGCAATGGGGCAGGGGAGGATAAGAGGTCACTTTCATTACCCCAAGCTGAAGGATTTGTGGTCTCTGTCTTCATCTGGGAGATTTTTTTTTTTAAAGAGATGTTCCTTTAAAGGCGCCCAAGTGTTTATAAATATACATAACATGCAATAAAATCTGTCGGGATTTTAGAGAGACAGGCGTCGAGAGACAGACGCCCAGCCCTCGGTTGAGCAACATTCAGAGGCAGAACATCATGTTAATGGAAGATTCCAGTCAGCAGTACAGTCTGTTCTACACTGAGATCTTAGCCCAAAGCAAGAGCATCAATGCAATTAGTAAAATGTCCTGTGTCGGGCTGGCTGTTGCTGAGGCTTTCTGTTTCTTGTATCATCATGACCGTGCTAATCATGGGGCTTGGTCCCTCTCTGACAGGGCCTGCTGAGGACAGCCCAGGGAGCCTTCCTGGACCTAGTGGGTAGAGTGACAGCCATGCAGTGGCACCTGGATGCAGAGAGGAGCGCATCGTGAAGCTACCTGTAGTGAAATCTTCTGTAGCAGTCAGAATTCAGAGCAGGAAAGAGAAACCACTCTAGTGATTTCAAGCCCAAAGCAATAAGACTTAATAGAAGCAATTAGGTGCTTAGAGGAGGAATAGAAGTCAGGGGCCACTTGAAGACTATTGGTTCAACGTCATACCTCCACAGCTGCAGGCCAGATGTCAGGAAACTGCTATAGCTGCTGCTGCTGTTACCATGGTGAGAACCCACAAAGCTGGTGACCAATAACTGGAATTTGGCCTCTGGCAGCTGCAAGCACATCTGCTCAATCTTGCTTACTTCCTCCTTCTGAATCTTGTCAAAATTTACCTCAGCCTAAACTGTCTAGCTGCAAGGGAGTCTAGCAAAATAGATTTTGAAACTTCCAGCCCTTATAATACAGATAGAGGGTAGGAGGATGTGGAAGAAAGTGGACTGGATTCCAGGAGATCATATTAGGTATATCTTCTAGACAAAACAAGAGTAGCTTTCATTTAGCAAGTGCCTATGATTTGCCAAATGCCATGTTAGGTGGTTTACATACTTATCCAATTTGATTTTCACAACAGTCCTCTGAGAAAGGTATGATAATAGCCCCATTTTACAGATGAGAAAACTGAGGATCAGTGAGATTGAAGAAATTACTTAAAGTCTGTGATGGTTAATTTCATGTGTCACCTTGGCTAGCCTATAGTGTCAAACACCAGTCTAGATGTTGCTGTGAAGGTATTTTTCAGATGGGATTGATATTTAAATCAGTAGATTTTGAGTAAAGCTGATTACCCTCTGTAATTTTGTTGGGCCTCATCCAGTCAGTTGAAGGCCTAAGAGTACCACTACTAGAAAGAAGGCATTCTGCCTCCAAATGGCTTCAGATTCAAGACTGCAACACGACTCTTGTCAGAATTTCCAGTCTGCTAACCTGCCCTGAAGGTTTCAGACTTGCCAGCCCCCATAATCACATAGGTCAATTCCTAAAAGTCTGATTGATAGATAGATAGATAGATAGATAGATAGATAGATAGATAGATAGATAGATGACAGATAGATAGATATAGTTAGATAAATAAATAGATAGTATCAATATACCTATCTATCTCCATCCCATTGGTTCTGTTTCTCTGGAAAGCCGTGATGAAAATAAGTCCAACAAATAATAAATGTTATAGTTGACTTTCAAACTCAGGTTTGTCCAACTCAAAAATCTATGCTCTTGGAAGACAGATTTCAGACAGCCTCATGTTCTTAGACTTTTATCAGCTCTATCCAGGCTTGCAGAAGCTCCAGACTCAATGGAGGAAAGATGTCCATGCATTCTAGGACATTTCGGGTGAAAAGAAAGCAACGGTCGATAGATCCAGGATATGGGAGATTGTTGTATGTGTTTGATAGTCATTCTTCAAACATTTATTAACTACCTATTAGGGATTAGAGACTGTGTCTGGCTTAATGAAAGTGAAAAAAATACATATATATTCAAAATAGTAACAGTAATTGCATGATCACTGACTTCCAGCTTGAAGATGATAGCCTCAAGTTGATGTTTCCTGTTCTACAGGAAATCACCTACAAGCAACAAGGAGAACAAGAAACAGAAATCCAAACTCTGGGGCAGACGGGTGGCTCAGTTGGTTAGAGCACGGGCTCTGGGCACCAGGGCGGCCGGTTCGATTCCCACATGGGCCAGTGAGCTGTGCCCTCCACAACTAGAATGAAGTCAATGAGCTGCTGCTCAGCTCCTGGGTGGCCAGATGGCTCAGTTGGTTGGAGCGCGTCCTCTCAACCACAAGGTTGCCAGTTCGACTCCCGCAGGGGATGGTGGGCTGTGCCCCTGCAACTAACAACGGCACCTGGACCTTTAGCTGAGCTGCGCCCTCGACAACTAAGATTGAAGAGACAACAACTTGACTTGGAAAGAAGCCCTGGAAGTACACACTGTTCCCCAATAAAGTCCTGTTCCCCTTCCCCAATAAAACTTTTTTTAAAAAAGTGGCCCTGAAGAAAAAAACAGAAATCATATAATAGAACAAGTATTAAAAGATGAAATTCACCAGAACTTTTCAGAAACCAAGGAAGACTTGAATCTAGCTATTGAAAAGGGACAGCTGATTCCAGAAAAAAATTAAAAAGGATTATTATCATCAAGACATATCATAGCAAAATTACTGGGCTTCCGAGACAAAGATCCTTTGGGGCCGTCAGGCCAAAAGACTAAGAGAAGTGACTTGCTGATTTCAGGCTTCTCTAAGTCAACACTCAATGCTAGAAGACAGTGGAACAAATCTTAAAAATTCCTCAAGAAAAGAAAGTGGGATCTAAAAGTTTTATACTGAGTTTTTATTTTAACAATATAAAATTGAACATTTTTGAGCATGCAAGAATTTAGGAAAGCTTGTTCTTATGAACTCTTCCTGAAGAAACTATTGGGAGACCAACTTCAACCCAAAAGACAACTCAGAATGGAGGATAGCAAGGAATTACATGAGGAACATTGGCCAGTAGGGAAATGAACAGTCCGTTGTTAGAATGGAAATGCCTGAGAAAGATTTAAATATGTTGGAAGAGGCTGGGAACTTAATTGCACATGAGCTTGGAAACATCAGTGCCCCAGAAAATGCCCAGAAATAAATGCAGGAAAGTAACCATGTCTGACAGCAGTGGAGATTAAGAATTTCTGGAGCGGCCAGTTAGCTCAGTTGGTTAGAGAGTGGTGCTAATAACAACAAATTGCCAGTTCAATCCTCACATGGGCCACTGTGAGCTGCACGCTCCTTAAAAAAAAAAAAAAAAAAATTCTAAATTGATATCCTGAGATGCTATTGACCACTCTGCCTAAGGAATTTAGGCAGGGCTGGATTTTTATAATGTATGCTTGGAGCATGGAATTTTTCCTGAGACTCGTGCATTTACCAGTTTCTTTGGGGGTGAGGGAACACTCTTCCATAAAGAGGAGATGATACCACGTGATCAAATAATAGATTGCTCAGTCGTTTGAAGTGATCTTGGCAGAATTTTAAAAAATTGATTGGAAAATTGTCAGATTCATTTTGGGGACAAATAAGAAATTTTTAATATGGATTGTGTAATTATTCATTTTCTGAGATGTGAGCATGATATTATGGTAATGTAGGAAAATGTCCTTAGTTATTGGAGAATTATGCTGAAATATTTAGGGATAGAGTGTCATATCTGTGATTTGCTTCCAAATTATTCAGCAAAAAAGCATATATCACATACAAAGAAAAAACTATGGCAAAGTGTTAACAATTAGTCAATCTTGGTGAGGAATATATGAGATGTTCATTACACCAATCTCTCAATTTTTCTGTAGGTGTTAAATTTCCAAAATAAAAGGTTATTCAGTTAAGAACAGAATATCAAAGCAGCAAGGATTAGTTTTTAGAGAAATCAAGACCCCATAAAACATCTAATTAAGGAAGTATCTGGGCTTAAAGATACAATTAGGTGACTTGAAGAAATAATTCAAATGCACAGGAAATGTGTTTGCTATTTGAGAAACTGAGAAAGAACAGAATATGAGGAATTTGTTGGAAAGCTGGAGGTCTATGGAAAGGTTACGCATTTTTACTAGTAAATTCATAAAACTCCCAAAGCGGGAAAGAATCTCTAAAAAGGTAACCTAAGTAAAGTGAAGATGATGCCTGTATACTACTAAATTCACGAAAAGAAAATTCAAGACTTAAGTTGGCCTGAAGCTACGATGGGGAAGATTGGAATAAATGAAATACTGAGCTCAGTAAACAAATCAAATCCAATCAGAAATCTTAGAAAGTTCTAGAAGAAGCTCTATGGCCCCAAAAAGATGAAACTCTCATTTTGAATAATTGCACTGGGCTGCTGAAACACCTGATGACCAGGATGAGAAGATAAAAAAAATAAATAAATAAAAAGCCAGAGAAAACAGACAATAATAGCTACCTCTGAACAGAATGAAGAATGGTTGAAAAAGAGAGTCCATTTTCAGTCCAAACTGAGTGATGAGGGATCAGCTAGGCTTAAGCTGGAAGCACAAAGAAGTTGGCCACTGATCCTAGGACACCGCATTCCGTCAGAGCTCACTTGGAAAATGGATGGACAGCCTTGCAGCCAAAGCACAAGTTCTTTTTTTTAAAAAAAATTATTCATTTTCCAATCACAGCTGACATACAATGTATGAGTTTCAGGTGTCTAATATAGTGATTAGACAGTTAGATAACTTGTGAAGTGATCACCCTGATAAATCTAGTACCCATCTGACACCACGCATAGTTATTACAATATTATTGACTATATTCCCTCTGCTGTACCCAAACCACGAGCTCTCAATGACCTGGACAGGCATAGAGGCATGGCTCTGCAGGAGAATGAGTGGGAAGAGGGAGATGAGTGCCCTCAGTTGGAGAGGAAATGAAAGCTTATAAGCAGAGAACTTAAGAACAGGAGGATGAAGTATGGGGCAGGAGTAGGGGGCAGGGATGAGATATAATAAAGCCTAAATTGCTCGTTGTGATCAGAAAGTCTGTGAGAGCAGGCAGACTGCTGGTGCTGCAGAAAAATCTCTTGTTGGAGAAAAGAGGCAAGCTGCCAGGTGGGGAAAGAAATTAATACAAGTAGAAGCAAGACACCAGTGCTTCAGACACCAGGGACTATAGATTACTTATAGAAATTGACTTATATAGTACTTATAATAAATAATTGACATTATTTATTTGTTTATTTCTATCTTTAAAATTATTTTTTCAGTTACAATTGACCTTCGATATTATTTTATATTAGTTTCAGATGTACCGCATAGTGGTTAGCCATTTATATTAGGTTGGTGCAAAAGTCATTGTGGTTTAAAAGGTTAAACATAACTGCAAAGATCACAATGACTTTTACACCAACCTAATATAACTTATGCAGTGATACCCCTGATTAGTCTAGTATCCACCTGGCACTATACATGGTTGTTGCAACATTATTGACTAGATTCTCTAGGCTGTACTTTATATCCACGTGACTATTTTGTAACTGCCAATTTGTATTACTTAGACTGACATTAAATAACAAATTAAAAACCACGCCAAGTCAAGAGGCCCCAGAAAAAAGGAAAGAGCTATGTATCTTAGGACTTTTTAATGGCATTTTCGCCCTGCTTTTTTGACCAAGGGATCAGAGTTTCCTTTTGCACTGAACCCAGCAAATTATGTCGTTGGCCCTGGGTAGACTTATCACCTCCAGTTCTGGCAAGTGGGCCAGAAGAGCAACCTGGGCTCAAAAGTTCATTTCTTTTTCTTTAGGCTTTAGCCTGGCCAAGCAAGTCAACCCTGAGTTTTATAGTTGCGTGTAAAAAAATGTACTTATTCAAATAAAGATCACCTCTTAAGCTTTGTCCTGCTACATACCTGTTTTGGTTGTAGTTCCTGTAGTTTGGGTACTTGATGAATGTTTTGTAATGTTATGAAAATATGATCTGTTGAAATACTTTTTCTTTTCCAAATTAAAAAAACAATACTGGTTCCATCCTAATGGGACACGACTCCATTGGTGAATCCAAATAACAGCCTCCATACATTTGTCACCTGCTCACGGTGTATCTGGAGGTGGCACCAATAGCTAAAAAGCACAGCTCCTCTCCTCAGGGAACTGAAGGTCAAAGCCCAGCAACAGCCAAGCCTCGCACATCTTGGAAGAGGTAGTTTGAGACTCAGCTCCTCTAAGAGCCTCCAGATCCTGGCCCCCCTAACACACACTGAAATTGCCCATCTCTGCGCTCTCCTGGCTCTTTCATTTTCCCATCCAGTTACCCTCTGCCTACCATTGAACTACTGAATTTTTTTTTCCAGAAAATAACCTTTATTTAGAGTAGTTGGCCCAAAGTTTTCCAAAATATGTCCAGAGATCTTGACATCAGAATCCCCCCAGGGGGTGGGGGTCAAGATCTATGAAAGTCCAGGCTCCAGCCTCTTCTGCAGACATTTGAAAGCAGAATCTCTGGGAATCTCAGGCACCTGCAGCTTTAACAAATTGTCTAGAGAATTGTATGCCCAAAGAAGTTTAAAAACCACTGGCCTAGTCCTACCACCCCTTTTACAGTTGAGAATATTGAGGCCCTGAGGCCACCTAAGTCAGAAGCAGTAGAGGCCAGGTCTTTTCACTCTTAGCTCTTCTGAGTCTCTACACCAGGCTGCCTATTTTCCCCAGTTTCTTAATATAAATTTTGATCCGCAATCATCTTGTAAATTACTAAATGACAAGGACCATATGAACCAAACTAAGTATCTAGCACAGTGCTGAATGTCATGGAGTAAATTGTTATTTCAGCAAGTAGATGAATGAATGAATGAATGATGACTCCCTACAGTGAGGCTTTAAATAAAGCTTTCCAGCTCTCTTTTTATTTTTTTCAAAATTTTATTGGAGAATATTGGGGAACAGTGTTTCTCCAGGGCCCATCAGCTCCAAGTCGTTGTCCTTCAATCTAGCAGTGGAGGCCGCAGCTCAGCTCCAAGTCCAGTCGCCATTTTTAATCTTAGTTGCAGGGGGCACAACCCACCATCCCATGCAGGAATTGAACCAGCAACCTTATTGTTGAGAGCTCGAGCTCTAACCAACTGCGCCATCCAGCTGTCTCTCTGGAAGCCCAGCAGCAGCTTGTTGTCTTCAATCTGGTTGTGGAGGGTGTGGCACACTGGTCCATGCGGGAATCAAATCAACCCTGTTGTTCAGAGCTTGTGCTCTAACCAGCTGAGCCATCCCCACTGCCCCCAGCTCATTTTAAGTTTACTTTTAGGTATTGTACCCTTATTGCTAGCTGTTCCAAACCCTCTTTGGCAGAAGGCTGGGTCTAACAGATAAATCAGGAAGATGAAAGCAAGGGGTTCTGAAAGAGCAAAAAGGTCCAGCCTGCCTGCTCTGGTAGCTGGGTTGGGGCCCCCAAAACATGAGCTCCCCAGCAGAGCCAACTCTCACTTCTTGCCTCAGCATGCCACCTACCCCTCTGTGCTTGAATGCTTGGCTGTGGCTCTGTGCCCTCCCCAGGGACCCAAGGTCAATTTGATCCAATATTTATAATTGTCTGTTGCCTCTCATTTGGGCTCCAGGTGCTTTGATTGTAAAAACACCTACCATCCCTCACGGGGTCAGGGGCTGGGAGGGAATAGTTCATTAGTCTTTATGGCTGTGGTAATATTTCATGTCGAGGTAGCAGTGAATCTGCCCACGCATAGTGCTCTCTCTCCGCGCTGCATGGCTGACTGTGGGCGCTGTTTGTATTGATTACATCGATAATGATGATGGCTGCTCTCTGGAGGAGGACATGTAAATGCCTTCACTTTCAGATGGGAGGGAAAGAATCTTTGTCAAAGGCAGAAATGTGTCCTCAGAGATCATGAGAGTATACACTTTGCTGAAGAAGGTCTCACCAGGTGGCATCTCTTTCTTTCAATGGCTAATGCCATCCCTCCCCCTGGATATCCATATTCATGCAGTGGATGGGTGGATGGACGGATGGATGGATGAGTGGAATCACTTCAGTTAAATTTGACAAGTAATAGAGTGCCCGAAGTGAAAGGGTTCCCACAGATCTTTGAATCCAACACCCTCGTTATACAGAAGAGGAAACTGAGGCTCAGAGAGAAGATCCTGAATATTCAGAACCAAACCTGGGTGTCTAGACTTCTGACTGGATGGCTAGGACAGTAATATGCCTTCATTCTTGTAAATAACAACTATATACTAGAAAGGACTGCGTCTAGCCCATATGGGTGTTTTTGCAAATAAGATGTCCCTTCCTCCCGGTGGACACAGCCCTTCTCCAGGATGCATGGCTTGGCAAGCAGCTGAATTTCGGCCCCTGCCAACTCCTTGGCGGAGCACCCTTGTAGAGTGCACAACCTTCACAATTCTCACTAGTAGCTCTGGCTAGGGAAGTGCGAACCAAGTCTGTCCCTGAGGACAGGGCTTGAGCCTTATTTAGCTCTGTGATTCCACCTCATTTAGAGCTGTGCCTGTCCCAGCACAGGAGGAAGAGAAATGTTTACGTAAGGAAAGAAGGGGGCGGGGTGAAGGAGCAATACCAATATCCTTGGGAACATCATAAGTGAAACTTTGTGAAGGAACAAAACAAGTAAAACCCAAACAGCCACTTGCTAGGTCTGGCACAGGAAAATAAAGCAAAGTGAAATAGAGCCCAATTAATTTGCTCAAACAGTATTAAACTCCAGAGGAAAACGGAAAGATAGCCCTTCTGACATGACTGCCGAGCTGTGGAGAGGGGCCAGGCAATTATATTAGGGAAAACAGATAAGTTTTTGAGTTGCCAAATAAAGAAGCAATCACAGAGATAAAAGCAGGTGCTTTTCCCAAACGGAAGACATAACTAAATCATTTATCAGTTTTCTATGCAGAGCTCAGGCACCTGATCTGGAGACAAATAAGGGGGTTGTTTTTTAAATGGTGTTATCTTAAATAGCCTGCCGGGAGCAAATTTGAATTAATCTATCTCCCCAGGAGGCTATAAAATTCTTCCATAAACCTTTGGAAGGACAGATGGTCACTCATCTGCAAGTGACATTTGAATTCCCTCCTTACTCCCCAAGATGGAGGGTAGAGAGCAGGGATCTTGGGGAGGGGTATTGTCAAGATCAGAAAGGCAGAGCAAAGGGAGAGAGATCAAATCTTTCATTATGTTCAGAAGTTCAACAATGTCTTCTGTTTCTCTGTCCCGTTTATTTAGACAACAAACCCCTTCTTTTAGGGTCACCTTGGCCTGTGTCACCCCAGAGCAGAGATTTTATAATCTTTTTGGAGTCACAGATCTCTTTGAAAATCTAGGCAAAGAATATGAACCCTCTCTTCAGAAAAGATGCCCATATGCATATGCTCACACACTTTGACAAACAATTTCAAATTATTCATACATCCCCTAAAGCCCATCCTTGGATCCCAAGTTAAAAACACCTGTTTTAGAGCCTGGAATGAAGTTGTTTTGGAGAGGACCCTAGAAGCTTAAATGACAGCACCTAACACTGTCCATTTTACATTTAATGGATTTAAAGGTCTCAACTGCAGTATGAGGAGCTTCTTGGAAATGGCCATTCCTACAAGCATTAGTGGGGACCCTGCCAGCTGAGACCTTGGGGAGAAGGGGAGAAACTGGTAGAAACTTAGGTCTTCATGGAAGTCTAGCCTGTAATTTATCAATGCTGCCAAAAGGTGGCAGTGCTACAGTCATATAGCTCTTCTTCCAAGTAACCAAGTGTACATATTTCTGGGTTCTAAAATCAAACCAATAATTTACAATGAACTTTTTTGATAAGTCAAGAACAAATACAGAGACCCATATATTGTCTACCAAGTGCCTAGGTATTGGGGATGCAAAGATAAAGAAGATACATTAGTGTCTTTACATTATGCTTTTTAAAATAATAATTCCCATAGTAATTATTGGCCATAGGTGGGACTAGATTTTTATTCCTGAAGTCTAGAAAGGTCTCGACCATTTTCTCTTTCAGAGTCAGGTAGTGAGTACCTATATGCCTTTCCCTTTAATGTCAAAATATGTATGTAAGCTATGCCTGGTATTTTTCCCCCGAATTTCCAAAACTCTGAGATAACGTAATCTCTTTTCTCTCAATAATCAAAACAAGAATTCTTGATTAAGAATTCTAACTATTAAGAAAAAACTATTAAGAAAACTATTAAGAATTCTAACCAGCTAACTATTATACAGATGAAGAAGTATGAGTAGTCACCAAGGAATTCACTACGCTGTCTTCATAAACTAGAGCTGGAGTTCCTAAATGCCTCCTGCCCGCCCCATTTCTAACACACACGCACATGTGCGCACGGGGACACACGAACACACACACAATCATTCTTTAGGCTGCTGGGATATAGGTCTGCTTTTGTGAGAAAGCTGAGTATGGCCATGAAGAAAACTTGTTTTTCTCTCAAAGTATTTGACTTCTCTGAATTCCCAAGTCCTTGAGACCTGGCATTTAGCATAAATTGCCTAGCATTTCAGCTACTTGTGTTTCAGCTACTTGTACATATCATGTCCTGCAGGACAGGGATCTGTGCCCGCCTGCCAGGGCGTCGTTAACAAAATGCTTAATGGGTAATACTGGTTGAATATACCAGTCGGCAGGAGATGAATAGGCAGAGAAGAGTTGCGTGGGGTGGAGAGCACACTGGGCAGAAGAAGTGGCAAGTGCAAAGACACCCAAGTAGGAAATGCCGAGGCCCTCATAGGAGAAGGTGACTCCACCCCGTGTGACCAGGGAGGAGGTGTCACAAAGGTAGAGGAAGAGAGAAGACTGGGAAGTGGGGAGCAGACAGACTGAAGGGACCTTGAATGCCAACCTAAAAAATCTGGGCGTGCTTCACTGGCAAAGGGGAGCCAGGGAAGGGTTCCAGGTAAACAAGATTTCAGCAAGAGGCAGCGTGGGCTAAGCGGAGATCAGTAGGAGGAACCCAGGACACCCATTCAGGGGCGAGATCATAAGGGGGCCGGACTCTGTTATGCAACACCCTTGACGGTGACAATGAAAGGTGGACTCAAGTGAGACAGTTAATGGAAAAATTAATTAACCCCTGGTGACTGCATGTGGAGTGGCCAAAGAGAGAGACCTGGTGCCTCTAGGGAGATGAAGTGCTGGATTTGGGATGAAGACTTTTATTCAAAAGAGTACCACATGTAAACTTTTGATGTTGCCTACAAACAAATTTGAATATACAATTACAAAGACACACACAAACAAGATTCTTTGTGGATATAAAGAAGCTAATTTCCAAAATTACATGGAAAGTAAAAACTTGAAAAGCCAAAACAATTTTGAAATAGAAAATTAAAAGATTTGCACGATCTGATTTTAAGACAGACTATAAATTACAGTAATCAAGACAAAAAGAATAGACACACAGGTCAATGGAGCAACATCGGACTCACACAAACATGCTCAATTGATTTTGGTAAAGGTGTAAAGGCGATTCAGTGGCGTGTTTTCCACAAATGGTGCTGGGACAACTGGATAGCCATATCTTTTAAAAAGTGAACCTCTATTTATACCACACACTACACACAAAAATTAATCTAAAATGGATGTGGACCTAGATATAAAATGTAAAATAATAAAACTCTTACGAGAAAACATCAGAGAAAATCTCTGTGACCTTGAGTTTGGCAGAGTTCTTAGATACGTCACCAAAAGTATGATCCATGAAAGAAAAAGAAGATATATTTAACTGCATCAAAACTGAAAACTTTTGCTCTTCTAGGGACATAGTAAGGAGAATGAAAATTCAAGCCATGGAATAGGAGAAAATATTTGCCAATCATGTATCTGGCAAAGGACTTATATCTACAATATAGAAAGAGCTCTCAAAACTCGACAGTAGGGCCGGCCTGGTGGCTCAGGCGGTTGGAGCTCTGTGCTCCTAACTCCGAAGGCTGCCGGTTCGATTCCCACACGGGCCAGTGGGCTCTCAACCACAAGGTTGTCAGTTTAATTCCTCAAGTCCCTTGGAAGCTGAACGGCAGCCTCCACAACTAAGATTGAAAGGACAACAACAACTTGACTTGGAAAAAAGTCCTGGAAGTACACATTGTTCCCCAATAAAGTCCTGTTCCCCTGCCCCAATAAAATCTTTTTTTTTTTTTTTTTTTTTTTTTAATTTATTTATTGGGGTGACAATTGTTAATGAAATTACATAATTTCAGGTGTAATAAAATCTTTAAAAAACACACACACAAAGAAAACTCTACAGTAAGAAAACAAATAACACAATAAAACAAAATAGACAAAAAGTTTGAGTAAACACTTCACTAAAGAAGATGGCAAACACACACATGAAAAGCTGCTCAATATCCTTGTCATTAAAGAAATACAAAATTATAAGCACAATGACATGTCACTATATACCTATTAGGACAGTTAGAATTAAAAAAATAAAAATACTGACAATACCAAGTGCTGGCAAAGATGTGGAACAACTCACCTGCCTTATTGGTGGGAACGCCAGATGGTACAGTGACAGTGGAAAATGGTTTGTCAGTTTCTTATTGTTATACACACACTTACCACACAACCTAGCAATCCTACTCCTAGATTTTTTACTCTAGAGAAATGAAAATGTATGTTTATACAAAAAACTGTCTATAAATGTTTATAGTAGCACGATTCATCATCACCCAAATTGGAAATACCCCAAATGTTCTTCAACTGGTGAGTGGATAAACAAACTGTAATACAGCCATACAATAAAATAGTACTTGTTAAAAAAAAAAAGGGGGTACTATTGACACATGCAACAACTTGGATGCACCTCAAAGGCATGATGGTTTTTTTGTTTGTTTGTTTTGGGGGGAAAGGGAACAAGACTTTATTAGGGAACAGTGTGTACTTCCAAGGCTTTTTCCAAGTCAAGTTGTTGTCCTTTCAATCTTAGTTGCAGGGGGCACTGCCCACCATCCTTGCGAGGGGCACTGCCCACCATCCTTGCGGGACTGGAGGAATTGAACCGGCAACCTTGTGGTTGAGAGCCCATAGGCCCATGTGGGAATTGAATCGGCAGCCTTCGGAGTTAGGAGCACGGAGCTCTAACCGCCTGAGCCACCCGGCCATCCCCGTATTATGTTGGGTGAAAGAAGCCAGCCTCAAAAGATTCCATAATTCCATGTATATGACCTTCTGAAGAAGGTGGGAGGGACAGGCTGAAGGCTAAACCACGCCCCCGCCCCCCTCCAAAGGTATCTATGTCCTAATCCCTAGAACATGTGAGTATTAACTCATCTAGCAAAAAAAGGATTTTGCAGATGTGATTAAGTTAATGGTCTTGAGATGGGGCGATAGTCCTGGGTTATCCTAGTGGGTCCTAAATGCCATCACAAGTGTTCTTCTAAGAAGGAGGTGGAGGGAGGTTTCACACAGAGGAGAAGGCGACGTGAAAATGGGACAGAGAGAGACAGAGTTGGCAGTGCTGGCCTTGAGGCCTGAATTAACACAGCCCTCTGCCAAGGGATGCTGGCAGCCACCCGAAGCTTGAAGATACAGAAAGCAGATTCTCTCCTCCAGCCTCCATGGGCCACGAGGCCCTGCCAACACCTCGGTTTTGGCCCAGTGGTGCTGATTTTAGACTCCTGGCCTCTAGAACTGAGAGAGAACCAATCTGTGTTGTTTTAAGCCACCAGGTTTGTGCCAATTTGTTCTAGCAACCATTGGAAACTAACACAGGACAGAAAATAGATCAGTGGTTTTCAGAGGTTAGCGTTCTGTAGGGTGTTGAAACTGTTCTCAATCTGTTTGTGGTAACAGTTATCAGAAACAAGGCATGTACTAAAAGTCATGAAACTCTACACCCCAAAACGTGAATATTACTGTTATTTAAATTTAAAAAAATCAATCAATACATCACATTTTTAAATTAAAATCAAATACTGGGACCTCAAAAAGGAGTGGCCCCAGCCTCTCTGGAACCCTGAGAGGCCTCATAACAAGGCTGAGGGGAAGCCAGGTGATTCCAGTCCAGGCGATTCAAAGGCCATCACGGGAGAAGCTGCTGGGGTTGGGGGCAGGGAGGCACTAAGCTTGTTTTAGACACTTGAGGAAATCTCAGGCTATTCAGGTGGTGGTGTGCAGCAGGCAGCTGGAAATGGTGGCTTGGAAAGAGGCAGGGCGGTGTTTGGGAGGCCAGAGAGTGCAGTGGTTATGAATACAGACTGCTCCAGCTGTGTGACTATGGCAAGTTACTTAGCCTCTCTGAACCTGTTTCCTCTGGGACGTTGGGATAATGTTGGCACTTACCTCATGTGAGGATGCAATGAGAGAATGCAAGTAAACCTAACCTGAGCCTGGCGCACGATGAGGGCAGGAGATGTGGGCCATGACAGTGATTGTCAGGAGAGCGGTGGGGATCTGACATGTGGAACCAGGAGGGGACTGAGAATCTGATTTAGGATGATTTCAGACATATAAGAATGGACGTCACAGGAGCAAGCGGGGCCAGCTGGAGAGACTGAAGAAGAGGGTGGGGGCAGAGCCTCCGATAAGGGACCGTCCTGGAGGCAGCTGAGGCGATGAAATGGTATGAGTCAGTTTGCTGGGGCTTTCATAACACAGCAACCAAAAAATGAGTGTCGTAGAACAACAGAAATGTGTTATGTCACAGTTCTGGGGGCCAGAAGTCTGAGATCATGGTGCTGGCGGGGTTGATTCTTTCTGGGGGCTGAGGGAGAATCTGTCCTAGGTCTCTCTCCAAGCTTCTGGGGTACTGCTCGAACAAATACCTAAAAATGCAGAAGTAGCTTTGAAATTGGATAATGGGTCGTGGCTGAGAGAGTTGGAAGGTGCATGATAGAAAAAGTCGATTGCTGTGAGACACTGGTGTTCAAAATAGGAGTGTGGAAGACGTGGTCTCAGACGGAATGAGGAACGCGTCATGGGAACCCGAAGGGAAGATGATCTTTGTTCTGTGTACCTCAGGGCTGGAGAGAACAAGCACAACCATCCCTGTGTGTCAATTGTACAGTAAGCATGTGGGCTCTGGTGTCCCAATAAGTGTCCCCCCACAGGGGCAGTGGACTCTCAGGCTGTAGCTCCTGGTGGAGAACTGCTGGGCTACGAGAAGCTCCTCCGACAAGATGAATTTTTTAAAAGGCAGGGGGTGAAGAAGCCTGGGGGACTGCTTCTGCGGGGTCACCGGTGAGTTCCACCTTCCTGCTTTGTCTCTTCAAACTCCCCAGCACTATTTTCTCCAGGCTGGTCCCTCCCAACCCCACCCCTTTCTGTTCCCCTCTTGACATTGACTCTACCGTTTTGGAGACTTTGCACTTGCCCCTGGGCCTTAGGCAAAGGGTGTCTCACAAACCCTCACAAGAGCTCCTGGGGCTGACAGGACAGGAACTGTTAGTCTCGTTTTATAAATAAGGGTTTGGAGGCTCAGAGATGTTATCTGATTTATCCAGGGCACACAGCATGTTGGAGGCAGCAGTTTTCAAGCCCCTAGTCTGTAGACTCCCAGCTTGGAGCTGGGTACACCCCACCATATGAAGTCATTCAGTTAAGTTTGCTAACTCATCCTAGAAAAAGTGCTACACACCTCATTGCTGAATATCACTACAGTCACCTTCGAAGTCCTCCCCTTGGGAAGCTAAGCACCGACGCCAGTGCCTAGTCCGCCTTTCAAAGCAATTTTGGAGCTCTTTTTCTGGAATGGCCATCAGAGCTGTTGTCATCGTATTACCCTTGATGTCCTGAATGTCATCAAAATGTCTTCCTTTCAATATTTCCTTTGTCTTTGGGTAAAGAAAGAAGTCACTGGGGGCCAGATCAGGTGAGTAGGGAGGGTGTTCCAATACAGTTATTTGTTTACTGGCCAAAAACTCCCTCACAAACAGTGCCGTGTGAGCTGGTGCATTGTCGTGATGCAAGAGCCATGAATTGTTGGTGAAAAGTTCAGGTCCTCTAACTTTTTCACGCAGCCTTTTTAGCACTTCCAAATAGTAAACGTGGTGAACTGTCTGTCCAGTTGGTACAAATTCATAATGAATAATCCCTCTGATATCAAAAAAGGTTAGCGACACTGTTGCAACAAGTTCAGGGACTCGATTGTCAGACCTCCTATGGCTTTGGTTTCCTGTCTGGAAGGCTCTGCCCGAGGCTGAAAGTGAAACCAGAGGCAGAGATACCTTGAGCTCCCCAGTTGTTGCCCAGCCAAAGAGAATCTGGCTTTTGGGAGTTCTTCATTTCCCAGACACTCTGAGCATCCCCGAGGGACAGAAGCTTCAGCTCTGCTGTCAGTGTGACCACAAGAGGGCAGTGGCGCCCTGTAATGATATGCTGGCATGTCAGCTTGAGGTCAGCAGAGGTGGGGCGGGGGCTCTGTGTCTCCAGACGTTCTCAGAGCTCCCTGCTGCCGGGGAACCTTCCCAGAGACCCTCCTCCCTAGAAAGACTCATCGGCTTTCAGGGCACATAACTGACTCAAATTGGTCGTTCCAGGATTTCTTGAGCTGGGGCTGGACTTGATGCTGAAGAAGACCCCTCGTCTTCCACCACAAACACCCACGTTCAGCCCGACTCAGACTCACTGGAGCCCGTCACCCCGGCCTCCCTGAGTTACGATGGAATCCATACTGAGGACCCCCTGTGCTGTTCCCTGGGCACTATGGGCAGAGAGGGTTTGCTCCCCATTTTTTCTGCTTCCTCCTTCTCTTCTCATCCTTAGGATCTTAGAATTCTAAGAGAATAGCTTCTCTGGGCGTTCTGGAACTGGGCTCAACAGGGCTTACTGCATCCTGAGAGGGGCCTCAGGGAACCTGTGAGGAGAGGGGTGGGAGGGAGTAGACTGTACTCCAGCCCCTCTCCTCTCTTCCTTTAGAGACCTTCTCATATTAGCTATTTTGTATTTTGAGCTTTTTCTTAAGATTTCTTTTGAAGAAAGGGCTCCACTGCTTGAGCGGGGAGAGGAGAAACGTTTGCCAACCTCTTACTTAATCCATTCTCCTCATTTCACACCTTGAAAAACCGAGACCCTAGAGCAGAGACTTTCCTGATCACATACCTCGAGAGGAGCAGAGACCTGGGAATCCAGGTCTCCTGGCCACCGGGACCACCCCACACAGCCCCACCGTGGGCATGTGGGGTGTGTGAGTGGGTGCAGGTAAGGAGCAGAGGAAACTTCTAACTATCAGAAACATAACAGAAGTGTCCAAGAGTCCACGAAACCATATCAGTTACAATCTGTCACTGATTCAAAAAATTGGGATTGAGCGCCTACCATATACCAGGCATCTAGATACATGGGCTGCAACTGCGACCAAAACAAAGGTCCCAGCCTTCAAGAAGCTTACATTCTAGCGGGAGTTCTGTTTGTTCTGTGACAAAGAAAGAAAAGGCAAGATAAGTGATTTAAAACCCACCCCTCTCCGTCCAATTTTACAGTTACTCTGCCCAGGCATTACCCTCCTCATGATTTGTCCTGTCTTCGTCACACCCCTTGTCCGGCTCTTCTGTATCTTTCCTGGCTCCATCATGACAGGCAAGAAGGGGCCTGCCCTCCGGATCCACCCAGGCCAAGGAAGAGCACTGAGAGGCTATTCATGTGGGTGGCCGGCTGAGAGGGAGGGAGCGGAGGGAGTTCCTGCTGTGCCAAGCCCGCAGCACGCCGTCCTGCTGAGCATCCCTGGCGCCCAGGCGGTGCAGTTGCCGCCACCCCAGGAGAAGGACTGCTCTGTCAGTGACTGCCTCAGGCCACTCTCTGCCCCACGGCAGAAGAAGGGGCAGAGCGAAGGAGGGAGGGAGGTCCAGGAGTCAGGAGGCAGCTTCCCCCACCAACCACAGCAGCTCTGTGGGGAGTCCCAGGCCCCCAAGTCCATCCAAATTGTCCCAGACTGGGCCACCGTAAACGCCATCCCAGAAACAGAATGCGATCCCTGGGTGTTTCTAGAGAAGCCTCTGAAGACTTAGAGAAAGTGGGTTCATCACATGTGCATGGTATACACGGTATACACAGTATACACGTACAGAGAGGACTTGTGGTTCAGAAGTGTTCCTCATTCCCAGGTAGATTGGCTTCTCAGGGAGCCCCAGTCTGAGGGGAGACACAGCCCTGCCTCAGGGGCCCCAGTCTGAGGGGAGACACCATTTTGGGTCTTCAAAGATCTCTGATGGAATATCCCTCTGTCTCCCTGCCACTGTCTTGCTGCCACCTTCCCCTCTCTCATTCAGAAACACACATACACATACAAAGAGATTCAGAAGTCTTAAAAACACTCAAGTCCAAATCTCAATAAAAGTCAAGAACATAGTCTAAACTCCAAGGACTACAGAGACCCAGACTCAGTGACTAAAGGAAGCTGAGTTTGAGCTGCCAGGGGTGAGGCTCCAAACCTCACCTGAACTCAGCGGCCTAGGATCCCAGTGCATCCTCTGAGGCTCTGTGAGTGACAGCCCTCACCTGCAGATGTGTTTTCATCTCCGTGGCAACCAGAACGGAGCGTGAGCCCCACCCCTTGGAGCTGTGCCCTTCCAGCCTCACATGCCCCATACATGGTCTGGCTGCTAAGGAAGCAGGATCTGAAAAGACTAAGAGCACCTACAAAGATTGACGACAGGGTGGGATGGGAGAAATGGGGCCGAGCATGAGTTGTCCAAGCTTCTGATGGGCGGCCAGGCCAAGAAGCAGAGAATCAGCCCCCACCCGGCCACATACACACCCCTTGACTGCCAGAGCCCAGCGGGGAGAGAGCAGGCCTTGGCTTTAATTGTCTTCCTTGAAGTTCAGTCAGTCTGGAGGCAGAGGGATAAAGAATTTGACATCCATAACCCCAGAAGCTCAAAGCGGCAATATAGCCCGTCTGCCAGTGATAGGTCACACCTCCAGTGACAGGGAGCGCACTCTCTCTTTGAAGCTGCCCTGCCCTTGATGGGGGGGTGGGGGGGATTTGGATTGTGAGGCTTGGATCCCCTGCTCTCCACCTGGTCACAGCAGACCCGAGCAAAAAAGATGGGGCCCTGGCGCTTGAGTGTCATTGTCACCGAGGCCCCAGAGCCTTCCTGGCTAAGTCTGGCAACTCCTGGGAAGACAGATTTCACAGATGAGATTCTGCTCTGAATTGGTTCCATTGTGCTCCCAAGTGGTGCCAGGGAGGTGGGGGAGGCATGGTGAGGAGGCTGAGTTCCGAGCCCCTGTGTGATAAAGGTACACGTGGCCCTGGCACTGCCGGTCCCATCAATAGGCCTGGCACATGCCTCCCGGCCTTGGCATTTCCCATGCCGGATTAGGGTCCAGCCAGACTTCCTGAGCAGGTCTAGCCAGTCCTGAGCCCTGGTGGGCAGGAGGAAGAGTATACGCCCGCAGGCTCAGGCTACTGTCTGGTGGACAAACAAGATGTTTATTCAGTGAAGGCAAAGGGGAGGCCCGGGGAGAAAGCTACTGGTGCCCCAATGTTTCCTGCCTGCTTCCCTTCCCCACGACACACATGCTGCACTGGAGTCAGAGGCCCAGACATCAACCCCAAAGGACGCACAGACAGGCACACACACACCATGGGAGGGGACCCTGTGGACAAGGCTACATTCCCTTGTCTGATATAACACACACATACATACACACCGCCTTTGTGTTTTAAAGTCAATTAATTAATCCTGGCAAAACACAGAGTTGACGGGATGGCTCTAGTCCAAGGGTGTCATAGCAGCTGCCAATGCCAGGATGGAGAATTGGCCCGGAGAGGGAAGGAGGTGGTAGCTGATGGCAGGGACAGGGCTTGCAGGGTGCAGTTGCCAGTTTTGGGGTGTGGCACCTCTGGGGTGAACAGACTGGGCCTTGACCTTGGAAAATCTCCTGGAGGCTGAAAGGACAAAGGACGTGCCTCCCTGGATTAAGGAGCCAGTTTCTGGGGCCCCATGCAGAGACAGACAGAGCAGCACAGTGGACAAATGGACTCCTGGAGGGAATCTGAGGCCCCCAGGGCCTTGCTACTCAAAATGGTATGGAAAACAACACGACATGAGAGCTTCTTAGAAATGCAGAATCTTGGGTCCAACCCAGACCTACTGAATCAGACCTGGTTGTCTATTTACATATTTAGGTTCTAGAGGCACTTCTTTAGAAGATTCCTGGACCCTGAAAGAGGGTTTCTTCCTGGGTGAGGTATAGATGATGACATCACTCTTAGTAAACTCCAGTCTTGAGATGGGAAGTCCCCTTGTGAGGTCAGTCCAGCCTTTTCCCAGCCTCCAGGTGTGGCTACAACTCTGGTCTCTTATATGTATTCATTCATTCATTTCACAATTGTTTACTGTGGCACCCTGCTAGGCATTAAGATTCAGTAATAAGCAAAACAACAACAAGATGGTCCCTGCCCTCTCGGAGTTTTCAGGCTAGAGGGACTGACAAGTAAGACTTTCCTGAAGGAGTATCACCTGAGTTGCATTTTGAAAAGTTTACCTTGGTGAAAAGGGGAGAGAAACATGTTTTAGGCAAAGGGAATAGCACAAGTCAAGGCCCCGAGGTAAGATGGAGCATGGCTAGTTTGAGGAACTAAAGATCAGTGTGGCTGGAGGGCAGAGAGTGGGAAAGACCATTGTGTCAGATGAGACTGTGTGTAAAACTCTCCAGCAAGCCAGAGTTCTGGGGTGCCTGCCACACCCCTTGATTAGTAGGTTTCAGAGAATCCTGGAATGTGAAGAATGCAAAGAACCTTGGGCTTCATCCAGGCCAATGGTTTGCACCTGTCTTCAAGCCTCAGCTTCATCACAAATTAATTGTAAATATGGCCTTGGGTCATGGCTATTTCATCTGAAAAGTGATGGGGGTGCAGGAAGAGACAAATACTTTGCCAAGGCTGGGAGTAGCTCATGTAAGAGTTCACCAAGGACTTATTTCAGCTAGGATACATGTTAGGCTGATATTAAAAAGAGACCCCAAATTATAGTAGCTTAAACAAGAAACAATGTCATTTCTCTCTCTGAGTAGACGGTGCAGAGTTAGTATGGCAGTTTAATGGTGGTGGAGAGCCAGGCATCTTCCACCTTGTTTCTCTGCCACACTCAACACATAGCTTCATATGGTCCAAAATGGATGCTCCAGCTCCTGCCATCACATTTTTACCCTCCTTCCTTTTAAAGATATGATCCGGATGTTGCACCCGTCATATCTGCTCATATTTCAATGGCCAAGCTTGGTCACATGGCCACATGTAGCTGCAAAAGAATCTAGAAAATGTAGTCTTTTGCTGGGCAGCCATGTGCATAGCTGAAAATTCTATTACTATGTAAGAACAGGAGAATGGATATGCAGAGGGTGGGAGGGGGGCCGTGGCACAAGGAATGACCCATAGTCTAAAGGTAGAGTTGGAGCCGGTCTCTCCAGGATTCTCCTCCTGGCCTTAAACTCCTGGCCTGCTTTACTAAGTTCATCAGCGCTGGACTCCATTCTGTCCCACAATTACCCTTATTCCTATCAACTTCAGGAGGTAAAGGCAGCCTGTGGAGGCTTTGGTAGTGTAGGATTACAGTCATGGAAGGTAAGCCCAGCCCTTGCCTGGGCCCCCATCACATCACACGCTGAGTTCTAGGAGGGTTTCTGGATGCTTGGTAGGACAGACTAGGGAAGAGGTAGGCTTTCATTGTTCACGTTTGTCAGAGGCTACTCTTTCTGCCCTCACATTGGCAGGAGAGGCCTGCCTGGGATGGGCAGTGAGCCAGCTATGTTTTCATTACCTGCTCCTGAGCCAGGACCAGGGGTGGTCCCACAGTCAGGTAAACAGCTGGCAGCAGCAGTTGGAGTGGCTAAGGAGCATTTTTCCACCAGATTGTCTGACCCTGAGAAGGCCAAAACCAACACCAGAAGATTCTGGAGGCTGTGTCCCGCCCACTGTCTGGGCTACTCACCCCAGCCAGCAGCTGGCAATGGCTCCCTCTCTGGGCCTCTGTCCTTCACACTTGTTTTCTCTAAGAGAGACTAGGAAGTACGTGTGAAGGAGGGATTGCAGGAGACCATAGTTGCTCAACCTCAGCACTATTGACATTTGGGGTCAAATAATTCTTTTCGTGGGGGCTGTCCTGTGCATTGTGGGATATTTTGCAGCATCCCAGGCTTACACCCACTAGGTGTCAGTAGCACTAACCCCTCCCCAGTTGCCAGATCTTTCCTGGGAGAATGGGGAGATTAACCCCGGTTGAGAACCACTGCTATAGATTGAAAAGTTCCTGATGTACCAAAGGAAAAAGTTAGGGATGGATGGAGAGAGCAGAGAGAGAGAGAAAGACAGAGAGCGAGAGGGTGGGGGAAAGGTAAAGAGAAAAACACATGGAAAGAGAAAAAAGAAGAAAGGAGAAATATTGAGAGTGAGAAAATGAGATAAAAAAGGAAACGAAATAAAGGGAATAAAAGAGAAAAGCAAGTTTAGAGATGGAGTGAAGGCCAGGCTCTGGAAGCCAGGAGAGGGCAAGCAGGTCGTAACAATGATTGTGCTGGAGTCTGGAGATATAATGGGGCCATGCAGCAGCTGGCGTGGGGCAAAGTAGCCATCTGATAATGCCAGCATTGTGGTCAACATTGAGGTCTTGGCCTCCCAAACCCTCCAGAAGCCAGGCCACAGAACAGAGCTGTCAGGGGTCAAGCTTCTCCTAGGTTTCTGGCCATGATGCTTTCTTATTGGGGTTGGAATTTGGATGTGGGTTCTCCCCAAATTTTCTGAATTTTTATCTACAGAAAATGGGTCATTGCTGAAGAGAAAGAATGGAAGACTGACCGTGTTTCATCTCTCCTCTTCTAAAACCCCGCTAAGATGATCATGGTAGGACATAGCCCACAAGCACAAGAGGAATGAAGCTGTAGAGTAGTCAGCAAAACTCGAGGAGTTGTTAAGGGGTGGACGTGGGCCCTCACATTGGCAGGAGAGGCCTGGGGTGGGGGGTGGAAGGATGGGCAGGATGGCAATAAGAAGCAGGTTGCTTCAAGCTATGGGTGCCTTGAATGGCTCAGCACTTGGAAAGGTCAGAGCCCTCTGAAAAGGGGTACAGGGTGGGGCTGAGGAGGACTGATTGCAAGTGGGTAAAGGAGAAGTAATAGTCCAGGTCCCCTCCCACTTCTTGCATAGGTGGCCATTGCCTTCCCTGCCCTAGCAGAAAATGGGCTGGCTTACCAACAGAGAGGGTTACACAGCTGAGAGAGAGCATTAAGTGCAAGTCTGAACCAAATGGAAAGTTTCCCTGAGCCCTTTTCCACTCAGCATCAGAACATTGGAAACAGGTTTGTAACCCCCAGCAAATTCTGGGGAGTCTCCCTACGGAAATTGGCCCAAAAGAAAAGTCCTTCAGATGCTGACATGTAGAGGTTTCTCAATAAAAAAAGTTGGCTTGCCACCAACTCCACTAATCATAAGCCCTTCTCATATAATAAGAACCTCAGTCTTAAATATGAATAGACAACAGAGGATCACTGGACATTGAAAGAGAGACATCACTATGAAAAAGAGAAACCAAAACAAGTGAATAAGAAAAACAAAACAAAACTCAGAGATGATGCAGAAAGCAGACCTCTTTTTTCACTTTGAGATAATTAACAATCTCAGAATTAAGAAAAATACAGCAACCTTTGAAACAAAAACTAGGATGCTATAAAAAGTAACATTCACAGAATAAGAAATAGCTCTTGAAGATTAAAAATATAACAACCCATGTCTTATCCTCACTAAAAATATTTAACCTAAATGTAACCATGATCTAACTTCCAATCTCCAGTAAATACATGGGGTGGAAAGAATTAAATGACATCATTAGGAAGCAACCAGACAAATCCAGAGTGTAGGACATTCTACAAGACAACTGCCTCGATCCATAAAATGTCAGTGTTGTAGGAGAAACAAAAAGATAGAAAAACTATTATACATTTTAAAACGACTAAGACCTAACAATCAAATGAAACTAGATAGCATCCCAGTTCAAATAGACCATCTATAAAAGAAAATTTGGACACAATTGGGACAATTTGAGTATGGACAGGACATTAAAGATGTTAGGGTATTATTAAAAATTTTCTTAAGTATGATAATGGTGGTTTGGTTCTGTAGCAGAGTGTCCTTCATTTTAGAATCTGCCGGCTAACATATTCCAAAATCAAGTATAATGTGGTCTATAAATTTCTTTCAAGTGGTTCTGCCAAACTATACAGGCAGTTAATAGATAAATGCATAACAGGTGTTTCGTCTAGTCCTGCACTATCTAATACAGTAGCTACTAGCCACTTGTGCCTACTAATCCCTTAAAACTCACCTGAATTGAGACATGCTATGAGTGTAAAAGACAAACTGGATTTCAAAGACAGTAAAAAAAGAAATATAAAATACCATATTAAACTTTTTATATGAATGACATGTAGAAATGATATTTTGAAATATATACATAAAATAGGAAAATTCATTCCGCCTGTTTCTTTTTACCTTTTTAATGTGACTACTAGAAAGCTTAAAATTACATATGTGACTCACATTATATTTCTAGTGGACAGCACTAACCTAGATGGTAGGGAAAAATATGTTAAATATACTATTTTTTCAACTTTTCTGTATATTTTCAATTCTTTTAATAAAAAGATAGGGAGAAAAAGAAACAAAGTAAAGATAAAGTAGAAGAATTTCTTTTGAATCAATGGTGGGTTGAAAGATAAAGTTTAGAAAATCCTCTTGAAAGTAGGATAAGAAGACAAAAAGTAAAGATTAGAAAATCAGAGAACCAATCAAAGAGGTGTCGCTCGAAAAGATAGAAAATAACAAGCAAAAACAGGAGCCAAAGGTCATGAGCTTCTAGATTGAAGAGGAGTTCTGAGGGCCCAACACCATGAATGAAAAATTATACCAACCAATGCACTGGGAAATAAGAAGATTCTAAAATGTTTCCAGAGAGAGAGAGAGAGAAAGAGAGTTATCACATACAAAAGCCTACGAATCAGGATATCACTGTACTTCTCCATAGCCACACAGGGAACTGGAAGAGAAAAGGAAAAACTCTCAAATTTCTGAAGGAAAAAAATTTCCAACCTAGAATTAGATACCCAGCCAAACTATCAATCAAGCCTAAAGGTAGAATAAAGATATTTTTAGACATGCAAGGTCTCAAAAAGTTTACCTCTCTTGCACCATTTCTCAGAAAATTATTGGAAGAAATGCTCCATCAAACAAAAAAAAGTAAACAAAAAAAGACAGAAGACATTGGACTCAGAAAACAGAAACTCCAATGTGGGAAGGAGGCAAAGGGAATTCCCAGTGAATGGTAAAGGGACTGTTCAGGATCCTAGCCATACAGCAGGCCTAGAAGGCATCCATCCAGCCAGGAGCAGAAAGACGGTCCATTCTAAAAGCAATTCACCAAGAGAAAAACAAACGGGACTGATAGGTTACTCTTCTGAGAGGAGTTTTACAATTGTGGCAGGGAGTTTGGGAATTAATTAGTGACAAAAACATATGAAACTAAGCAAACAAAAAACATGGATAACAAAATGTCCATGTTTTTTGGACATTGCCAGAAATAAAATGGAACTCAAGTACATCGTGTAATATTTACCTAGTCATGATAATATAAACACCAAAAGGAGAACTAACCATAAGTTGAGATCTAATATTGGGAGGACAGGGAAAGAAGTATGTGAGTTGGGGGTGGAATGGAGCTAATCCTCATCTTTTGTAGTAGGAAGATAATTTATACGAACTACAGTAAGATAAAAATAATAATGGGTTGGGCCGGCCCAGTGGCTCAGGCGGTTGGAGCTCTGTGCTCCTAACTCCGAAGGCTGCCGGTTCGATTCCCTCGTGGGCCAGTGGACTCTCAACCACAAGGGTGCCAGTTCAACTCCTTGACTCCCGCAAGGGATGGTGGGCTCCGCCCCCTGCAACTAAGATTGAACACGGCACCTTGAGCTGAGCTGCTACTGAGCTCCCGGATGGCTCAGTTGGTTGGAGCGTGTCCTCTCAACCACAAGGTTGCCGGTTTGACTCCTGCAAGGGGTGGTGGGCTGCACCCCCTGCAACTGGCAATGGCAACTGGACCTGGAGCTGAGCTGCGCCCTCCACAACTAAGACTGAAAGGACAACAACTTGAGTTGGAAAAAAGTCCTGGAAGTACACACTGTTCCCCAAAAAAGTCCTGTTCCCCTTCCCCAATAAAATCTTTAAAAAAAAAAAATTAAAGAAAAAATAATGGGTAAAAAATAACTATATGTTATTTAGAGAAGTGGAGAAAATAGGAAGAAATAGCTGGAAAGTCTAAAAGAAGTTTGCCTCTGGGGAGTGGGGATGGGGAAGGGTGAGGCAGGCAATTGCTGTTTTCCGTTACCATATGTGTAGCATTATTTGACATTTTGAAAGTATTTATATATATCACTTCGCTAAAAATAAAAGTTGAATTAAAAGATAAAGAGAAATCCAAGGTCATCCAGGGCAGGTCAAGTGACTGCCCAGAACTGGGGGTCATTCCAGGTGTCACTGCCTGTCAGCTGCCTACATAGTTCTTCCGGACATGGTTAGAGGGAGCTTTTTTGGAGAAACATTATCCTGCCTACCCCCATGACTCATAGGTTCCCATTGTTTTCACACCCCTGCCATTCTTCCACCATAGGGATGTGTGTGTTGATGTGTAGGGAGGGACAGAAGGAACTTTCTTGTGTTCTTTGTTTACTATGTGCCCCACTCCCATCCCCAGGGGTACAGGCTTCCTTGCCAGGGACCACGTGTCAGGCATGGGGCACTGGGTGCTAAGAAGGAGAAAAAATCATCTTAAAATACCCTCTGCCTGCCCATTATGGAAATTCAGAATCATGTGGTTGAGCAGGACCTATGAGACCAACTTGCCAACATCTCCAAGAGGTGGACATCGACATTTTGCCTGAGCACTTTGAAGAACAGGGAACTCAGTTCTTCAGCTGGACATTGTTGGGGGTCGGGGCAAAGTGAGGGACACATAAAGGTTTTTGTTGGTTCTAGGCTTTTGCAAGGGCTGTTCCCATGGTTGAAGCCATTTAAATATCCAGGAACCCATAGTTATAAAAGGTGACGGTCAATGTAAGAATATAGTTCTCAGGGGAACCAAGGCCTGCCTAGTTCCCTGTCTCTGCCTCTCTCACTATGTATCTGCTTTAGCCTCCTACTTCTCTCTGCACACCTTCTTTCCTACTCATTGGGTCATTCACGACCCCAAATGCCTGCCACCACTCCCAAGCCTCCATGACCTCACAGCTAAGCTCTCCACAGCTTACTGGCTCAGACTCTCACTACCTTAATTTCAAATGCCTAACAGGGTCATCTCATTGGTTCATCATGGTTCAAGTTTCCTCTCCTAGTCCGCTCAGCTTTGCCAAGGTGTGTCACATGGTTCAAAGATGGCTACCTAGGTAGGCTGTCCTATCTCACAGGACTGTGAATGGGGAAAACATCTCAAACATATACTACGTTCACCACCTTTCTCTCTCTCCCACACCACATTCATCCACGGATGCTTCTAACAAATATTTACCAAGTATTTTCAGAAAGGGCACTGGAAGTTTGAAGGTGGAGGAATCAGGGTCAGATCTATGACTTTGGGCAAGGCACTGCCCTTCTATGGGCCCCAGTGTCCTCCTCCGTAACATGAGGGGAGATACATTTCAGCTAGATTGGAGATTCTCAACCCCGAGAGAACATTAGAATCATCTAGGGAGTTTTTAAATAACATTCTGATAACTGGCCTCCCTCCTCTTCCCTCCCCCACCCCTTCCCACAGAGACTTTGATTTCATTGGTTGGTATAGGATCTGAGTGACATACTTTGCAAAGGCCCCAGTGATTCTAATAGGCAACCAGGGTTGATATTCATCATTAGATTACCATTAATATTCAATGACTAACATGATACTTGGCTTATAAGAGGCATTCGTTCAATAGATTCTTCTTGAGGGAATAAATTCCCCACAGCTGTAACATTTTACTTCAAGCTGAGGGGTAGGTTTTGGGATACTGGGAAGCTCAGAACTAGGGTCAGAAAGACACTGGAGGGAGGGTACACTGCCAGTTAAGAAGGAATCTCAGAGTGGTTCTTTGGAGCTGGACCAAGCTGGATTTTCCCGAATCTCTGACTCCCATGGGGCTTGGAGGCCAGAGGGCTCAGTGGGATGAGACCTTGGGGATCTGAAGGCCAGCACTGGGTCCTCCCCTCGACAGTTCTGTGACCTCAGGCAAGTCAATAAACCCACCAGATTTTCACTTGCAAAACAGGAATATATATTTCTCCTTTCTTTGGGTTGTTGGGAGGATTAAGGGAGACAAAAGATTGGAAAGCACTAGTGAATGTAAAGAATTATTCATATGAGGCCTAATCTCGGGTAAATCCCAGGTAAATCTGCCTAACTGCTCCCTGAGAGAGCAGTAGAGAGAAGGCACTACATTGTCAGGGTCTGACGTGGAAAATAACAGCTGTCCAGTCACAGTTCTCCCTGACACTTCCATGAGTCATTAAGTGTTTCCTAGCATGAAAAGAATGACGGTAATGTACTTGCTGTCCCTAAGGAGAGTTACATGGAGTAATGCCATGGGCTTTATGTGCTAAGCTTCCAGGTAGATTACGGTCCCCATTTTTCCTATGAAGAAGCAGGGCCAGACAGGTAAGTGACTTGCCCAAGGTTTTTAGCTATGAGAAGGCTGAGCCTGAATTTGAGGCAGCCCATGATTAGCCCATTACCCTACCCTCTCATTGGGGAAGTGGGACAGACACCCATGAACCACCTAGAGAGCAAACCAGCAGTCACAAATGTGAAGTCGCCTGCCAGGTAGAGAAGAAAACCTGGAGGGAGAACGGGGATCTGCGAAGAGGATCTTTCTAGGTTAGTGTAGAACCTGGCCACCCAGTGGAGGAAGAGCATGAAGAAATGACTTTTCTCATTCACTAATGTCTTGGGGTGCCTCTCCTGGCATTGCAGGGCAGGCTCTTTGCAGTTGAGAATTGGGATGTTACAGTGAGGGCTCTTTCCATGGTAAGAATCAGAGATCACATTAGCCAGCTCCCTAGCTAAAAGGAAAGAAGAGTTCATGGTCAGGATTCAACAGGTGATCTCAAGGAAATCCAGAGGTGCGACCAGCATCCCCTTGCAGAGTCCTGGGGCTAGATATGTCGGTGTCTGTTCTGGTGTTTATTCTTTTTTTCTGTGTCAGTGTCTTTCTGACCTGTTTCCCTAGGTCCCTCTCCCTCTCTCTCTTTCTGTCTCTCTCTGGTTTAATGTTGCTCACACGTGTACGCATACATACACACGCACATGCGCTCATATGAAATCTGACAAGTAAGTTTGAGAACTTGCCACCATGCTCCTACATTGGCAACAGTGTACAAACAGCTCGGGAAGGTTCTGTTACTGGAGAGTGAGCCCTTCTTGGTGCAAGGTCCAGCTTCTTGGCATCTCGTCCAGCAAAGAATTGAACGAGACACGGAAATACACTGGTGAAAGAGTAGTTTATTAGAAGAGATAGTACACTTCAAAGAAACAGAAGCGGACCGAGCAGTAGAGAATGGCTCAAGGGCCCTGACTAATGAGGCCTTGGTGGTTTTTATCTTTTTCTCTCAAATGGGCTGTTCCTGGGGCGGGGGACTACCTGATTGACATCTGTGATTGACAAGAGGCTATTACCTCATCGTCTTAGACTGTGCAGGTGTGAGTGGCCGGTTTGATCTAGTTGGGTACTTTGTACCCATTTGTTCCTCTTAGGGGTAGATAATTACAATGAAAAGAGGAAGTTTTGGACAAAGAGAGGTCTTTTAGGTGGTTGAAAATGCTATGGTTTATGCAGGAATGCAGAGATCCAATGCCTATCTCTAACTGCCTGCCTTGTTTTTCCGTTGAGAGACGTGATCCCCATAAAATGTCTATGGGAAGTTGAAGGACAGGAGGTCTGTTCTTCTGTATCTGCCTCCTGCTGGACATGAGCGTAGAGCTGTACCTGCCTATTGGGGATTCATGGAGCTGTCGCCCTATCTGATCTCAGAGTAGAGGAAAGGGTCTTGGGGTCCACCTGGAAGATAGTGTTGGCATCTTTGATTGCGACTGGCAATATTGCTGGGGCATCCTCTGTATCCCCAAGGCCCCTAAATGAGGAAAAATAGATTTCAATTAATAAATCCATTAGCTCTATAGAGCCTGTGGCCATTCAACCAGTCATTCAGGTGGCATCAATTGTCCAGGAGCTGGGCCCAGAATGGGTTGGAAAGAACATTAGGCTTCAGTGATTACAATCAACAAGTATACTGACCTGGGGGAATGTTACAACCTATTTGGTCTCTGGGATGGCCAAGAGTTATGGTCTGGAATGGCTTGGGGGATGTTAGGAAGTCACAGGCTTTTAATTAGTTATCTGAGGCAGGGGTGAGAAACATCCTGTGATTCAGGCTAGGAACAATCTTTAGTCTAAGGACTCAGAAACTGATTAGAATCAAAGCCTGGGGCTAAGGAGCTAAGAAGCTAGAGAAAAGGAGACTTAAAATTTCTACAGGGAGGAAGGCTTAAAACTTGTGTTGTGAGGGAGCTCTCCCATATCAGTTTCATAAACTTGGTATATCAGTGTTTCATAGCTGTGCTCGTGTCAACATGTGGTCATGTCTTGCTGAGTGGAGTTCATTGTTGTTGCGTGTTTTGGGGTGCCATCGCAAGAATGGCTGAGCTTAAATTAGAACAATGAGCAAACATTTAATGTCTTGGCACGAGTGGAAGTGAAATCAGGGACACGTTAGTCCAAGTTTATGGGAATAAAACCATGAAGAAAACAGTGTACAAATGGATCAAACATTTTTCTGAGGGGAGAGAGTGCGTCACTGATGAAGAGAGGTCAGGGCGGCCAGTAACAAGCAGAACTGACGAAAACATTGCAAAAAGTTGTTGAATTGTCTGTCAAAATCATTGGCTGACTGTGAGAAACATAGCACACCAACTAAACATCGACAGAGAAACAGTTAGGAAAATCTTAACTGAAAACCTTGGCGTGAGAAAGATATGTGCAAAAAATGGTCCCAAAGGAACTCACCGATGAACGAAGGTAAAACAGAGTCGAAGTTTGCCAAGACTTTTTGGAGAAGCAAGATGATATTTGGGCCGTTATCACTGGTGATGAAACATGGGTGTACCAATACGACCCTGAAACAAAGTATCAAAATGCACAATGGAAGTCAGCCAATTCTCCATGACCAAGAAAGTTCCCTCAGTCCAAATCAAGAGTTAAAACGATGTTGCTAATCATTTTTGATATCAGAGGGATTATTCATTATGAATTTGTATCAACTGGACAAAGAGTTAACCAAGTTTCCTATTTGAAAGGGCTGAAAAGGCTGCGTGAAAGTGAGACGACCTGAACTTTTCGCCAACAATTCATGCATTGCATCACGACAATGCACCAGCTCATCCAGCACTGTCTGTGAGGGAGTTTTTAGCCAGTAAACAAACAATTGTATTGGAACACCCTCCCTACTCACCTGATCTGGCCCCCAATGACTTCCTTTTCTTTACCCAAAGACAAAGGAAATACTGAAAGGAAGACATTTGGATGACATTCAAGGACATCAAGGGTAATACAATGACAGCTCTGATGGGCATTCCAGAAAGAGTTCTAAAATTGCTTTGAAGGGTGGACTAGGCACTGGCATTGGTGCATAGTTTCCCAAGGGGAGTCCTTTGAAGGTGACCATAGTGACATTCAGCAATGAGGTATGTAGCACTTTTTCTAGGATGAGTTAGTGAACTTAATTGTCAGATCTCATATGCAGTGCTCTGCCTTTCGCTGTGTGTTTATTCCATTGTCCTCTCTCTACAGTCTGACTTGTACGTGAGCACACTTTCTGCCCCACCCCCATAATTGTGAGGGCAGCCATGAAAGTGCTCCCCACAGACCTGCAGCTAACATGCAGCGTAACTGACCAAAGGCTCCAGCTGCTGCATCTGCAATCCACTGCCAAGTTCGTGCCCAGACTGTGGGATGTTGTAGCCAGTGACTTAGCAGAGGAGGGTGCCCAGGACCCACATGCGCCGCCTTTGGCTGGAGAACTCCCCGACAGCCTCGCCTAACCTTCCTTAGCCTGCAGGGTCATCTAGGATGCTTCCACCTTGCATGCCCCACTAAACCTGCATCCCTCACTCAGGATTGCACTTGCTTCTCAGTCAGATGGTGCTCCCAGCCTCTCAGAAATGCTTCCTTTCCAGTTGAATCCAGCCATAGCATCAGCTTCTTGGAGAACCTGCACTAACACACTGCAGTTCCATGTGGGTCATTAAGGATTGCCAATACCAATCCTACGTGAGCATGAGAGTGGAAGAGAATGGAGAAGGCAAACCTTTTCCCTGGGTCCTCTCGTAAAGTGCCCAGCACAGAGACTGTCGCAAAGCTGGTGGTCAATAAAAAGTTGTAGCTGTTAGAGGGACAGCACAACGTGGCCCACAAGCCCAGAGTGTGCCAGTGGCCAGCAGGGCCATGCCCGCCCTGAGGGGTGAGCTGTACTATGGCTGGCTTACTGTGGACAGCTGCCAGGAGGACGCCGGCGTGGGCCTGAGGGGCACGGGACGTGTGCAGCACCCACTTTTGACTGGGGCCGTGGACACGCTGCATGGGGCCATCTCATCCCCTGTCCTAGGGGTGGGGAATTTCTGGGACACCTTAGACACCCTCTTGCGTCAGCTCACAGCAGGCACAGGACGCCGTGTGTCAGTGTTTTCGCTCAACAATTCAATCCTTGCTGTCTTAGTCAGGATCCCAACCTGCCCCATCGCCCCAGTCCAGTGCCAGACCTAGTGTTTGCCAAGAGGGTCTCCCCTGTAATTAGGATACCCCGATGGTGGGGACTTGGCTAAACCACAGCTCAGTGGGGCAGAATGCAAGGCGGCTCCTGGGCCAGGCTTTGGGCAGTGTGAGAACTGCAGGCGAAGGCACAGACACTGTCTACACGGGCCCGTGGTCCCCTTTCTGCCCAGTTTGGAGCATGACCCAAGAGCTTCCGTGTACACACATGGGCAGGTACATGTGTAACTGCCCACCCATTACCCTCACAGTTGGTTCCCACGGGCCTTGACTGCTCACCCCAAGTCTGCACTGGTCTGAGGGACCCAAGGGAGTGCAAGTGACAACTTTATGAATTAAGTTCTCCCTGAAATCCAGATATTACTTGCTTCTTTCCAACATGGGCAAAACCTCACCTCCCCCGGCCCCCCTCAGCTCACACGGGGAGTCCGAAAGAAGGTCGGTGCAGTGCTCAGGTGAACCGTTAACACCGGGCTCTCTGGGGCGGGAAGAGCCCTACATTGTGTAGTTGCCCATTTTTGTGGTGTAAATACTCCAGTTATGGTTGATTCTAAGCGACCACCATGTCACAAAATGTGAAGCTGGGAAGAGGAACGCAATAGCACACCATTGTACTCCGGTCATAGATGCAAATAACCTCAAAAGCATGGATACTAGTAACATGTAAAGAATTAGAAAATGGTGAGTTTTGTGTATTTGCCACCTCTGTTCTTAATTGTATGTTTATATAATTTGATTTTTACTACAACCAGTTTGTCAAATTCCTGAAACTTTAACCACTGGCTTTCATGAACTGGTGTGAATGGGCTCCATGCAGATCACTGGGTCAGAACCTTTCCCCTGGAGTGAACTACTGAGGGTGGGAGTCAGAGTTGATTGAAAGAAGTCACGTCCTGGCTGCCTAGCTGGTAATGGTCTGTCCTTCATTTTCCTTCCTCCTCAGTTCACAATGTCAGGTGTTCTAGGCAACCTAAGAGAGACTCAACAAACACAGGCCATTGGAATTGGATAGTGTGGGATGTCAACACCACAAACAGAGCAGCTCAGCTGGCCAGAGTGCAGGTGAAGGAATTAAAGAACGAGGAGGAAGTTTAATATACTGGAGATAAACACAGATTTCAATGCAGAATGAAAACACAAGCAGGGAGGGATTGGCAGTAGATGCCAGAAAGACAGAGGGACCTGACTTCTGAGATCTCCAGCCAGGTATTCCCCTAACCTGGGTATTTCTGCGTTTTGCCCCAGACCTGCTGAGTCAGAATCTCCCCAGGCAGAGCCCAGGAAGTCACCATGGAGCTAAGATCCACTGATTGGTTTACCTCACTGGTCTTACAGATGAGGAGTGGCTGGGAGCTGCAGCCAGGGCATCATCTCTGGGCACCTTTGTCCCTGAGCACAAGAGCCTCACTCCAGCGGGCTTGTATGGTAGTTAATACCATGTTTCTCCGAAAATAAGACGTAGCCGGACCATCAGCTCTAATCCGTCTTTTGGAGCAAAAATTAATATAAAACCTGGTCTTATTTTAATATAAGGCTGGGTTTTTATAATATAATATGATATGACATGATATGATATAATGCAATATAATACAATACCGGGTATTATATTAATTTTTGCTCCAAAAGACGCATTCGAGCTGATGGTCCAGCTAGGTCTTATTTTTGGAGAAACACGGTAGAACTGAGTTCTAGCTGTGTGACTTTGGGAAAGTTACATAACGACTCTGATCCTCAGCTTCCAAATGGGGATCGTAATACAGACCTCACACTGTTGTGGGCATTAAATGAGATCATGGGCATAAAGTGTCCTGGTCAGTGCCCTTATGTAGTAAGGATCCCCATAAATGGCAGGTGTGGCTATTTAGGTCACGTGGCTAGACGGTAGCATACCCCAGTCCTCCAGGGATTGTTTAAACAGAGCAGAAAGGACTAGAGACCCCAGAGTAGAGAGATTTTGATATCTTGAAGGTAAAAAACTTTGATCTTGTGTAAGGAGTTAGAAGACCTAATGGCATTTGGTCTCAACTCTGCCACTTCAAAGAGTTTTAGTCTCAGGGTAGGAAATGCTGTTTGTGCTCCGTGCCTCAATCCCTCAGTCCTCTTCAGATGTCAGTGCAGTCCCAGGAATGCTGCCCGAGTGCATCCTCATAGCGCCTTTTGTTCCTCTCCACTCTTCCACCTCAGACCTTTCTCCCAAGCCTGGCAGAAGGCTGCTTAATTCCAAGCAAACCCAGCCAGGATTCCCATTACCGATTGCTGTTTAACCAATCACCCCAAAACTTAATCATGTATTCACTCATGACTTGCAGTTTGGAGGATGGCCGGGCTCTGCTCTACGTGGTGTGAGCTGGGGCTGGATGTCCAAGATGATGCCGTGGCTGGACAGGTTCTCTCTCCACGTGGCTTCTCCACGTGACTAGTTTGGTTCTTTGCAGCATGAGTCTCAAGGTGCTTGGGTTTCTTACATTGCAGCTGGCTTCCCCAAGAGCACAAAAGAAGAAGCTGCTAGGCCTTGACACATGGATTCCGGAAGTACAAAAGGTCACTCACACAACGCTCTGTTGGTCAAAACAATCCCAGGGCCAGCCCGTGTGAGAGGGGCATAGACGGCACCTCTTGTTGGGGAAGCAGTGAGTTCACTTTGCTGACCAGAATGTGGAATGGGGAATATTGTCATGGCCACTTTCGCACAACACAGTCTGTCATATCCAGCATGTGTGGGAGGACAGTGGGAATTAATGCCCCCGGGGCTATCCTTAACCAAGGAGGGTAGAAACTGGTGGATAAATGCATGTCCCCCATCCTTCAGAGGGACAATTCTGACCTATATTGGACAGGTTCTTCAGGGGAATCCCCAACAGAATTGAGACACAAATGCCCACAGTGGAACTAGCTCAACAATGCCCCCTAATTGTCTTTTCCTCTTTCCCTATCTTTATCTCCCCCTCCCTTCCTGCTACTTCCTCCAAACATCTCCCAGTTCTGGTCTTAAGCTTTCCTCTCCTGAGAAACCACACCAAGACACTCAGTTTCTTTGTTAGAAAATAGCCCCATGATGGGGGCTATAAAATGTTGTATCTGGCTCCCCAGGCTGCTGAGCAATCCTGCAGGAATGGATGTGAAAGGGCTTTGTAAACTGGCCTCTCAGAGCTGAGCAGTCACTGAGCAGAGGTACTCCAGAGGGAAGCGTAGGGACTGGGGGTCCCTGGGGTGGCAGGCCCAGTCCCCAATCCTCAGGGAGTGGTGAGGAGGCTGCCTTGGGGATGGTGACAGGGAAGGACAGAGATGTGGGGAAACACAAAACAGGGTGTGGCCAGAGGTGCTTTCTGAGGCGTGGAAAAGTAAGGTGTGCTGTGTCCCTGTCCTGCCCACCACAGTCGGGTGACTTAGCACAATTAGATGAGTCACCAGGCCACCGCAGCTTTGACAAGGCCCCTCAGGATCATTTCGCCGGCTTTGCTGGGACTTGCCCTCTGGAACAATCCTTGCCTCCTGATTTGGCCTCTGCTCCAGGAAGAGAGGTATTGAATTACCAATAAGAGAGTCCCGGACTCTGGCTCGTTCACCCTCTATTCAGTAAACACTGAACAGCTGAGCCCTCCTCCACACCAGGCCCTGAGGCAGAGATCCAAAAGTGAGCAAGCCCCCAGAATAAATAAATAAATAAGTAAATAAATAAAGTGAAAGTGAGCAGCCATTCTCTGCTGTCTCCCAGACTCCCAGCCGGGATCAGGATGGGAGACAGGAGAGAGGCAGCCTGAACAGCATCGAAGCGGCCGGTTTGTTGACGGAGGCTCTCTGGGCACAGAGGAGGGATGTCTGACCTGGAATCCAGAGTGGGTGCAGGTAGCTATGGAACTCTTCCCCGAAAAGATGAGGTCCACCTTGAACCCCAACAGATCTTCAGACTTAACCAAGGGACAGGCAGAGGAAACGGCATGGCCATGGGCAGGCTTGGCTCATTTGGGAAATTTCACTGTGGCTGGAGCCCAGAAAGAAGTGGAGGAGAGTGGAAAATGAGGCTGGAGAGAGAGGAGGGCAGGAAAGAGCAACAGGAGCTCCTGAGAAGTCTAAAGCAGGAGATAAAGGGGTCAGATTTGAGTTGAGGAGACATCCCACTGGTTGCAGTGATAACGAGGTGGGAATCCAGGTAAGGGGGCTCATTCATTCATTCATTCATGCAACAAACCTCTGTGGAGCCCCTACTAGGTGCCAGGCCTTGTGTTGTTGTGGGGCTTCCGGGTGAGGGGCTGCAGTGGCCTGGATGGTGGCCGGGATGGAGGGAAGGGGCAGAGATGTGGGGAGGTGCTCACACTGTTACGCAAACACGTCCTGGCAATTCATAAACTGGCATCTGGTTCCTGGACCAGTTGTGCATGAATTTGGAAATTGGGGACCTGTTGTTTCAGAGGTGGAGAGCTGATTAACAAGGCCGAACCCAAACCTCAGGGGCCCACAGAAGGGCAGCTATTGCAGGAGACCCCACCCAGAGCAGCGCCGCTCAGCCTGCCTCCTCCTTCCCCCTCACTCTACCCTAGGCTCAAGGAAGCTTTCATGCAGTCAGGCTGAGGATGACCTGGATTGGCCCTTTCCAATAAGGGGGTGACACTCACACATCCTCGTTTCTTTTTACCAGTCCTGGCATGGAGCTAAGTAACTCCTGCAGGATCACCATAGAGGGCACAGGCCCAGCTGGGACACAGAGTTTGTGCTTGTGTGTCTATTTTTGTGCTCCGCTCCCACTCAGATCGCAGATCCTTTGAGGGCAGGAACTGTCTCCTCCATCAGACTGGGTTATCTAAGGGTGTCTCCCCCATCAGATTAGGAACTTCTGGAGGGTAGCATGAGGAATGGTAACGGGAGCTGTTTTGCTGCTGCTTAATAGTTTGAATTTGCAAAAACAAACCAACAACCCCCTCAAAAAAAAAAAAAACAATCCGTTGTGAGGATTAAAAGACAAAAACTAGAAGAGACAAGATTGAAAGAGCCTTGAGGAATATGGTCAGTACATAAATACCAAGCACAAACCATGAAAAATGTCCAGAAATGACAGCAAAGTGACACAGGCTATAAGCTCCACGAAAGCAGGGATTTTTTTGTTTTTTGTACACTTTACACACTGTTGTTTCCCAAGTGCCCAGCACAGAGCCTGGTACGTAGTAGGCGCTCAGGGAATATTAGTTGAACAAATGAATGAGGAGTCCAGGTGGTGACTGTGGAGTGCAGAGGGCCATTTCACTACCAGGGCAGGGAGGCGTCTGGGAGGTAGCAGGGAAAGCCTAGGCGCTGGGAGGCTCCTGGGAGCAGGCCCACTGGCGTGGGAATGTCCGCCTCCGAGCTCCATGCATCTCTGGGAGTTGAACAATGCACCCTATGAACCTGTCGGTCTCTTATCCAGGTCTCTCTCGCTGACCCAGTCGTGAATCTGGTGTCAGCAGAGGGATTTCCCCACCAGGGTCCTCTCCCTTGACTCCCATACCCTCTACTTTCCATCCCTCTACAGCTCAGGCACTGTGACATGACCATGCGCCCTTCCTGGTACCCCTTCTCTGCTCTTGGCCCCTCAGGAACTTGGGGCCTCCAGGGCCCCACCCTCTGCTCCAGCTGCTGTCCCACTGTCCCATTTCCAGACCTTTTAATCAGAAAGCTCCTCGTTGATCTTAGCCACCATGGCCCAAGACCTCACCTCCACTCCAGCCTTCTATTTGTACCTTATCTGTGAGCACAATTCTGTGAAGCTGTGGCCCAATAGTCACTATGGCCTTTATCTGCTTAACTATCAATGGGGTTAAATAATCTGTGCCACAGGGGAGCTGCAAGCTGTATTTGTCAAAGGGCTTCATGATAGGTTAGTGGTAAATAAAGGTAGCACTTAGTATGACTAGTAAATAAAGGTAGCACTTAGTGTGATGGAATTGTTACACTGAGGCTGAAAGGGGCTAAAGCAAAACCAAAGAACCATGGGCGTGTGCATGTGTGTGAGGTGTGGGGAGATGTTGCAGAGGGAGGGATAGTAGCAAGTAGTTACAGAATTGGTCGGGTAAAACACGATCCTTTGTAAACCCATTCATGTTCTCATTAGAAATGTGGTTCACCGAAATCACAGAACTTTTTGTTTTTCCCAAGTCTCAACATTTTAACTGTCTCGTGTGGTGTTGGGAAGAAAGCCCTAAAACTGTCCTGAAGGAGGCCAATCTCAACAGAGCCGAGTGGGGCTCTATGGGTTTGAATCCGGGCTCCCCACCCACTGGGATCTTGCACAAGTCACCTCTCAGCGCCTGTTTCCAAGCGCTCTGAAATGGGGCTGTAATACCCATTCATTCACGTACCAGGTCTGACAGTTATGTTCCTGAACTTGTTGCAACGCTGTTGCTAACCTTTTTTGATATCAGAAGGATTATTCATTGTGAATTTGTACCAACTGGACAATTAACCAAATTTACTATTTGGAAGTGCTGAAAAGGCTGCGTGAAAAAGTTAGCCCACCTGAACTTTTCGCCAACAATTCATGGCTCTTGCATCATGACAATGTACCAGCTCACACAGCACTGTCTGTGAGGGAGTTTTGAGCCAGTAAACAAATCACTGTACGGGAACACCCTTCCTAGTCACCTGATCTGGCCCCTAATGACTTCTTTCTTTACCGGAAGATAAAGAAAATATTGAAAGGAAGGCATTTTGATGACATTCAGGACATCAAGTGTAGTATGACGACAGCTCTGATGGCCATTCTAGAAAAAGAGTTCCAAAATTGCTTTGAAGAGTGGACTAGGCACTGGCGTAGGTGCACAGCTTCCCAAGGGGAGGACTTCGAAGGTGACCGCAGTGATATTCAGCAATGAGGTGTGTAGCACTTTTTCTAGGATGAGTTCGCGGACTTGATTGTCAGACCTCTATTACTGAGTTAAAGCATATACAACAGTTCCGGGCACACGGGTGACATGTGTTTGCCAACATTGCCCCTACTTCTCTCCCTTTGCTCTCAACTCCTTCCTGGTTCTTGGACTCCTGCAATGCTCATTCGCTATCATTCAGATCTGTTAACTGTCACCTCCTCCAAGAGGCCTGTCTTGACCCCCTCATCTTAAGTAGCCTGCCATTCCTCCATCAACTTACCTTTCATGTTTTTATCCCTTCCGGACTACCCTAATTCTCTGGACCCCGAGGCTGTCCTCAGTCCTCCCTGCCCCACTACGCCAATCACTTTGCCCCCGACCCCAGCACCGTCTCCCACCTGTCCCCCACACAGCACACACCAGGCTCGCCTTTCTATCTCATGTTTTATTGTAAAAATGTTAAAATAAATTACATTTGACATAATCGTCAGTATGTACATACAGTGTGTGATTCCAGGACAGCCAGTGACACCCCAGCAAGGTGGGGTGAGGAAACTAAAACGAGCTCATTAAAACATTTCACAGAAAAATAGAAGACAGCTTTCTCACCTTGCTGCCGGGCCAGCATATCCCTGTTGCAGGATAAGTGGGGGTGTGGGCAGACATGTCCATCCATGTCTTCACATGTTGGGGGGCTGGGTGCGGTTCTGGGCCCATTTGGCCATACAATACTGGGGAGGGGGTTAAGAGGCGGGAGGGTGTTTGGGTCGAGGGTGATCACTCACCTTCTGCCCAGAATCCACTGTCTGTGACGACTTTGCTCCCCTGTGGGTCAGTGACCTCTCCCCTACCGTGTGGAGACTCTTGATATCATGACCTTGGCTGAGGTCACCAAGAAGGGCCCAAATGAGTTGGGGGTAAGAGGGTGAACACTGAACATCCCAATCCTTGGGACCCTGTTCTTTTACCTTCTCTCCTCTCTGGCTCTGAAGCCAATTACAGATACCAGGCATAGAAAAACAGCAGTTTATTTAAAAAATAACAAAACAAAACATGCAGGGCAGAGTGGGCCGGCCCCAGGGTGTGCATCATGGAGAGCCCAAGAACTTTGCCCGTCCCTCAACCAGAAACAGTTTCACATTATCTTTTGCTTCCTCCATCCAAGTCCTTTCCTGACACACACGTGTGTACAAGGTCCAGTGGCTGGAGGGAGGAGCTGGATTCACATATTTGGCCATTACCCTTCTGTGAGCCAAGGGCAAACTCAGGAGCTGTGAGGTCCTTGTTCTGGGCACAGGGGAGATGAGGAGGGTGGGGTGGGGGGTGCGGGGGACGCGGTGCAGGATGAGCCAGAGCTGCGCTCACTCCTGCAGCTCCCTGCTCACCAGCTCCAGGAACCCCAGCCTCAGTGGCCATGGCCTGCTACTACCTTCCCTTCCTCCCACCACTTCCCAGGAGGCAGAAGGCCTGCATCTACCATCACTTGCCAGAGGGTATCTGAGACAAGGACCTGGTCTCTGGGCTCGGCTTGGTCCCAGTAAATGTAAAAGGACCAGGACCCGGGCAGCCTGGGACTTGCTCTGGGTCCTCTGTATCAGGAGTGGTGCAGCACCCACACATTATGTCCTCGCTGCCTTTCCCGAGGCGACCTCTTCCCTACTGAGTTTTGCAGTAGGGGCCAGTCAGGCAGACAGGTGGGATTGGGGGGTGGTGAAACCCTTGCCGCAGCCAGGGCCTGAAGTGCTAGCCCCCACTCCTCAGCTGTACCTCCAGCAAAGGCAGGGCCCAGGTCTCACACTGCCTCCCCCTCTGAAATGCCCGGCTCAGGGCTGGGCACACAGAAGGAGCTCATGAACACTAGTAAGCTCAAATGGCCGCGGCCCCAGTCTAAGAGAACCGTGTGACATTCTCAACCGAATGAGAAGGCGAGGACCCACACAGTGGCCTCTTCAGAGTCAGTTCTGCCAGCCAACAAAGTCTTTGAACCATCAAATCCCCCAGCGGTGCTCAGGACAGACGCCTCCCACTGCCAGGGTGCTCGTTCAGCTAGAGAACAGAGGCCCTGTCCTGGGCACGCGCCATGATTGACAGATAGCATCTAGCTGGAGGGGATGGAAGGTGAGGAAGGCCCCTGGCCCCCCACTCCCAGTTCCTGGGGGTCCCAGCCACCGTAGGATGGCCCAGGATGAGGGGAACGGAAGCCATCCAAGGTGGAGTGGGGAGCCGGCCCCGCCTCACGTGCCTCGGGGGCAGTTTGCCTTGTTGTACTCGTTTATAAGCTGTTCGTAAGGCACGGAGAACTCGGACTCGGTGCTGGTGAAGGTGGACTCGTCTGACGAGGGGAGCTCGCCCAAGTTCATGGCCACCTCTGTCTCCGCCTCTTCCTGGGGCCTCTCCTCCCCGGCCAGGTTGTCCTCCAGGGAGGACTTGGACGTCTCCTCGTCCAGGAGGCTGGTTTCCTCGTTCACAAAGGTGATGCTCGGGTTCTGGAAGATGAGCGGGTGGTAGTCCTGGGCGTCCCACGGCTCCCCCTCCTCACTGATGCGGTCCAGCTGGTTAATGAACACCTCGGGGGTCGAGGAGCCGTCCCCAGGGGGCTCTGCCCTGGCCTCCTCGCTGGGGGGCCGCGACACGTGGCCTTTGCTGCGTAGTGTCTGAGACACCTCCTCCAAGCTGGGCACCCGGGTCTTAGAATAGAGCACCAGTGGGGCCAGGGAGGCCGGGATGGCTGGCAGCCCATTCCCCTGAGGTCCCGGCCCTGGGCCCGGGCCCCTCTCCCCACCCCCACTCGTCTTCATTGCTTTCTTCCCAATCTGTTTGATGAGGTCGTTGTAGGTCTCCTCCTTCTTGGACAGAAAGCTGAAGATGTTGACATCCTTGGAGGCCGTGTGCGCCGCCATCTGCAGAGCCTTTTTGGAGTGCGGGGAGCTCTCGAAGGACTCCTTCCGCCGTCGCCGCCGCTTCTTAATGGCCTTGTGGACCTCCACAAACATGCTCACCTTCCAGTTGACAAAGAGGGACAGCCAGGCCAGCCCCAGGTAGATCCAGAGCTCCACAAAGTAGCGGTACAGGGCGTGGTAGTTAGCGCTGGGGTTCACACCTGAGGACAGGAAGCCCAGAGGGTCAGCGGGACCTGGAAACACTCCAAGGCCAAAGCTGTGTTTTATCTGAGAGTGGACACAGCGCCGGAACACAGAGGGGGACACACTGAGAACAGAAGGAGGCCTGTTCTAGAACCTGGACTGCTCCATCATCCTGAAGGGCCTTGGCCCGGTCCCTCACGCGCCCATCCCAGGCCCCAAACGCCTGAGCCTCAGTTTCCTCAACTGCCAAAAGTCAGGAGAGTGGCTCCCTGGGTTGAGGGAGGTTCCAGGGGAAAGAGCTCTTGGGAGGCTGGCATTGGAGCCAGCACACGGGTCAGGAAAACAGTCCCAATGTTTGCCTTTCAGTTAGTCACTTACACCTACACCCGGCTATTTTATATACTTTTTGGTGTATATTTTAGTTCAGTTAAAACCAGAATGGAAATTAAGTGACATCCTCGTTGCTGGGGATGGGCTCCCTGGTTTAATATAAATGAGGCTAGTGGTCGGGCTGTGAGCACTGGTCCTGGGAGGAAATACTCTGGACAGCCTTGACTCTCCTGTGAGGTTGGACCTGCCTCGTGATTTCCTGTTTCTTCCCGCCTCAGACTGGTTCCTTCCATGGCCTGGAGGGCTCTGCCCACTCCCCGACCCCTTCCTCTGCGGCCAGGCTCCTGACACCTGCTCCCTGGGTCACCCTGCACAGTTCTGGTTCCTCTCTTACGCTCCCAGATGACCTGAGATTTGTTTGACTTTCCATTTCCAGGCATGTTGATCTGTATCGTTACGTATCCTGTGCCTCCCCTCCCCCCGGAGGCGGGGAGGAAAGCAACTTGGCAAGTGGACTAGAGAAAGGGGGCCTCCTCCACAGCGGGACCCCCTCGTCAGATGAAATGTTCCTCAAAGGCAGGGGCTGTGTTGTGTCTCCCCCTGCAGACAGGAGGTGCTGCTCGTCTTCCTCAGGGCTCCTGGGCACAAGCGGATTATGAGGACCAGGCACACACGCAAATAGCTGGGCCCCTAACTCATTTGATTTTCCACTGCCCTGTGAGGTAGGCACTATTTTAACCTAGTTTACAGACGAGCACACCGAGGCTGGAGCTGAGAAAGTACGATTACACGCCCTGCTGTGCTTCTCCAGCACCAAAGTTTCTCCTTAGCCTGCTCTGGGCCCCAGTGGCTAAACAATGGCAGGGTTGTGCTTCTGTCTAAATTTATCTCCCAATACAGCAGGCCCAGACCTGCCTGGTCAGTGGTGTTCAGGCCTCTCTTTCCGGTTCCTCCCACCCACTCAGCTGCCCCCTCCCAGCATTCCGAGTCTCCACTTACAAGGAGGCAGAAGGCTAGTGACCTGCCCCTGCCCCCTGGAAAGGGGGAGGGGGAGATCAGAGGCTGAGGTCAACTGGGCAGGGCAGCAGGCCTTGAGGAAACAAACGCTGGGTCAATGCAGCCAAATGGGGTGTCAAGAAGACCGAGAACCAGGATGCAGTGCAGGCCCCAGGCACAAGCACTGAGTGGCTGAGACCAGACAAAGGGGCCAAAGGGTCCCAAGAACCACATGCCTGCCTGGATTAAGGAGGGGAGGGAGTGCCTGGGACTCCGGGCTCAGGGCAACTTCGGGCCTCTGAGCCAAGCCTCCAGGACAGTTCCCTAAGCTCTTGTAAATGATGGAAAGAAGGCAGCTCTGTGACAGGGAGGGGCCCTGGCTTGGTCCAGGGGCTCTCTGGGTAACAGGCACAAACCCTGCAGGCAGGAGGCCCATCCCCTACCCCTGGTGTACCTAGGTACCTAAGTTCTGGAGATGGGGGAGAAAAGAGCGGAAAGAAGTCCCAAGGAAGGGAAATGGGAACGTCGTCTGCAATGACCCTGTGCCTTGGTTTCCTCCTGCCACTGGCAGGGTGGGGTAAGGACCCCACTGGGTGAAGAAGTACCCAGGACACTGAATGCCTCCTGGGGCTCCCAAGGAAGGGCGGATGAATTGAGACTGGAGAAGCAGAGAGAGAAAGTGGAGAGGCAGAGGCAAGAGGGGAGGGGAGAGGGCCAGACTCACCGGCCACAAAATCGCCGAAGCCGATGGTGGAGATGGTGATGAAGGAGTAGTAGAGGCCCTCGATGTAGTCCCACTCCTCGGTCACCATGAACACGAAGGGTGGGATCACCAGGTGGACCAGGACGCCCCACACAATGAAGATGGCTGTGCACGTAATCTGCGCCTTCCGCTGATGGGGTGGAGGGGAGACCAAGTCAGACAACAGTGGAGACTAGGGGAACCCAGCAGGGACACCCAGAGGGCTGAGGAGATGGCCAGAGGGGAGGCCACCGGGTACCACACCTAAGGAGGCTTGCCGCCCAAGGAGGGAGGGAGGAACCATGTTCCCAGCCTGACCCAGGAGGGCAGGGGACTGTGCAGCTGCCCTCGTACCTTCTGTGCTAACACCTGTCCAATCCTTGAAACATCCCTACCCTCCCGTCACCTGCCAGGATACCCCCCGCTCAGCACCTAGGGTTGGGGACATACCAGGCTCACGCCTCTCTTGGTGAGGAATTGGCCCAGCCTCTTTGCACGTCCCCCAAAGAACTTGCCCAGGGCACTGATCCAGGTCAGGCAGAGTGGCACCCCGAAGAGACCATAGAAGACACAGAAGAGGCGCCCAGCAGGGGTCTTGGGGGCCACGTTGCCATAGCCTGAGGAAGAAGAAAAGTGAAGCTAAGAATGGACCCAGACTGAGTAACCCCTGCCTCCATAACACTCTCTCCGCGCGCCACACACACACACACACACACACACACACACACACAGCTTGAGGGAGGCCCATTCTCTAAGATCACTTGATACTGATCTAATATCAATACTTAGGAAATGACATTTCCCTTGATCACACTATGATTATGACCGATCATAGTAATTATGCTGGTGTGGGCTATGTCTCTGCCACCAGACGGGAAGCTCCCTGAAGGCAGACTAAAGCTCCGCCATTATTAACTAGTCTTTATGGCATCAATGTAGAAATCTACACCCCAGAGGTGCTGTGGTAGATGGTCTCCAAAGATGGACATTCTTCATTCCTTCCGTTCTTATGCAAGCATGCTGCTGCCCATGTCATGCTGTAGTCTCGTTCCCCTCCCTCTGAACCTGGGCTTTAGTGACTTGCCTGACCATAAAATGCAGTGAAAGTGGTTATGGGTAGGCTAGAGCTAAGAAGCCTGTTGCTTCTCCCCTTGTTTGCATGAAATGCTTTGCTTTTGGGATTTTTCCCTCCTGGAACCCAGCTGCCATACTGTGAGGTGACCGTACCATTGTGTTTTCATTCCCAGCTGCACTCCCAGCCAACAGCCAGCATCAACTACAAAGCACGTGATGGAAGAAGACATCTTGGATGTCCTCCAGGTGAGCTTGCAGACAACTAACTCCAGTCCCTGCCACCATGAGTGCCACTGCTTACAGACCTCAAGCAAGAACTGACCAGTTGAAACCAGTCAGCCCACAGAATGGGGCAAAAAATAAGGAGCTGTGTTTTCAGCCACTAGCTTCTGGGGTGGCTGGTTATGCAGCTACCCACAGATAATCAGAATAGACACCCAGCTTGGTGAGCAAGTACAGGCTGGGTTTGTGCAGTGAGCAACCTGTTCGACTTCCAGCATAGCTCTGGTTATCAGGTCGTGTCCCTTCTGGTGCACGAGCCCAGGTCAGGACTCCTGGAACGCAGTCCCCCAGACTTGGCCAGTCCACAAGAATTTACTAAATCCCCTGGAACGATCTCCAAAGGACAGGTAGTAAATGGCCTGATTCTGCTTCAACGAGGCCATGTAACCAGAACTGGAGCTAGAACATGAAAGTGGGTACCCTGAAGGCACCAGGAGACTTACCGATGGTAGTGATGACCGTGGCCGCAAAAATCATTGCGTTGGGCCAGTTCCAGTTGTTGAAGGTCTGGTTCCCTGTGATGGCCACGCCCTGTCCTGCAGCATCAGATACTACCTAAAAGGAGAGAGACAATGCAGGTCAGAGAGGCCAGACTGACAGATGCTTTCTAAGTGACAGCATTCTATTAAACTCCTTATAGACATTCTCATCTAATCATCATAATAACAAGGTGGCAGTTATTGTCTCCATTTTACAGATGATGAAACATTTTATAGAGGATCAGAGAAGTTAAGTGATTTGCCCAAGGTCACACAGCTGGTAAGTACAGTTGCTCTTCAACTTACGATGCTCTTCAACATCCCAATAAGCCATTGTAAGTTTGAAAATGCATTTAATGCACCTAATCTACCGAACATCAAAGCTTATCTACTGAACGTCACAGCTTATCTACCGAACATCACAGCTTAGCGTAGCCTATCTTATACGTGCTCAGAGCACTGTGCAAAAAATACTGGCAACAGTGGTTTATCCTCAGGATCATGTGGCTGACTAGGAGCTGGGGCTCGCTGCTGCTGCCCAGCATCACAAGAGTATCCATCCCTATCACAAGCCCAGACCAAGCTCCTAACTCAAAATTTGCAGTCTAGTTTCTACTGAACGAGTATACTTTCACACCATCCGTAGGAACCTAAGCAATCTGGCTCCAAAGTTCGTCCTTTCACTGAGCCAGTGCTTCTCAGACTTACTAACATGCACCAGAATTATCTGGAGAGTTTGTTAATAATACAGTCGGCTAGGCCCTGCCCCCGGAGCCACTGATTCAGGAGTAGGTCTGGGAAGGGGTCCAAGAACTTGCATCTCTAACAAGTTCCCAGGTGATGCTGCAGCTGCTGGCCCACACTTGAAGAACCACTGCACTAGAGTATTCTGCCTCTCAGAGAGGGCCGAGGTGACACGGACACACAGGAGGACCCTTAGGCCTGCCCAAATCTCTACAGAGAAGTGTTTGCTGCAGGGTTGGCCTGGGAGGGACCCTTACTGTGTTTCCCCGAAAATAAGACCAGCCTAGCCGGGCAATCAGCTCTACTGCGTCTTTTGGAGCAAAAATTAATGTAAGACCCGGTCTTATATTTATTTTACTATTTACTATACTTACACTTTTTACTATACTATACTTACTTATATTTATTTTACTATAAGACCGGGTGTTACATTAATTTTTGCTCCAAAAGACGCATTAGAGCTGACTGCCCGGCTAGGCTGGTCTTCGTTTTGGGGAAACACAGTACATACCCTTCACCCCCAATGTCAGGATACTGCTAAAGTCAGTTCAGTGTCCTCTGGATCTGTCCTCCAAGGCCTCCGTTTCCCATTGCCTGGGACTCTATCCTCTCCCTGCTACAGGTTCCCCCTTCCCTCCCTTTTCTGGATTCCTTTCTCTCAGCCCTGGGCTGAGCAATTGCAATGGCAAGGTCTGAGCCAGGACAGATCGTCAGAAGGTGTATACAGGGTGTTGTCAGTCCCCACAGAGCTCCCAGCAAGGAAGTCCACGGAGAGACCCCAGGGGAGGCCTTATGTGTTCCGGGAACACTGATAGCTGCTAAGCCTGTTTCCTCCTGACCAGACCCTGTCTCTACCCCATCTTTCCGTTCTGCCACCATTCACCCCAACCTACTCTGGACCCCAGGATTCCCCCATCCCGTTCAGACATCAGGAACTCAGCCAAATTCCCTATACAAATCACACCTAGAACCGAGGGAAGACAGAGTGAGGGAATGGAAGAGAAGAGAGACAGGAAAACCATAGTTCTGACCCACCAGTGGCATGACGGAAGTTTGGTGGGAAAAAAGGGAAAGGGGAGGTGGTTCTGAAGAAATGTGCAGTCTGCAGCAGCGGCAAGCCTGTGTAAACGGAGCTGCACTCTACAAAGAATTTTCCATGATGACATGCTTGCCTGACAGGACATCAAACTACACCCCTCACTGCCCCGCCTCCTCGCCGCATTTCCAGAGCATGTCTCTGCAGCCCATGTAGCAGCCACGTGCAAAGGCTGCCTTCAGCCCTGCCCGCAGAGAGCTGGCTATCTACCGTGTTTCCCCCAAAATAACATCTAGCGGGACAATCAGCTCTAATGAGTCTTTCGGAGCAAAAACTATAGTAAAATAAGACTAGGTCTGGGCCGGCCCGGTGGCTCAGGCGGTTAGAGCTCCATACTCCTAACTCCGAAGGCTGCCTGTGTGATTCCCACATGGGCCAGTGGGCTCTCAACCCCAAAGGATGGTGGGCTGCGCCCCCTGCAACTAGCAACGGCAACTGGATCTGGAGCTGAGCTGCGCCCTCCGTAACTAAGACTGAAAGGACAACAGCTTGACTTGGAAAAAAGGCCTGGAAGTACTCACTGTTCCCCAATAAAGTCCTGTTCCCCTTCCCCGATAACATCTTAAAAAAAAAAAAAAAAAAAGACCAGGTCTTATGTTATAGTAAAATAAGACTGGGTCTTATATTAATTTTTGCTCCAAAAGACGCATTAGAGCTGATTGTCTGGCTAGGTCTTATTTTGGGGAAAACAGGGTAGCTGGCCAGGCCACATACACAAAAGCACCAGGACATTTCAATACGAACAGGCCAACAGGAGAGCTAAAACAAACATGAAGGTCTACCCAAAAGGTTTCCTAAAAAGTTATATATATACTCGAAGCAGGAGAATGCAGAAGTATGTACCAGGGCCCTGTGTCCTAATGTTAAACAAATGGAAGAGAAGGTAGAACCACTCAGCTCCCCTTTGGCCTCAGCTTTTGTTACTGCAGATATCCGTCTTAGAGCCGAGAGGGTAGAGCGCAACTGTCAGGGATGAAAAGAGCACACAAGGACACCTGTAAGCGGGAATTGCACCACTGCCCAGAGGAAAATGTGACTGAGGTGCCCTCTCTCGTAATCCCCATAGAATCTCGGGGAACAAAAAAGATGTCAGGAGACCAGCTATCTCTGTTCTCACACAAACAAAAAGGGTGGATTCTGGAAACTCCAACCCTGCACTCCTGCGGACTTCTCACCAGCGGGGGTCTGGCACATTCCGAGAGGAAGTGGTGGACACTGGAAGCCAGCACCGGTTCACCAAAAACAAGTCGCGGTCAGTAGAGTGCATCTCCCTCTGCAAAGGCCTTGAATTTGGGTAGAATGCTACACATCTAGATTTAGTGAGGCAGCTGAATACATGGGTTTTTAAAGACAGCCATGCAGACAAGACAGAGAAACATAGGGTAGAGCTGGGATTAATTTGGGTCCATTTAAAGGCAGAGAAACCACCACAAGAAGTATCGATCATTATCAACCTGGCCTGTGGTCTCCACTTCATGCCAAAGCCCTGGCCTTGTCAGTATTTTAATCAACGTCGCACTGAGAACAGAGATGGCTGACCAGTCTAATCTGCAAAGGATGGAAAACAGGTGACAAGGATGGAGTTGGAAGATGGTAACACACCACAATGGCAGTTTGGGATTCAAAATCGTCTGCACTGGGGCCCAAATTAACAAGATATGATTGTCTTAAAATTTTAATGTTTTACACTTTGGGTTAGAAAAGACCAGTGTAAGATTGAAAGGAAAAGTCCGTGGGTCTCAGCTGACCACAAACCAACAAACACTAGGGTGGCTGCCAAAAGAAAAGTAAATACAATCTCAGGCCATGTCAACAGTTTACCTATTCAGGGCTGGGAGGTAAGGAGCCCATTGTTCTCTCAGGGTCAAGCCACACAGGGGACACTGTTCCATTCTGGGTGACTTCTCACGATATGTTAACCAATGGGTCAAGGTCCAAGAGGGAAACAGGGGTGGCCTTTTTGGATAACAAGCTACCTCGCTCAGAATGGATTGCCCTTGGCCGTCGTCCATTTCCAATAATGGAAAGTATTTAGACCAAGGGTGACCAGCATATATCAGAGATGTTGAAGGTGTGGTGGCACTGCTGCCTGGCGGGGTGTATACGTGGGGGGACACCGTGTGTGCCAGGCACTGTTCAGGCCCCACAGATAGAGCAGTGAACGAGCAAAAGCCCTGCCCCTCCCATACGCCCATTCTCATGGAAGGTGGGGGCGCTGCTGGCATTGAGTGGGGAGGGACCCGAGGGGCCGAATGCCATGCAATTCACTGTGCCAACCCCGCTCCACTGAGAAACACTGGCTTGTAAAAGGCCATCAGTGACTTGACAATCATTTAGTAAGTGCTAAGGAGACATCAAACGTAAGAGCTGGCAAAATGGGGTAACTGAAGAGGCACTGTAGTTGGGAGCTTTGAGGTACAACAGCTGGGCTTCCTGCCCCTCACTCACCCTATGGCAGAGCGCCCTCTGGGGCATAGCCTCAGCCTCTGGTCTTGGGTTATCAGGGAGCCACAGCCCCATGTGCTTTACCCACAACTTCTATTATCTCTCGTGGTCACCCAGCAAGGGGCAGGCAAAGAACGGGGGCATTCTGAAGGGCTCTGTGCCCCCAGGGATAGAAGCCCCAGTAACCTGTAAGACAATCCAGTGGCAGTACTTATGCCCACAGGATAGGTTGGGAAACCGTCTGAGAAGTAAGTGGCAGAACTGGGGTAGGTTCTAGACTGTCCGGTTATAAGTCCGCACAGCTTCCCACCTATCCCCCTTCATGCTGCACCTGCTCTGGGTGCCCCCAGCACCCCTTTCCTCCTCTCTGCCCACACGTCCCAAGCAGTTGACCTGGGAACCAGCTTGGCTCCATCCCAGTGCTGGGGAGAGAAGCAGGATTTTAGTGCTGCCGTATGTTAAGACACCCAGACTCGGGCTTCTATATATTTAACTTAACGGGCTCTTCCTGTGTTTCTGCCAGGCATCACTTGACAAGTGAGGGAAGCCAGGCTTGAGGAGCAGGGGTCCCGACGATCCGTTGCCACCACTGTAGCTGTGGCTCTGGTCCAGATACCACACTGGTTATGGTCAGGGTCATGCAGGCTGAGGGAGAGGTCTCCCAGAATGGAGGGGCTGACCCAGGCTGAGTTCATCCCTGGGTTAGGGGAGGAGTGTGGGGCAGCCAGGCCAACACCCAGTCAGACACGGTGTTCTGTCCCCAGGGTTAGGGAAACAGCTTTCACAGGAGGAGGTGGCCCCTGTTCCCTCACAGGATTCTTTAACTTGGCTCCCAAGTTCACACAAGACAATATTTTCATTTTCCACATAAGCCTAGAGAGTGGCGGGAAAGAGATCCTGCACAGAGCCAGGCCCAGCTCTTGTCTGGTGATGGAACAGAGCTCCCTGCCACCTCCGTCACCCTCATAAGATAGCAGCTGTGATTTATTGAGAGCTTACTATGCACCACGTGTTATGCTAAGCATTTCACAAGCCTTTAGTTCACTTCATGAGGACAGAATCCTGCTGGGACGACACCATAATTTTTTCCATTTTACAAATGAAGATTTATGGCTTACAGAGGTTAAGTAAGTAGCCTGAGGTCAGGATGCTAAAAGCGGTGAAGGCAGGAGGGAGCCCGGACCTGTCTGGGTCCAAGCCGGTCCAAGCCACTACTCTCCTACTCCTCTCCCCACACGGCCACAGGAAGGAGGCCAGTGCATACTTCCACCCCTTTGCACCAGCTGAAAAAACAGTGCCCTAGAACCAGTCCATCCACTCCGACCAGAGCTCAGCATTTCCAGCCAGCCCTCCACGAGGTGAGATTCTGTCCTTGCCTTGACTTCAGCCAATCAAGTGCCCTGATTCCACCCCCTTGGGCTCTCACTGTCCACCAACCTTGGGTTTCTGGGTGGCTCCTCATTTCCAAGGACCTGGGGTTTCCCATGCAGAGGCAGCTGCCAAGTCTCCCCTTCCTGGAGAGATTTCTCCTGACGAGTAGGCAGTTCCAGAGAAGGCACAGCCCGAGACTGGGAAACGATGCCCACCTTCAGACGGGCGGGCGGGGCTGAGGTCAGGCCTTTCCCGCCATTGGGCTGGGTGGGGGACCCTGAAGTAAGGGTGGCAGCCTGTCTGGGGATGGCGGCGATGTGGCATGCACAGAGCTACTCCCACCCTGGCTCGTTCCCACGGCAGACATCACGTACAGCAGACATGACACAGGGATCGCCGAGTTCCTTCCTGCTCTGCAGGAGAGGGGGGCCTTTCAGGCTCCTCCTCGATGCTAGCCCCCACGGGGCCTAGGGACTGTCAGTACACGAGCCAGCATCCATCACCATGCCTGGCTGCATTCATTCATCATTCATTCCATGTAAGATCACTCAGTCCCTCTGGCTTGGAAGGTGAAATAAAGCTAATCATCATGTGCACAGTACTTGGCAGTCCAGAAAGAACCTCTACAATTCCTCTTACCTAACCCCGTCCAGACACCTTGTGAGGTCGGTGAGGAATGGCTTATTAATCCTTTTTATATAGATTATAAAATAGTTGATATTTGAATAGTAGCCGAGAAGTGCTCACTTATTATATGACAGGCACCAATATTATTATAGTAAACCCCCTCATCCAAGGGGAATACGTTCCAAAACCCCTAGTAGGTGCCGGAAACCATGGTTAGTACCGAACCCAACATATACTGTTTTTGTCCTATACCCACATAACTTTTCACTTAACGGAAGCATTTAATGGCTTCTCTGGTGTAACTCAATTACCAGCATCACTACTCTTGCACGTTGGGGCCATTAAGTAAAATAAGGGTTAATTGAACACAGCACAGGCGGGACAGGGCAGGATGACCAGAGATTTTATCGTGCTACTCAGAACAGCACACAACTTAAAACTTATGAATTGTTTGTTTTGGGAATTTTCCATTTAATATTTTTGGACTGCAGTGGCTAAGGGTTAACTGAAACCGTGGAAAGCAAAGCCACAGATAAGGAGGGACTACTGTGCCCCCATTTAAAGATGAGGAAAACGAGGCACAGAGGCTAATTAAGTAATTTGCCCAAGGTCACAGAGCTGGTCAGTCGTGGAACTGGGGTGTGAGCTCAGGCACTCTGGCTCTGAACCCCGGCTGGGGAAGGGAGGGGATGTCTTAACTGCAAGAAGTGAAGCCAGGTCTCGGGGAAAAAAACGACTTCCCAGGTAACTGCAAAGGAAATCGTCACAGGAGTGTAAACTCCCCTAGAATATAAGTTCCACAACGGCAAGACTTTTATCTGTTTGTTTTTTTTTTAACGACTATGTTTCCAGAGCCTAGAACACTGCCTGGCACATAGTTGGTGCCCGATAAATATTTGTTAAATTGAGTCAATTAACTTGAATGAATGAGGGTATATTCTCTGGCTTTGACTAACTGATCCTCTCATGTCCTTCCTTGAACCCTTTCCCCGCTGCATTTCGCAGCTGGGTTTTAACTAAATTCATCAGCAACAAGGTGGAAGGAAGCCTTCCTTTACCCAGCAAGAAGATGGGAAGCAGAGTCAGACCCCAGCAAGAGTAGGCTGGCAGGGTCGGGGGATGGATACAAGGGCTGCAGAAACTACCAGCATCCAACTGGTGTTAAAGAATTTGGAAACCATTGTTCTAAAGAAGGCCAAATTGCCAATATTTGCCTGAAAAGTGCCTGTGATAGGTTGACTCATCTCCACTTCTGTCCTGTTCAGAACGCCCCCCACCCACTCCCTGTGGGGCCCGCAACCTCACGCTGAAAACTCCTTTCTCTGTCTGATCAGTCTGCTTCCTCAGGCCACACGCTGACTTCTCCCACATTGAGGGGGACCAAAACAATCCATGGGAGGACAGGGGAACTGGGGTTCAGCGGGAGGTGTTCCTGGGCCACCAGACAACTGGAGTCCAGGGACCTGCGGGAAAGGGGTGCAATTATTAAAAAAAAAAAAAATACCTCTCCCCGGAAGCAGCAAAGGGCAGGGGAAGCAGAGGCACGTCCAAGATGCCCTGCCTCACCCCTCAGATTGCCCACCTCTCCTGACCTCTGCCACCCAGAAGCTGCCAGCCACCCGGCCAATTTCCTGCACAGCCAAGCAAGGCATGAGGCTGCAGAGAACACATGGGTTCCTCTCCACACCGCCCCCCTGCTCAGCAGTGAGGCCGAGGCCAGGGCCCAGGCAGCTTCTCTGAACCATAGTCTCAACTGCCTGACCAGCTGCCTCAGCTTCACAACACTGCCAATGTCCACCCGCCCTGGTCTCTCCCCGTGTCCATGTCTGTCTGTATGTCCATCTAGTCTCTAACAAAGAACCCCCCCCAGGGCAGGGGGCCAAGTGTGGGGTCGAGAGTTCTGAACAGGACAGAAGTGAAGATTAGTCAACCTATCACAGGCACTTTTCAGGCAGAGATTTGCAGTTTGGGCTTGTTTAGAACAATGGTTTTCAAATTCTTTAACACCAGGAACTCATGAACAGATAAAGGGTGGTGGGCGGGGGACCCCAGATCCCATGCATTAGGACTCCCCCCACCACCCTGAAGCAGTTTGAGAGGGGGCGCGGGTTGAGAGGGGCTACTGGGTACAGCCTGTTAGTCTCCATCTGATCTCCTTCTGGGGAAAAGTACTTGGTAATGTGTTTCCCGAAAAAGAAGACCAGGTCTTATATTAATTTTTGCTCCAAAAGATGCATTGGGGCTTATGTTCAGGGGATGTCATCCTGAAAAATCATGCTAGGGCTTATTTTCCAGTTAGGTCTTATTTTGGGGGAAACACGGTACATCAAGCTTCTTGCAGAAGGTGAGCACCTGTTGACTCTCCTATTACCAGAGACAAATTAGAGAATTTAACTCTATTAGCTAAGCCCTCAATTATACTCTCTTCTCACTCTCCATCTCTTAGACTGACTCAACTTCTCGAGTTTTCCATAAGGTGAATTGGGAATGAGGGAGGTGTGCTGGGATTGTTCTCAGATGATCAAACTCAGGCTCGGAGACCTTAGACACCACACAACCATTAAGGCAGTGGCTCAATACAGGCTGATACAGTGCCTGGGCCCCACTCACAGGTTACGTGTGTGGCTGACGTGGGCCCCAGGCAACTACCCGGCGATTCTGATGTCAGCCACTGCCTTAGTGGGGAGTGCCGGCTGTAGGCGCTGGCTCAGGCCTTCCATCTCCCTGTCCCGAGAGGGAGGATACAAGGGCAGCGGGAAGGAATCCATGGCATTCTCACCGCCCTCCCACCTCAGCCCAGGAGACCAGGGTGTGGCTTGGAGGCAGGTGAAGTTTATGAGCAGGATATTGGCGAGGCCCCAATGGTGCCACCCTGATACCTGTGCCAGCTGCAGGCCCAGCTTACCTGGGCCCTGTCTCTCCCAGGAAAGGAGCAGGGTGTCTGTGGGACAGGTGCAGGGACCCGAGGGGGCAGGGCCACAAGTCTCAGTTAAGACCAGACCTCAGCTATTGTAATAGAGAGTTTAAGTTCCTTTTTGCTTACCTGCATTTTCAGGTTTGTTCTAATTCCTACCTGGATAATGGTTTCAAGACAGAAGACACATTAGTGGAGACTTGGTTGGTGTGCTAGGATGTCAACAGAGGTAGGGGACGAGGACCAGAGTTCGGCTTTCCAGGGATCCTCCATGTCTGCCCACATCCTTTCCCGTAAAATGAGGAGGCTGGAGTGTGACTACCCAGGTGCCCCTGCCTGGGCAGGTGACACCTCTCTACAATTCACATTCTCCTCTGCCCAGAATCACGACTTCTGGTCGTCCCCGTTCAGCACCTCCTAAGCCCAAAGTGCATTTGAAAAACTACATTTTCATTCTCAGGCCTCAGCTGACTGGCCACCTGCTCCAGCTCTACCAGCACCAGCACGCCTGTGTCAGGAGCAAGCCCTCTTCCTCGCTCACGCTTCCTTCCTCGTGTGCCCCAGATCCCACTGCAGGATGGAGAAGGTGCCTTGTTAAGGACTTTCCTCTTTGGTCCTTAAAATGCCCAGCTGGCCCAGGCTGCCCTCCCCAGCCCAGGAGGAAGCAGCCAGCCAGAGCATGCCCCTGGTGTCTCAGGTGGGTTGTGTATAAAATACAATCCCCTGCAGTGATGGTCACGCTGAGATTAAAGCCCCAACCCCACAACCCCAGGCGACCTCATTCGGCAAGAGGAACATGGCACACCCTCACTGCACACTCTATGGGTCACTGTACTACTGCTTCTTAAACTGTCCTGCATACAGATCACCTGGGGGTGCGGGGGGCCTAGGAAAATATTCATGCCTGGATCCTACCCTCCGAGATTCAGACATAAGTGGTCTGCAGTGTAGACTGGGAACTAGGACGCTTGAAAGCTGCCCCAGGTGACTCTAACATTATGTACAGCTGACTTACAACCCACTGGCCTAGATCCACACCGTTGTCTCTCCTCGTTAGAGGTAAAGCCGAATCCGGCCCGCCCCCAGAGTCGCCCCCAGAGTCGCCGCGGCAGGCCTACCGTGCACATCTGACTGTCCTCTGTCCTCGCGTCCCCCTTTGGGCTTCCCCTCGCCCGCCTCCTGGGCCATCTCTCAGCAGCTTCGCACAGCCCAGAGGTACCGCTAGGTCTCACGCTCACAGGCACAAGCCTGTGCCAGAGGTGAGCACGTTTTCAGCAGAAACCTCTGGGTTTCCGACTTTCTCAGGCCCGGGAGCCCTGTCCTCATTCAGGAGGGACAATGAAAACAAGGGAGGTGACCCTACCCCCATTGTTCTCAGGCTGGGACAGTAACCCCCTGGCAGATGGGCGCCCCTCCCGTGAGAGCCCAGCCTAGCCCAGGGCTTCGGAGGGACTGGCTGACCTGGGAGAGCTGCAGGTTTGGCTAAAGCAAACAGTGAGGGCCTGGTGGGGTCTGAGCTCAGGATGGGAGCTCAGCAAGCATTCTCAGGAACCTGGAGGGCTCGGCTGGTAAGCTGGACTGGAAATCCCTGTGCGTGCAGACACAGGGGACCTCTTGGGCCCAGTCCCAGTCCCACAGGACCGCTGGCCTGAGAGGTGGCCCTGGGGAGTAGAAAGGGCTCCCTCCCGCCCAAACACAAACATCAGATGACCCTCTGGAGCCGCGTTCTCCAAATCCACCCCTTGCCTCATTCTGAGAAGGACTCAGGGCAGGTGGGATGTCCAGAGAATTAAATGACAAGAGGAACTTTCTTCTTCCACCTGCAGCTTCTCTACCCCCAATTCTCAACCACTGCCCTGCTCCAAAGTGGCCGTGGCCCGGCCCACGCTGCTGTGCTGGTACGTCTTCCACCTGGGATGCTCCCTGGGGCCTGGGTTCACAACCTGCCCCTTCCCTGCCCGAGAATCCAGATCCTAGGAGTGTCTGACATCTTTCTGCTTTCATTGATGGCAAGAGGCATCTCCCAACTAGTAGGTCAACGACTTGGGTACAGGAAATTGTTCAGCCAGGACCCCTCAAGCACATCAGGCGGGTAGAATAGCCCCCCCCCCACCTTCCCCACAGGGGTGTGGGTCACTAGGAAGGAGAGTTCCCAGCATAGGATTCGGATCCTGGCTTATCCTTTCAAAGCAAAACGGCACAGCCATCTGGGCCCCATTCAACCCCTCTGTAGTAGGCTAAGGAGAGCACTGAGGCAGCAATCCCTCCTCCCCGCCAAAACCCCACATTCATCAGGCTCCTCTCACACCTACAACTCCTCTCGCCTTAATCTCATTTGAGACTCAAGACCCTTTAGGGAAGACAGGCAAAATGGATATTACTATTCCCACTTTGTAGCGGAAGAAACTGATCAGAGAGGGCTAGTAACATGGCAGAAGTCACACAGCTAGCTGATGACAAAGCATAGAAGAACGAGCCAGAAGCCTCCTAACTCTCAGTGGAGGGCCCTTTCCACCAAATAATGAGACCATCCCTGCTCCTGGGACGGGGATAAGAAACGGCAACAAAAGTGGAGCAGGTAGACAGGTGACAGGTGACGCAGATCTATGAAAGGGTTGCACGGTCACACCCATGATCTAATCTTGAGATCATCTAGGATGAGTACATACTTACGCTACCCGCCCCCCCACTCCTAGAGATGCCTCTTATATTTACCCCAACCTTGCAGTCGGTTGAAACGAACAAATAAGGAAGTCACCCGCCACTCAAAGTTTCTAAAAACAGTCCTCGAGCAGGCCACAAAGGAGGTCACAGGAACTGCTGCCTTGCCATCTCCCCATCTGGGCTGATGACCTGAGGGAGATTTGGTTCAGCATCAGCCCAGCTGCCCCACCTGTCCCGGCTTGCTTCCTGTTCTCCAGAGCCCAGCTTTGCACAATGGCCTGCCCTGCAACACAAGCTGGGATGGCCAGTCCACCTCCAAAATCACAACCGTCAAGGTGGGGACCCTCGGAGAGTAGCACGGGGACCTAGGAAGAAAGGGCTGGGCTTTGCAGCAGACACACCTGGGTTCAAAGCCTGGCTCCACCATCCACCATGCAGTTACCTGGTGTACGTCTCCTCACCTCTCTGAGCTTCACTTTCCGTATCTGTAAAGTGAGGGTACCAAGACGTCGTGGGCTTGGGGTTCAGATTCCGTGAACGAGGCCCAGCTCGGTGCCGGCCATACGAAGTGTACTCCTGAAACAACCACTGGGCAGAAAAGTGAATGTGGGCAGAGCCAGGGGGTTGGAGAGGCCGGCTCCGTTCTGAGGGTTTGTGTCCGCTGCACAGACGAGACGTCCGCTGTGGACGAGAGCACTTGGGCTAGTTGTGAACAGCAATGCCCTCCTTCCTGGCCACCATACCCTGGAAGGTCAGACCTGGGAACAGTACTTATCACCACATGACACCCTAATAGGTATCTGTTACCTGGCCTCTATTTAAGACTTCACTCATCCTTCATTCATTCCCAGAACAGAACCTGGCATCAGTGTACTCAACACTTGCCAAATAAATGACAAAGTCTCCAAGATGTATGCCTTCCACAATCACTCCTTCCAGGGCACAAAGATGGGAGCAGTGTTGTATTTAACGCAGGTTCTGGCTCCAGTGGATGAGACGGGCAGTCCTGGCAGGTAGGGGCAGCCTGGCTGATGGCTTTGTGTTTCTCTGCCTCAGTGCCTTTCCCCCGCCTCACCCCACCCCACCTATCTGGAAGGCCAAAGCCATCAGAGACCCAGCCCAGAGATCCAGGTGAGTCAGCTACACTGCAGACTTTGGAACCATCAGGATTCCAGAGGAAGGAGGAGAGTGGGTGAGAGGGGTGGGGACTGGGAGGGAGGTCACTGTCAGGGGCCACAGGTCTTCCCGAGCTCATCCTTGCTTTCCTGCACCCCCAGCAGTGGAAAGAAAGGATGCTAGGCTCCATGAAGCTCTCTTAATCTCTCATGTCTGCCAGCCCTGTTCCTGGGGGCCTCCGCAGGGGTTCTGAGGACAGCCCCCCCCCCCAAGGAACATCCAGACTCCCAAGCTTCCACGGGAGGAAACCTGCTCCACCCGTCACACTCATCCCTTCCCATGAACATCCACTCCTCTGAGAGAAGGGTTATGGCTGACACCCCACCTCTTGCCCCACAGAGCACCCCAGACCACAAGCAAACTCTCCCCTACCCAGGGCAAGAGAGCAGCCTCTTCACCTGCCCCTTCCTCCTTTACCCCTCTCCCTTCACCTGTGGCTCGTGGCTCCAGGTTACAAGTAACTGCCCATCCTTGAAGACTGAAGTTCTGATTATTAGGGATTGATTATTAACCCTACCTGTTTATTATAACTTGTTTCAGATTACCCAATGGCTAAATTGTAAACCTCTTCACTCATTAAAAAAAAAGAAAGCCCAGAGGGGTCCTGGGTCCTGTGATGAATGCTGCAGGAGGGGTGGGCAGCTGAATGTCTCCACTGCTGGGAAGGTTAACCTCTGCCCCTTCCTACCCAAACCGGGCTCGCTGCCTCAGGCATGAGCCCACCCCCATCCCTCTCCACAAAGCCCCCTGCAGGATCCTCCTGAGGGCCAACCACCTGTCACCAAATCCTCCTTTGTTGTCTGACTCTTACCGAAGTCCCTACGGCTCTAGTCCACGCCTATTTCCTCCAGTTCAGTCTCCAGCTGGAGACAGACAACAGCTGGCCTCCATCCTCTCTGGAATAAATTGTATAAGAAACTACCAGCAAACTAGCACTGGCATTTGGGGATGGGTGGTACTCTTTGTGGGGTGGGGGAGCCTTCTGCCTCAGTGGCCCCCAAATTCAAGATCAAATCCCACTGAGTCACAATTAGAGACAAAAGCCAAGACTGCGATGTCTAGTAACTGAAATCCCTGGGCCAGACACAAAGGGAGTTTTCACTAATGTGCAGACACCCCAGGCCCTGAGCTGCTGCAAGACACAGACCTCACTCCACACCAGCCGCACCAGGGGCTCTGGCCACCAAGGCTGCCATTGGAAATCACCCCCATTGGACGAGACACAAAGAGGATCCCCAAACAGCATGGGAAAGAAGCAGGAGCCTGATATATGTGACCAGTGCCCCTGCAGGATGGTCTCCCCCCCCATCTCCCATCCCTCGCCGACTGGGCGTGGATGTGACCAGGGTGAAGAAACAGATATGTTTTGTGCTAAAGGTACGGAAAAGTACAGCCAGCCCTCCTAGCACAGGAAGGCTGGGCTGAGGTGAGGGCTGGTGTTGGGGTCGGAAAAACCTCCTTCCCCCCAACCTGGGGCCCAGGACCCGGCCAGGCGGGCAGGAAATGGAAACTCCCCTGATGGTGCAGCAGAAGAATCTTGACAGACAGCCCCGCTGCGAAAGGCAGGAGGCAGAACCAGGACCATGCCTTGGGCACACACACATTCTTCTTCACAAAGGCGGTGATTTTATGCAAGAGCATTTTCCAAGTGTACTTATACTTAACCCCCTAGCGCCCGCCTGGCTCTGGCGGCCGCCTGTCCTCCCCGTCGAGTAGAGGAACAAGCGACGCAGGCCTGCACAGCGTCATCTAGGCCCCAGCCCCACTAGTCAGGACCTCAGTTTCTTCACTTGTAAAATAGGAATAACGCTGCCTCCCCATCAGTTCTCAGGAGTGAGGGTCCAAAGGCTTGACGGGCATGAATGTGAAGAGCAGGAAGCAGGCATACGGGTAAAGCGAGAGATGCCCCGGACAGAAACTCAGCTTCCCAGTGCATTGTGTGTGGCCAGGAGAGGCTGAAAAACAGGCAAGTAAATGCCACCCAATTTCCAAGTCACCCAAGGGGCACGCAGGGGAGAGAGACTGCTCCTCGTGTGACTGCATCCTGTCCCCTGGGGAACTGTTTCCCACAAAACACTGAGTGGCAGCTGGGGCGGCCACTTCTCAGGCTCATTTCTCCTTAAGGCTGCCGCAGCAGGTCTGTCCTGGGCTGCTGAGGCTAAACCGGTGACCTAGCAGTGGGCTTCCAGGATACAGCCCGCCCTGTCCCCCATGTGTCACCTCCTAGGAAGAGGGCCAGATGGAGAACAAGGGTTCCCTTCACCCTCACTTTCACCTCATGGCTTTGGAGGGGCAGAGTGCAGCTGTGCCTGCCTGCTACAAATGCCACCTCTGGCCAGGCCCCAACCCACCCAACGTCATTCAACCCAAAGAAAGCAGGGCCCCGTCAGCGTGGACAACCTTTCCTTCCTTGTACTATGCAGCTCAAAGTCGGGTTGACTGATTCATCAAGTATTTGCAGAGAGACGTTACGTGACCATGGAAGACAGCATGAGAAAGCAGTGAACAAACCAACAGTGAGGCCAGGACAGGCCCCAGGGCTCAAGCAGTGCCCCTTCCAAGTCCAACCAAGGGGCACAAAGCAGGACAAGAAGTCCAAACATAGACGAGGAAACTGAGGCTCAAAAGCCATGAATGAACTAGACCATAGCCATCTCCCAGTCGTGTTCTACCTGCTCTGAAAACAGCTCACCCTGCCTTTCTACCCTCACCCTCAGGTCTTCCGTCTTCCCTGGCCCAGGACCACCGCCGTGGGCCCTGGAAATAACCTAGGAAAGCCCTGCGTGTTTCATCAGTCACCTCCTTCTTTCTACATTTGTGGCAGGAAGATACATTCACAGTTCTCATCCCAAAGGGAAGACAAGGTGTGCCCATGCGGCCAGTCACCTGGCCAGTGACCTTGAACCGCAGGAAATGGCTTTCCTCCCAAGGACTGCAGAATAGTTGACACTTCAGTGCAGACCGGTGGGCTGAGGGGTTGGGGTTGGAGAGGCAACAGAAGGAAATGAGACTCTGAGTTTCAAGTTGGGGATCCATGAAAAAGGACTCACTTTCTACAGCCTGATCCCATCTCCCATGGTGCTACGGCTGACCAATGACACTGAATTTGGGACACCAGGAATGCCCTCCACCAAATGCAGACTCATCCAAGTCTGATGGAACTGTGAGGGGCTAGGCAGTCAGCAGGCCTCTGAAAACTCGTTTTCTGTAAAATGGACCGGTGGGTAAGCTTACCGCAGGAGAGCGTGCAAGTTTCCTGGTGGGTGGGACAGGAGAACACCCTTCCTGTGGGTTCTCGGCACCTCACCCTCTCCCAACTCGCACCCCAGCACAGGAACAGAATTTGACTAGGCACCCAGAGAAGAAGGTATACCATTAGAAACCTCAACAGAGTCCCATCAACACGCTAGCTCTTTCCAATAGAACTCGGTGCTGATGGGATGTTCTATATCTGAGCAGTCCCATGGGGCTACTGAGCCCTGGAAATGTGGCTAATGTGACCTAAGATCTAAATTTTAATCTTATTAATTTTAAATTAAACAGCCATAACAGTTAGTCATATCATGTTAAAATAAAATTAGCTAGTGACATATGGGTGGTCACCACCCAACCCCACGCCGAGGCAGGATCTGCCTCTCCCGGGTCCTCAGATTTACCCAAATTGTGGGTCAAAGTCTGCAGCGCGCTCCTGCATGGACCTGGGCTCTCACATCATGCCTGTGCTTGTGTTTTTTTGTGACTCCGAAAGGCAGGTCAATTTCTTCTTGGGCTCCCACGGGGCTTGGCAGAGCTGGGTGCACAGAGAAGCCGAGATAAAACTTATCCATGCGCCTTTGAAAGATGCCCTCCCTTGCAGGAGACACTGACCCAATGCACTGGGGACAGCCACGGGAGCCCACCTGGTTCTGCCACGCGTCTGCTGAGGAACCACACTCTCTTCTTGCTGACTGTGAACTCATGTGCCCAACCTGAAACTTCTCGGTGTGCAGGCCAAAGGCCCACCAGGTTCCCCCCCCCCACCCCTGAGACCCTCCCCCTCAAAGTATTCAATAGCACTGCTGCCCAGGAAGTCACTACTCCAGCAGCTAAATTTAAAAATAAAAACAATACACTGTTTAGTGATTACAGAAGTGATACTGGCTTTCAGCGTATGTTCTGTGAAAACCATGTGTATCTGTGCTTCACACATTAAAAATAGCCAGTGTGGAAGTGGTTAAGGATCTATGCATTTTCTGACCCTTTAAGAAAATTCAATTTCTTTGTTTTAAACGCAATATACAACCGCATTACAGACAACTGGGGAGGCAGAGAGAGAGAAAACCGTGTCAATAATCCTGCGGGCTTCTGTTTTCATGGCGAGTTTCTGTGTATGCCCCAATGGTAACAGAGCCGCACACCCCACTGCCCTCACGCCCAGGCTTGTTTTCCTGTAACGTGAAGACTGGCTCCTACCTCACATTCACTTTGAGAAACACTAAATTGAGGCCCCAGGAAACCACCGCCACCCCCAGGGCCGGGCAGTGTGGACCACGTGGCCTGTGGCAGGCTGTCTGAGGGTCTCACTGCACAGGCCAGAGCCTACCAGGTCAATCGATAAGCAGCGGAGGTGGGGAGCAGTGTGTACACAGGTGGGAAACCGGCTTCACGGAGGGGAACATTGACAACATGTACATTAACGACCCCAACACGGAACAGATGGAGACAGGGGACTTGACCCCACACAGCTCTCGGCCCCTGGGTATTCTGAAAAGAGAGGGTGAGCCAAATACCCAGCACGCTTGGTGGACACAGGAGCCTTCGCCAGCAGGACCCAAAAGTGCCACCGGTGATGGGAGCTGCCCTGCCCAGGCCCCCCAGGGAGCCGGACCTGGGTCTAAACAGATGCTCACTCAGCGAGATGCTGACGCACTTCTCCAGGCCACCGATCGAACTGTCCCAACAGAGAACTGAGTGTCCCCAGCGAAGAGGGCACTGCACACACAAGAGGCAGAAGTGGGGGCAGTCTCACAGTGTTGAGAGGGTGAAGGCAGAATCTGGCTTGGCAGGTCCCCCACAGGGGCTAGGGACAGGAATTTTCCAGATCTGGGTTTTGGGGGCTGGTGGGAGAGAGGCCAAGGACAGGGCGGGCTATCTATCCAGCTTCAGGGTCAGGATGTTCCTTAATAATTACCCCCGTCCACAGTGCTAGGTTTGGGGTCCCATGGGGCACAGGTGGGGGGGCTTTGTGGGACGCGGGGAGGAGTGCACACAAGGTAAATCCCAGTGCAGTGGGGGCAGGGGGGTGCCCAGAGAGTGAGAGGGCTCAAAGGAAGGCAACCCTCAGGCAAAGGGCCAGGGGTACCTTCCCTGACAGCTCCAGCCTACAGCAACTTTTCCACCTTGGTGCCCCCGAGGTCCCTACAAGTTGGTACCCTACTTAATCCTTCACATACGTGGCATGGCCCCACCCCAATCTCCAAGGCAGGGATATGTCTAATACGTCTCATAATCCCCACAATCCTTGGCTCAGAGAGGGGTAGTGACCTGGCCTAGTCACACAGCAAGTCAGCCGAGCCAGGTCCAGGACCCAACTGTCTTGTAGTCCCCCACAGGGCCCCTCATAAGTAGATCTCAGGGCTGAGGCTGGAGGCTGGGGGATGGGAGAGGTGAGTGTTGAAAAGCTGATAATCAGGACACCCTCCGGTTTCCTGCTCCCCGGGGACTGCTGACAAGCCACTACTGAACAGCTTGCTCCACTTAGCCCACTCAGCACTTATTCCTCGGTGAGAGGCAGCCCTTCCACCACTCGCTGCTCCAAAGGGGGCCTGGATGCTGAGAAGGGAAGGGCACCCTTCCAAAGCTAACACTGTCAGGATGCATTCCACGACCCGGGAGGCGAGAGTTTTATTTGAACAGGAGCGATGGGGAAGGTACGGGCTGCTGTTCTTTCTCCTCCAGAAGGTCTATGAACAGGTGCCATCCTACATCCGGGCCATGGGAGGAACAAGAACCTTACACTAGACAGAAGGGGCACCCAAGCCAAAATAAACATTCAGTCCATAAAGGACCCGCCCCGGGGTCCTGGGCATGTTGCAAAATCACCGATTTGTCCCCAGCCATGCAGGCAGTACCTGGGCGGTGCATACTCCCCAGGATGAGGGCAAGGTTCAAGCTATTCCCTCCCAAGGTGCAGACCACAGCCCTGCTGGGGAAGCCAAATGGGGGACATGGGGGACGTGTCACAAGTGGGGTTTTAGCTTCTGGGGAGGTGGCAGGTAATGTGCAATGCAGGTAGGAACCCCACAGCTAAGAGACAACTGTGTTCTCCCCCTCCAGTTCTTTGATTTTCTTAAGGGCTCAGTGTCTGGGTCCCCTGATCCACAAATCCTGCAGTGAAGGGTCAGAGAGGAGCCTGCTAGGTCTGTAAGGATAACAACCAGAGCGGGGAGTCGGGACAGAATTGACAGCCCCAACTCTGAGCTGTGGCACCACTTACATAACCCAGGCTTTCCTGCTTTAAAACTTTTCACACTGAAAGTGGCAAACACACCTATACGTGGTCAATGTGGTCAGGAAATAGTGGTGTCAGAACCTACACGGCTGAACAGAGCAGTACTCAGTGAGGAGCCAACAGGCTTGTGCAGAGCACGGCTGGGGTTCTAGGAGCTACCGAGGCCCAAGGAAACAGTCCCAAAGAGCAGGCCTAGCAAGATCGGTAAGACCAGCATGAATTTCGGACACGTGGAGTCTAAAATGAGGCAACTCTGCAGCGCTCTGGACACAGAAATTCTGGGCTCAGGCCAGTAACTAGCTGTGTGGCCCTCAGTTATTTAATCTCTCTGCCTCCGTTGCCTTCTCTGCAAAATGAGGCAGCACCTATCTTACCATTGTTGGGGTGTCGATGCAATGTGACGATGGCCCTTGCGTGGCCCATGCAGACTGTCCTTCACTGAGTGCCAGCTGCTGTTTCTATGGCTGTGTGACTTTGCCATGCCTCCCTTTGCCACCCCCTTCTCCCCGCCAAAGTCATTGATGGTGTCAGTGCACAGAGACCTCAAGGGAGTTTCATGATCTGGCCTCCTGTCTGCGTCGAGGCTGATTGGGATCAAGGGTAGGGCCAGAGAGAGACAATATCACACAGGTAGCAGAGTCCAGGTCCCCTGGGCCACTGCAAGAAGGTTTCTGGCCTTTGGTCTGAGGAAGAAGACACACCGGGTTTTCTAAATTGGGGATCCCCTGACCGTTAGTGACCAGGAGACCTATTAGGTGTGGCAATCATTTCTCAACCTACCTCCTGTGGCTACTGCTTTGAAGAGCCCTCCCTAATTACCCCTATTTGGCTCTAATTACTTCTTTATTGTACTTCCCCCCCCCCCCCCCGACCCTGGTGAGCACAGTAACCTTGGAAAAGTTACATAACCTCCCAAGGTCTGGGCTTTGGCTCCAGGGCTGTAAAGGGAGGTCCAGTTAGATAACCACCAAGCTCCCTCTTGCCTCAGATTTTATGATTCGCTGCCAGGAGAGGTGCCCAGAACCTGACTCTCCTCCCCCATCAGCCATGCCAGCCTCCAAGGCTCCAGAAACACCAGCCAACTACAGCTTCTTGGGCGCAGACACTTGCAGAACAGGGTCCTGTGACCGGAAACTCCCTGGGGAGGCATCACATCACTTCGGCCCCAGGCTCTGGATGACCCCCAAAAAACATCCTCCTTTCTGAGTCTACAGTTCACCACAAATTCAACTTTTGCCTCTTATCCCAGAAAAACTCACTAGTGTGTGAGGAAGCTGGTGCTCAAGGTGGGGAGGGGTGTGCTGGGGCAGGTTAAGAAATCAGGCAGACCAGCTTAGGGTAAGTAGAGTGAGTGCTCTGTTCTCTCAGATACCATCAAGATTTTGATTTAAAAGCCACTGAAAAAGTAACGGCAACTGGACCTGGAGCTGAGCTGCGCCCTCCACAACTAAGATTGAAAGGACAACAACTTGAAGCTGAACAGCACCCTCCACAACTAAGACTGAAAGGACAACAACTTGACTTGGAAAAAAGTCCTGGAAGTACACACCGTTCCCCAATAAAGTCCTGTTCCCCTTCCCCAATAAAATCTAAAAAAAAAAAAAAAAAGAAAAAAAAAAGAAAAAAGGGGGATTAGAGGAGGGGTGACAAATGGCTCCGTGAAGAAAGGCTCTGGACTTGGACAAGTAGAGCAAGTTTAACCTGAGCTTAATTAAACAGTCTGTCCCCAGCTCCTCACCAGGCCTCTGTTTTTCCATCTGGCAAATGGGACAGCATTTCACTGCCAGACCTCGGAGGTCACAGGAAGGCACCTCAGATGAATGGGTCTGCAGAGACCTGCAGTAAGGTGGGGAGCCTGTGTATCGGCCCGCAGGCAATACTCCTGCTCCTTTCCCTGGGGCCACATCCTTGGTCAACTGTAGAGGGTATGCCCTGTGAGGTGGGCTATGGGAAGAAAAAGCCCAATGTAGGCTCCAGTCATGCCAAAGGAGTATCAGCTAGGGACATGCCCTTCTCCAGCAAACAGCCCAGCCTCTCCCTCCTGCTCCTCCTCAGAAGGTTCTGAGGATCAAACAAGCTTCCACACGGAAAGGGCAGCGGGGGTGTTGTTTCCCTTCCCCAGCACGTCACTTGCCTTCTTGGCTTCTGCAGTCCTGTTCTGAAGATATTGCCCAAAAGGCAGGTGCGGAACTTGCTCTTGGTGACGGGTCCCAAACAGGTCTGGGCACATAGTATGTGCTTAGTGAACGTCTGCTGAACAGAGGACTGGGTATTTGCTGTCTCCAGTTCCTTGAAAGCAGAAACCACGGCTTGCCTCCAGCACCTAGCCCTGCGAGGACAAAACCTGCTCAACACACTCACACTGACTTGACTGGCCTTGTTAATCCCAGGGGAAAGGAGTTTAGGAAAAGTTTATGAAACAAGGGATAGTGGGAGGGGGAGCAGAGAAAGGAATTCCTGGAGAGAAACAGACCCAGAGAGGGAGAGCTGTTTGTTCTGTGAAGTCCCTCAAGTAGGAGAGGATAACAGACTGTTCGTAAAAGTTAACGGACAGCTGGAAGCTGCGGTGTGTGAGCTTAACATGCATTTTCTGCTGTTATCTTCACTCCCAAGGGTATTCCAATGAAGCAATCAATGTGCTCAGTGTACAACTTAGAAGCAAAGGTGGTGTGATTTGAAAGCCTGTCCATAACCACTAGGAAACGTGGCCCCACTTCGTGTGGCTTAAAGGGGGAGATGGGAGTAAATTTTGATAATGGCAACCCCCCCCTCCCCGTCCTCCAGGATTTGGAGCCTAGGAGACCTGGGGTCAGAGTCTGGACCCGGCTCAGTTCACCCAGGTAACTGCCTTAACCTTGCAAGACGCTCAGACCCTCCTGACTGGACTTCTCAGCGGAAGGTCCACATGACTATCAGTGGTCCCCTCAGAGCCAGGCACACACTGGGCACTTGGGCCCAACAGATGCGTTCTGAGCCCGTCAGTGATTGACTAAAACCCACACGCTTAATGAGCATGTCTCGTGGGCGGGACCTGGGAACACAGGGCCTCGGTGGGAGCCACGGCCCCAACCACACGGGCTCCCAGAGCCTAGCTGGGCCTAATCTAACAGACACTCCAAGCCTTTGGAATGAATAAGTGAATTTACTCGAAGGAAGAGGTGAAATCGGACCAGGGTCACACAGCACAGACAGGAACTGTAGGGAGAATCAGACCCAGTTACGATCAGCTATTCCCTACACAGTGGTTCAGATCCGGGTCGCCCCAAGCACTTGTCCACTCAAAGGGAGGGGCTCAACTGGGCTTCTCTCCTGGCCTTGGGGCAAGCCCCTGTCCCTTAGGAGGTGCAGGTAAGCAGCTACAGCAAGATTACAGTGGGCCATGGGAGATGACAACAGCCAGAAGCGCATAATCCTGCCTAAGCAATTTGGCAGGAAACCCAAATGTTTAGATAGAGAGGAAAAATGAAATACACATTCCAAAGCCAATCAAAAAGACTTGCCTACCAGGACCCTGAGAGGGGAGGTGGGTGGTGTGTGACCCAGGGGCACAACTTTGACCCCAGATCCCACATGACCACTCTCCAGGGAGGTCACCTGTCAGGCCATTTGAACCCAGGAATCCTTCAGAAGGGAAAACGTTTAACCAAGGCCTGGGACAAGCCAGGACTAAGTAGACAAAGCCTTTCCTCTTTCCCCCAGACCAGGGAGAAGGACCCTGCTGGAAGGGAAAGGAAGTAAACCATCCAAAGTTTCAGGAGGTGACCATTAACTCTTTGAGGGGAGGGTTGTGGGTGAAATTTGCAGGAAATGGACAATGAGAGGGATTTGGTGCGTTTTATCATCTGTGTCTCCATCTCCAAGATTAGGGGCTCAGTATAGTATGGGGCCTGAAGCATGTGAGGGACAGGAGGACCCCCACAGAGACAGGAAACAGGAACAGCAGCTGAAACACAGCAAGTAACCTGTCCCATGTGCCAGGCATTGTGTGTAGTGTGTTTCCATGTATTCTGCAGACAGCAGGGAGCTACTGTACTATTATCCCATTTCACAGATGAGGAGATGGACTTGCTCAAGTCAACAGCTGAGTAGGCACCCCAAAAGCTGTCCCAAGTACCCTAGGGCTCTGAACACACCATAAGCCTTGCACTTCCCCACCTGTAGGCCTTTGCTCCTTGTTTTTTCCACCTTCAATGTGGCCTCACATAGAGTGAAATGGTTCTGAGTGTGGACTCAGGGTTCAAATCCCTGTCTTTCCACGTCTCAGCTGTACGGCCTCAGGCAAGTTACTGAACCTCTATGGTCCATTCTGTTGCTCCCACCATGAGGTAGTGCCATTGGGAGTACCCACCGCAGTGGGTTGCTGTGGATTCTTGAGAGAGTGCCCACAATAGTTCACACAGCCCGTGGCCAAGCCAGCACTCAGTAACTGTGAGCTGGCACTGCCACCACCCCCCAGGTCCCATCACTCCAACCTCCTGGCCTACCTCCACTCAGAGTCAAGGGTCTGAAGTGAGCAAGACAGCGTGAATCTTAGCCTTTGGCTAGCCATGCTGACCTGGGCAAATGCCCTGCCTTTTGGTTTCCTGCACAATGGGCAGAGCAGTAACACCTAACCCACAGGACTGGTTCAATGAGACACAGGGAAAGAACCAGCCCGATGCCTGGCACATAGCAGGTGTTCAGCAGAACGCTAACAAGCCCTGTGACTCACAGCGCTCATCCTTCCCGCCTGCCTCAAAATCCCCCTCATCCTTCCCGCCTGCCTCAAATTCCCCCTTCTCAAGTTCAAGAGCAGAAATTAACCTCTCAATGGTACACACTTGGTAGCTACCAGTACACTTCCCAATGTCAACCAGGGAACAACAGCTCCTTACCTTTCTTTCCCTACATCAAGAGCTCCCTGAGGGCAGTTGTTTTTATCAGAGCCAGCTCTCCCCAGACCTCATCTGGGGGACGTCAGAAGGAGGCAAACCTATTTCAAATAGGAATTGAATCCTCCAAAGCCCTCTGACCCGCATCCGTCTCTCCAGCCTCAACCATCTGCAAACCATCACTCAGCACCAGGACCGTATTTCCCCTCACTTCACCACCATGGCCCCAATTCTCTGAGCTCCCAAGGGCTAAGCCCTGTCTGGTTTCTGAGGCTTCAGCACACAGAGAAATGACAGCTGGCAGGGAGGGCCCCCTCTGGGATCCCCTAACTTTGCCCGGGTCTCTGAGGTTTGGGGACCAGATGAACTGCTCACAAAAAGCTCAGAGGCCTCAGGCAGCTGTACAGAACTAGAGCATGCTGCCCCCACTTTTACATCAAGGTGCAACTAAGACATAATCTGGGAAGGTCATCAAATGGGGGAGGTTGTCTTTGGCAGGGAGGGGGACCCAGACCTGGACCTCCCAAGGGGCTCATGGAAGAAAGAGAGTGGTACCTTAACTGAAAGTTGGGGTGTGGGGGAGCATGGGGCGGGCTCTTTGGAGGGGCTGTGAGCTCTGTAGGCTTTGGTGGAAAAACCCACACTCATATCAGAAGAAGAAAGGGAGGAGGCGTTCTTATCATAACACCCATGGGGTGAAGGGTTCAACCCACAGAAATGCCGTTAGTTTATAGAGTAGAATATTCCACTTCTTTTAAGTTGCAAACAGCTGTGAAGGAAGAGGGAACTTTCTGAAATGCTGTTACTCCTTGACTTGAAAATTGCAAAAATTTTGTGAGTTCAAATTCCTTGGCTAAACCCAGAGAGTTTTGTTATCTGACCCCTATCTCTCTGCCCACTGGCTGCAGCCAAGGCTGGGCTGATCCAGGGGCGATGCTCAGTGAAATCTCCAACAAGAGTCTTCTCTACTTTCTCCACACCCCAAAAGGAACATCAGAAGGAGGCAAATCGATTTCAAGTGCTTTTCTATAGTAACTACCTTTCCTGGCCTCTCTGTATCACCCAGTTCTGGCCAATCAGTTCTTACTCCAATCTGACATCCCAATTTGCATGAAGACTCTCTTGGGGGGTTCCACCTTAGGAGTATGGCCCCTCTGCTCCCCAAAGTCTTATACTTCCCTGTCATTGTCCCCTTCCCCCCACTACACACAGAGTTCAGAGGCTGAGCCCAATCTGACAGCAGACAGCCAAGTTCAAGATGAAAGCCCTTGGCCCGAGGTCAGAGCCGGCGGAGCACAGCATTCAAAACTGGAGGATTGTGTTTCTTTTAAACACCAGATTAAAGTATGGCAAAACCCCAGGAAAATACTTAGAAGCAACAGTCATCGCCTTCCTTGCACCCCCTCCTGTATGAGTCCCTTCACCCCCACGACAATCTTTCAACACTTGCTAATTTCTACCCTCAATAAGTCTCTATTACCTTGCCATCTGTAATCATGCTAAGGGCTCTAGTAAAACTCTCAAAACGATTCAATAAAACTTCACTTCACTGTTAAAACTCTAACCAGTGGTTAACTAAGGCAGATTTATCAATTGAGAATTTTTTTTTTTTGGCTGCCCTGGACTTTGAGAAGACCATAAAAAAGAAACTGAGCCTTTACGAAGGGATATCTTTCTTCCATTTCCTCTCAAAACCCCAACTTCTCCACTTTCCATTTCTCCAGTCCTAGAAGGTGAGAGAGTTCAAGTTAGAACTAATGACGTGGAGGGTGGAGGGGTCTCCATGATCACGGATAATCAAAAGATCTATTGTGTTCCTTTTACTTACAATGGCAGTTCAGAGGACCAGCACTTTTACAATTTCCAACAAAGCTGGAAACAAAAGAGGTTTTCACGTTAACCCTCAATGCTCCAAAAAAGTCAATGAATGTGCCCCATTGTGAGCATTTTGGTCAGATACAATTTTACCACAGAATCCATGGTTATATTTTTCAAGTGTTCGGAGGATTGGTGCTAATAAAAGGATGTGAGAACCTCCAAATTGGAATAAGCCTCACTGCTGTAGTCTGGAGCATGGATAGAGTAGGACAGGTCCAGAAGATAAGAGGAGAAGGGTCTGGGACACATGGAAAACCTCTGAACACAACACTGTAGTTTGGAGCTTAGGCAGCAAGGAGGCCAGTGGGATCCAAGAGGCTTCTGGGAACTGGTCAGCTAGGTGAGCAGTGCAGGAAAACTCAAGTTAGGGATGGGGTGTCCCAGTGGAAGGCAGGGACTGGAGTGACATCTAACATACAACCAGGAGATTTGGGAACCTCAAGAGTCACAGCACAAAGCAATACCCCACCCTCTCTCCATTTCTTTTCCCTCCTAATTCCACGACCCCACCCTGGCTTGAGTCTCCTCCTGAGAGCTCTCCTAACCCCTCAGGCTGGACCTGGGGGCCCTCATTAAAAGTCCCTCCTGAATATCTCTGTGGGGCCATCACAAACTGTCTTATAGATTCATTCATCCTACTCCCCAGCAGCCAGTGTGCACTTGGCTGTCTTAATTCATCTTTGCAAACCCAGCACTTTGCCCAGTGCCTGGCGCACAGTGGGTGCTTAACAAATGGCTGTTGACTAATTCCCAGGTACACTGGACTATAACGCACTTTGACTTGAAACCTGACTCTACATGATACGATCCTGTAGATCGTAAGTTATATCATCTTTTCCAGCCTCATTGTCCCCATCTGTAAAAGGGGGTGGTCACCAAGCTCAGATTAAAATAAGAATGTACATAAAGTGCTTATTCAAAGCTCTGCGGCATGGTGAGCTCTCAAATCCTTCCTGTTTACCATCAGTGCACACTGGAGGTGATGGTTGAGAAGAATTCACTCTTCCCCTTTACCCCAATCCTGAGCTTTTGTGCTTCCAGAGGAGTGGGGTATGGCGCCTATGCTTACTTCAGTAATGGCGGAGGTGTCGGCTCAGCCAGGCACAACACTGAGACGCCTGCATGCAGATGTCTGTTCTTGAGGAAACAGAATCTCCCAGCAGACCAGAGTCCAGCTGAACCAATTTACTAAACTCACTTACAGACCAACCATTCAACAACAGCTTCTCGTGCCCAAAAGGGAGGGCAGCGGTGTACCAAGAGGCAGACAGCTGGTTCCCACCCCAGGCTGTGCCCTCCTGCTGTGTCACCAAGGCCACTTGAACTTCCCTGAGCGTCAGTGTCCTTATCTGAATACGTAAGGTTGCTGGAAGGAGTACCTGATTTCATACAAGTATGGCAACCTGCCTTGGTCAGTGTGTTCTCAACAATAAAAAGCGACAGAGGGAGACGGCTCGCTCTCCTAAGTGACACCTTCACGCATCTTGCCGCATGCTTCTTTATTTGACCCTCACCAGACCCTCATGTAGCAGATGAGGAAAGAGGCAAGCTTAAGTGGTTTGATGGGTAAATGGCCCAGCCCGATGGCAAAACCAGCCTGTGCCCTCTTCTCATAAAATGCACATACTACCCACCACGCCCAAAGGGCCAAGTCCATGCTAACACCCCTTGTGGGAGCCTCTGCAATTTAGGAAGAGACTGGGGGAGGGTATCACCCAACCCCTGGTGGAGGAAGCTTCACAGCAAGGGTTCAAGATGGTTCTGATGGCAGGAAGGAGGGCGACCACGTGGTCCAAAGCTGGTGGGGCCTGAGCATTTGAAAGTCAACCTCCACCCACCTCAGTCTGAACAGGGAGGAAGCACCTGACAAGTCAGGGACCATTTCCAGAGATCTAAAGAAAGGTGTGTAAACTCCCATTCTCCTGCATTTGAAAGTACACAATTTCCAGTGTGAGAAAAACCCCAACCCAGACTGCACCACCCCCACACCCTTCCTACAACCCTTCCCTGGAGCCTGCCCCCACCCCAGGAATTCCTAGCAAGGGACTCCTTTAGAATTACAAAGGTGATTCAGAACGCAATAAAAACACAGAACCTCAGGTGGAAAATGCCCAAACAACCAGATAGATGGAAAAGAAGATTTCGGAATTCTCCTTTTCCCTTAAAGCAATTTCCTGACGCCTGAGGCAGTGTCCCAAGTCACAGATCAGAAAGCTGAGCCAGGCAGATTTCTGGAGACTAAAAGTAACACTAGCAAAATGCTTCCACTGGTTTTCATTTCTTGGGTTTTTCCTGTGAAGGGAGGAGACTCGCCCAGTTGGAGATGGTTTGAGTGTTTTGGCTGGGGACGGGGACAGGATTACCCATAATCATCTCCAAATCACTGGCCTGACACCCAAGTCCTTTTTCTAAAAGTTACCTGCCCATTTCGGGGGCAGTTAACAGGACCTCCAAATAAGAGGCATTTTGTTTGCTTAAACACCTTAGGAAAGCTGTCTAACCTCCAAAGCTACTACCACCAGCTGCACCCGGCTGCCTTACCCTAACCCCTCCTTTTCCTTTCTCCTTGTGTTTTGAAGTTTATTTTCCCACATTCAGCCTTGAATTCTTTCCTTCCTTCCCCTGCAGTGGCGGAGGAGCAGCGAAGAGGGAAACACTTCGAAGGCAGCTCAATTCTTTATCACACCCGCCTGCCTTCTTCCCCTCTAAACAAAGCCCTGGAAGTAACTAAACAACAGCTCGTTGTCCAGAAGAATTGTTTCCTCAAGGGAAATTATCAAGCGACCAGTGACCCCTCCCCAACACATGCACACAGGGCAGACACCCAGCCAAAGGTACCCGTACCACCCCAGAATTCCTGCTCTTAGGAGCTAAACCACCTTCTGAAGCTCACCTCCCGCCAGCCTGCACCCCGGAACTGCTACAGGACCGGAGACTCTCCCCACTAAAATCAAACACCCAACCTGCTGACCTAAGCCTCCCCACTTCCACTGGCCCCTGAGAGGATAAGTGTACTTGCCCTACTCCCAGCAGGCACCGATATACTCCTCCAAGTGAATGTCTACTGATCTGGGGACAAAAATGGAGAACCACAGGCAAGATAGCTTCGTGTTTTCCAATGCTTTCAACCTTCAGTGCAGGAAAGATGGATGAAGACGGGTTCGTTTCCATTTAACATATGGGGAAACTGAGGCCAGGAAAAAATGAGACAACTAGACAGCCATAAAGCACTGGGGACGGCTGTAGATTAAATGTTTTTCCTCATCAAACCTCCTTTATGGCGTCTTTCACCCCAAGAGAAATGTTAACATCTTAGATCACCTACTCCTTCTCCACCTCCCAATCTAGAGCCTTCACTGACTCTTACTCAGGTCCTGGTCAGTCCACAGGAGGGATACCATTAGTGCAGGCCAAGAAGAGTGGATGGTTAAGGCTAAGAGCCTTCGAGAAACGGGGGTAGAGGGCATCGGTCACCAAACTGGCCAAAGGTCAGCCCCACAGTTTATCCGCGGGCAGTCGATGCCATCCATTGGGCATGTGAACAAGAAACTCCCAATGCCAACACGTCCCATTCTGCACGTCTCTCCCCCCACCCCCACCCCCGCCCCCCAAAGGAACTCCCGGGGTTTGTTCTTTTGTTCAACCTACGTACTACTTTCACGAAGTCTAACTCCAAGGCCTTGGAGTTAGCCTTCCCGAATGGGCGAGATAAGGCTTCTCGGAAGCCTGGGTCGTGTTCTCAGCATCCCAGCCCCCAGCCCCCATCCCAGAGGCTCACGCACCACAGAGCCTCCTACCCCGAGACCTGCGGGGGCTGCAGGGTCTTTGCTCAGGCAGGACCCTCCCGCAACTACTCCGGGCTCTCACGTTCCCGGAGAAAAGCCGGGCAGGCGCGGCACTGGCCCCGGAGCTGGGAGGTGGAGATGCCAGAGGGTGACACCGGGCTCGGCTCCCTAATTCCGAGAACGTCCCAAGGAAAGACAAACGCCTTTATCCGCCCCACAGCCTCCCTCCAAGGAGAAAGATACCCGCACATTGCCACCGAGCCACCAAGCGCCCGGTTCACCTGGGGGTCAACCCTAAGTTCTCTCTGAACAAACTGGGTTCCAAAGAGTCTCCGCATGTGGGTGACTCCTGTGTCCACGGGTGAACGACAAATCCCAGAAGCCAGATCCATGACGAGACATCCCGTCCAGTCACCCCCAGGGCCACCCACAGAGACGGACGGTCATCCAAAGCCGGGAGGGGCGTCCCTCCCTAAAGCACCAGCCAGCTTCAGGTGTGTCTGTAGGGGCAAAGCGGCGGCTCACCTGCAGGATCTTGTCCAGGCCCTCCTGGCCCAAGCACGGGAACTCCTTGAGTAGACGCAGTTTCTGTGTATAGTAGTTTTTCTTAGCCTCTTTCCAATGTGGCTCCTCCAGCACCTCGAAGATCGCCGCCCCGATGGCCAGGTAGAAGATGATGGCCGAGGTGAGCAGAGGGCCCCGGTCCACCATGGCTCCCGAGACACCGCCTCCCGGAGAAAGCGTTCCCAAGCCCCAGTGGCTCCGGGTCTACCCGCCCGCCAGCCTCGGGGAACAGCTGTTTGAATTTGGAGCTCCGCATGCGCAGTGCCCCGTGTCCCTGGCGCAGCTTCCCCGACAAAGTTGCCCCTCCAAGTTGGCCCACTGAACGCGGGGAACTGTGCGGGGCCCTGCTCACGCGGGCTGGGCGTGGGCGCACAACAAGGAGTCCAAGGGGGCGCCCTGGACCGCGAGAGAAAAGGGAGCTGGGGGAACTCAGGGCCACCTCTGCGGAGACACGTGGGGCGCCCTCCGCGCGCCACTGCAGTGTGTGCGGCGCCCGCCTCCGCGCGCCTCTTTAACTAGCGCCCGGCGCGCGCCACCCGCCCTCGCGCGCCGGGCCCCCGCGGGGGAGGGGCCCGGTAAGGCCCCGCCCCTCGCCAGCCCCACCCCCACGCAGGCTCCGGGGCCGGCAGGAGTCACGCCGAGCGAGGTGCGCCCCGGTGCTCCTTGGGCCCCCTGGGGCCGAAGCCTGAGGGGTTGGGGTCGCTGGGATTCGCATTTGCTATTACTACTCGTGCATTAAATAAAATGAGTGGTACTTAATAACTGGGGCCAGAAAGTTATTACTGTTGTTAATTTTCATTGTAGTAATATAGTTTTCATTTACTGGCGTTTCTACCAAGAAACCTTGAGTCTCAGTCTCTGTCTCACACACCTTACTGTAAGCCTGGGGAAAAGGCATGACAAAGGGACTGGAGAAGCTGTAGAGAATCAGAATATGAGAAACTAATCCAGCCAAAAAGGCGTGACTCCTCCCTCTGGCCCTTCTCACCTGCGCTGGTGAGACCCCCACAAGGGGAAGGAGCAGTCTAGGTAGCACTGTTTTTCTTTACACGCACCCATCCCACACACTGTAATTCTAGGGGAAACACTTGCCCTCTTTCATATGCCCACGCCTATTTAAAAGTGCAGACCGCACCCTCCCACACACACACACACTTACTCCTCGTCCCCCTTATTAGCCTTATTTTCTTCCAAGCACTAAACTTCAAATATACTATATAACTCTAACATACTACCGGGGGTGCCAAAAAAGTGTATACACATGACTTGTATTCATCTCTTGTTATCGGTATATATTTAGTGTTACAATGTTAATAAAGTTTTTTCCTTTCTTAAAATGTGTATACGTTTTTTTGGCACCCTCTGTATATCACACTAAACTGACAGCTGGTGGGTGGGGAGTCTGGATTGTTCAATGACATATTCCCAGGGCCCGTTTCATAGTAGACACTCATTAAACATTTGTACAATGAAGGAGTGAATGACTGTCAAAAACATTTGTCAAGAACACAAACCCAATGAAAGTCCTAGCCAGAGCAATTATGCAAGAAAAAGAAACAAAAGTCACCCAAATTGGAAAGAAAAAAAATAAAATTATCACAATTTGTAGATGACGTGATATTATGTGTAGAAAACCCTACTAAAGAGTCCACCAAAAAAACTGTTAGAGCTAATCAATGAATTCAGTAAAGTAATAGGACTCAAAATCAATATACAAAAATCAATTCTGTTTCCATATACTACTAATGAAATATCAGGAAGAGGAATTAATGGTGCAATCTCATTTACAATTACATCAAAAAATACCTAGGAACTAACTTAATCAAAGAGGTGAAAGAACTGTACACTGAAAACTATAAGACACTGATGAAAAGAAATTGAAGGAGACACAAATAAATTGAAAGATATTCTATGCTCATAGATTGGAAGAATTAATATTGTTAAAATGTACATCCTGTCAAATATATGGTTGATGGAAGGATAACTGCCTCTGGGTGGTGAACACACAATACAATATATAGATGATGTTTTATATAAATGTATACTTGAAACCTATATAATTTTACTAACCAATGTCACCTCCAATAAGTTTAATAAAAAATTACAATTAAAAAAATATACATCCTACCAAAGCACTCTAAAATTCAATGCAATCCCTATCAAAATTCCAATGGCATTTTTCAAAGAAATATAACAAATAACGTAAAATTTGTTTGGAATCAAAAAAGACCCAGAATAGCCAAAGCAATCTTGACAAACAAGAAAAAGCTGGACGCATCAAAATCCCTGATTTCAAACTATAATACGAAGCTATAGTAATCAAAACAGTGTGGTATTGGTATAAACACAGACTCACTGTCAATGGAACAGAATAGAGCCCAGAAATAAACCGATTCATATATGGTCAACCAATTTACAACAAAGGAAATGAGAGTATACAATAGGGGAAAGGACAGTCTCTTCAATAAATGGTGTTGGGAAAACTGGACGGCCACATGCAAAAGAATGAAACTAGACTGCTATCTGACACCATACACACAAGTTAAACCAAAATGGATTAAAGACTTGAATGTAAGACCTAAAACCATAAAATCCTAGAAGAAAACATAGGCAGCACACTCCTTGACATCAGTTTTGGTGTCTTGGCAATGACTTTTTTTGGAACTGACTCTAAAAGCCAAGGCAACAAAAGCAAAAATAAGCAAGTGGGACTGCGTCCAACCAAAAATCTTCTGCACAGCACAGGAGATCATCAACAAAATGAAAAGGCAACCTCCCGAATAGGAGGTTGCGAATCATATATCTGATAAGGGATTAATATCCAAAATATATTTTAAAAATTCATACAACTTAATAGGAAAAAGCAAAACAATTTAATTAAAAAAAGGAAAGAGGATCTGAATAGAAATTTTCCCAAGAAGACATACAGATGGCCAACTGGTACCTGAAAAGATGCTCAACATCATTACTCATCAGGGAAATGCAAATCCGAACCATAATGAGCTATCACTTCACATTTGTCAGAATGGCTATTATCAGAAAGACAAAAAATAACACGTGTTGAGGAGAACAGGACACTCCTGTACACTGTTGATGGGAATGTAAACTGGCACATCTACTATGGAAAACAGTATGGCGGTTCCTCGAAAAATTAAAAATAGAACTACCACATGATTCAGCAATTCCACTTCTGGGATTTATGTGAAGAAAACAGAAAACACTAACTTGAAAAGATATATGCACCCCCATGTTCATCGCAGCATTACTTACAATAACCAAGACAGGGAAAACTCAGTGCTCATCCATTGATAAATGGATAAAGAAAATGTGGTGTATATCTATACCATGGAATGCTATTTAACCATAAAAAAGAATGAAATCTTGCCATTTGCAACAACATGGATTGACCTTGGGGGCATTATGCTAAGTGAAATAAATCAGCTATAGAAAGACAAACACCATACGATTTCACATGTATGTGAAATCAAAAAACAACAACAAAAAACCAAGCTCACAGATACAGAGCCTGATTGGTGGTTGCCAGAGGCAGGGGGTTTGCGGAGGGGGGTGGTGGTGAACGAAATGGGTGAAGGGAGTCAAAAGGTACAAACTTCACGGATATATAATGTGCAGCCAGGTGACTACAGTTAATAATACTATATTGCATACATGAAAGTTGCTGAGGGTAAATCAGAAAAGTCCAAATCACAAGAAAAAAACTTTTTTCTTCAACCCAAAATTTGTTTTACTTTCATACTTTACCACTAGTCTTTACAGCTTCCCTATAAATGCTTTGTTGATACAAAAAACATTGTGTAACCTTTTTTTTTCTTCAGTGATCAGGCATCTACATCATCCCTGAGGTGGTCTCCCAAGTGGGACAAGTGTCCATCGGATACCCTACAAAATCTTTACAACATTATTGGTTACGTTCCCCAAATTAATTTCAAAACCCCATGACCATCTTGTGGTTACCAACTGTTTTCTAATCCCCTCACCTTCCTCCTTATCCCTGCCCCCCTCTCATCTAGCACCCCTCAGTTTTTCCTCTATGTCTCGAAAACTGTGTCTGATTAGTTCATTCACTTATTCTTTTCTTTAGATTCCACATATAAGTGAGATCATATGGTCTTTGTCTTTCTCTGTCTGACTTATTTCACTTAACATAATGTTCTCTAGATCCATCCATGTTGTTGCAAATGGTAAGATTTCTTTCTTTATGGCTGTGTAATACTCCATTGTATAAATGTACCACAGTTTCTTAATCCAGTCGTCTACTGATCGGCATTTCGGTTGTTTCCATGTCTTGGCTATTGTGTATAGTGCTGCAATAAACATAGGAGTGCATACAGATTTTTGAATTAGAGTTTTGGATTTCTCCAGATAGGAGTAGAATTACTGGATCATAAGGTAGTTCCATTAAGAAAAATCTTTTGTTAACTATGTATGGTGATAGATATTAACTAGACTTATGGTGATCATTGCATAATACATATAAGTATCAAATCATTGTGTTGTACACCTGAAACTAATATAATGCTATATTAGTCAATTATACCTCAATTAAAAAATAACCAAATTTATTAAACAACAAAAACACACATACCCAGGATATTTCTCACTCATCTTGCTACAAATTACTGTCTATAAACCATAAATCCCAGGCAGGAGTACATCCTTTCCATGCATCATAAGCAGGGCCTGTCATTATACCCACTTTGCAGTAAGGAAACTGAAGCTGAGGTGGGTTATTTGTTCAAAGTCTCTCAACCAGGAACACTGAAAAGTTGGAGAGACCCAATCCTTCCAGCACTCTGTACCAAGGGCTGGCCCTGACCCTGTCTGTCTTGGAGGGGTCAGGTGCAGCAGTAGGTCAACTTCCCTCACTTCTCCCTGGTCAAGACCTTTTCTGTTTTCCCCCTTGGGGGAAGTGTACGTGGTGGGAGTGTCAAGAGTTAGGGCAGTTTTTACTGGAGGAGGAGAACAGGGATAGGTGTGTGTGATATTGCCAAATCTGGCTGGAGCAGAGGAGCTAGGGATGAAGTTTTGAAGATTAATTTGGATTCGTACATGTTTCTATCTCTCCTTTATGGCACCATGTGTGTGTCCCCAGGAGGCTCGATAGGAAGCTGGGAAGCCCCAGGTTTCCTGATTTTGTGTCCCTGAAGCCTTGGGGAGCCAAGTGCCCTCTGATAAAAGTGAACTGGCACCTTAGGATGTTTAACAATGGAACTGGGAGGACTATGGGTGGAGCTGGGCCCCTTGTTAACTCCGTAGTCTTGACTTCTTTTTGAACTTTGTGGTAACTTCCAGGTGAGGGATGTGAATAAAGGGGGAAGCCATGTTGGTCTCTGCGCTCTTTTTTTCCACGTGGGTGGCTGGTTGGGACGCAGGCTGATGAGTGTGGATATACACACTCCTTGGTGGCTTTGTTTTCTTTTTTCTTTTCCTGAATAAACCATTCTTTGGTGGATTACCTGGAGAATTATTTGTCCAGTCAACACCTCAACGAGGCCTTGAGGTGGCTCCCTCTAGATGGGAGGGAGCCTCCCCTGCCAGGCCCCCTCACCGACTCCATCCAGAGCCCTCCTCTCTAACCCTGCCTGCCTCCTACCCACCGTGCACCAATCTGTGTGGTCCCACTCTCCAGCCCTTAGCCCTTACAGAGACCAGGCTTACATCTCTGTTCCCCCTCTCTGTCAAGGGCTGTGGTGTGAAGAGTTCATTCAGTGTGGGTTGGGGCAGTATGGGAGGCCACAGGCTCTCTCTGTTTGGAAAATTCTGTACCATTCCTCTCCCACCTCCAGACTGCATTCTCTTCCTAAAAAAATAAAGGGCCTCTTCCTATTTCAGTCTTAACTGTCTCACAAAAACACTACAGAACACTTTGGGTGGGATTAACTGGTTTTTATTCAAAGTTTTTATAATTTCCAGTTTATCTTTCTACTTTTCCTATTTCTTCATTTCCGGACCGCTATCTCTTTCTAGGGCTCTCAATGTCAGGCTCAGTCTCTCCCCATCCTCTCCTGTTGTCCCATTCCTTACCTTCCTGTATTTTCCCAAACCCCTTAGCCTAGCTTTCCATTCTCCCTGCTCCTGCCTCTCTCTTTCCTTTGTCTCTTTCCACAATAAATGTGCTTCTTGTCCCCCACCCCCACTCCAGCCCCATCCACACTTTTGGACCAACAATTTCTGATGGAGATCAGGAACTATGCCCATTTTCTGCACAGCAGCCAGTGGGGGTTTTGGGAAATATAATCTGTACTGAAACTAATGAATGTCTAGATAACTTGAGCCTCAAGAATAGAAAAGGAAAAAGTAGGTATATGAGGGAGGGGCTCAGAGGATGTATTTTCTTATCGCTGATAAATAAAGCCATTGAAATGCCTTTATTATTATGTTTATTTTTCAGCTTGTGGCTGATATCATTGCAGAGTCCTATTTGGAAAGGCAATCAGCTTTGAGATTAGAGGTGAGTTTCACCTTGACAGCAACAGATCACTAGACTTCTCTGGGTCCCACTCCAAGAAACTGGCAAAGGAGATCAATTATTTCCCTCAAGGTCTTTCTCCTAAACCCTGGCCACAAAAGGACCTACATTTTTTTCTCCTTCTTTCAGTTAAGTGAAGGGATTATCCTCTTCATGAATGAACATTTGGTAACGCTTTCATACTGCTAAAACACTTATTGTTTTATCTCTATTTAGGAATATTTCTGTTTATATTCTGTTTAGGAATTTCAAGGGGAGTAGTTTTCCTCTGAAATTCATGTCCCATCTAAGGAGGCATATAAAAAGCTATTAAGAGTATAAAGTGATTCAACATCACAATCACTTGAAAACCTTCATTCCTTAAAAAAAAAAAAAAAAAAAAAGCTTTATAGCTCTTGTGGATGAAAGACATAAAAAGCTTCTATGGAAAGTAACCTCACAGGGTGATGTGATCATAAATTCCTAACTGGGCAGGTCATGGTGGGTAGTCACCCTCCCAGGCATGTAACTTCCTTACAAAAAGGCTTATTTTTGCTTTAAGCAAGCCCTGTTCATTGTTCTGGTGCATCTAGGTTAACACACCTTTGAAAAGCCTCTTTCTCATATCCCTCAAGGGAGCACCTAATCTTAACTATTTTATAACTATCTTAACTATCTTGTAATTCATAGAGATTTCCCACCTTGCTTTCTGCCACCTTCATGTAATCTTCCTTATCTTCCCTCCTTAATTCCAAATGTATAAAAGAAACTGCAAAACTGTCATTCTGCAGAGCATTGGAGATCTCGTTTCCTGGCACTACTAGTTTGGGTTCAAATAAACTTACAAAAATTCTCTACAGGTTCAGATGTTCTTACATCGACGTAAGAACTATACCATTTAGGTTTTGTGTAAGTGCTTTCTGTGATGTTCGCACAATGATGAAATAACCTAGTGACAAATTTCTTAGACTTGTATCCGTGTCATTAAGCAGCCCATGACTGTAGTCAAACTCATTGAAACAGAAAGAAATTGCCAGGGGATTCAGGGAGGAGGAAATTAGAGTTGTTCAGCGGGTACTGAGTTTCAGTTTTGTAAGATGAAAAAGTTCTAGAGATTTGTTGCACAAAAAGGTTTATACTGTTAACATTGCTGTGCTGTCCACTAAGAAATGGTTACGATGGTGAATGTTATGTTGTATGCAAGGTTTAAGGTAAAAACACACAATATAGTAGTGATAATTAAACTTGTAAATTCAATGGAAGATATTTGAAGTTACAAGAATTAGCCAGACATTGAGAGAGAGATGAGGCTAAGTGACAATCACCAAGTCAGATTAAGTGTTGTCTTGGCAGGGTTTCATTTATTCTTAACACAAAAGCTGCATGTCCTTCACTCAGAGCCAGTCAAGCTATAGAGAAACATACTGTTGCAGGTTAAGAGCAGAGCTCAAACACTAATTATGAATTATTTGTATTTGAAGATTTCAGATAGATCTGTATTGCCATTTCAAAGTCTTTCCCTTAGAAAGGGAACACGATATCAGAATTGTCGTGTGACAACAATGACAATATCTACTGCCAGGAAAAACAACTCGATAACAACAGAAGCCCCCTACTCTGACCAGTTCAGAGGTCATCTGAAGCTATTCCTTAGACTGGTTCAGTTCTAGAGGAACAGAGTCAGGTTGTGTGACTTGTGGGACCTACCCCCAAACCTTTCTCTCCAATATAGTTTATCCCTGAAATCTCACCATTTTGAGAGGCTTTCCTTTGCATTAAACTTTGCCCTCTCCCTAAGACCTCTTTTCAAACCCAGGGAAGGAGAATGACACTAAGATCCTAACACTTTACTTCTGTGGATCTGACACTGTTTTTCAATTGTTTATATTGGTCACATCATTGAGTATCTATGGACATTTCCTCAGAAAAATGAACCATGGACATACCCACCAAAATTATTATGCAAGTTCTGATGTTCCACAGGAGATGCCTTCCCTCACCCACCCCCCGGGTTGTCCCTGGCTGGGTGACTCAATAAGCACCTTGGGCAGAGAGGTTCAGGGTGATTGAGCAGAGCTGGTTGGTAAGAACAGAAGAGGGAAAAGGTGAGTGGAAAGGGAGCGGGGACACCACGGCAAATATGACTGTTAAAAAACAAAATTCAACCAAGTAAAAATGCATAACCACCCTCAAGAGAGTGCATAATCTTGTTAACTACCCTGTAATCCAATCCCTGCCTTGTCTTCTCCCACCTCCTTGGAATCTTTCCTCCTTAATTCCAAATGTATAAAAGAAACTGCAAAACTGTCATTCTCCGGAGCATTTCAGCTCTTGCTTCCCGGCAACTGTTGTCAGTTTTGGCTCAAAAAAATCTTATAAAAATTCTCTACAAGTTTGGACGTTCTTAGGTTGACAGTTTTTATGCAGATTTAAATCTTTGTCTGCTGCATTGATAAAGAAAAGGTCATCCTCCTATTCCTTGGTAGACCCAGGGAGACACCCGTACAAATGGAGATTTTTCTTACAAATGCAAATGTATTTGACAAAGGGTACCTCCTACTTGGTTTTCAGAGCTTCTCTCCAGTCTGCTGTTTCTTAAAATTAAGCAGCCTAAAATAATCCTTATGTCAAAGATACATATTTTGGGGGTGACAAACTCTGTTCCCCTCTAACTTCTTGGCTACAGACCTGTACAGCATGTTACTATACTAAATACTGTAGGCAATTGTAGCACAATGGTAAGTATTTGTGTAATGCATTGTGCTCTGACATAATAGCCATAACGTCACTAGGGGATAGGAATTTTTCAGCTCCATTATAATCTTATGGGACCACTGTTGTATCTGTGGTCTATTGTTGACTGAAAAGTCATTATGTGGCACCTGGCTGTAGATTACGATACACAAATTTTATTTTTTTTAAATATTTTGGTTAATTGTGTTTGGATAGAATTGGTTGCCTTCATAATATGGTACATTTCATTGTGTGTGTTTAAAAACATACTAGTTAGAAGTGCACAGGCTTCACTAGACAGCCAGAGGGATGGATTAAACGAAAAGGTTTAATTAAGCATTCTGCCTGGAACGGTTTTAAACAAGTGTCCTGATCACTAGCATTTTCAAGAGTTCATCCAGCCAGGCGTGTCCTTTAGGAGGCCAGGGCCAGAGTCCAGGCATGAGTCGATGGGGATTAGAAGAAAGGGTAGGTACAGTGGCAATGAGCAACAGGGACGACTCTGTCAATGTGAAGGAGGTAGCAGCTTCTCGATTTGGCAGCTGTCACTGTTTTTGGAGCTCTGCTACTTTATGCTGCTATTTGCAGGACCTGCTGCATTCCGGAATGTGGCACCCCTGAAATCTGCTTCCCATCCCCCACTGCCTGAACACGTGGTTCACACAGGAACGTCTCCCTGCCCCCTGCCCTCCTGCCACCCCCCATCCCTGGCCTCCCCTAACCTCTCTCACCCTCTGGCTGCTCTAAGCATCTCCAAAAGGCCTCATTCAGTCAGACCCACTGTTTAATGCCTACAACGGCCACATCTGGCCCCAACGTGACTGCTCCCGAGGGACATAAAGATCCCAGAGACAATTGGCCACTTGTCTACCAAATGGAATGGGAGAAGGGCCTGAGGATTGGTGGAGAGGGAGGCGGGGAGGGGAGGAAGATGAGCAGGGTGCCAAGAGGAAGGAGGAACCAGGATTCCTGGAATTTCTGCCCCCTCAGCCACCCGTCCAGGAGCAAGCTGGGCAATAAACAGAACTTGAGCACACACAGGACTTTGGCCTTGGAGTCCTGGGACTTGTTTCTGGGTGATGGTTCACCAGGCACTGGGGCTCCAGGGTCTTGGAGCCCCGTACCTTACTATGGGGCTTGTAACATCTAAGCTACTATTCATTTAATATCACAAGGGATGGGAATCTCTCTCCTTGGTCACAAAACACCTCCCTCTTCAAATCAGCAACTCAGATCCTTTTACCATGGGTCAGAGGCCTAAGGACCTGGTCTGGAAACGCCATTGATTGGGGGCCCCCTGAAGGATGTTACTGAAGATGAGCATATTGACGTGAATGGTCTAGCCCCTTTCCTCACATCCCCTACTGTCAAGACAAGGAAGGCACTCGTCATGAATGACGCCATGACGTGAGTCACCGTGACTGTGAACTTCTCATGTGGCAGGCCCGGCACTCAGCACCTCATACACATTATTGCATTTAACCTTACGACTCTCTAAAGTAAGCCTGGTATTGTTTCCCATTTTACCTGTGAGAAAACTGAGGCTCCAGGAGGGGAAATAAAATAATAAGCTGCCCAATCTGGTGCATGGGGAAGTGAGGCTTGGTACCCTGGGCTGAGGGCAGAGGCCTCTGAGCACTTAGACAGGTTGGGGTCAGAGAGGACTCGACCCCTCCAGCACGCAGTCCTGTGTCCTGCCAGAACCAGACTTGTGCCTTCTGAGGCACCGCATGTTGGTCCTGCTGCTGATTTCAAAACTAAAAATCTAAGGTATAAGGAAAGCCCAGGTGAGGTTGTCTTCATTTCCAGGAACAGCTTCATATGCAGGAGAGGTCCCCTGTCAAAGCGGAGCACTGTCAGTGGTGGAGAGGAAAGGGCCCAGGGACCACCGCTGCCCCTTCCTCCACCAGCAAGTTCTTCTCTGGATGAACAGAAAATCGCTGGGCGCACGTGAGCCTCTAACCTGTTCCCCCGGGTGCCTCAGTGCCACAACCCCTGATGGACCAATGACCCAGACAGTGACCATCCATGGCTGTCAACATCCCAGGAAGTAACAAAGCAGACTGCACCTGTCCACCGTGGGAAGCGCCCAACCGCACCCTGAAGTAGACTCGCCAAAAATTGACTTTGCATCAAGTCCCTAGATCCAACTTACCGTTCATAGGAAATACAGAGGCCAGAGAAATACGTTTTAAACTACACCACAGGGATGTCAAGGACAAAATGCAGGTGAAACAACTCAGCTTCTTTAATGAATAAGTAACAACAACAACAAAAGATGGGAGGGAGGGAGGAAGATTGAGCAGAAACCAATAGATTGCAAGAGACGAAAGAGAGCAACTACAGGTGTAGACCTTTTTTGGCTCTTGATTCAAACAGCAAAAAACAAAAACAAAACAGCTTCACAATTTGTAACATTTATGAGACAATTGGAAGTGTGAACACTGAATGGATTTGGATGGTATTAAGAAATTTTTGTTTTACTTTTTCCCCCATTGACTATCTGCTGCTCCTGCTTATCATATTGCAGTAAAAGACACATGACATAAAATTTACCACTTTCACCATTTTTACGTGTACAAGTCAGTGGCATTCAGTACATCCACAAAGTCACAATGTCATACAACCATCATCGTTATTCATTCCTAGATGTTAAGATTTTTAAGGTGTATTGGGTGGTTAAACACAGACATTTTCATTTTAGAGATTAAATAAAATGTTCAGAGTCTTGTCCCTTCTCTGTGTTGCTGTTGCTTGAGGATGATGTTCTGTATTCTCACCGTGGCCTCTAGATCCAAGTCCTGCCTGCCTCTGTGGTCACACTACCCACCACTTTCTCGGTCCACTCTCTCTGCTTCAGCACCATGGGTCCCATGCCAGGACCACACTGTGACTTTCACGGGCACTTTTGCCCGTGAGGTCCCTTCCTCCCATAAATTATATTTTACGAATGTATTAATATAAAGACCAATAGGTGACTATTACATTTAAAACATTTTCTTCTACTTAAAAGTGCATTTTTCTCCTCCTGATTTAAAAAGAAATTAAAACATCTGCATGGGCTCCTTTTAGTATGATGGGCCCCGGACACAGTACCTGCTATGGTTAATGAGTAAATCAGCCCTGTTGGCGAATTCAGTCTCTCCCCCACCCCAAACACTCCCCTCTACCCCCTTCATCCTGGCAAGCCCTGTTCTTCCTTGGAAAAGCCTTCCCTGAGCCCCACAAGTCCCCATCAGCTCACGGCCCCCATGACGTGCACTCGGGCTTCCCTACACCCTGACTTCATGAGAAGCACCACCGTTGAGGATCATATATTAATGTGTGAGAATTTTTGCTTCATATCTGTGTCCTCCAATAGGTCATCTGTCTCTGTGTCCCCAGCATCCAGCCCAGGGCCTGGCATATGGTGGCACTTAATAATAAATATTTGCTGAACAAACAAATACATTTGAGGTGGGAAGGGACATCAGTGGTGTTTTAAAACATTCAAATAGGTAAAAGAAAAATGTCTAGAAAGAAATCCACCAAAAGGTTAACAATGTTTTTTCGGGGGGTGGGGAGTAGGAGGTAGAAAGAGTGGTAGGTTTAAGAGTGATTTTTACATAGTTGTTAAGAGACTAGATCTTAAATGTTCCGCCATAAAAAAGAAGCATTAATTATGTGATGTGGTAGAGGTAAAAGCTGATGCTTTGGTGGTAATCACATTGCTATTTATAAGTAACATCAAATTTGTTGTGTGTCAGATCAACAGTTGTGTACCTTAAACTTACACAATGTTACGTGTCAATTATATCTCATTAAAAAAAGAGTGATTTTTATTTTCTCGGTTTATGTGTATTTTCTAGTTTCCCCTCCCCCCAATGAAGACCTGTTGCTTATGTATTAAAAATATTAAAAATCAAATAGCAGAGAAACATCCTTTCCAGCACCGAAAGAAAGACCTCACTGTCTAAAAGCTCCTTGAAGCATGGCTGTGCCTGTTTTGTTCTCTGCAAAGTCCCTCACGTTGGGCACATTAGAGGAGCTCCATAGCTGTTTGTTGACTGACTGAACGCTGATAGTGAGGGTCTGGATTGGAGATGGGAGCTGCTGCCTTGCCCAGGTAAAGATGACGGGTGCTGCACAGTCAGCAGAAGGTGGAGAGTAGGGGACTTTTGGAAGGCAGAGAGAAAGGATTCATCTTACCAACTGGGTGGATTGCAAAATTGGGAATAAGGAGGAGAGACTACAGCAGCCGGAGAGAGATGGTAAGCTCATTCTGGGGTTTTATTATATGTAAGGTGCTAAAGAAACCTAGAAAGCAGTGGGGAGGAAGGACCAGGAATTCAGGAATCTGACGGGACAAATTCAGGGGTCATAGTACCCAGATGGCAGCTGTCTTCTCCTGAGTGGACCAAACTGCACTGCTCCTGCTACCAGGCTGGGAAACTAAAAAAGTTAGTGGCCACAGCTTGCTTCAGAGCTCTTGAACAGAACAGAACAGAAAGGAAGCTTCGCTGAGACAAAGATGCATACGGATCCCAGGGCTGAGGCAGAAACTGGGAAGAACCAGACCAGCCCCCTGAACCCAGGACTGGATCCGAATCAGCCATCCGTTACATGTACTGAGTCAGAGAGTCCAAGCTGACATTAAAAAAAAAAAACCACGTAGGAACACAAAGGGAAGCAGACCTTTCTGTACGGTAAAAAAATCACTGCCTTGGACCAACTGAATCTTCCTTTAGCTCATGCCTAGACTGGAACCTCTTCTCATTCCGGGTGCGTCCATGCTCTGAAATGGGCATATGAGTCACTGGGAAAAGAGGATTCGATTAACAAAGATTCAATCAGACTACAGCTGTGGCCAAAAAGTGGGGCGTGCCTGTAGGGAAAGCCTTCCCCTTGGTCAGCCTGGTTCCCATGCACTCCATTCATGCCTGCTGTTGCCACTCTGTCCAGATCTAACCATCAGGGGGCAGGGGGCATGCCATAGGGTAAAGGCATGGCAGCCCCCAAGGTTCTCATTTTAAAATGTGAATGTCCCTTCACAGTAGCACATTTCAGTGGCTAAGAACTTGTTGCAAACCTGTTCCCCTGTTCTCCTTGAGAGTTAGCTAGCTAGAATCAGGACCCTGAGAGAAAGGAGTTTTAATGAGGGAAGGGAAGGACAGAGGTAGTTGTATAATTTGGGATCATGCAAGCGGTGCAGCTTGAAGGCTGTGGGCATGGGCTGGGGATAGGGTCTGGCCTGGAGGGGTTGGCATGAAGTGTAGCTGTGCTGTTCCAGATGTACTATGTTTCCCTGAAAATAAGACCGAGCCAAACAATCAGCTCTAATGCGTTTTTTGGAACAAAAATGAATGTAAGACCCAGTTGTGGGGACAAAGCCCCAAAAAACAGTTTCCAGGCTCTCGGCCTCACATAAAAAGGTGCTGGCTCGGGTAGTAAATGGCCATCAACTGTGATCAGATGGCCAGCAACTGTGGCTAGTTGGCCGTCAGCTGTAACCCGTAAGCCATTGGCCACTAATATAACGACTGTGCCTACGCTAGCAGAAAAAATGGGGGCTAGCAAGAGCGGATTGCAGAGAGGTGAATGCTGCCGGTGAGAATATAGTGATTTGACTCCTCTACCTATGGCTCCGTGGGTGTTCCTTTTTGGCCTCACCATGTCCTGCGTTCTTATGTGGGGAGCGGGAGCTGAGACCCCGCCGGACGCCCCGCATGACAAATGGCGCAGCGAGCAGGACACCCCGCATGACACCAGTCTTATTTTAATATAAGACCCAGTCTTATCTAACATGATATAAGACTGGGTCTTAGATTCATTTTTGCTCCAAAAGACGCATTAGAACTCATTGCCCGGCTAGGCCTTATTTTGGGGGAAACATGGGATGTAGAGACCAGTTAGGCTCCTCCTGGAGCAACTCATACCCTCCCAACCCCGTGTGCCTTTGTGGATTGTTCTCATGGTAGTCCACGCACGCTTCACGATTGTTCCTCAACTGTATGAGGCCTTTCCTTACACTTCTGTGTCCTCTGAATCTCTTGGTCCCACACTGGACACATTGTCTGTGCTTCAGTAAGACGAGCCCATTGTTAGCTCCTGGGAAAAAAGCCCAGTCAGAAGCTGAACATCCAGCAGGCACACGGATCAACTTCAACAAGTTTTGCGAACGACAGCATCTTCAAATAAGGAAGAACTCCACAAATAGCTGCAGTCTCTACAAACAGCTGGAGGCTCTGTAAACACCTTTAAATTCTGCAAGCAGCTGCATATTTTACGACATTTACAATTCTAAATTGTGATTTAAAAAAATAAATATTTACACGAGAGGCTCTGCAAATAGGTATAGGCTCTGGAAACAGCTGTGGGATCTGTGAACAGCTATAGGCTTTGCACAAAGTGACAAGCTCTGTAAGTACCTGTAGTCTCAAGCACCTGCTATGGGCTCTGCAAACAGTTGGACAATAGAGGTAAGAGTTTCAACTATAGGCCCAGCCCTGAGAACACTATTGGAGCTTTTGAAACTGCTCATCATGCACCTTTTCCACAACAAATAAATATTAGTACGGATAAAGATTGGAAGGGATGGGAGAAGGACAAGTAAATTTTTACCCCCCTTCTTCCACCTCCCCCCCCCCCACTCCAGTTCAAGCCATTGTTTCTCAGTCTAGTAGTGAAGGACACAGCTCCCTGGCCCATGCTGGTGTTATGAGCCTTGCGCTCCCCTCGGCTGAGGCGGTCGGTGGCCGGTCATCGGTCAGCTGCTCACAGCAGCTCACGGCATTTCTCGCCAGCTGCCGGCCATTCATGCTGGCCACCGGCGGCTCATGGCAGCACACAGCAGCCCACCGCAGCTCAGCGCAGCTTATGCCAACCTCCAGCTGCTCATGGCAGCCCAGCTCCAGGGAGGGCTGTTGTTTACAATCTTAGCTGTAGAGGGCGCAGCTCACTGGCCCACGTGGGAATCGAACCAGGGACGTAGGCGTTAGACGCGCAGAGATCCACCCACCTGAGCCACTGGGCGGGCCCAAGGACAATTAATTTGATTAGAAAAAAGAAAAGTAGGGGCTCCAATTCAGTTGGAATAATTAAACATCGATGGGACACTTTTTATGTGTTAAGAATGGTGCTAGGCACAGTGGGATATGTGGAGAACCATGTACTTTCATTGCTCATGGAAATTCCAATATCCCTGACCCCTTTCTGACAGCCACCGAGAATACCTGCACACAGCTCAGAGATTTCCTTCTGAGTCATGATTACTGTGTACCTGACTAATGCCCTTGGTTATCAAATGGAGTAATAAAAAACCTACATAATCCACCTGAATACTGCATTCAAAGGTGATTGACGTCTCTGCTGACGGCTGCTGGCATCAGGGCTGAGACAATGTTGCCTGTGGGGACAAGACAGTCTAAGGGCAAAGAGTGGACCAGGACTGGGGGCAGGACTCCAGATGTGACACTGCCTTATTACACAGTCCCCATGTGCTCCTGTGTGTCCTTAAGGGCCTGAGAAGCATGCAAATGATGTCGAAGCATTTGCTCAATTAAAGCAGGAGCTGATGATCACGGGACACATACATACACACCAACTGCTGGCTGGGGAGAAAGATGGCTGTTGGATGAGAGGGAAGGAGCAGTCCTGGGGGAACGTTCCCAACGCAGTTTCTGGCGTTGGGAAGTCTATTTAACCTTTCTGAGCTCTAGTTTCATACTCAATGGAAAACAGGGATAGTAATAGTATCTACCTCATGGTGCTGGGGTGAAGATTAGATGAGTTCACGTAAATAAAGTACTCAGGATAGTGACGACCTAAGGTTAGTTCCATCTATTAGCCTGGTACAAAAATAATTATGGTTTTTGCAACTGTTTGTAACCTTTTACACTGCAATTACTTTGGCATCAACCTAATAAATTAGTTAGGTGACAATGATTCTGATGGTGGTGGTGAAGACGATAATGGTGGTGCGGTGATGATGATGGTAGTCGTGGTGGCAACGCTGCTGCTGGTGGTGATGGAGACTGGATTCGTTTCCTAGAGATGTTACAACAAAGTACCACACATTGGGTGGCTTAAACAACAGAAATATATGGTCTCTCAATGCTTTACTGTCTCACAGTACATGTAAGTCCAAGATCAAGGTATTGGGAAGGTTGCTTCCTTCTCAGAGTCTGAGAGAGAATCTGTTCCAGGCCTCTTTCCTAGCTTCGGGTGGTTTGCTGGCAATCTTTGGCTTTCTTCAGCTTGTAGACCCATCACCCCAAGGTTTACATGGCATTTTCCCAGTGTGCGTCTCCCTCTGTGTCCAAATTTCCCGTTATTATTAGAACACTAGTCATACTGGATTAAGGCCCACCCTCATGACCTCATTTTAACTTGATCATCTCCAAAGACCCTATTTCCAAAAAGGGTAGGATTGCAACATTTTGGGGAAGGATACAACTCAAACCATAACAATGATGCCGATGGTGATGTTGATGGTGTTGGTGACGATGATGATGGTGGTAGTGACAATGGTAGTGACGTGATGGTGTCCTTTTTTTCCCTTGCCTCTCTGTACCTGATAGCAGGCTCTGGTACAGTAGAGTTTAAAGAAATGTCTATTCATTGCCCAGTGTTAGACCTTGGGCCCATAATAAATACCTATATAGCCCTGAATTGCAGTCAACCCCACCCTGCCATGACCTTGCTGGGTGACTTTGGGTTGGTGGTTCCCAGTTCTCTAGTCTGGGTTTCCTCTCCAATCTGAGACAGAGGGCCACATGCGGTGGGACTACTCAGCCTGGGAAGCAGGATGCAAGTTGTTTCAGCGAGCGGCACTATATGGATATTTCCAAGGCTCTGAGCAAGCAAGGCAGGAGGCCGTGTTGTTTTATAAGTGTCTGTATAAACAGATGGCAGGGGAGCAGTCAGTAGTGACAGGAAAGGATGATAAGACTCCAAGAGTCATAAACACTTCGGCACAGCCTTCATCCCAGCCAAGCCCGGGCTTAGTGTTTGCTCAGGTGTGGCCCTTCCCTCATCACAACACGGCCTACATCTCCTGTTGCCTGGGGGAGAAAGGGTTAATCTCAGGGATGGAAAATAAACAAGCACACACTCCATGGTAACACCCCCAGCCCTCACCCACAGCACACCCTCTTGGAATAATCCCACATTCTAAAACAAGGATAACAATAGTCCCCTCCTTACTTCTCTGCCTTTTGCAAAGTGCTTGGTCATACTTCTGTTTTTTTCTTTTTAATAATTTATTTTGAAATAATTCCGCACTTTTAGAAACATTGCAAGAACAGTACTAAGAGCTCTCTTCACGCAGATTCTTTAACACATCACCACCTTTGCTTTGTCATCCTTTCTCCTTTTATATGTATCCATTAATCTTTCTTTCTGAGTTTAAGAGCAAGCTGCGGACATGATGCCCATCATCCCTAAATACGAGAATAACCTCCTATGTGAATCACTCTGCGGCTCTCCAGATTAGGGACTCGACCTTGGTACAAGACTACCGTTCAGTCCAAAGACGCTGTTCAAATGTGGCCCACGGTCCCAACAATGTCTTCCTTCTTTTGTGGTCCAGGACCATGCACTGCATTTAGTTGTCATGGCTCACCCATCTCCTTCAGTCTAGAATAGTTTCTCCATCTTTCCTTGCCTTTTGTGTTCTTAGCTATCTTAAAGAGTTCAGGCCTTCGATTCCGTAGAATGACTGTCAGTTGGGGTTCGTCTGATGTTTTCTCTTGACCAGACTCAGGCTATGCGTGCATTCTTGACAGGAACAGCACAGACATGATTCCATGCCTGCAACTCTGATCAAGGGGGTGTCTGCCAGGTTCCTCCACTGCAAAGTCACCGTCTCCCCTTTCTAATTAATACATGTTTTATGGGGAGATTTGATGAGATTATAAAAATCCTGATCCTCATCGAATCTCTGCCTACCAGCTTTAACATCTGTTGACAACTCCCGTCGAATCAAACACAACTATGGTGGTTGCCAAATAGGAATTTTTTTTCTATTTCCAGCATTCCTTCTATCATTTATTAGTTGGCATTCCACTATAAGGAAAACCTTCCTTTCTCCCCCATTTATTTGTTTATGTCGGGATTACCTCATGGATTCTTATTTTATTTAACTGAAATACAATAATATTATTATTCATTTTGGTGAATAATTTTATTCATTAATATTCTTATTCATTCTAATTGTCCCAGATTGGGCCAGAAATGATCCCCTTTGAGCTGGCTCCTGTGTCCTTTGACACATTCCCATCATTCTTTGACCATTTCCTTACTTTCTGGCACAATAACACGTTCCTGGTTCATTTGTACTTTCCCTACTCCAGCTCTGGAATTAGCCATTTCTACAAGGAGCCCTGATTCCTTTTAGTCGAGGAGAGTATTTAAAAACTGAGATCTGGGTGCTAAATGGGTTGCTGTTACTGGGGTGTCATTACTTCTAGGCCCTCTCAAAAGATAGAGCGAGGACATACCTGTGTATAGAGCTGCTTGTCACTATTCACAGTGGTTATGCTTCCTGAAGTTTCCATCAACACTGTCGTAGGAACCATTGCTCCAGGGAAAATACAGGGTTAGTTTCCTGTGAGCCTCTGGTCGCAACATTTTCACCAACCGATCAATTCAGAAACTTGTTTTATGTGTATTTCTGTTTAAAGACACCTTATTTAATGTATATTGTTAACTCATTAACATCGAACTCATGCCCAACCGCACTGTAACTCACACCTGAACAAAGCTTATCTAACATGTATTTTCTCCATAAGGCACATCAAAGTTTCTTAGGAACTTTGTACTTTGTTCCAAAGTACTTAGGAACACTAGACAACACTTCAGCACTACACCTGGGGGTTATTTTAAATAGCAAACTCACCAACCGAAAGCACAAAAACAAGAAAAATTGTGGCACTACCTAGACGCTGAAAAATACACTTGTTTACAGTATGTAAGTTGAAACGAGAAAGTAGAATATCCCTTGTTTGACCTCAGCTGGGAACATGCCTACTGGACAACCAAAAGTTTTCATTGCTCTGTTCTTGTCTGTGACTGACCTTGAAAGTGCCATGAGCATTTATTTTGGGTTTGCACATATATTTTAGCAAGTAGGCAAATTCACAAATATGGAATCTGTGAGTAATATGAATTAAATTCACACAACCCAATAGCAAAAAACAATCTGATTAAAAATGGGCAGAAGATCTGCATAGACATTTTTCTAAAGAAGGCCAACAGGTACGTGAAAAGGTGCTCGATATCACTCGTCATCAGGGAAATGCCAATCTAAATGTAAAGCACCTTTCTGACTTAGCTTGCATTACACCCAACATATTTACTTATGTGCTCAATTTACCTTCCTGTGCCTGCAGACCTTTCAACTGGAGGGCGGGCACCTGGGCTTCTGTGCGGCCCCTACCTCAGGGCTTCACTCCCTGAGCTTTCTGCGTGTGCTGATCCTTCCTCGGGACCGGAGACTCAAAGGGGAGGGGCGGGGAAGACAAGGTCAGCTAACCGTTAAAATCATACTGGTCTTATGAGGTAGGCAGGGTAAGTAATTTTTACCCACTTTACAGATGAGGCTCTTGCCCGAGGCTGACAGCAAATTACCCTAAGAGCTGAGGGAATACAACGTGCTGTGCCTTAGAGTGGTGGTCCTCATTCGGGTCTGCTCATGAAATCCCTCCACTCATGCTCACACCCCACCCCAGGCAGCGAGAGAGGAATCTCTGGGGATGGGATGCTGACAGGGTTTTTACCAGAGCATTCCGACCTGTAGCCAGCGCTGAGAGCCGCTGCTTTATTTAGGGCCACATGACTCCAGATCAAATCTTCACTGGGCCACTTATGAGCTATGCCGTTTTGAGCAAATAATCTCTACCCCTCAACGCATGGATAAAATAGAATTAGTAACACCTGCCCAGTCTTTCCCTGCAGTATTCTTATGCCATGAATGTTGATCCAAAGGTCCTTTCCCGCCTACCAACCCTGATTCTCATGACGCTCCTCTCGCCCTCCACCTGGTCTGAGATTGGCCATGAGATCCATCCCTTTTGGGGTCCTTCACACTCCCACCCTACCTTGCATAACAGTGCTTTTCCTTCTCTTACGTTCATATTTTTTCCAGACCGTTTCAAACGTCACTCTCTCCAAGAAGTCCTCATAAATTGGCTGAGGCCTCACTATATCTCCTTCCCCAGCAACAATTATTTAAACTTTTTAAAAAAATCTTTTTAAATTTTTAAAAAAATTTTAAAAATTTTAAAAAATTTTCGGTGGTAAAATGCACATACCAAAAAAAGTGCCATTTTAACCATTTCTAAGTGTACAATTCAATGCCCTTTATTACATTCACAATGTTGTACAATTATCACCACTGCCACTGAAATTTTTCATCACCCGAACAGAAACTCTGTACCTGTTAAGCAATAACGCCCATCCCTACCTGGTAACCTCTAATCTACTTTCTACCCCTATGATCTTGTCTCTATAGTTATGCTGTACGTTTCACATAAATGGAATCACACAGTGTTTGTCCTTCTGTGTCTGTCTACTTTTGCGTAGTATAATGTCTTCAAGGTTCATCCATATTGTAGCGTGTCAGTATTTCATTTCTTTTTATGGCTGAATGCTATTCCATTGTATGGATAGACCACATTTTGTTTATCCGTTCATCTGTCAAAGACACTTGGGTTGCTTTCACCTCTTGGCTATTGTGAATAATGCTGCTATGGCATAAAGTATCTAAGTCCCTGCTTTGAACCATGCTTTTTAACATAAAGTCATAAATTGAGTTGTTCTGCTTCTAGGTCATTTTGTTTTATCTCCTCCTAGGCCAATGGCTGTATCTTAAACTTCTGTGCCCCTTGGTACTGTCCTGCAGGACCCTGCGGTTGCTCAGTAAATGCTTGTTGACTGACTGAGTGTGACATCTAGGCAGGAGGAAAGGTGACATGTTGGTCACAGGTCTCTGACAACCAGGTTGATTCCAGCCTGGTTTCTGGGTTGAGGGAGGTTGGGGGGAGGTGGAGCAAGGCGATTTGAAGCCCCAGGACTGGCATCCACTCCCCCAGTGCTGATTTGGCTTCCCAATAAAAAAGATGTGTATTTAGGCTTTTACTAAGGCTCCTACCATGGAGCATGAACTCCATTCACTCTGATCTCAAATTGGCCATCTTCTCAATGCCCCATGCCCCTTCCCATCTGTCACGCTGGGTCACACTTTGGCACTTCTGCTCCTGTAGTTCTCCCAAGAATTTCCCTTTTCCCTTTCTCCCTCCTACTCATAGTTCAAGGGTGAAACAAGTGCCACCATCTCCAGGAAGCCTTCCTGGACTGGATCCTGTATCCACCTCAGTTGCCCCTCTTTTATGTACCCATAGCATTCTGTACTTACCCCATTTTTGGCATATATGGATGAGTTGTAATTGCTGATGTACTTCCAGTCTCCCCCAGTGCCCACCTACCACCTCATATAGGTCATTACTAAAGGTCTTTTTTCTTTGTATGTCTAATCTATGGCACATTGCCCAGCACTCAGCAGACCCTTGATAAATATCTCTGGAAAAAATAGATACGACTATGAAAGATCTCTGCATTTGATGCTTAACTGTTGTTTTTATTTTATGTATTTTTCAAAAAGTAATACGTTCACATGATCCAAGTCAGTAAGTCTCTTTCCCTTACTTCTGTCCTTAGCCACCCGATTCCCTTTTCTTTTTCACCCTGTCCTGCTCCTTCTTTTTCCACATCACAATATACCTTGAAGATAGTTCTGTCATCACATGAAGATTGTTCCAATTTTTTACACAGCTGTGTAATGTTCCATTGTTTAGATATACCATAATTTCTTGAAGTGGTGCCCTACTGGGGACATTTAAGTTGTTTCTAACTATTTGCTAATACTAGCAAGGCTTCCATGAGTAATCTTATACCTATGTCGTTTACTGCATATGTGATCTGTAGGATAAAAATCTCTCTGTGCTGGGTCAGAGAAGACGTGAATTTGTAAGTTTGAACGAGATGGGAAATTGCTCTCCACAGAGGCCAATTAAAAACCTGGTTATTTGGGTAGTTTGCCCATTAGACACTTGTCTAGAGACAGCTGAGTGGCTCCCAAGGAAAACATTTGGTTCAGGTTGTCTTCAAGCAGCTTTTAGGATTGTCAGCAGCACAATTCTCAGCATTACCATCATCGTCATAGTGGCTATCATGATCATCACCACCATCATGATCATCATCACCATCACCATCACCATCATCATCATCATCTAAAAGCCCTTAAAAATACATTGGGTAACTGACAATCTGCCAGGCTTTACAGTAAACAGATACCATTCCTGTCCTCAGGGAACTTCTCTCAGAACTCACCGACACAGTCCATCCAGGGCCCTCAGGGCTCACCGATAACAGACAGGAGATAAGACCATGTGTCAGATATCACATGTGGCTGAGCTGAGCGAGGTGGTAAAAGGCAGAGTCATGGTTCAGGGGCCCCTGAAAGCAGAGCCTGAGATACAGATTTGGGCATGTAGTTCATTTGAGAGGTGGTCCCAGCAAGTGAGAGCGAGGGAATAAGGGAATGGGAAGAGTGAGACAGGGAAAGAGGAAGGACCCCATGTAAGCTGCGGCACCCAGGTCACCGCTGGAGGCAGGGGTGTCCTGAGAAGTGTACGGGATGTTTCCGAGAGTAGTCTGTCCAAAGAACAGGAGGCTGGAGAACATCTATCCACAGAATCTGATCTCCTATGCACTGAAGGTGCTCCCTGTACTTCTAGGCTGTGAACTGGACCAAGTGGGCTCCTGAGATGTTTGAAGAAGATCCTGAGACAGAAAGCAGCCACCTTGAAGAGGCATGAGTGTGAGCTTACATGGGATTGTCCATCGCAACTGTGGCTGTAACCAGATATGTACCAAGGAGATGTGATGCAGTGAGCAGGGTCTTCAGCCTTATGTCAGAGTGGCGATACCTGGAAGGGCTGCCAACTCTTCGCTGGTCAGCCCAGAAGGCTTCTAGAAGGGTGAGCAGGGAAGAGGGAAGAAGCAGGGAAGAGCTGAGATTTATTGATCTGGGATTGTAAGTCAATCGTGGCTCTGAAGTCTTTCGTTTTATTTCTGATAACACAGTGACGAGGGCTCTTCTCTCTGTCAATGACGCCATGATGGTAGATGGTGTCTCAAGTTGGAGTATGTGGATCACGTTTTGCACTGCTCCCAATTCAAGTCTCTCCCACCCACTGCCCAGAGACAATGACGGCACTCTGTGATGGCTCAGAGGGGATTTTAGCGACGCTCAGTGTTTCAGTTAGGAATTATATTTGGTTACTAGTAGGAGAGATTCAAAATGACCACAGCTTAGTAAGACAGAGCTTTCCTTTCTCCCAATTAAAAATGTCCTTTCTCCCAATTAAAAACGGATAAGCCAGTCCAAAGTTGTGGTGACCTCCATGATGTTGTAATGTTCCGATGTTCCAGGCTCCTTCCAGCTTTCTGTCTCTCCTTCCTTGGCATGGGTTTTTGTCTTTAGGGTAACTCCATGGTCCAAGAGGGCAGCTGGCACTCCAGCCAGCCAGCACATCTAAGGAAGGAAGGATTATGAGAGGACAAAAGGCACCTGTCGGCTCAATCAGGATCCTCTATTTCTCCTGACCTCACCCACCTAGCCCCAAAAATGTATCATCAGCCACCTGCTCTGAAAGAGAGTCTGGGAAATGTTTGTTTGTTTGTTTGTTTGTTTTAAGCTGGGTACCTTGCCACTTCCAACAATGCAACAGGATAATAAGGAAGAAAGGGAGGGTGGATATGAGATGGCAACCAGCAGCCTCAGAGTAAGGTTAAGAACTCTCCTGTCCCCACCCCCCAAAACTGGTTTCAATTCTGGGTGGACAGAATACATAGAATGAAATTTTACCTGTATAATTCCCTGCCCAGCTTTCAAATGGTGGTGGTGATGAAACTGATGGTGAGAAGGGGGGTTGGTGGTTTAAGACAAGTGTTCCTAGCTGACAGCAATCCAATTTAGGAAGCCCAGAAGCCTTTGCCAAGGGGAGAGCAGGGCATAGATATCGGTCTTGCTTGGGTGCCCTCTTCCATGGTTCAGCTGCACTAACTCTTACGATGTTCCACTTGCCTGGGCCAGGAGACATTCAGACTTTCAGGGATCAGTGGTTCCCTGCCTGTGCCGTGGCCCAGTCAGGAGGTGGCAAAAGGATGGGGAGGGATAAAGGTCAGACAGCTTCATACCCATAGGGTTTGACCCCTTCCCCCGCCGCCCCAAAGGAATCAGTCAAGTCTCTATTCAATGCCCAGCCCTGACTGAACTCACCTCAGTTAAAGTGAGAGAGGGGAGAGGGGCTCCTAGACTCAAAGGTCTCTCAGCCATCCCCGCCTTGCTAAGAGCAGGACTCCTGAAGTGGGACCTTGCCAGCCTGACCTAAACAGCCCCTTCCTGGCCTCTGAGGAACATGATAGAGGTGGGGGCAACTATTCACTCCTGGATTAAAGCCTCCATTTTCATGCTTCTTGTACCGGAACACCCCTGCCAAGAAGACTAACTCCTTATCACCCTCCCCAGGGCTTAAACATTAATCAGAGCCCAGTCAGGTGATTTTCTGGGGGCTTTGTCCCCATGAGACACTCATGACGACTGAGCGTCATTCAGCCATCCATGGAGCAGAGCTGTGGGGGTAGACGTCAGTGCCCTCTGCCCAGCCCCTCCCCAGGTCTCCACCTGACCCCTCACGGCTCTTTAGCCTTGGCCTGTCCCCTAGACCCCATCTACCATTGCTCTGAGCTACTTTTACCATAAAAGCGCTGGTTTTGTCCTCAGAATCCAAGGAGGATGGGCAGGTCTGTGTGTGTGTTGGGGGGAAGCTGGGAATTGGTACAGTCACCTCGGAGTGACGGAGAGAGGCGTGGACCTGACTTTGACCTGTGTGCCTTAAACAAGTGATATAAAATCTCTGGGTCTCAACGTCTTCATCTGTATAGTGGGAATAATTAGATGTGTGTATGTATGGATAAATGTACGTATGGATGGATATATAGATAGATAGATACTATGGTGTTTCCCCAAAAATAAGACCTAACCGGAAAATAAGCCCTAGCATGATTTTTCAGGATGACATCCCCTGAACATAAGCCTTTTGAAGCAAAACTTAGTATAAGACCCGGTCTTATTTTCGGGGAAACACAGTAGAAGCTTTGCAAGCCTCCAGTGAGATCATGAGTATTTATAAATTGCTGAAGATAAGGAATGTCTGCAAGAAAACATTTAAGTCACTCCTGGCTTCCTTTATCAGGATTTGGGCAGCCCCAGATGCTGAGGGATGACATGTTTAGTTGTTAAGTCTTGGAAGCCAAGAATATCATAGTTGTCATAGCTTAGCTTGTGTTTTTCAATCATTCAAAAGCTTCTGATGTTTTCAACACTAATATATATAATATTGGAAATGGCCTAAAATATTTTTGAAAGGTCATTTTGGCACTTTTTATATATGATAAGTGTTTTTTCAGTTAAAACATATATATCTTAGAAATATATCATTAAAGATTATATTATAGAGTTCATTTAAATTAAACATTTATAATGTAGAAAGACTAATTTTGAGTTTTTCTAGTGTAACTGCCACTTACTATTTAAGGAAAAGCATGATTTGTTGGATAATATCATGTTTAAATTAGGATTGAGTATATTTAAAAGTGGGTGTATGCTGTTTTACACTTTAGAACATCAACAATTGTCAAAAACTGTTTTAGGACGTGATGTCTGGAATCCTCGCATTCTGTATCATGAAAAATCAGCTGATTCCTTGTCCTCCATTGCAAATGTGGTTTCTACATGATGGAAGAGAAGGTTTCAGGCTGTTTTTTCTAAACACATCTCCACACATAACACAGTGCAGCTATACATAATCTCCATTTCCAATAAAAGCCAAGCTGAATTGGAAAGAATCAGCCCTTTCTTGTTTTTCTTTTTAACTTTAATTTTTTTCAATTACAGTGGATATTCAATATTATATTAGTTTCAGATCTACAGCATAGTGGGGAGACATTTATGTACCTTACGAAGTGATCCCCCTGATAAGCCTAGTACCCACCTGGTACCATATATAATTATTATAATATTATTGACTACATTCCCTGTGCTGTACTTTACATCCCTGTGACTATTTTCTAACCTCCAATTTGTGCTTCTTAACCCCTTCACCTTTTTCCACCCAATCCAATTCCCTCTCATCTGGCAATCATCAGTTTGTTTTCTGTGTCTGTGAGTGTTTCTATTTTGTTTATTCATTTATTTTGTTCTTTAGATTCCACATATTAGTGAAATCATATGATATTTGTCTTTCTCTGTCTGACTTATTTCACTTAGCATAATACTCACTAGCTCCCTCCATGTTGTTGCAAATTGTAAGATTTTATTCTTTTATGGCTAATATTTCATTGTGTATATACACCACCTCTTCTTTATCCAGTCATCTATCGATGGGCACTTAGGTTGCTTCCATCTCTTGGCTACTGTAAATAATACTGCAATGAACATAGGGGTGCATATATCTTTTCAAAGTAGTGTTTTGGATTTCTTTGTATAAATACCCAGAAGTGGAATTGCTGGGTCATAAGGTAATCCTATTTTTAATTTTTTGAGGACCCTCCATACTGTCTTCCATAGTGGCTGCACCAGTCTGCAATCTCAGTAACAGTGTAAGAGGGATCCCGCTCCTCCATAACCTCGCCAGCACTTGTTTGTTGATTTATTGATGATAGCCATTCTGACAGGTGTGAGGTCATAGCTCATTGTGGTTTAATTTGCATTTCCCTGATGATTAGCCCTTTCTTGTTTTGTTTTTATATCATTTTTGAAGAACCCAAGACATCTTGCTGTGCTTTAAAATAATATTGAACAGATGAATGCAAATGAGCCTGGCAATGAGCACTCTGATGCAATTTGGTGGGTTCTTATGCTTCAGTATCAGTATTTTTTTCACCTTTTCCTAATGAACAAACCAGCAATTGTGGATAGACTTAAGACAATAAATGAAAGTATCTAAAAATGATTTAAAGTTGTTTAATGGTCAAAAAACACACATTAACTATTGAGTGTAGCTGAGTAAGAAGCTGAGCCCTCCAGAGACTGAGTCACAAGTACTGTTTGTTCACTCAGTAAGCACTCACATTGCTCTAATGGAAAAGCTTTTTAATTTGTTTAACTTACTTTTTAATAGCTAATAGGGTTAGGTGGTTATAAATGCACAAACTACAATAGCAAAGTGGAATTGCTGGGTCAGAGTGAATGCATTTATAATTTCGATAGCTGTTGCCAAATTGTTCTCCAGAGGGTTTGCTTCAATTATATGCTCAGCAGGAAGATTTGAATGCTGTTCTTTGCCAACGTTTGATCTTTGCCAATCTGATACGTATAGAAATGGTATGTCACTGCTGGTTTAAATATGCAATTTTCTCATTACAGGTGAGGTTGGGCATCGTTTCAAATGTTTGAGAGTCACTTGAATTGTCCGTTGATATTCTTTGCTCACTTTTTTCTGTTGAAGATTGTGGGTTTTTTTTTAATTGATCTGTAGGAGCTCTTTACATATTAGGGAAATTAGCTGTATGTTTATGACCTTAAACACAAATACTTTTCCAAGTTTGTTGTCTCTGGTTTTGTTTATGATAGCTTCTGCCACGCAGAAGTTAAATTGTTTTGTTTGTTTGGAGTTGAATGTACCCAGCTTTCATTTTATGACTTTGTGGCACAGTCAGGAAGACCTTCAGGGTCAGAAAAGTAATTATTTAATTTATTAAAACTTTAAGAAAATGAGATGGACATAGATACCATCATCTCCTTTAACTAAAAGTCCCTGGCTAGGAAAACCTCGAGAGACCACAAGCCTGTGGTTGGTATGTGCTGATTTACTCCAACCACTGACAGCATTGAACCAGAGTGAAGACGGAGGTGAGAAGCAGAGAGGAAAAGTCCACCCAATTGGTGGAAAAGCAGCCCACCTGCCTTCTCTTTGGAGGCATTGCTGTCTCTTCTCATGCACCCGCCCCCCCCCGCCCCCCCCCCATGGGGAAGCTCAAACTGGGCCACGTTTCTGCATGCCTCACCCCCTCCATGAGTGTGCTGGGAAGGAGGGAGAGAAAGCTTCTGCTGACTGCTAGGAGAAAAAGGCAGATTCTCCATGGGGAGCAGAACTGTGCTCTGAGCCCACAGGGGAAAGGTCAGGCAGATGGGGGAGGAGCTGTCCCAGCATCTTCTCTGGGCCCCACCCCTTCCTGGAGCCCTTCCTTCCCCATCAGAACGCCAGCCCTCAGTCCTACATCCTTCTGTGAGTGTAATCTTGAGGTTTGCTTTTTCATTACTATCTGCACTTCTAAGAAGCAGGGCCTTAGTTTGCAGAGAGCTGGGTTTACCGAGAAGCTCATCAAACTCAAGAGTCAGGGTCTGTCTGACTCTCATGGGTCCTTCCCAGGCGGCCACAGCCTATAGCAATGTGTTCCCACGACCACATCTTTTTCTACAAATTGCCATTTTGAATTACTTTTCTAAGAGTCCCCCCTTTCAAATGGTTTGAGCTTCAGGCCCCACAATCCTCTGCTGATCTTCAGCGAAGCAACTGCAATGGTGGGATTCCAGGCAAGCTAGAGGAAAAGCTTCGTTTGGGAGCTGGGAATCTTCCTGTTGTCTCCAAAATCACCTCAAGCCAGACATACCAACTCGGTCATAAGCTCAGGAGAGCAATCAGTGTTGGTTTTTTTTGTCACCAGTACCTCGAGTCTGAGCCATAGAACTCGCTTTGCTGAGGGGACGAATGAATGAGTGAGTGAATGACATACCCCAACTCTGCCAGGTGTTACAGCAGCACCTGTCTGCCTGCCCCCTTCTCAGCCCTTCTCAGAGGACATGGTTGAGAGAAGCCTACGTAGCCGTAGCCGGAAGGTGCTTGTTCCTTCCTCCTCCAGGCCCAGCTCAGCAGTCACTTCCTCTTGGCTGCAGTTAGAGGTGCAGGTGGCCCTCTGGTCACTGGGCAGGGGTGGGTGGCTTGGGAGGTGGGCCAAGGGCCCTCTCTGTTTATTCCCTTAGGCCTGAGTGAGTAGTGGTGTCCTTAAATGAGAAATGTCCAACTTTCTTGGAGTTGAGGTGGTTGTGTGTGTGTGTGTGTGTGTGAAGGCAGAATGTGGGGGACAGTAGGCATTTCTGAGAGAGAAGGAGAAGGGGAGGGAGCAGCAACCCACAGCTCACGTATACTCTCCACCTGCCTCTCCCCAACTCTTGCTTTCAGGTGGTGTTCCCCTTCTTCCCTTTCCTTCTGTCACCCCTGCCCTTCAAATCCTCCCTAACTAACAACTGTTCCAGAGAATCGCCACTGAATGTGGACCAGACCTTCGTTCTATGTCTCCTTGGAATTTTTGAATGTGGTTAGCCTGGTATCGGTCCATCCACTCCTACTGTTCTGCCTCCTCTGTTCTCTCCTCAGCTCTGTAATTCCTGCTTCCAGGTCATGTTGGGGACCGTGCCTCCCTCTCAGACTGCCAGCTCTGTTCCCTGATAACTGTTGGCATTTAGGTAAAAGTTAAGAAGCGAGTGTTTGGGTGGAGCACGTCACTCTGGGGGTGAGTGGAAACGGGGCTGTTACAAAGACCCCGAGAAGGTGTCTGAACAGCACATGAAAAGGAGTGGGGCAAGAAACTTGGACAGAGCAAGGCCCGGAATTGAAGGAGCTTGGTTTACCTCACCCAGGAGTTTGGACAGCAACAGACCTTTCTTCCCTCCTTTCCTCTCTCCCTCTCTCTCTCTTCCTTTCTTTCTTTTTTTCTACCTCTTTTTCTCTTCCCATATGAAAACAATGCATACTCCCTAAAATAACTTTGGGATATGCAAAAACCAAGAATGTGAAGACAAGAATTTTGCCAATTCTCTGCCAATTCCCCAGGGCCTATTGTGGTGCCTGACATTCGATTGATGCTCAAAAAATACTTATTGATGATGTGGGTACTCTGCAGTATCCTGCAGGTACAACATGGGCAAGGGAGACAGGGGATTGTCCTTCTTGGAGTCACTATACTTAACCTGTAACCGTAACCGGGCAGGTGCCATGGCAGGGAACTGTGGCAGAAACACCTAACATTAGGGTGGGGAATTCAGGGAGGGCTTCCTGGAGTGAGAGGTACAGACACTGAGACCTGAAAGTCACAGCAGGAATTAGTCCCAGTGAGGGTGTTCAGGCAGGGGGAACAGGATTGTGTGAGGCCCAGAGGCAAGAGAGCCCTGGGGTGTGTGTGGGGGGTAGGGGAGCAGTGAGGATGGAGGAGTTACAGGAGGGGAGCAGAAGTGGCTGCAAAGCAGAAGAGGGGTTATACCCCAAAGGCCAAAGTAAGAACATGGGGCTTTGTCTTGAGGACAGTGGCGGCAGTTTCGACAAGATAAACTGAGATGTGATGAATTTTGTAGCAAACAGAATGAATCCAGGGGTCAGGGAATTAGGAGACAGGCAGGTGAGAGACTGTTACTTCAGGGGACAGAGGAGAGGGTGGTCTAGGCAAGAGCAAAAGGGACAGGGCAAAGCAGGATTTGTGGAGTCCTCACATGGTACACCGGTCTTGGGGGCTGATGTGCTGAGGGGGCGAAAGGGAGAGAAGAGTCTAGTAGAACTCCCAGGTTTCTGGCCTGGGCAAGGAACTTAATTTGTGGAGGGGGGAGGCCTGGGGACATTATGTAAAGGCTGCACAAATGTTACTTACTGCCAAGTCTTCTTACTATTCAAACACGCTGTTTGCATGTGGCTCACAAATCACTGTGACTGATAGAAGTGACAGATAGACAGCCTGCCCTGGGCACTCAGCTGGTTCTCATGCACCTGCCTTCTCCTTACCAGCTTGTTCCTTCCTGTCGGAAAGCCTTGCCCCAGCTCTAGTTCTTGGTTTTTCTTCAAGGTTCTTTCTCTCGCTACTCTCTAGTTCTTAAGGAAGCAGACATTTTTCCTCTCTGGCCCTGGGCCAGCTGCCAGCCCAGGATTGCATGAGCCCTCCTCACTGTTACCTGCTCCTTGTTCATTCCTGCCCAGAAATGCACCATCAGACCCAGAATCGGTAGCCCTACCTCGCTTCCCCTTTCTCCCACCGGGGCTTTTCTGCTCACCCCTTAGGCCGCTTGCCCAGCAGCTCCTTCCTTCCTCCTTGAATTCTCTTATCTCTCTTCTAAAGCTGCAGCTTCTTTGAAGATCTTCCCAACCCTTCAATGGCCCCCTTGATTCTGCATAAGTGTGTTCCTCATGTGTGCACACACATAGGTGGACACAACCAGAGCTACAGGGCTTCTGTGACACAGCCAAGAGGTCACCCTGACCTTGACACGTACACCGAGGCACACACCCAGGTATGTGCAGAGACGTGCTAGGCTGGAAGCTTCCCAAGGCAGAGCCTGGTCTGATGTGTTTATTTCCAAAGCCTAGCACCCAGTGGGTGGGTGCTCAGTAAATATTTGTTGGATGAAGAGTGTGGCAGACACAGAGGTGTTGTGCAGACCTCCCTTTGAGAAAAGACATGGTGCCCGGTTGCAAGGGGTGCGGCGAACTGACGGTTCCAGTCATTAGCTTCTTCAGGGACCCCAGGGTGAGGAGAGTGAGGCAGCTGGGACACAAAATGTAAGGAGGTGCAGGCTCTCAGGGTCATGCAAGCACCGCCTTTCCTTTTGTGCTCGTCGCCTGCCTCACTGCTCTCTAGTTATGGCCTTGTGGGCCAATGGCTGAGCACGGCAGCGAGTCTAGGGCCCGGTCATTTCTGCTCAGCTCAGTCAGAGCTCCCTTAATGGGTAACCTTTGCTCTGGAGTTCCCCGTTGGGCAGGTAGAGAACCGTCAGAGCTGCCCAATGTTGCTTCTGCCTATTTCCTTGCATGGAAGTCACTTCCCAGTCACCCTATCCCATGCCTTTCTACGCCTCAGCAGCTGTTTCCTGGAGAACCTGATCTGATGAACAGGTGTATCCAGACTGCAAAAAATACACACGTGCCCCTGTGAGGACCTCACACTCAGTCCTGAGCCCAGAGCCTGGTCTAGACTAGATGCTCAATAAATCAATGAGTGTCTGAATGGGGAGGAAATCCCTGAGGTGTTTGAACACCTAGTGGGAGGCCAGTGACTACATATGCCCGACTTGCTAGATGTCCCCAAGCTGGGGTTCCCATGGTGACTTTGAAGGCAATAATGGAAGTGAAAAAGCTACTTCGACGTTTAAACAGTTTCATAGAATTTATGCTTTTAGATGAGATAAGGCCATTCCGGTTAAGTTAAAGGCCTGATCCTTTGCTTTTGGTGGGAATGGTACTATCAGAGTCATGTGGGAACTTGGGCACATATTGAGATGAACAATGGTTCCCACTGGCACCTGCATAGAAACGTGTTTTTCACTGGGCATAATGGAGGCATAAAAAAGGAGTGGGAACGTTCATGGCTTTGGACTGTCATACCAGACATCCTCAGGCAAGTCACCCTACATCTCTGAGCCTGTTTCCCTACCTATCAAGTGGGATCTAGGAATGTCCTGTCCTGGTGGCTGTGAGGATAAGATGAGACAATAATATACAGAGCTCACTGTAGTGTGTAGCCCTGAGCAGAGTGGCAGCTAGTATTATCAGCAATGAACACCTACCAAAACCTTTTGAAACACGGTGTCGCTGGGCAGAAATACCATGAGGCATCCTTGGAGGCAATTGGCCTAACTGCCTCGAAGGGACCTGGGTGCACAGAGACCGTTCCCTTTGAGATTAAGAGAGGACTTCAGTTCTGAGGCCACAGCAAACATGGGTATGAGCCGGGCCAAGCTCCTAAGAGACAGGAAAAGCTGGAAGAGTCAAGTGCACAGAGAATCCACAAGGCCCTGGCCCTAGGCCGAGCTTGGTGGGGAGTATAGGAAATGGGAAGTCCATCTGTACTTACTGGATTAGGGTTTGGTCAGTGTCCCAGGGCTGTTCACGTCCATCAGCCTGAAGGACTAATACATGCAAATGATGTAGTATCTGGATTCACAGGGAAACCCCACAGATCTGCCTTTCTGTGGGTGCTCCAAGGGCTTTTTAGGCAGGGGACTATTCCCTTGTCCTAGGAGACAGGAGATTGCATATAAAACCTTCACACAGTCTGGTGTTCTGAACATTCACATGTACGTATGAAATACAGACTGGAAGGAAATACACCAAACTGTTAACCATCTTTTATTTTATTTATTTATTTTTTTTTCATTTAGGGAGTGGGATTACGAACATTTTAAATTTTCTTCTTTATACTTTCTTTGTTTCTCCATGGCTTGATGATGTGGGTGGAATGGAGGGTAGAGTGGAAGACGTCAAAGAAAAAAAAAGAATGTATTATTCTCAGAGTCCATTTAACTTGGGGATGAGGCTCTAGACTCAGCATTTTCACATGAAGAACAAGAATCCACTGCCAGCTTATGATTTCTAGTAAACAAGAGAAAGAGAAAGAAACCCAGTCAGGCTCCTTCACTCCCATTCAGGATGGGAGTAAGGGTGGTCCAGGAAGCCTGAATAATCGTCTCAGATTCTCATTTATTCTTCTCTTCCCTTTTGCACAAGGAGGGAAAAATGGAGACGGACGTCCCATCTGTCCCCAGGGCAGCCTTCAGATGAGCTGGAGGCTCAGAGATGGCCTATGGAGAGAGGTCTCTACAAGTTTAATACCAGGCCCAGCTTCTCATCCTGGGGAAGAAGGGTCTGGACACGGGACTTTTTGATAACCTGGCAAAGTTCGTGTTTGGCACTCTCATCTCTTTTCTCTGAGCTTTTTCTCCACTTCCAGACGAACCTTCTTGTTCGTCATTGTCTAGGCACTTTAATGACCTTCCTGGCCCCAAGCCTTACATATCCTCATATGGTCCCCTTTCTTCCCCCACCTCCCTCCCCACGTTTACATTTCTCTCACTGCCCTGTTCTTTGCTGTCTCTTTGCAAAGCATGCTGACCACTAATTCATACTATAGTGTAAAGGACCCCCACCTTACAGGCATAAAACTTGACATTAATAAAAGCAGTTTTACCATGGAACTCACTCTGTGGAAAAGTCAGTGTAGACGAGCCAGAGCCCAGTGCTGGAATCGGCAGGTCTGGGTTTAAGTTTTGTGTTTGCCTTTAAATCATTGCCTAACCTTGGGCCAGTCACACTCTCTGTTGGAGCCTCAGTTTCCTCACCTATAGAAGCATAACAGGACCTCAAAATTGTCTTTAAAAAAAAAAAATCAGGTCACAAGATGTTTTTCCTCTCTGTTACTTGGTTTTCACACTAATCCTGTGGTTACCTGGGCAGGAAGCCCTATTATTCTGATTTGCTTTTCAAAGCTCAGCTTAGATAAGCCCTTCTCCAGTGAACCCTTTCTCCCCCCACCCCCATCCCCACGCCCAGGTTAATCAGTCTGCCCTGGGGCTGGCTGGCCTCTGAATCTGTCACTGGCTCCTGTGGTTCCCACTCAACTCCTTACCTTGTATCAAGGGCAGTGACCCTTCCTTGTCCCTTTGGTTGCCCAGGGCCTGGCACACAGTAGGGCCTCAAATGGCTGTTCTAGTAACATTGAATGACTCCAAATCATACTTCACAGGGCAATCAGCCACCTGGATTCTGTGTTCTACAGTGTTCATTAGCTCACCCTGTTCTGCCTTCTCTAGAAACTCAGTGGGTGGGTGGTTATGTCTTCATTCGGGTCTCTAATGACAGTAGTAGGCAGGAAAGATCTAAGGGCAGAGACTAGGGCACCCCCTGTAGAGGCTGTCACTCTTGTAGTACCAGCCCTACAAACACAACTGGTTCAAACACCAAAGAACTTGCAAATTACTTGCCCTGCCCTGAGCCAAATATCATCTTACAAGTGCCTGACTCAGGGCTGGCACCCAGTAGGTGCTTCTCTGATGTCAAATGCTAGTTCCTGCCCCTCCCTTCCCTAGCAGGTGAAGGTAAGAAAAGGGGAGACTCTAAATGGGTTTCCAATAAATGCCTCTATGACGACCGAATTCATCACCACTGAATTCCCCCAGCACCTGCAGCCATGTTGTAATTTATACAATCTGTTTCTTGCTCTCAGGGTTCTGAGTGTTCTCCTGGAGGATTTAGAGAGGCTCTGTCTGTGTGTGTGTGTGTGTGTGTGTGTGTGTGTGTGTGTGTCTGTGTGTGGCAGCAGCAGGGTCACTGGCAGTGTGGTGATAAACAGCAGTCCCAGTTCCAGCAGCTGTGCCACCTGGGCAAATCACTGTGCCTCTCAGGGTCCCGATGTCCTCATCCTGTAAAACGGGGTTAATAACAGCAGCTGGCTCATTGAGTTGGTGAGAGGCTTAGGTGAGAAAATATTTGTGAAGTGACGGGCAGAAGAACCTGGAATAGTAATCCTTGTGTCCATCTGCAAACACTGTGGCCATTGTGGGGCAGTAGGAAATACTGGGCAGGACCCCTCCAGAGCAGCCTCTGCCAGCACCCCCCGTCTACAGTGAGCCCAGGGGCTGCCCTGGCAGTTGAAGGGCACCTAGGCAGCGGTGCCCTTACTGCTGGCCGGAACTGGAATGTCCTGGGTGCTTGCATAAGATTTGGGATGAAGACCCAGGTGGCTCTGTGTTTGCAAAGCATAGCTTTCCCTGGGCCACAGAGGCTACAAGCCCTGGCCAGGCCTTCTTGGTGATGAAATGTGCCCACCCTGGGTGGAGCAGGTCAGCCACAGCCATGGCCAGGCCGCCCCACCCTGTTCTCTGGAGTGAGAACAGAACAGCATGTCTCCCTCTGGGTGTCAGCCTGGCCCAGAGCCCAGGGTCCAGGTACAAGGGTAGAGGGTTAGGCAGAGGCAGGGAGACAGCAGACACTGATGTGATCCCGGCTCTGCTCCTGGCAAGCTGTGTGACCATGGGCAAGCCCCTTCCACTTGCTGGGCCTCAGTTTCAGGCCCAGGTCAGCTCAGGGAGGAGTCTCCTTCCCACCCTCCCAGGGAAAGGCAGTGGCACTGCCAAGAAAAATGAGCTTGGGTTCTAGTTTCATTCATTCATTCATTCATTCATTCATTCATTCATTCATTCATTCATTCAGTTTTCCTAAGGGCTGAGCCCATTTTTCCGTAGTTAAAACACCTCTTCTTGAGGCTTGAGAGTCTAGATGAGAAGAAAAGACATATGCCCTCACATACCCAGCGTCAGTCTGGTGAGAGCACGTGCCCAGAGGAACTCAGAGAGTGTAATGGCAGCCCTGAAGGGCCAGATGGCGTTGAAGGAGAGCGGGATGAGGCACACGAGAGGGAAAAGGAGGGCATTCCAGGTGGGGGGACGTGGTGTGTGCCTGAAAAGGCAGGACTCAGAAGCCCTGGACAGTGAGTGAACCTCCTCACACTGTTGTCCTGACTTTCACTTCTGTGCACCGACCCCTGCCTGGATCTAGGGCCCAGCCCTGCTGTGGGGGCTCCCCCAGGGCTGGGCTTCATTCCTGGCATGCTCTCCCACCCCCACTGGCTCTGTCAGTGGTTTCAGTGCTTGGGTTGACCGGTTCAGAACAGCCACTTGTGTGGACAAGATGGGCCAGCTGCAGAGGCTGTGTCAATAGCTGCCTTTCTCTCAGCACTCTCCCTTTCGGTTTTCATTCCGGTTCAGTCGGGAGCTGTGATTTTCCTACCGCTGAGTCACTCAGGGAAGAGCAATAGAGGAGGGTGATTAAAAGTGTTTCAGTTCCTGGGATTTCTCATTTCTGTTAACAGGAATTCAAAGCAAAGCCACAGAAGTCCTGTGTTGTGTCCTAACAAGATACCCCATCAGACCAGAGATTCTCTTAGGGCACAGCAGGGTCTTCCTGTTAGACCCACGGCTTCCTGGGGCCAGGGCCTGTGTCTCCCCTCAGACTGGGGCTCCCTGAGGACAGGACTGTGTCTCCCCTCAGACTGGGGTTCCCTGTCTGTATCCCCCCTCCTGTCCGGAGCTTATTGAGGGGCAGGTCCAGTTCTCATTTTTCTGCACAAAGCCCCCCATAGCCAAGGGCCACTTGGCTATGAGTGCCTTTTCAGAGGTACTATCTAACCCACTGTCAGGACTAGATTAAGTGACCTGGTGTCCCCTCCTGGGGCTTCTCTCACAGCAGAGGAAGATGGCAACATATAAGTCTCTCATTTTGTTCCTGCGTTCTTTTCTCCTCTTTCCTTTTCCTGTCTCCTAGTCAGATCACCAAAGGCTGCAACCTTTTCCTCAACTCACCCTCCCATCCCTCAACATACCATTCCTACCCAGCCCTTCTGGCCCCTGTTCTAACTGCGAGCCACTCTGCTACTCATTGACCAGGGAGCAAAGGTGGCAGAAGTGGGCTCTGCCGGTGAAACGAGAGACCAAACAGACGGTGCAGGACTGGCTGTCCTCCCTTTTGCCTCCTCTTGGGGATAGCTGACTAAAGTCCAGTTGGGCTCTGCGCTCAGGGAGAGCCGAGGACCAGAGAGAACTGGCTAGGGCTGCATCCAGAGGGAAAGATAGCAGGAAGGACTTGTGGGTAGTTGGCTCAGGCCAGGAGAGGTTCACACCAACCAGTGAGACCTTCTGCCAACGTTTCCACCATTGTTGAGGTCTCTGAGGTCACTGCCCTAGGAGCAGCTCATCAAGGTGACTCCTGTGTGACCCACAGCCCCTTCCACACACAGCTGTTCCTGGCAGTAGCAGCTACTGTTTGCAGAGCCTGTCCTTGGGACCATGGATGTTAGAGAATGTTGATCTTTCTCAAACCATTTCACCAAAGAGGTACCCAAAGGGGCCAGGCTGCATTCCCCCGAGGGCCTTGGCTCAAAACTACCATCTCGAAGCCCTAGTAGGATCTCAGTCTTCTATTTACCTAAAGCCCACACATAAAGCTTGCATTCTAGTTCATCATATCTGTGTTTAATACAAAAATAATATTTTCCTCACATTCTTTGGGTCAAATGAATGTTGCAAGAAGATGGGGCACATTTATCCTTTGGCTTTGCCACCCTGGGCCCGTTGGTGCCAATGGTGAGAGCTCAGAGCAAGTGGCACAGGGGCCCAGATGGCCTCAGATTTAGTCCTAGTGTGGAATCCTCCCCGCCCGCCCCTGCCTTAGCTGTGCAAGAAAGCTCTCCACGTTTTCTATCCTCCATTACCCAGGTATTCCAGTTGGAGGTCAGTGGTCACCCTGTCACCTGAGGTATGGGGGCGGGGGAGAAAGGTTGTGGATGTTCTTTCCTGTGTGTAGGGCACTGGGGAGAAATTAAACCCTGATGCACCGTTAGTGGGAATATAAAATGGTACAGTCGTTGTGGAAAACAGTATGATGGTTCCTCCAAAAATTAAAAATGGGATTTCCATGTGATCCAGCAATTCCACTTCTGGCTATTTACCCCAAAGAAGCAGGGTCTCAAAAAGGTATTTGTACACCCGTGTTCATGGCAACATTGTTTATAATAGCTAAAACATGGAACAACCCAAGTATCCATTGATAAACGGATGGATAAGCAAAATATAGTGTATACTCACAATGCAATATTATTCAGCTTTAAAAAGGGAGGAAATTCTGCAATATATTACAACATGGATAGCCTTGAGAACATTATGCTAAGTGAAATAAGTCAGTCACCAAAAGGTAAATACTGCGTTATAAAGATTGAGTTATAATGATTCCACTTACATGAAGTACCTAGAATAGTCAAATCACAGAGACAGAGAGTGAAATGATGGTTGCCAGGGGCTGAGGAGGAGAGTGAAATAGGGGAATTTTGTTCAATGGGTATGGAATTTCAGATTTGCGAGATGAAAAGAGTAATTGGGGACGGATGGTGGTGATGGTTGCACGATAATGTGAATGTATTTAATACCACTGAGCTCTACACTTTAAAATGATTAAGATGGTAAATTTTATGTTATGTGTATTTTCCCCCTATTCTTCTGCCTCCCCCACCCCACTCCGGTTCAAGCTGTTGTTTCTCAGTGTAGTTGTGTAGGACACAGCTCTCTGGCCCACGCTGGTGTTATGAGCCTTGCACTCCCCCCTGGCTGAGGCAGTCGGTCACTGGTCGTTGGTCGGCCTCTCACAGCAGCTCACGGCAGCTCTCGCTGCCTGCCGACCACTCACGCTGGCCACCAGCTGCTCCTGGCAGCACACGGTAGCCCACGGCAGCCCAGCTCCAGGGAGGGCTGTTGTTCTCAATCTAGCTGTAGAGGGCGCAGCTTACTGACCCATGTGGGAATTGAACCTGAGACCTTGGCGTTAGGAGCGCGGTGCTCCAACCACCTGAGCCACCAGGCCGGCCCCATTATGTGTATTTTACCACAATAAATAAAAGTGGAAAAAAAAGAAGAAGTAAACAGGATCTCTTTCCACTTCCATGATAGATTGCGGTTTCCCAAACTAATCAAAACTGTATTTCTTTCCCAGATGCTCTTCGAGAAGAGGTGAAGTCTATTTCCTTCAAGAAGGGGAGTCTATTTCCTCATCCCACTGAAACTGGGTGGGATTTTGTGAGTGCCCAGATGGACAGAATGTGGTGCAAATGTCACTGAGTGGCACCCTAGCCTAGGTTGTATGGGGTAACGCAGCTTCTCTCTTCTTTCACTGCTCACTCACCCTTGACAAGCAGCCAGCATGCTGTGAGAAAGCCAAGGCCAGCTCTTCGTGTGGTAGGTCTCAGCATACAGCTCACCTCAAATACCAGACACGAGTGAGTGATTTTGTAGATGATTCACCCACACTTCAAGCCCCCAGCTGGTGTCGGGAGCAGAGTTGTCCCCACCAGCCCTGCCTGAATTGTAGCTTTGGAGCCAAATAAATGTGGTCTAATAAAGCACTAAATTTTGGAGTATTTTGTCACACACATTAGTTACTAGACTCCCCAGCCCACATCCCTTCCTTGACTTGAAAAACACTTTCCCTGAGCTAGGAGCAAGGAGGAGCGATAGAAAGGAGGTGCTGGAAGAAGAAAAGTTGGGAGCAATAGATAATGAATACCTTCTCCTTTCACCCCATTCAAGGAGGCACTTAAAATAGACATTGAGTTATAAAGACAGAAAGCACATTGTATTTCTTGCTGATACAAGACTGTGTGCAGAAACCCCTCCTTCCACAATGAACTGGAATTACCTGTTGATATGTTTGTGTCCTTGACCCCATGTCTGTCATTGTCTGGGTCCCCCTTGACTCATTAGCCCCAGGACCATCCTGTTACAGAGGAGACACTCCATAAACATGTGTCAATGAATCAATGAATGAATGGTGAATGAATGAAACCTAAAGCCCATCATGTTTTTTTTCATAAAGATCTTGATCATTTATTCAGAGAATATTCATGCAAAGTCAGGCTGAGAGACTTACTCTTTTCATAAATGAGGACACTGAAGTCCAGAGATGGGCAGTGACTGGCCCAAAGCCTCGTGTCCAGAGGGTGGCAGAGCTGATTCAGAACTCAGCCTCCAGGTGCCCAACCCACACTCCGCCTACCCACCCATTGGTCCTGACCCCCACCAGGCCAGTCATACCCTGACTGGGATAGATTGGGACAGTCTTCACCCTCCTCGTTATGATCTGCTCCTGAGTCTACTGGCTGGGCTGGTCCTGGCCCCTCACAGGCAGATGGCAGATGTAGAGAGACCTTGTGGGCTGGTGGCCCAGGACCAGGAGGAGGTGCTGTGCAAGAGTATCTGACACAGAGCAGGCGCTCCATAAATATTCGTTGAGTTGAATTCAATTGAATTGAAGTAAACACCCCCCAAAATACACAATGTGAGCCCAAAAAAGGCTAGGTAATAAATCTGACAATTTCAGTAACTGAAAGTAGCCTCACAGGGTGACCTGATCATAAATTCCTAACTGGGCAGGTCATGGTGGGTAGTCACATCCCAGGCCTATAACTTCTGTAGTAAAAGGTCTCTTTGCCTTAAACCAGCCCTGTCCATTGTTCTTGTACATTTAGGTCAAGTCACCTTTGAAATGCTGGAAGTAATCCTCTTTTCCAGACCCCTCAGAGACATAACTACCCTCAAGGGAGCACACAATTTTGGTCCAAATGTATGAAAAAAGAACTGCAAAGTGGTCATTCTCTGGAGCATTGGGGATCTTGCTTCCTGAAGGCATGATATCAGTTTGGCTCAAGTATAATTAAATAAGTATAAATTCTTATAATAATTCTTTTACAGGTCTGGACATTCTTACATCAACAATAATTACAAACTTGCATGGTAAGTGCCATGAAAGAAGGTTTCTGGGAGATGTGAGGGCATTCTCTGAGGGTCTTGCTTTCCTTCAGTGAGGCCTCTGAGGAGATGGCATTTGAGCTGAGCACTGATGGGTGAGAAGGAGGTGAGGGTGTGGGGTGGAGTGAGGGGAGAGCCTGCATGGTGTGCTAGCAGAGGAAACGGTTTATACAAAAGCCTCAAGGTGCCAGAGAACCAGGCTTGTCTGAAGAACTGAAAGGAGGTCAATATGACTGTTGTGGACAGAGGAAGGCAGATTATGACAGTGACGGAGAAGCCAAGGCTATAGAGGTAAGCAGAGGCGAGACCAGTGGGGCCTGGGCACTTTGTCATCTAGCTAAAAGATCACATTTCCCAGCAACCCCTGGCGTGAAATGTGGTCATGTGACTAATTCCTGGCCAGTGCAAATGTGTTGCCCAGCTCTTTAAAAAATTTCTTTAAAAGGGGTGAGGAGTGTGGCGCATTTCTTCCCCCCTTCTTCCCTCCAACTGAGTGTAGACAGCATGGCTGGAGCTCAAGAGGCCATCTTGAACCATGGGATGACTAAAGACGATGATCCCGAGTATTTAGCTTCAGGAGCTCAAAGGAGAAAGAAATAAGGATTAGAGAGGAACATTTGAGATAGGTCAAGCTGTAGTTGGTTCTCAAAATCTTGGCAGGCACTTGGTGGCCTAGGGGGAAAATGAGAAAAGAAAGTGGCGTAAGGATGAAACTTGGGGAAAACCAATATTTACAGAAATGACTCCAGTTAAAGTCTCTGTTCTCCACCATCCCTGTTACAAGAGCTCCAATATCTTTCTCTGGAACACCCTTATCTGCAAAAGACAAGACTCTTCAGGGGTGTAATCCATCCCAGAGGGCTAACTCCTAGCATGAAGCATGGGCTGAGAGAACTGGAGCCTTTTCGTGTCACAAGTCTCATGGCCACAGGTCCCTAATGTAGACTGGAGCAGTGCACTCCTCTCCCTGAACACCTCCAACGATTTACGCAACTTGTCTACCCCCTCTCTAAGCTCAGAACAATGATGACCAGTTGTCATAAATTTGGGTGACACTTTGCCTGAGAAAGACGGTCAACTGTCCGCCATTTCATAAAGGAAGGAAAGAAGGAAAGAACAAAGTGAGATGGGAAGGAAGGAAGAAAAGGAAGAAGGGAGGAAGAAAGAAGGAAGGATAAAAGGAAAGGAGGAAACAATAAACACAGACTATCCTGCTATACTTGAAGGGTGCGGCCAGGTGGGCAGGAAGAAATCCAGGAGAGTGCAGCCACCCAGATGCCAAGCTCCTGAGAGGGGCGAGTAAGATAAGGCTGGAAAGAGTAGCTGGTGCTGTGATCTGAATGTCTGTGTCCCTTCAAAATTCCTATGTTGAAAAACAACTCCCCAAGGTGATGGTACTAGGAGGTAAGGGCTTTGGGAGGCGCCTAGAACATGAGGGTAGAGCCCGCATGAAAGGGAATTGTGCCCTTGTAATAGAGGCCCAAGAAAGCTCCCTCGCTCCTTCCACCATCTGAGGACAGTGAGAAGATGGCTATCTATGAACCAGGAAGTGGACACTCACCAGACAACAGCACCTTGATCTCAGACGTCCCAGCCTCCAGAACTGTGAGGAATAAGTTTCTGTTGTTTACAAGCCACTCCGTGGATGGTATTTTGTCATAGCTGCTCAAGCTGACTAAGACACCTGGATTTAAAAACATGGAGGTTTGTCCTCACAAAGAGACCCTTTGGGGTCAGATTTCACACTGGAGTGTGTGAGGGGTATAGCCAGAAGAGGAAGCAGCGTCAGGGTCTGTCTTTGGAGGCCCTGTGCTGGCCACGTTACCTGCATGTTCTCATGGAATCCTCACAGCCATCCCGAGTATGAAGACTGAAGCCCAAGAGGTTCAGTGACCCGATCTAGGTCACAGAGCTCCTAGGAGTCGAACTGGGATTCAGATCAAGGTCTGTCTGGGCTCCAGCTCCTAAACCAGTAGTTTCCCAAATGTGCTTCCTGGACCAGCAGCTTCGGCATAAGAACTTGCTAGAAAAGCCAGTTGTCCTAGAAATCACACAGTCTGGGTGGGTGGCAACAACCTGTGTTTGGACAAACATTCTAGGGAATACAGAATGCACACTCGAGTGTCAGAGCCACTGCTCCATGAAAATGGTGCACACAGGCCCTCACCTCCTCTCTCCTAGACAAACACAGCTGTGGAGAGAGCTCGAACCCTGATGCAAGCTTCAGTTTACCTGCCAGCCTCACCCCTAAACTTAGCTTCCTTGGTGCAGGCAGGGTCTCCCCAGGAGACTCCGAACAGGGGTGGGCAGAGAGAGTATAGCGGTGGCCTCAGCCACTGGATGTGGTTTGGGGTGGGAAGGGGAGATTCACACCATCTTGGAATCACGCCTTTTGGGAATCTGACATTTCTGGTCGAACGCATGGGATCACTCATTCTCTCTCTGTCTCTGTCTGTCTCTCCCACCCCCCACCCCCATAGTCCCAGGGCACTACTGTCCAAAGCATGGCTGGTTTTAAGGGAGAGTTGGGGGAATGGGAGTCTATGGCGCAGGCTTTGGGGAGTTTGGCCGTTTCTGGTCCCCTCCATGGGCAGGAGTGATGTCGTAATGATGATGACTACCCTGTCTACGAGCTTTACTCAGAGCCAGCTCATTGTCTAAGCTCTTTATGGGCATTGACTCACTTAATCATCACCATCTTTTGAGGGAAATACTATTAATATTATCATCCCCGTTTTAGATGGAGAAACTGAGGCACAGAGACGGGTGGTAAGCAACTTGCCCACTGTCTCCCAGCCAATAAGCAGTGGAGCTGAGCTCTGAACCCAGAAGGGTGTTGCTACCATGTCCACGCTCTTGGCTGCTGAGCAATTCAGCCTCCAAATAATAACAATTATGGCAATGGGGCTTTTTATATTCCAGGCACTGTCGAAAGTGCTCTACCTATAAAAAAAAGTGGGATGTTCTTACCATTGCGACCAGTGAGATATTTCCAGCTGACCCTTGGCGCTGGTGGATTAAACATTTGTGGTTATTTTTTATGACTGAGTGTGTGTGTGTGTGTGTGTGTGTGTGTGTCTCACCAGGAGAAATGGGAAAGGCGAGGCCAGACACTGTTGCTCTTCCCATGGTGTCATGTTCTAAAATGAACCTGCACATCGCACTTGTGGTTCCTGGGGAAAAATAAACCAATCCCCACTGCCAGTCAAAACAACAATATTTGTGCAGGTCCGGTAATGAACGCTGGAACCCGCTGCCCTCCCATCTGGCTTGCTGGCAGTGCTTTGCCCTCAGCTCACTCTCACTCGCAGGGGCCCGCAGCCTTCTTTCCCTGAAGCTCATATTCTTGGGCTCACAGCAGTTCCTGGCTGGTTCAGCGCTGGCCTTCCTGAATGGCTCACACTTCTGTTCTAGGCAGCACTCAGCACTTGAGAACTCGATGCTACCTCATTGTCTCTCTCTTCCTTTGACCTCTGTGATGCAGGAACCCATGGTTTCTCCCTCTCCTCCTGCGACTGAGCTTCCCGTCTCTTTTCCTCCTCTCCTAAGTTCAATGCTTCTCTTCTCTTCTTCCTTCCTTTTCATTTTTTCTCTTTCTTTTTCCTTTCTTTCCCTTCCCATTCCTTTCCCCCTTCCCTTTCTTTGGTGCTCCTTTTTACCCCCACCCATTCCTGCCTCTCTGCCTCAGCTCTCGCAGTTCTTCTACCTGGTCTACCCTCCCTCCTCCTCACCTGTCCACTGGGGACCAGCTCGACTCCTCAGGCCTTGATCCAGCCTTTCCTGATACCCACAGGTCTGACTGCATCACCTCCTCCTCTGACTGCCCATGGCCCACCACCATCTACATAGCCCCACTGGCTCAAGCATTTGACTCCCTCTCGACTTACTTGGGATTCCTTTAAACACGTATTGTGCAGCTCCCCAGGTGCAAAGTCCTGCCTCCTCTGTTGCCTGGAAAACTCTGACTCATGCTTCAAAGCTCACCCAGATGATATCTCCTCCTTCCTTGACTCCTTCACCCATAGCTGGGAGGGTGTCCCCTGGGCTCCCACGTGTCCCACACATGGGGAGTGTGGCTAAGGCATACAGTGCCCTGCCTGCTCTGCACTCACCATTCCCAGCTACTCTGCAGGCTTCTGTGCCTCACGTGCAGAGGTGTTAGCTCCTCCCTACTCAGGGAGCAGTCCCCCAGCAGTGAGAAATGGGGTTTGGGGATTATATTCCCCAGCTTCCTTGCCCCTCAGGAGGGGCATGCCCCGCCCTACCCCCAGCTTCCCAAGTTCTGATTGTCACAGCAGTCACCTGCTCATTGCCACTCTCTACAGTGGTTTCCTTTCCTTCACTTGGTTAACTTCCTTACTGGTGCTTCTTAGAGCCACTTCCTAAATGAACTACTTGTAGCCAAACCCTGTCCCATGTTCCGCTTCTCAAACTAAGAAGGCAAATCGTATAGAAGTGCCTGGTGTCAGACACCGTCTAAGTTCTGGTTTTGCCTGAACTCATTTTGTCTACACAAAAGCCTGTCTCCTGAGGCAGAGACTGCTCTTATCATTTCCATTTCACAAATGAGGAAACTGAGGCACAGGGAGATGAAGTAGTGCGGGCAACCCTCCACTTTTCTGGGGACTGAGGGTTTTCCTTAGACATGGGACTTTCTCAGGACAGTCTCAGGAAAGCTGGGACAAGCTGGTCACCCCAAGGTGAGGTGACTCGCGCAAAGTCACATAGGAGTGAGTGGGAGGATGGGAACGTGCTCTGGGCCACCCACACAGCATGAGCCACCTGCTTCCCCACCACACGCCAGGGGTCACATTTCGCACATTTCTGTGTCTCTACACTTTGAGGAGATGTTTGCAGGTGATCGAGCTAGATGTTGGGGACAATAAGAAAACAAATGAGTGAGATGCAGCCCTACCCTCGGGGAGCACCTTGTCAGATGGGGCAGACATGGTTTCTGCTGTCACAGACTCCCAGTCTGATGAAGGAGTTTCCTGTTGGGGACAGGGTCTGTTCTTTTGTCCCCGACTTCTCTGCAGGGCCCAGAAAATGGTTTAGGGGAAGCTTCCCCCTTCCTTCATGCTGCTGTCCCCAGCCAAGCAGAGGCAGGAGCAGGAAAGGGTGAGGGGTCTGCCTGGCATCTGGCCGGAGTCTCCCCCCTTGGTGTTCCCCAGAGCAAGAGCCGGAACCTCTCCAGGACCCGGTGGCTGGGTTGACTCCGCCACGCCTTTAATTTCAGCACTTTGTGCCTCCATCCCCCAGCCGGGCTGCAGTGTGGTTCAGGGAGAGGGTGGAAGATGGATGAACTGGATGCTTGGATCAATTGGGTCCTTGCAGGGAGCAGATGGCGCTTTCTAAGGGCTCACTGCAGAGAATGTAATGAAGGGGCCAGACACAGAGTGTGGGCAGGTCCAAGCGATGGTGTGACTCCAGAGGACTAGCAACACTGGGGGGTCATTACCACCCCTAAGCCTGAAGAGGCCAGGAGGGCTCTTGCTAGAGCTCAGCCAGTGCTGCGAGCCTGGGAAAGGGGCAGCCAGGACAGGCACTGTGCCCTGAGCTAAGAAATATAGCCACTGTCCAAACCAAGGCCTGCAGGGAAAGGGGACAAATACACTGACTTCTCTCCCCTCCTGCTCTCTCATCACTTTCCCTAATCAGTCAGAACTGAAAAGCAGGCAAAAGACCAAAAGAGCCTTGGTGACTCAATCCATGGGTGTCAGCCCCATCCCCACCCTCCCATCCCTGGGTGTGTGTGTGTGTGTGGGGGGTTCAGGGGCTCCGACAAAGTCAGAGAGTGGATGGGGAGAGGAAGGCAAGAGAGACGAACAACGAGAGTGCTGACCCCTGGGACCTGACCCCAGAGCTTGACCACTGGGTGGATTGGGAGCTGCTTTTCCAAGACACACACTAACCTTCTCACTTTACAGTCTGTCTCCTCGCCTCCCAGAGCTTTGGCAAATTTATTCCCTCCATTCCCTCCTCATTTCCTGCCCCTCCCTGGAGGCCACTGGAGGCCAAATATCAGGCGGTTTCTGGAGGTCTTCTCAAAGGAAGGGGTGCAAAAGGGCTCCATGAGCTGCCTGATGAATGAGGGTGGGGAGTGGGAAAAGCACTTCAGTTCTAGAAGAAGAGAAAGGGAAGGGAACAAATATTTCTGAGACCTATTTTGTACCAGATACGACATGGGTGTTTTCTCATCCATTACTCACACTTCACATTCATCCAAACATTCCTGAGGTTGACATCAGGCTGTCTAGTTTAGGGATGGGGAGACAGGCTCAGAGAGGTTATGTGACTTCTCAAATGTTGCACGGCAAGCGATAGAGTCAGTATATAAATTCACATTTGCCTGAGTCCAAGGAAGAATAAATGAGGTAAAAATTGGTCTGAAAAGATATGAAAAGGCTAGAATGTGGGCAAAGGATGAAGAGGATCCCAACCCCAGGGCCAGGCAGGGGCATGGGGCATGGTTGGTGTCTGCTGGTTTTGCTTTGGCACTTCTGGAGAATATGCTGGTGGGGTGGGAGAGCATCCCCGGCTCCCCACAAGGGCTATAACTGGGATGGGAGGCATCCAGTTCTGGTTGCCCTTTCTGCCTCCAGGCCCTGTTCTACCATGGGTCCTTGATGGGTTGGGAGAGATTTTGTGATGGGCTGAGAATCTAGACAAAGACCCCAGGGATGGGTTGAGAAGGCCTTAGGGGGAAGGATATTGCTATCTCCTTGGCCCGAGAAAGAATTTGAACTTTCTCGAGAGAGTTTTGGCCAGCAAAGGGCAAAGGAGGGTAGGAGGTCCAGCATTGTGTATGGGAGGAGGAGCAGGGAGGTCAGTGGGGCCAGAGCCAGGGACCAGCACTGTGTGTGTATGGGGGTGGGGTGGAAGGCCCAGGAACCAGCAGGGAGGGCGGAGGGGGGCGACTTCAGGGCTGTGCTCTCTGGGCCTGGGGCCCAGGGGTGGAGACCCAGTGAGCTAAGGGCCCAAAGGAATTGGGGATGGGGGAACCTCAGCTAGCTGTTGCCCCAGACTGAGGAGGCCTCTGGCTCCCAGTCTGAGTCAAGTCCTTCTCTGGCCTGACTCCTAAAATAAATGGACACCCCAGGATCCACAGTCCTTCAGCTTGGAAGAGACATGAGGGAAGGGCCTGGGGAATTGTGGTGTGTGTGTGTGTGTGTGTGTGTGTGTGTGTGTGTGTGTGTGTGTGAGAGAGAGAGAGAGAGAGAGAGAGAGAGAGAGAGAGAGAGAGAGAGAGAGAGAGAGAGAGATTGAGAGAAAGCTCCCTTGGATCCAAATCCAAATGCTTAAGTCAGCCCTAGGAGATAGGTGGGGCTGGATGCTGCCCTCCCTGAAATGTGGTCAATTAGAACAATGCAGAGAAAAGCTGAGGGAGTAGTAGTAAAATTGATACTCCGTGAAGTCAGCCTTAGCTTTTGTAGGTAAGAAGGCATAGGAAGGGGAGTGGCTGGTCAAGATCACACAGGGCTCAGACGAAGTCTCGCTGCCTCCAGGCTGGGTACTTAGCTTCTCCAGGGAGCAGGCATGACCTGCAGGGACCGGCGGTTACCTTTGGTCTCAATGTTCACACCAAAACTCCCATTTTCCTCATCTTAAAACAGCATTAAAAATAACTCCTTTCTCATAGAGTTGATGGGAGAAAGAAATGACTTAGTTCAAGTAAAGAGCTTAGAACAGTGCCTGACACATAATAAGCACCCAGTAAATATTAGGAAACGATGACGATGATGATGATGATGATGGTGATAAAAGATTCTTCAGTTTTAAAGGGAACCCTCATGTGACACGGAGTCTGATCTTGCCCTGGCTGTCCTGAAGCCACAGCCCGTCCAGGAGGGAAGGCAGAGGCAGCCGCTGGTGCGAGGGGGTCTGCCTGCCCCTCCGCATTGTACGAGCAGCATTGTCTGGTCCCCTGGCTGTGTTGGCAAACTTGGAATAAACGTTGTAGTCTGAGCCAGGAGGTTCTCCTGTGACTCCTGTGTATCCAGACCCCTCATCCTGGCCAGCCACCAGTCTGGGGGCCTCCTAGGGCGGCTTCAGTCCTGGGTCACCGCTGGCTCAGCCTGGGCTGCCGGGCCAGCCCCGAGCCCTGAGAGGGGTCAGCAGAGACAACGCCTGCCACATAGCTGCGGGCCTGCATAGCGTCTGCCTCCTGCCTCCTGCCTCGTCCTCAGGGCCTGCTGCAGGACACCAGAGGCTGAAATGCCCACCGATCTTCCTCTGGGCCGATGGACATTCCTGTGGTACTTCACACACTCACTCATTTAATCCTGGGAGATCAGCAGCGCTCCTATCTCCATTTTGCAGAAGAGATAACTGATGCAAACAGATCTTCAGTAATTTGCTCAGGGTCACAGAGATGGTGAGCCAGGAAAGCATCTCGAAACTCTGCACCCTGAACAACTACAGTACCCTGCTCTGAGGGGCCCCTGTCCTTCTCCTCAAGGGCTTGGTGGCCTGGCCAAGGTTGTGTGAGTGAATGAACGACGCGGTTCCTTGCCCACACAAGGCTGCACAGCTGTCTCAGGCTGCCCCTACCATGTCATTATCACTCCCACTTCCCCTCCCTCTTCTCCCTGAGGGCAAGACTCACTGCCCATTTTATTCTAGGATTTCTGTCCAGAGGTCTGATTCTCTGTTCTTGTGCATTTTGCAGATCCAGAGCTCCAGGTGGCTCCCAACATGGCTTCTTACGACCTCTCCCCCCAGTCCACATCCCCTCCCTAGTCACGTGGCCCTCCCCAATGGATTTGTACTTCAGAATTCCAGCGACTCTTCTCATTGATTGTGGAGGAGACACCTGTAAGGAACGGGCCAATCAGAAGCCTTCCTCTGCCCCAGGTTGGTTCCCTGTGGAGCAGGCATTCAGAGCTTGAGTAGGGGTGCACATGGGTGAAGGGCGTGATGAGGGAGAGAGGGGCTCTGTCTAGGGAGCCAATCACGAGGAGAAAGGGGCTCAAGGCAAGGTGGGACTACGGAGGCCAACCCAGCACTCTGGCTTTTCTCCCTCTCCCAGTTTTGAATTGCTAGGTCCTCTTTCTGGAGTGTGTTAAGTACAAAGAATGCCACTTCTAGACATTCAGCAATCTCTTCCTCATCTCCATTTTCCTCTGCGCGGCCTGTGGGCTTAGGAAGTGGATATGGGCCTTAATGTTTACTTGCTGGTGTTTGCCCCTGGGTCTGGCCTTAGTTGCACTTCGGTCCAGGCCAGATGGCGCAAGCTGGATGGTGTAACAACACTTCTTTCTTGGCCAAAATGCTGCCTGCCCCTGACCTAGCTCCAGGAAGGCCCTGATGCTGACAGGTTTGTCCACAGGGAGGAGCCATTTGAACCCCCTTCGTACTTGTGACCTTACCTATAGGATGGTGGAGGGAGCAGAATCACAGGTACCCACTGAGGCCAAGAACGCAGCTGCCCCAGGTGACTTCTAAATGCTGGCTGGTACTGCCAAGGCCTCCTGGCTGGGCTGGGGGACCTGGGTGTGGTGGGGACCACACCATTATGTGCTATCTTAGTAGCAACTCTGAGTGGGAGACAGAATTGCTCAGGGTGAGAAGCTCTGCAAATAGAAGTGAGCTCTGCAAACCCTCCCTGGCTTTGGAAACTGTGGTTGGAGTCTCCAAATGTAACTGGGCAGGGCGAGGCAGGAAGAGCCCACTGGCCTGCCCCTGCCTTTTCTTCGGTGTAAGGGAGCAATGGATCAAGGATTCAGCAGCCAAAGGGAGACCAGCCATCTGGTAGCTGTGATAGTACTGAGAATTCTCAGCAAATCTTAATAGGTTTACCTGGTGGGTCTCTGGAGGTGTCGGTGGCCTGTACTCCAGGCCTCAATCCGTTCTCTCCATCAGCCCTGGGCACACTCACCTGGGGAGGGAGTAGTTTCTCTCTGCGTATGCTCCAGTTTCAGATGCGGCCTTTGTCTCTGGGTATGTATGTGTCAGTTAGAATTAATTTTGGTTGTGATGTTGTGAGTGGCAGAAAAACACAAATAGTAATGTTCTAAAGAACATCGACATTTATTCCTCTCTCACAATAAATGAAGGCTGGTGTTATTCAGCCCAGGTTTATTATGGTGGCTCTGTAACCATCAGGAACTCAGACTGTTTCTGCTTTATTGTGTCACCAGTCTCAAACATGGCCTCTACCTCATGGTGCAATACGGCTGCCAGAGCTCCAGCCACCATATCAGCATTGCAGCCAGCTAAAAGAAGGAAGTGGGGGAGAGAGGCACATACTGCCCGCCCCACCCCCTGCGTTGAAAGTCATGTCCATAGTCACACAGGATACTTCTTTATGTATCCAATTTGGCAGAATTTAATCATATAACTGTACCTAGCCTTAAGGGATAAAAAAAATGTAGTCTTTCGTCTTGGTGATTATGTGCCACGCTTAAAATAAGGGGCCTTATTACTGAGGAAGAAGATGGAACAAATACTGGCGTATAGCTAGCTGTCCTTTCCACAGCAGGAGACTTCAGTAGAGGGTTCTGGATGCTGTACAATTCCCATCGGCCCTTCCGGATAGCAGCCTGGCTGTGTGGAGTGGGGCTCTGCCTCTCCATCTGGGCCCTGACTCCAGCTTCGGGGCTTGAATGTCCTCTTAGAGCTGTGGTGGTAGCAGGAATACGATCTCCCTGGGGTCTCCATCAGCGAGAGGATCAGTTTGATGATCAAGGCCAGCCACGCCATCCCAAAGAGGATCCACAGGGACACTGTGTTCTTGTACCACAGTGGGTACCTCCGGGAGGGGTCCATCCCTGGGGGGTAGGCAAGATCAGAGGATGGAGGCCTGGGAAAGTCAGGGTCACGTTCCCAAAGCAGAAATGACACACAGGGCTTGAGGCGTACGAGCAGAATACGAGAAGTCCAAACAGTTCTGGGATTGCTGGCCTGGTGGTCACCTCAAAGATTCCAGGAAGCCTCCCTGGATTGGTATCTTGGGTTTGGAAACTAAATTTCCTCTTTGTCTGAGGTATTTTGTTTATGCTCTACCCCAGTGGTTCTCGAAGTGGGGCCCCTGGACCAGCAGCATCTGGGACCACCTGAGAGTTTGTTAGAAATGCAAATGATTGGGCCCCACTCCAGACCTACTGAATCAGAAATCCTAGGGGTGGGGCCAGCCATTTGTGTTTTCCCAAGCCTTCGAAGAGATTCTGATGCCTGATCTGTTTTTGTGTGTCTCTGTGTGTGGTTTTCTCATGTATGAAGGGAGGCAGCTTGCCAGGAACTTCAGGGAGAACACGGGACTGCTGGAGCTTGGATCCTGCCTCAGTTCTTACTAGCTGTGTGCCCTTCGTCTGTCTGACTGTCCCTCACCTGTGAAATGAGAAAAATAATTTCTCCCCTTTGGCTTTTAAGATGAAGTCCTGAATTCTTATCCCCAGGCCCCTGTTTACTTCTCCAGCCTCAATTTGCCTAACTCTCCCCTTTGAGAGTTAGAGGGCAGTCACTCTGGTCTTTTCCCCATTTCTCCATCTACCATCTTTCCTGCCGCAGGGCCTTTGTACTTGCTGTCTTCTCGGCTCAGAATGTTCATTTCCAATTCCTCTTGGCCTGGTTAACTTCCCCTTTTCCTTCAGATCTCAGTTCAGATGTCACTTCCCCGGGGCTAGACTGTGCCTCTCTGTTACACTCTCTCACAGCCCATGTGCATTTGTTGGGTAAGTTGTTACTCATCTCCGGGCCTCAGCTATAAAATGGAGGCAATGAGAGTGTCCCCTGATAGGGCTGTTGAGACTATCACATGGGTTCCTGCATCAAAAGTGCTCAGGACGGCACCTGGCACATGGTGTGATGTGCTCACTGTAGATGGGTGATTGTTTCACTCACCATTGAATTCCCACACTGGAATCCCCAACGCAGTCAGGGCTGGATAAGTAATGGCTAAGGGAGGGGCTGGATGGGGGTCGCCGTGAAGCTTAGATAAGTGATGTCAAGGGCCTGCTTTACTTAGTTCTTCCCTCTGTCTCTTCTTGCTCCTTCATCAGATGGGGATCATTCAAAGGTGAAGATCTGTCCTATTTCCTCGACACTCTTTTGTGTCTTAGCTCCCTGTACCAGCCCTCTGTCTACCCCCATCCTGTCCTGCTGACCCCAAGACAACCTCTCGGTCCTGTCCTCCCATGACGAGGCCCATCACCTGGGCCCAGCTTGGGCAGGAGCCCGCAGCCCAGGAACTGACCTTGCCACCTGGCTGGAGCTGGGATTGGATTAGGCCGATTGGGTTACGGGCCACGATTCCGCTGGTGGTCCCAAATGAGATCAGCAGTGAGCCAGCTCTGTGCCCCGGCCACCGCCAGCTCAGCTTGCTCCTGGCAGTGGACGGGAAGTGTTCCTCTCCCCGTTTATTTTATTTTTTTTAGCCAAAATCATTAGTGGCAGGAGTCCTGGCAGCTGGCAAGGCGCTCAACTGAGTAGCAAATGCAATTGCGGGGGCTGTGGGGCCAGGGAGGAGCAGGAGGCTGGGATCTGGGAGCTGCTCCCCCCGCAGCCTGCGGGCAAAGAGGAGCGGAGGCAGTGAGGACAATGTCCCTCATGGCTGCTGACACAGGGACAATGGACACTTAATCCCATCTCGGACCCTGTTCAGGACAATGAAGGCTGAGAGACGCGGGAAAGAGGGGACAGTGGGTTTGTCCCTCTCAGCTGTGGAAGATTCTGGAACGCAGAAATGTGAAGAGCCCTGACATGGGAGTCTATCCTAGATCTGCCTTAGGCTTGCCTGCTCTCTGACCTGAATCAGCTTTCTGTCCCTCTCTGGGTTTCAGTTTCCCCTTGAAGGTAAGGCAGTCAAAGGCTGTCAGTGTGGTCACCTGCCACCAACCGCTGAAATAGCTACAGAAGGAACCAGCGTGGGTGGCAAATCTCTGGAGATACGGTGAAGGGGGCAGCTCTGCCTGCAGCCCCTCAGCAGGGACAGTCTTCCCAGGCAGCCTCTGGGCTTCTAAAAGGCCCTTGTGGGTTTGGGCCAAGCCTCCTGAGTCAGGGTGTTTGGTGGAAGGGGGCTCTGGGAGGCCTGTGCCCCATACCCCAGCCTCCCCTGCCCGGCTGCTCTCCACAGGGTGGCTCACAGGGTAGCACAGACCTTGATCAGCCCTCCTTGCCAAGTAGAGAAGGCAGTGCTGATGTCCCTGCTCCTCCCTCCGTGGTAGTGGAGGCTTTTCCTCCCATTTCCAGGATGCCCATGTCTACAGAGGGCTGCCCCCTCCTCCCCCTGCCCCGCCCTGCCTTAGGGGACTACGGGGTCCCAGGACACCCTCGCAGACTCCGCTCAACCCCATATAGGCTGTCCCTGTCAGCTCTTCCCACCAGGACCCAACTCTGGGAGCCTCGGTGCTCAGTGGGCCCCAAGAAACTACAGTTATGACTCCTGTTCCCACATCTCTACCCTCTCCTTGCCCTGGCTCTCTCAGAGAACCAGGCCTTCCAAACCACGTTTAGGATTATCTATCACTGGCGATAAGCCCTGCATGTCACCCTCTGAGCCCTGGTGGGGCAGGCTGCGGCAGGACCTGTCAGATCACACAGCCCTGGGTTGAGGCTGCTCCTGCTGATCAAAAGAGTATTTCAGGGTGGCCCAAGTGCAGCACGGGAGGGAGAGGCTTAGCGTGGAGAGGGAGGCAGGGCCTGGTCACGTAGATGGCTCCTGCAGGCCTACTCATGGATTTTGTACTCCGTCCTAAGACTATGGGAAACACGGAAGGTTTTTAGAGGAGCTGGGCAGGTGACATGATAGCACTTGTCGTTTTTAAAGGTCATAAGAGCCAAAAGGGGACAAGGATAGACACTGCACAAATCCATGGGTGCCATCCTCATTGCGCTCTGCATGAATACAACCCGTTAGGGCTGTGCAGTGCTCAACCTGCCCAACCAGCCCTATGCAACGGTCCTGCCTAGACTAGGGAAATTACAGTGGGAACAGAGAGGCGAGAACAGATCCAAGAATCATTCCCTGAACTGTGAGGGGGCAGGTGTGGTTCTTGGGAGCCGCTGGGTTCCGCTCTCCTCAGACATATCTCTCCACACTGAAGGTAGCAGTGCGGTCCTGCCCAGTGGGAATAAACCTTCCTGAGGATTTCCTTCCAGAGTGACAGCCTCCCGCCCCCCCCCCCCCCCCGAGGATATCAGGAAGGGGCAGTATGAGGAGGAGAGGTTCAGGGAAGGGGACCTTGCACACGGGCCAAAAGGCGCTGAGGGAGTCTTAGCCATCCTCCAGGCCAGGCCCCTCATTTTATGCACAGGAGCACTGAGGTACCTGGACGGGGTGTGTGAAGTAGTCTGGAAAGAGCATGAGTTTGGGAGTCAAACAGATCAGAATTGATACCTCACCAGCTGTGCAATCTCAGGCAAAATGGCTTGGCGTCTCTGAGCTTCATCTGCTTCTTAGTAGAATGGGGTGACACTCATCACTCTAGGCTGCCTGTGACCTAGCTATTTGTTCCTTTGGTAAAACCTAATTCCAATATGCCAGGCTGGGTTCTGTCTCCAGAGGTGAAGAAGGGCAGGGCCTGCTCCCCAGTTTGGGGCCAAGAACCCGAGCGAGTGCACAGAGCCCCTGGAGGCTCTAACTACCCCCACTACCCCAGCGTAGTGGAGGTGCCAGTGACCAGGCTCATATGTTGAGCCTTCAGGTGTGGGAATGGAGGGAGCTACCGAGGCTGAGCTGGTGGGTCCAGCCACCTGTCCTGCCCCGCAGAACGTCCTCCACTGCCACCTGCTGGACATCTGCCTCAGCTCTATTATTATGCACGGCTTCCGGGGCGCTGACACTGATTAAACCCCACCTTGGGCTCTCAGAACCCTGCAGCCCATTTTGCTGGCACTCAGAGTTTGGCTGCCAATTGTTTTCCAGTGGAGATCGTGGGAGGCTGGGGTTTCCTGAGTCTCCTGGACGCTCCAGCCTGATCCTTGTGGGCCCCAACCCAGGGGCATCGGGAAGCTTAGCATTTAATGTGGTGGGGTGAAGTGGGGAGTTAAGACCCTGGGACTGGGGAAGAGAGCCAGGGACTCCCCTTATTTGCTGAGCTCTAAGGATGATGGGTCGGTGCTTGTCAAGATGGCCAGGAATGCGTCTTACAGCCCAGAGCGCTGCTTCACACCCCAGTTGTCATTTTTTTGTCTGAGTGACTTTCACCTCCACACACAACCAAGGCAGGTTGAACTGCCAAGGACCCTGTCCTTGGGACTTTGGGCCTGCACGCCCCCAAAGGCGTGGGCATGCAGCAGGAGCCCAGTGGACATGGCTGCAGAGGCCGACGAGTCTCCGGCTGCCCCTCCCATCGCCTGCTGGGGGCTCTCACCAATCACGTAGTCGCCGAAGCCCACGGTGCTGAGGGTGATGAAGGAGAAGTAGAAGCCCTCCACGTAGCTCCAGCCCTCCATGTGGGAGAAGAGCAGCGGGGGCAGCAGCAGGAAGAGCAGGAGGCCCGAGAGCAGGGCGCTGGAGCCCGCCAGCCAGCGGGCCTTGGCTGGGTCCTGTGGGTGCACAGCCGCTCAGCCCCCAGGTGGCCCCTGCCCACCTCTGCCTGCGGGGAGCAGACAGCCTGGGGGTACTGAACTGGAGGCAGTAAGCAGGGGGCTGCCCGCGGGGCCTCACCACCGGGCCTGTATTCTCTGGGTGCCTCGCGCTCGTCCTGTGCGGCCAGGTCCCACTGTACCTCCCCCACCGATCCCCCTTCTGGGCAGTGACCCCCAATCCCACCGCATCCCCCCAATCCTACCACATCCCCACCAGTAACCCTGATTCCCTGAAGTAGCTCCTGCTCCCACCAGCGACCCCCCCCCCGCCCCTGGGGCCCCCATTCTCACCACAGCTGTCCTTTTCTACCAGACTCTCACTGGAGACAGTGACAGCCCTCACCCGCCACCAGTGGCCCCGAAGCCAGCACGTGACCCACCCCTCCCCCCTCCGGGCCGCTCACCTGCCAGGCGCCCCCCAGCCTGCGCGCGCAGCCGTGCACTCCCCGTTGCATGAGGTGCCCCAGGTGGTTGAGCACCACCAGGTTGAGCGGGATCCCCACCAGCGCAAAGAAGATGCAGAAGAGGCGGGCGGCCATCGTGTGGGGGCTCAGGTTGCCGTAGCCTGAGGGGACGCGGGGGCACTTCAGGGGACATTTCCTGGGGCCCCGTTCCTAACCCACTCCGGACGTGGCAGCTGGTGTTGGTCAAGACCTTCCTTTCCCATGTCAGGCACTGTGCAGGGGGCCCTAGACAGCCATTCCCATTTCCAGTGGGGCTTATACGCTGTATTTTACGAAGCTCTAGGAGGCTGGGCAATGTGCGTGAGTTCAAACCCACGAAGGAGTCCTGTCTTTCCTCTCTTCACTTCCTCCCTCTCTGGTGGGCAGAGGGATGGGGGACAGGAGCACGGGAGGCTTTGGAGCCTCAGCCACTGCGCCTCCAGGATCTGCTGCACCGTTCCGACCAAGGCCCTGCTGTGTCCCTACGGCTCCCAGCCCCCGGCTGGGCACAGCACTCCTCTAACGGGCCATTCTGCTGAGGGACTCCCATCACCCCGCCAAGCCTTTCTCAGAGCCGCACTGCAGGCTGCAGCTCATCCCCTTCAAGGCCTTTCCTTGCCTTTCTCCTTTCGCAGGTGTCAGCCTGCTTGTACCTGAGGCTCATCACTTCTCTGGCTCCTACTTTATCCTTCAAAAGCCCTGCCCATCCCCCAACACACCTGATTCTGTCTTGATATCTGATTTCCAGAGAGCCCTAACTAACACACCTGGGCTCTCTCCTGAACACCCTGGGAGTGAGGGGCAGAGGATGGCTATCAGGTGACCTGGGGAAGGTGGAGCTTGGGGCCTCTGTCATGAAGATAAGGGAAGGAAGGGAGGCTGGGGAGGGTGAGGAGTTCCTAGAAAGATTCCATCAGCCTGGACGTTCTTTCCTCCTTCATTCCCCTCCACCTCGGTCTCCCCACTTCTTGGTCACCACTGCCTTGTCTTTCTAAAATGCAAACCTGATTATATCACCCCTCCTCTCCCAGGTTACTAACCTTCATTTTTCCTCATATCTACTGCGGAAAGTCCAATCTCTGACCTAGCCCATCTCTGAGTTCCATCTGGTTCCCTGCCTCCCAATTCTGAGTACACTCCTGCCCCTCTGAACCTCCAGACTCCCTGTGCCTCTGTGCCTCTGAATGTGACTCTCCCTCTACCAAGAGCATGTTTCCCCTCCTTGCCCACTTGTAAATGGCCTGTTAAGTTCTGCCCCTCCTGTCGAGCAGCTCCTCCAGCACTCTGCTGAGCTTTGAGGATAGCCCCCTGTGTGAGAATGATTCAATGTCTGCCCCTCCTGAGGGTTGTAAGCCCCTCAAAAGCAGGGGCTGGGTCTTAATTATCTTTAAATTCTCAACAACCGGCACAGGATCTGACACCAATAGGTGCTCACCATTTGTGTGTTGAATGAGTACAAGAATGAATGAATGAACAAATGAATGGGAAATTCAGGAATGAATGTGTAAATAGATGGACAGATGCCTTGTACCCTGCCCCATATTGCTGCTTAATGTCCCTGCCCCAACCCCCCAGATTGGGTCAGCACTCCCACACACTCCATTCACTTGCACTGTATTGAAACTGGTGGTTTACTCGCCTTACTGAGGGGTCTCAGAGGGCAAGCACGCACTAGTCTAGAGCATTGGCTTTGGAGTCAGAGTCACTTCCTGCGTTTGAATCCCAGCTCTACCCTTTGTAAGCTGTGAGACCTTGGGCAAGTGGCTTGACCTTTCTGAGCCTCTGTTTCCTTGTCTGAAAAATGGGGATGTTGACATCCATCTCACAACGTGGTGTGGGAATGAAAGGAGGCAACGGAGGTGTGCTGTGGATGGGAATGTGAACTCTCAAGCATCTAGTACACAGGAGGTGCTACATAAATGTTTGTCGCATGAATGAATGGCTGACTGAATTCCAGTGAACCCGCTTCTGGTTTGAGGACCTCAGATGCCTCCTCCAGAGCCCCATCCATCTTCCCTCCCTGGCCTTTACAGGTTCCTCCTCTAAAAGAGAGACGTCTCTTTACTGTTGGCATCCAGAAGAGGTGAAGCTCTCTGCTTGCCTCCTCATCAACGCCGCCTCCTCCAGCTGTGGGTCCCCCCAAGTCCCATCCTCTGTCCCCAGGGGCTGAGAGCTGGTGGAGACAGCCCAAACCACTGGTGGTGTCAGCCTGCCACCTGGTGGTAAATCCAGTGTCACGCAGGGGCTGGGGCCTGGCGCAGGGCAGGGGGATGAGGCCGTCTGACTCACTTCCTGGGTCTCAGAGCTGGAGGGCTCTCTTCCCCTTACAGCAGTGCCCAGGCGCCCTCCCCAAACAAAGGTCCACCTTTGCTCTCCTGAGGGCGGGGCTAGAGAAGAGGGAGGGTGATTTGGCCCAGGTGTCCCAAGTGAGAGGGAGGAAGGGGGCTTGGAGAGGATTGTGATGGGGTGAGGGGATGCCTCAGTGAGCTGAGGAGAGGCCTCCAGGAATGGCCACTTCTCCTCGAAGGCTGAGAATAAGGGGTCAAAAGGCTCCTTGTGGATTTCTGCCCCCATTTCCTGGCCTCCCCCATCATCACCATCACCTCCCCACAACCGTCCCTGGTCTCAGTGTTAGGTGGGCTTGGCAGAGGAGGTCAAGACACTTACAGTGCCCAGTGTTTTTACTGCAGTTAATACAGGGGAGACCCACTGCTTCCTGAGAGGTTGTGTGAGGCAGAGGTCCCCCAGAGCAGTGCTTCTCAAACTTGAGCCTGCACACAAACTCCTGGGGTCCTTGGTGAAATGCAGAAACTAATACAGCAGATCTGCACTGAGTTTGCTCCCGGGCTGTGCTCATACTACAAGGACTGACTACCCTCAGAGTCTCAAGGCCCTAGGAAACCCTCCAAAACACACTGGTCCCCTGTCCCTCAGGAGACCACCATCCCCAGCCCCGCCCACCTGGCCCCACCCCACTCTTACCAATGGTGGTGATGGTGGACACGGAAAAGAAGAAGGAGCCTATGAGCTCCCAGCGCCCCATGCTGGTGGTGTTGCCGAGGACGATGTCCCCACTTTGGTATGCTTGGATGATGCCCTGGGGGAGAGGCTGCAGTGACCACCCGGCTCTGTGGGGTGACTGGGCCCCTGCATCCAAACTCACACATGAGCATGTGTATGCACACACATAGACACAAACAAACTCGCGGACACTCCTCATAACCACTCTTTGAGCCCAGCCTGTCCGGGGCCAGGAAGCTCTTCCCCCCCAACCATGGGGACAGCTCCTTCCCTCTCTTTATCCTGGAGCCCAGATCAGCCCAGAATATCTCACTGGCTGGAAGAACACCACTCATTTTCTTCTCTGCTCACCCATTTTTGCAACAAGCACTGGCCAGGCACGATGTGTGATGTTTTAGGGGACACAAAGATGAAAGCGACATGACTTCCTCGGTGGGACAGAGACAAACTGAACTGTAGTGCCATGAATGCAGTGTTAGGCTTTGACAGTGCAGCTGCGTGATCCTGGGCAAGGTACTCAACTTCTTGGTGCCTCAGTTTCCTTATTTGCAAAATGGAAACACTAATAGCACCTACTTCATAGAGTTGTTGTGAGAGTTAAATAATGTCCTAAAGATTTAGAACAATACCTGGACATGGAAAACGTTAGTGGTTGTTGTCATCATTACTGTTACGAATACAATGCCGAGAGGGAAGGTGTTCATACTATGGGGTTAGGGCGAGAGGCCTCATGGAGGCGGTGATGCTTTAGTTGGGCCTTCCTTAAAGGTCAGGTAGGATTGCTCCCAGTGGAAGGACATTTAGGTAGATGGGAGGCAGGACTGAACCTGGAATCTCAAATAGGGAGACTGATAGGTCGTTGGCAGCCAGGCCATGCTTGGTTCTGTCATACCAGGGCTGGAGTGGCAGGCCTTTTCCAAGGCCACTAAGCAATGGAGAGGCAAGATCAGGTGTGTGCTCTGTGGCAGCTGGCAGTGTAGAACATGTTGGCAGACTAGAAAGGGAAAGACTCCTGCAGGGGTGAGTGATGGAGAGGGCTTGGCTTGTATCCTGGCACAAAATGGTCCAGGAGGAACAGAGAAGACACATTCAGAAGCCCCGGCCTCTGGCCCTATTTGGTGTGGGTCGTGAGGGAAGCACCTAAGACCATTGTGAACATGTGTGGGTGCGATGCCAGTGGCAGAGATTGAGAATAGATGGGAGAGGAAGGCTGGGAAGAGGAAGACTGCCTGCTCTTAACCTTGGGGGAATTTCAGGACCGCTGGGAAGTTGCATGTACATGTCTGCACCTAGGGGGCAGATCTGGGTTGGAGACACCACATCTTTATTCCTGAGGATGAAGCCACAGGAGGGTTGAGTGAGGGTGTGGAGGAAGTGGAGCAGGAGGGGTTGGAGGTCAAGTGCACAGAGGTGAAAGTCCTGCTGGGAACCGTGGGAAACACCCATGCCCACAGATCCACACTGAGGGAGTAGTCATGGCAGTTCACAGCCCAGCAACCTGGCTATGTAGCCATATATTTGTGTTTAACCTCTCTGAGCCTCCGTTTCTTCATCTCTAAAATGGGGATGATAATAATGGTACCTACCTGTGGGGTAGGTGAGGAAGAAACGAGTTCATACAGGTTAATACACTGGGGACAGTGCTTGATACACAGTGGCATTTTCTATTACTATCATCCCATCGTTGTTGTCTTCCCTGGGCCCAGGGTGCTGGTTCTTGAAGTTCGCCTCTTTTGCAAAGGGTGTGTCACAACCTCCAGGACCAGATGGAGGGCAGGAATTGTAGAAGCTCAGAGGTGGGAGGTGGAGGCACTACGTTCGGTCCTTAGTGGAGATGGTCCTTGCCCTGCCCAGCTCCAGGCCCTGCTGAGGCCCAGTGCAAGGGCTCAGGACTCCACCCCTGCTCTGGTGCCCAAGATGCAGGCCCTGCCCTCCTTGGCAGAGGAAGCGCGGGGACTGCCAGGGCAGGGATTTCCAGCTAGGGGCGGGGCTATCTGGGCTCTGGGACCAAGCGTGGCCTTGGGATGTTAACACATCCCCCAAACCTAGCAGCTGCCAGTCCAGTGTCGCCTGCCCAGAGTCGGAGAAGGAGACTTCCATCCATCCTCGATGTCCTGCTCCAAGAACCCTCCCTTATTTTCTCCCCTCCACACACCTCTCTAGGACCCCATCCTCTGAGCAGTCTCTGTCCTCAGGACCTCTGCATCTTGCTGGCCCCTGTCCGTTTCGGCCCTTCCAGGTCTCTGCGGCTGGGGCGGCGCGCCCAGCTCCCGCGTCCCAAATCTCGGAATAACGCGGGGTCAGCAAGAGAGCGCGCCTACGCCCGCCTTTCCTTCTCTCCGACCCGGGTCTGCACACTTGGAGCGTCCAGACTCTGGCACGTGCGCCTCGGCTCGCTCCAACCCACCACCAGGACAAGGGCGCCCCGCGCGCCTTTACCCCCAGACCCTGACGGTCGCGCCTGGGTCTGACTCATCCTTAGGCACCACCCGCGCCCCCTGCCGCCCTCACCCCCAATTCGCACAGTTGCATCGGGAGTCTGTGGAACGGGACCTGCGTGCCCTTTCGAGCCTCGCGGGTCGTCCGACCCCGACACAGCCGCGCCATCCCGGTTTGACCCCCTTCCCGTCCCCTCCCACGTCCTCCAGGCGCGCGCTGCCCCTGTTCTGACCCGACCGGGTCGGCCCTGGCAGCTCCTGACCCGGGTAAGCGCGCCCCCTGCCGTACTCATCCCCAAATTCGGATGTTTGCGCCGCTCAACCTTCTGTGACCCGGCGGGTCATGCCCTCTCGCCCCTAAAGGAGGACTCCGAGCGCTGCACCGTGCATTCCTCTCGCTGGAACGGGGACCCTTTCCCTGTTTGTCCAGCTCACCCCTCTCGTCTCCCCCGCGCCGGGCCCCAGCCACGCGTCATCCTCCCCCTGTCCCCCCCCCCGCCCCCCCCCCTCGCCCCCGTCGTTCCCTCGTCTATCCCCCCTACCGCCTTGGAGAAGTGCTCCCGGTGTTTCCCTGCGCGGAGCCAGGGAGTGCCCTCTTGCCCCCTGTCCACCACCCCGCGCTCTCCTACCCCGTATCCCCGTCGCCCCCGGGCCGGCCACGCTCCCCGCTGACCCTGATCAGCGAATCCAGCGCCGGGCCGTCCAGGCAGGTGAAGTTCCGCAGCAGCGCCCACTTGTCGCGCTGGAATCTCGCGCTGGAATCCTGCGCCGCGGGGCTCTCCAGCATCCAGAACACACCGGTGCCCAGGGCCAAGTAAGCCAGGTAGGTGAGTAGCAGGAGCACGGTGCTTGGCACCGCGCAGCCCGGAGCCCTACCCTCGGGCGCCCCTCGGGCTCGTGGTCTGCACATAACGGGACAGGCAGGGAAGATGAAGCCTGGAGCCATGGACCAGGACCCAGACAGAAAAGGAAGGGCCACGAGCTCGGCTGGTCCCTTCCCTAGACAACAGCTGCCTGTGCCCAGTTTGCTCAGCAGAGCAGGCGTGCTGGACAGCCCTGCCCCACCTGCACTGGATCCAATCCCAGGGACAAAAAGAGGTCCAGAGCTGTGGGCATCTGGCCCCGCCTCGAATGAGTATGGAGTGCCCACCCCCAGGCCTAGCTCAGGGAGAAGGGGAGGGCTGCTGGGTGACCGCAGACTCTGAGAAGGAAGGGGCCCAGAGCCCTCAGCTTGTCTTGTAGCAATCCGTGGGAGGGACTCCTGGAGACCACACTCATGGAGAAGAGAAAGTAGAAGCCAAGTTTATTGTCTTAGGGCCCTGCCTAAGTCCTTGGACCCTTTGGACTATCTCCAAGAACTTGCTGCCTGTTAAGTCCTCTCAGACCATCACTCTTTTCTTTGTGTACCCAAAGACAAGGACCCCAGCTGGTCACCACTTGTCCGTGAGCTTGGGAGGCATAGGAGCCTTGACCAGTGGGTTTGTCTATTCTCTGCTTCTGAAGAGGCCTCCTCACTCCCTCCTCTACCCAGAATGGAGGAAGGGTATTGGATAGGTAAGAAGTCCCTGGGGGTGGGTCCTCAGCTCCCCAGGCCTCTCCTCCACATCAGAAAGTCCTGGGATGTAAGCTGGCTCTGTCCTGCTGCTGTACATCCTTCCCATCTGGAGCCTTCTCTGCTTTAAGCTTTGCCTCTGTCCTGTGCAGAGGTTCCCAGCCACTTATGGGCCTGCCTTGCTGCTGGGGTGCTGGGAGAGGTAGGGACCAAGGTGAGTCTGGGCCTTGGGATGGACTAGTCTAAATCTCTCCTCTCCTTCTGGCCAGAGCTGCCTCAATCTGGCAGGAGAAAGGCCAGGGTGGTAGAGCTCGTTCCCAAGGGAGGCCAGGCCCCCATGGAACTCAATTCCTGGAAATCTCCTGGGCTCCGCTGGCTTTCCATTTTCCCCAGGGCAACATGTGTTTAGAAAGGTTCTTAAGAAGACAGGAGCCCAGAGGGGCTGTTGGGGCCAAGGGGTGCCCTGGGGGTTCAGGGGAGGCCATGCCCAGGAAAGTGGGTGGGACACCCAAGACCTCCTAAGCCTTGTTCACAGACAGCTCCAGACCTCTAGGCAAGGGGCACTGGCAGGCTTTGAGAGGCAGCCCCTCGGTGTGGCTTCCTGAAGGCAGATAGCCCATTTGCACTGAGATGCTCCAAAGTCCCTGCCCCTCTCCTTGACTCTCCCTGCTAGCCGGTCCTGTGGGCTCTCGTCATACCTTGGTTGGCTCTCGTCATAGCGTTTTGTGCACTGGGTTGGGCTTGCTGCTCTACCTAGCTCGTCCTTCCACTTGACTAAATGCACAAGGAGGGCAGGAATTTTCCCGGTTGTGCCCCCAGACCCTGGCACGGTGCCTGACACATAATGGGGGCCAGACCAATGCACATCGTGACCATATCCAGTGAGGCAAAAGTAAAGTCACCCTCTGTTTGCTGTCCCCTATGAGGTCTCCTGGGAGGGGGATGTGGGGAGGGCAATGGGGATTTGGCCACAGTGATCTACGTCTGGTTACTTTTGAGGGGGAAAGGGCAGGGGCTTTGGGACAACGGTGCACATCTTGCTCCACATGCATGTGTGTTTGATTCTGTCTCTACATGTCCTATCTTGGACACTCCTGCCTCCTTTCTCTACCCAGAGAGCTCCGGAGACCAGCCCTGGCTGGGCAATGAATGGGTTGTGGGGGGGAGCAGGCAGGGCAGGAAATGCAAAGGGCATATGGGCTGGGAGGGGCTCCTGGGGGGGGAAGTGGGGGAGCTCATGCAGAGATGGGGATCTTCTGAGGTCTGGAGAGCCCATCGGTCTTGGGGGCTCCGCCTTCCTTGAGACTAAGGCTCCTGCTGAGCAGCCAGAGCTGGGAGCATCTATGCAGAAGCAGTGGGGCTAATGGGAGAACCAGTGCCAGCCACGCGAGGCCCAGCAGGATCCAGATGGCCGCCAGGCTTCGGTACACTGAGATGTAATGCTTGCTGGGGTCCGTGCCTAGCAGGGAAGGGGACATGATAAATGCCAGAGGTCTAAGGGCGCAGCCACCCCCCAGGTTCCATAGGGGCCCCTCCAGCCTCCCTGTAACAAGGATCAGCAATGGAGGTCCCTGGGGTAAGGGTGAAGGGTCCCAGACTAGCAGCTTCTGAGGACATTGTGAGAATCCACAGCAGAGTCAGAAATTGTCTCCTCCAAAAAACCAGGGCCTATCTGATCCTCCGTAGTTATTACCCCCGCTGACATCTCCCCATTCCCCACCGGGAGATATGTGACTGCCTAGTTCTCACCAACCACATAGTCCCCGAAGCCGATGGTGCTGAGAGTGATGAAGGCAAAGTAGAAACCCTCGCCGAAGCTCCAGCCCTCCACGTGGCTGAAGACCATGGGCGGGAAGACGAGAATGACCAGCGTCCCCAGGGTCAGGAACAGAGCCAGGCCCAAGATCTGAAATAGCTGGAGGGAGGGAGGGAGTCTGTCTCTGAGTCCACTTGGAAAGCCCCAGGTTTGTATGGGGGGTGCTCTGGGGCAAATTGGGGAGTGGGGCTGCATCACAGCGAGGTGCTTTCCCCACCCTGCTGACCTTTGGGGTGGGGCTTGGATCTGTGCGTGTGTGATCTTGCCCAGGTCAGGGAAAGACTTGATCATGGGGATTGCATTAGTGGGTCAAACTGGAATTTAGAGATTGCTTTGGGCTGGGGGGGTCTACTTGTACAGGTCCCCCTGGGGGACTCAGGTCTGGGACGAGGACTGTCACTGAAGTGTACCAGCTTCCTCTGCACCTCTGTCCTCTTAGCATGCCTGGCTTTGCAAGGGACTGGCCAACAGGTGGGCACTAGGGGCATGCTGGGCCGCCCGGAGTTTGTTTTCGACCGCAGGAAAGGATGTTGGATTTCTCAGATAACCGCTGAGATACGCAGTGGTGGCCTCCAGCTGTCAGCTCCTTCAGGATGTACAGCAAGCTACCAAGCACTGCCTGGCCCAAGGGCACGCCCTTTCTGGGAAGGCCACCCTGGTGCCTGATTGAGGCAGGAGTATAAAGTCCTGGCCATTTCAGCTCACCACAAGACAACTCTGAAGACCCACATATGCTGCAGAGCTCTTTGAGGGGCTGGCCAATTTTCTGTCAAGTCTGCCCACCTTTTCTTCCCCAGGTACCTACCTAACACCTGCTTGCCAAACTGTCTCAGTGTCAGCTTCTGGAGGACTCAATCTGCAACAGATTCTGCCTGGTAGGGCTGTGAGGATGGTAGGGCCCTACCTGGGAGCGCCTGGCCTGGTCCTCCCACCTCTCCAGCGTAGTCAGGTGGCCACGCAACCCTGTGCCCAGGTGATTGAGGAAGACCACGTTGAGCGGGATGCCCACCAGGGCATAGAAGACACAGAAGACCTGGCCTGCCTGGGTGCTGGGTGCCAGATTCCCATATCCTGCAGGGAAGGAGTATGCAAATGTCGGGAAGAGAGGTCTCAGAACTGCCTCCCCCACAGACACTAGCAGAGGTTGGTCTTCCACCACCTCTGGGGGGAAGCACCCCTGTTCTCATGGACACTCTTCCCATTCTCTGCTAGAATGATACCTATTTATAAGAATCCTGCTGTCTTTGAAGGCCCTTTTCCAATGACACTGCCTCCAGGAAGCCCTCCTGACTGCTATCCTCCTTTTTACTAGGTGTGATTCCCCATAGTGCTCTGTGTCATTCCTATCTAATTATCTACTTTGCCTTATACTATTGTTTTTGGTGTGTTTATCTTATCCCTCTTCATTGGATTGGAAGATCCTTGAGGGCCAAGTCTGGATCTGACCCAAGTTTGTATATAACCCCCCTGCCCCAACTCCATCCTCTGCTCCACATGTCACCTGAGCTTAAGGAAGGTGTTGGTCTTAATTGGACTTAATTGTATGGATGGGGGCGACTGGGGTTAATGGGGGTCTGGGCATCGCCTTGTGGTCGGTGGAGTGGGTTTTGTGGCTGAGGGGTATAGCAGACAATGTCAGTGTCCTGTCACCTGCAGGTTTGTGGACAGTTCCTGTACACAAGATGACTTCCCACCCCAAGTCCCCACATCTCTCTCTACCTGAGAGATTTTTTTTGGCTGTAGCAATGTACTTGGTCTGTGGGCAGGTCCAAAATGCTGGAGAGTTACTACATCCAGGATTAGCTCTCCACCAGCCAGGGCAGGAGTCAGTGGACAAGTACCCCCGCTTTCTCGCCCCTTGCAGGGACTATTCTGAGGATGGGCTCTACCTAGCCTCTTAGCGGGTCCCCACTGGGTGTGAGCCCAGTTACCCTACCCTAACTAAGCTGCTCATTGACGCAACCTTTATTGCCTTTTCTCCCTTTCTGGTTTCACTTTTCCATTTCTCTGTTTGTGCTTTCTGAAATCGTTTCCTAGATAAACCCATCCTTGTCTCAACATCTGCTTTTGGGAAACTGAAACCAAGACAGGGGCTATGATAGGGAAGCCAAGCCCTTCTTCACCCGACCCTTTACCTATGGTGGTGACGACTGTGCCTGCAAAGAAGAAACTGCTGCCGAAGTCCCAGTTGCTGGGGTTGGTGGAGTTGCCTTTGGGGTTCACGCCCTTCACCCAGGCTTCCAAGATGACCTGTGAGGTGGGAGGAAAAGGGAATGAAGGCACCAGCTACTGGCTAAGCTCTTGGCAGGGTGCTTGCTGTCATCTCACTTAATGATATTCTTAGACAGGCTCCTCTCCCTTTCGTGGAAGAGGAAATTAAGGCTCATTGTGGCTACATGACTTGACCAAGGTCGTTGGATTTCAAATCCACTGTCTGTTCCACTGGCCAGGGATGACCGCAGTGTGGGCTGTCAGCATGGGCCAGTGGAGGGGAACGGGCCTAAGGAGGCAGGAGGTGCTTAAAGAGTCGTCCAGGGGGGGACATGCTGTTATGGCCAAGAGGGTGAGACGCACATGGGTTGTTAGGACAATGGGAAGGTTTCAGGGTAGATGTTCCTCAGTTTATTTGGGAAAATGGGGTTTGGGGACCATAAGAAAGCCGTGGGGCTGCCCTCCCACGGGGCTAATGGAGGGGGACAGAAGGTGAGCAGGCAGCCTTGCTCTTTGCTGCCCCCTGGTGAGTCCCAGCCCAGGCCTCCAGGAGAAATTCCATCAGAGGACAGGGCAAAGGTCTCCTGTGTGTGTGTGTGTGTGTGTACATGTTTAGTGTGTGTTTATAGAACCTGAACCCCTCCCTGCAGGCTCAAGCCTAAGCCCCTCTGTCCCGGGGCCCAGCCCTCTAGGGCTCCCTCCCCCATCTGCTCCCAGACACCCTCCCCTCCCCCATAGCTGTGAATTGTCCAGGAAAGCTCGCCACAGCCTTGCTGCCTGGCATAGCTCCAAAGACAGGAGGGAGGTGGTGGGGGAGGGGGCAGCTCTAGTTCCTGTGGGAACCATTTCCCAGTTGGCTGGGTAGCAAGCTCTGGCCAGGGTGGGGGTGGCCCACTTGGGCCCGGCCAGTGGGGTGTCCTGACCCAGGCTGTCTGCTTCTTCTCACGTTGGCAGATCTGGTCTCCTCACATGTGAACTTTGGCCTCCCTCTTTTTCCCACACACCCAGAGAGGCTAAGATGGAACATTCTGGAACACACCCACTCCCTGGAGAGCCTCACTCTTTGGAGCAGCTCTTGCCCTGGACCTAGGCTGTCCTTCACGACCACCCTGACATCCTCCATCCCGCTGAGGAGAGCCCTTGATGTCAGTGGGTGTACTGAGACCGAGGCACCAAAGGAGGACCTTCCATTGTTCTTTAAGAACCCACACATGGTGGAGAAAGTCAGACACCGGTCCTGTGATCCTGGGCACGGCCTCCTTTCTTGATGGAGTCAGCCTTTAATACTGCTTGTAGTACTGTCTATAGCTTTCCCCCTTGTGATTTGAACAGTGATGTGTGTTCTGGAATCTTGTCCCAGAATTCTGCCTTCCAGCTCGACATGCTCTGGCAAGTGGGTGGCCCTCCCAGGGAGGCTGAGGACTTTAGGGATGTCTTGGCTCCCCTGGGGAGCCCGAGGGGGGCTGTTAACCAGAAACACATCCCTCAGGGCTGTGGTCAAGGCTGTTGACTCCCTGCACGTTTGCAGAGCTAGTCAGATCCCACCTACCCGTCCTTCCCACACCCTCTGGCTCCCGGGTTTGACCTCTAATCCAGGGCTGAGAGAGGAGGCGGGTCCAGGGCTTCCAGTGCCTCTGCCTTAACCCCCCTCTCGGAGTCTTAAGAGGCTCCTGAACCCTTCTCCGCCCTGATATGGGTGCTATGGCCCCAGCCCTGTACGGCTGGGGAGCAAGGAAGTGAAGCCTGAGGCTGGAGGCCTCATTTCCTGGAAGAAAGGGCCTGGGCAGCTCTCTCATAGCTCCGTAAAGTTCTCTCTGACCACCCAGCTCACTCATCTTCCAGGCCAGCTGTTCTCCATCATGAGCTGGCATCAGTATCCCCTGGGGGGCTTGTTAACACACAGCCTGCTGGCCCCACCCTCAGAGTTCCTGATTCAGTGGGTCTGGGGTGGACCCGATCGTTGGCATTTCTAATGAGCTCCCAGGTGTTGCCTCTGCAGCTGGCCCAGGGGTCACACTTTGAGAACTGCTGCTCTGGGATGTATCCTGCCCCCAGCACTTATGCTAATTTGTGTGGTAAAGAGCAGCTGTCTTGGGTGCGAGTTCTGTCTCTACCACTAACTGTGCAGCTTTGGCCAACACACTCCACCTCTCTGTGCCTCAGTTCCCAGCTACAAACCGGACATAGTGATAATATAATGATTATGAGAAAACACATATAAATCACTAGTCCCCAGGCAACGGATCATGACTGGTCTAAACCCATCACAGTGACTCCATTCTCCACTGTTTAAGGCACATTGCAAACGCTCACTGAATACCAATTATCATCGTGATGACCCTGAACTTGGCTGTTCCTCTGTGGTGGGTGTTGTCATTTGCTCTTGAATGAATTCACCTTCCCCCACAACACCTGGGTTTTACCTTCTTTCTTGGAGAGAGGGTGCTGGGGCCCTAGAGTTTGTGCTAAGAAGCAGAAGGGGCCCAGGCAGGGGTCACCCGCTCTGCCACCAGACAGGGCTCCCATGACCACAGTGCTGGCAGAGCTCAGTCACCCTGGTCACTGCTCCCCAAGCCCAGCTCCAGATAGAACTGTGCTGGGGAAAGCCAGCATGGCGGCCTCTCCTGACTTTTATCAGTGTCTCCGACCCGCAGCCCTCCAGTGTGGTCAGCACAAAGACATGGGTTGGGGAGAGGGCAGCACAGTGGCCCTGGAGTTGGGGTAGGGGCAGTGCAGAGTGTGGGAGAAGGAAATTTGCACAGTGTGGATAGCACTGACATTCAGTTCACATTTGTGCAGCAGTGGCAGCTGAGAAAGTGCATTTAGTCTGCTACTGAACGTCTGCAGCCCAGATATGATTATTCTCCTCACCTTCTAGATGAGGAAATTTGGGACCAGAGAGGTTAAGTGACTTGCTCAATGTCACAGCGATCCAGTTTTAGACCTGGATCTAGCTCTCATCTGGCTCTGTTTCCACACCCTCTGCTTCCAAACAGGGCATCGGTCCCTGGATGATGGCTCTGGACCTGTTGTGAGAACCCCCATTCCGCCCACCATCCCACACCAGCGTCCCCCCTTCACCTGCACAAACTGCTCCAGCGCCCGCTGGTCCAGGCAGGTGTAGTTCTCCAGGAAGCGCAGCTTCTCAAACTGAAACTGGTCCCTGGACTGAGCCTCCGCCTGCTTCTCCAGCAGCTGGAAGACGGTGGCACCGAGCAGCAGGTAGCAGACATAAGCCAGCAGTAGCGGCAGCACCCGCCCCCCCCAGCAGCTGCAGAGCCCTGTGTGGGGCATGGCGTGGCCAGGACTCGACAGGGCTTTGGGGCGAGAGACGGGACGCGCCCAGGGACCTGCGCCCAGCCTCCTGCCTGCCTCGCCCTCCTCAGCACAGGTGTCTGGAGGCCGGGAGTCTGTTTGAACAATGTGGCTCAGCTTGGCTGCACTAAGTGCCCTGAGTGCAAACAGGCCTGCCACCCCGATCCGGCCTTTTTATCTATGGAGAGCAGCAAGTCAGGGGCATGGACCCCTCAGATAGACCTACCGGGTCTTCCTGAGCTCATCATGTCTCACCCTCGGACTCTGAGCAGGATGGGTGTTTCTGGGCCAGATCTGATACTCCTCCTCATCCGGCCCAGCTCCAAATGGACCCTCTCGGCAGCCCTCAGCTTCTCACCCATCCATGATGGCTTCAAGCCCCCAAGCCAGGGAGCTGGCAAGAAATTGAAATGGGTATGAATAAACCTTGTACTCAATTGCCTTGGCAACAAAATGGGTTAGGAGAATTGACCTGCCTATTGGGGGAACCTGAGGATGAGCGAACTGGGTGACAAATCAGGGCAAAGCAAACAGACAACGGCAGTCTCAACCAGGCACAGTATTGGGTTGATCTCCTGACCAACTAGAGGCATTTGCTTCTTAGCTTTGGCTGATAATTTTCCTTGCTTGAAATCCTTTAGCTGCTTTGCCTCAGAGGATACTATGTTGGTGAGATGTATGTGTGAAGAAAATAAGAGGCTCAAAGTAGATCCAGGCCCTGGGATGTTGACAGTGGTTTGCTCTGGGTGGGTGGGATCAAAGGTGTTTTCCTCTCTTTCCCTTCTTTGCTTCTGTGTGTGGAATAGTTTTACAGCAGTATGATTCACATACCATATCATTCACACATTTAAAGTATACAGCTGTGGTTCTTGGCATATTCTTAGAGTCGTGCACCCATCCCCACAATCAATTCTGGAACATTTTCATCAGCTCAAAGGGAAATCTTATACCCGTCAGCTATCGGCCCTCCACCCCACGGCCTGCTCCCTCAGCCTCTGGTCCTCATTAATCTGCTCCCTGTCCCTGTTACCTATCCTGGACATTTCATACAAATGCAATCAGGCAACATGTGGCCTTTTATGCCTGGCGTCTTCAGTTAGCATAATGTTTTTAAGGTTCACCTATGTTGCAGTATGTGTCAGTACTTCTTCTTTACGGTTGAATGAGATTTCATTGTAGGGATACACTAACATTTTATTTATCCATTCATCAGTTGATGGGTATTTGGGTTGTTTCTACTTTTTGGCTGTAATGAATAATGCTGCTATGAGTGCTCATGTACAAGCTTTTGCGCAAACACGTTTTCAATTCCTTTGGAAAAATACCTAGGATTGGAATTGCTAGGTCATATGGTTACTCTCTCTGTTTAACTTTTTGAGGACCTGCTAGACTGTTTTCCAAAGAAAGTGGCCGCACCGTTTTATATTCCCATCAGCGATGTATGAGCGTTCCAAGCTCTCTGCTTGTCTTTCCTAATGTTTTTTGCAGTGAGCTGCGGCAGCAGGTACCATGAGTTGCCTGCCCAATATCCTTTTCTCCCTGGCTAACAGAACCCCACTTTTGTACATGTCAGGCAATGGAGCATGGTTGGTCTCACCATCATAATAATCCTGCTCCCTGCTATCTTAGGCTGGCTTCTCCAGGAGCAGCCGTGAGAGGGGCTTTTGTGTATGAGCAATGGAATAAGTGAAGACTGGTGAGGGGGTGGGGCGAATGGGGCCAAAAAGGCATCATCGTCCCCACCGCCACCTGGGTCCTAGGGAGCCCTGGCGGGTCAAGCACACCTAGTTAGTCCCAAGTGGAGGCAAGGGAGCTGGGTTCTCATATTCCCACACCAGCCAGACATTTGGGTGTCTGGCTCTGTGCACCTGCAGCAAGATGGCCCGTGGAGAGTCCACTGAAGTGCCCCGGGTGCAGGCCAGGCCATTGGAAGCAAAAACACATTAAAGGGGGGAGAGGCGCTCAGAAATGGGGAGGGAATCAGAAGATTGACAGTGTCCCTTGCACCTGCTTTCCAAGCTCCTTTGCAGCTGGGACTGCCATGTGACCCAGTTCTGGCCAATTAGATCTGGGCAGAGTCGGCTGTGGAGGTGCAGGGCAGAGTTGTTCTTTCCTGACAAAGGGTTCAGCCTCAGCCGGCCCCACCTTCCCCTCTGTCTGCCCTGGATACACACATGGCTGCACCTGCCGAGCCAATTTGTGTCCTTGAGGGAAAGGTCAAGAGCATTGCAAAGATGCTCAGCTGATTCCTGCACACACCTATCTCTAGATCTCTTTTTATGGTAGAAACATAAACCCTATTTGTTTAAGCCACTGTTAGATATTCTGTTACTTTCCAATGGTTACATGAGATTTTGTTTTTTCAATGGGTCAAGGCTTATTTGAGTTGGAAGGACTAGGAACACTCTCTAGTTATCTTAAGTAATTGAAATAATTTGTGGTACGAAGCCAGGAGCAGCCAGGGTTCCGGAACAACCAGGCGCACGGGACCTACAACGGGGCGATTCTCTCCCTCTGTTCTGCGCCCGCCTCTGCCTGAGTTCTGCCCCAGGCTTAGCCCTGGCATTGGGTCAGTGTCACTCCCACTGCCCTCTGTTTCTTTGTCTTGGTATTTCTTGGCTCCCCTAAGAGGGCAGTGCGTCCAAAAGTGCTCTGTCATGTGGGTCACTTCACAGCTGAGATGGGTGGTCCTGGGGTCACTCTCCACCCTCAGCCTATTGCCCCAGCCAGCTGACACTCACCTGTACGGGTGTCACAAGGAAAGGGCTATGGGGAGGCAGACGCTATAGCCGGCATGTCCAGGACAAGCAACTATGGTTCTGTAATGGTGGGGGGAGTGGGAGAGGAGGGAGAGAAAGGACAGGGGGAGAGAAGGAAAGGGAGGGGGAGAGAAGTAGGTGTGTCTTATAGAAAATAAAGACAAGGGGAGACTTTGGTAGTTTCCAGTATATGAATGGTGAAGAGAATGGCAGGGACACATGGTTCTTCATCTGCTCCAAGACCCAAACCAGAATGACGACAAATACAGGAAGTGGGGGTGCAGGCAGGGCTGTGGAGGCTGTCCACTCGGAGTATCCTGAGGCTGTAAGAAGTGCTGAAGGCAGGCGGAGGGGTCCTGCATAGTTCCTCCTCTATTCTGTGGTTCAGGTAGGGCCCTGACTGGGGCAGGGGGCTGCCTTCTCTGCAATCCTGTGGATCCTGGGTTCCCCGAGGCCACCCTTTACAAGGCCCTCCTCACACCCAGAGCTTTCCCAGGCAGCTGGGATGTCACGAAACTCATCCTTGACTGGTTTTACCTCATGTTTTGGAGAAATGGGACAACAGAGTGCTGGCTGCCATCTTGTCACTACAGACTAATTCCTGGTTTTAAGCAAGGGTTGTAGTTAGATCTGCAAGGCTGTGTGATAGTCAAATCCTACTTTATTGCCCCGGAGAAGCTCGTATATGAAGAGTTCTCTCTTGTGTAGGAAGCTTATCCGTTGATGTCTGGGGGATCTCAGGCAGGTCTTAGCAACCTCTGTGGCCTGAGTGTCCTCAACTGTCCGGACACCATCCACAGGTAATGGTGGTTCTCAGGTGAGGGAAATGAAGGGAGAGAGAATGCACTATCTGCATGGGAGAAAGGGGTGAACACAGCAGGCCAGAGGGATGTCTGCGATGTGTTGGGGTAGAGGGAGGGCTGGATCTGCTGTCACTGAAGCCCTCCCTCCCTCAGATCCTGGGCAGGTTCACTGTGGGCAAAACACTCCATTCATTTATGGGCTACAGTAGTCTCCCTTTCTCCGCAGTTTCATTTTCTGGGGCTCTGGTTACTACGGTCAACTGTGGTCCGAAAACGTTAAATGGAAAATTCCAGAAATAAACAATTCATGAGTTTCAAATTGTGTACCATTCTGAGTAGTGTGATGAAATCTCTCTGTCCCACCCAAGACGTGAGTCATCCCTTAGTCCAGCGTGTCCATGCTGCGTTCACTTCCTGCCCTTTAGCCACTTTATAGTCCTCTTGCTTGTCAGCTCCACTGTTGAGGTACCTTGGTGCTGGTGAATAACCACTCTTTTGCTTAATAATAGTATCAAAGTGCAAGAGCAGTGATGCTGGCAATTTGGATATGCCAACGAGAAGCTGTAAAGTGCCTCCTTTAAGTGAAAAGGCATGTATGTATAGGAAAACACTTGGTATATATAGGGTCTGGTACTATCCACAGTTTCAGGCACCCATTGGGGGTCCTAGAACGTATCCCTGTCAGATAAGGGGGAACTCCCACTGTCCCTATTGAGAACCTACTATGTGCTGGCAAAGTTGGCCAGACTGCGGCCTCCTCCCACCATTCCTGGCTGCTTTCTCTCCCTTGGTGCTCGTTCCTCTCTCTCTCTCATTGTACCCTTCCTCTCCTCCTCTCACACTCAGCTTTTCACAAAGACCAGCAAGGCATTACCTGACTGGAGTTAAGGATAGAGTCTTCTCAGGAGTACTTCTAGTTTAGTGAAATCCCAAATCCAAAGCTACAGACCAAGGAATAACATAATGGTGGGTGAGGGTCAACTCAAGAGTTCCTCAAAGCACTCTGTCCCAGAAAAGGAACCTCTTGTCCTCTCTCCCTCCCTTTACTCATTCAATACACACGGATTGAGCCCCTCTGTGTACTGGAAACTGTCTTAGCTCCTCCTTCTGGTTGGCTGTGACCTCATGTGGTCAGATTTAGGAGCGAGCCTGCCGGACTTCAGGGGCCTCCTCTGCTCTTCCAATGCTCCAGCTGCCTGCCTGACACTTCCCCATGTGGGCACTCCACTGTGAGTGGCGGATGGACACAGGTCATGATTTATAATCCCTTTCAGGGAATTATTGCTGCTAATGGGCCGAGCCAATTTATGCTTCCCAAGAGGGGGAGGGCAAAATCAATTAATGGAGAGTCTAACATGGCCAAGCCTGATGGCAGAGTGTGGCCTGACATCCGGCAGTGATAAGGGACTTTCTGAGGCTGAACTAATAAGGAGATTGGAGGAAAAAGAAGAAAAACAACCCTCTCCCTCAGATCAATTTCATGTACAATGGGTAGAGAATACAGAGTAAACAGAGCAGCTGGGAACAGGCCTCTTTCCATCTGAATGAGTCCTGAGATAAGGGAAAGGATAGGCTGCCCACCCCGCCATCTAACATCGGTATTCACTTATGGAGTCATTCAATAGGCACATATCCGCACAAATGAAAAAGGGCACATTCCAAACCGGAACAAAGGAGAGAAGATAAGGCCCACCGGCCCCAGGTACGTCACCTGCAAGGGAAAGGGCAAGTGGAGAGAAGGAGCCCTGGTTTCAGATCCTGCCACCCTAACTGAGCCCACCTAGTAGATGGCACCGGGGAAAAACCAACCAACCAACCAACCAACCAACCAACCAACCAACCAACCAACCAACCAACCAATCGACCTTAGCAATGGATCGCACATCCTTGTTAAAAGAATGACCAGATGAATGAGTCATGTTAACAGTTAAGGAATTACAAATAGGCATCTTTCTGCCTATATTTTAAACACACATCCATTGCATTAAAAAAAAAATCCCTGTCTACTTTATCTGTGTCATTCCTAGGTCTATTTCTATTTCTATCAATTGGTTTTTCTCCTCATTATGGGCCATATGTTCCTACTTCTTTGCATGCCTGATAAATTTTTTTAGATGTCAGACAATGTGAATTCTACATTGTTGGGTGCTAGATTTTTTTAAAAAATATTCTTTTAAATATTTTTGAGCTTTGTTCTGAGACTCTTTGAAGATACTTGAAAACTTACTGGAAACAGTGTGACTCTTTTGAGTCTTGCTTTCTAAGCTTTGTGAGGCAGGACCTGAGCAGCTTTTCATCTAGGGCTAATTTGGACCCATTTTGAGGCCATACCCTATTGTATTTTCTATTCAATGATCCCTTTTTTGAGGAGGTTTCTCCACTTTGGCTGTTGGGAACATCAACTTTTGTCAGCTCTGTGTTATCTGTCTGCTCCTTTCTGGTGGTTCTTTCCTGAGCCTTGGATGATTTTCTCATCTGCATGCACTCGTCAGCAGTTAGCTGGAGTCTAGAGTATCTTCTGGCGATCTCCAGAGAGTGCTCTCTTTCTTTCTCCATATATATATATATATATATATATATATATATATATATATATATATATATATATATATGGCCAAAAAATGTATACACATTTTAAGAAAGGAAAAACACTGTGTTAAAATTATGTTAATGTAACCACTTTGCGTACCTCTTGTAATTGCAGAAGTCAAATGTGACTTGTATTTATCTTTTGTTATCAGTATATATTGAATATTACACTTTTTTTTTTTTAAGATTTTATTGGGGAAGGGGAACAGGACTTTTATTGGGGGAACAGTGTGTACTTTCAGTACTTTTTTTTTTTCCAAGTCAAGTTGTTGTCCTTTCAGTCTTAGTTATGGAGGGTGCTATTCAGCTTCAAGTTGTCCTTTCAGTCTTAGTTGTGGAGGGCGCAGCTCAGCTCTAGGTCCAGTTGCCGTTACTAGTTGCGGGGGGCGCAGCCCACCATCCCTTGCGGGAGTCGAACCGGCAACCTTGTGGTTGAGAGGACGCGCTCCAACCAACTGAGCCATCCGGGAGGCAGCTCAGCTCCAGGTGCCGTGTTCAATCTTAGTTGCAGGGGGCGCTGCCCACCATCACTTGCGGGACTCTAGGAATTGAACTGACAACCTTGTGGTTGAGAGCCCACTGGCCCATGTGGGAATCGAACCAGCAGCCTTCGGAGTTAGGAGCTTGGAGCTCCAACCGCCTGAGCCACCGGCCGGCCCGAATATTACACTTTCAATACAGTTTTTTCCTTTCTTAAAATGTGTATACATTTTTTGGCCCTATCTATCTGTCTGTCTGTCTATCATCTATCTATCTATCTATCTATCTATCTATCTATCTATCTATCTATCTATCTATCTATCTATCATTTATCATCTATCATCTATCTCTATCATGTCTATCTCTGTCTCTCTGCAGCTCACTCATCTCTGGTACTCTGCCTTGCAAATTTAAGCCACTTTGGTCTCCCTGGGCTCCCAGCTTCATTTCCTCAACTCAGGGAAACCACTAGGTGCCACCTGGTTCCCCCTTCCTGAACTGCAGCCTGAATTCTCTGCAGGTAGTAAGTTGCGGCCATCATGGGGCTCATATCATTGGTTTCTCTTCTTTTAGATATCTGTGTCCTCTACTGCCTTTTATCCATTATCTGAAAACCATTGTTTTATATATCTTGTCTAGTTTTCAGTTGTTTAAAGCAGGAAGGTAAATCAGTTCCCTGTTGCTTTATTGTAGCCATAAGTGGAAGTCCCATTTTTCAGAAACAGCTTTTTCTCAAGCGCCTTTCGATAGGTAGTATGGTGGGACAGAATGAATTCTGAGAAATTCTGGATCAGTCACTTACTATCTTTGCGTTTCAATTTCTATATCAATCAGCTATTTGTACAATTAATGTTTCATAACAAAGCACCTCAAGTCTTAGTGGCTTATGCTCACAAGCATTTATTCTCACGATGATGGATTTTTGGGTCAGCCAGGGTTCAGTTGATCTTGGCTGGGCTGGATGGGAAGCTCTGTTCCAGGCTCCAGGTCTGCTGGGCTTGGCTCCAGGCTGTAGGCTTGGCCCAGGTCTGCTTTCTCTATGTTCTGGGATACAGGATGGGGCAGCAGCGACCCAGGGCACGTTCTTCTCACAGTAGGTCACTGGAGTGCAAGAGGCAAGCCCAACCACGCAAGCACATTTTATTTAAGCCTCTGCTTACATCATGTCTGCAGATGTAAAAGCGAGTCATAGGTCCAAGTCCAAATGTAAGGGGTTAGTAAGGAAGTATACTCTGCCCTCATGAGGCCATGACAAAGCGTTAGATGTATAATTCTTTTATAGGGGGTGAAGAATTAAGACTAGTTATTCAACCCACCACAGTTTTTCTATCTGCTTTCTAAAATTTCCTTTTTGGAAGCTCTGAGCAAGCCACATTCCAGACCCCCTCCCCCAACACTTCTTGTCAAGGGGATGGCAGAGCCAACTGAATTCTAGTAGGGCCTGGAGTCACTGGCCGGGCTACTTTCCAGACGACATTTTGGAAAGCCCCACACTTTGGCTTGAAGTGACCTCAGATCCTCCGGATCTCCATGGTTCCACTGAACGCAGGTGGATTGCTGGGGAGTCTTTTCAGAACATTTCATCCATTTCTCCCATTTGCAGAGGCTAGCAAACTTCGGGGAAGATGCACTGTAGGCCAGTATGTCCACGTCAAAGGCCTCGCTTCCACTGGGAGGGGACTTTGGGAGGGTAGGCTCCCTCCTCAGTTGCTGCACATACTTCCCAGATGGCCCCCTTAGTAGGACACCGCTGTCCCAAGGTTGCCTGCTGTCTGTTTTTCTCTCTTCTTCATTTCCTCTCCTGCCTTAGTGATAGCTCCAGGAGGCGGGTTCATACCCTGTGTGGGGCCACACCACACATCTCTGTCAATAAGACCCTAGGATCCAGGAGATAACTTCTCAGCAGGAGATCTACAATCAATAACTCTAACCAGCTCCACAGGGCTGAGGGCGGTAAGGTGTGCCAGGTACACGGAGGCTGTTTCCGAGGGACTCTGGCCAACTCCAGGCCATGTTCAGCACTCCTGAGAGTGTGTCTGTGTGTGTGTATTTACATGTATGACTCATGGACTCCTGGGGAGGCTTCTAAAATCCTGTACGAGCCCTGTTTGGTCTTCCTAGGTTCTATGGCTTTATTGAGGACTTGCTATGTGACATAGAACTGTGAGGGCCAGAAGTGAACCAGAGAGCCTCCGTCACAGAGCGAGAGTGAAGCTGTGGGAGTGACACCAGCCTGAGAAGCAGGAGATCTGGGTTCTGACTCTCCCACTCATCAACGGAAGGAGTACTTATCGAGTACTGAGGGATTCAGTGTGCTGGGGACACAGTAATGAGCAAGACAGACAGGTCACTGTTGTAATGGAGATTTTAGTCTTGGGGGGGTGGGGTTTGCAGGCCATACAAATATAAGCAAATAAAGATATGTCAGATAGTAATGAAGAAAATCAAACAGTCATGGATAGAGAGTAACTAGGGGCTACTTCTAGGGGTGGTCAGGAAAAGCCCCCTGAGGAGGGGACTTTTGCCACTAACTGGCTGTACATCAGCAAGCCAGAACCTCCCCTTTGCTTCTGCTTTCTGATGATGGAAATGAGGCTGTGGGTTAGAGGAGCTCTATCCGCTGTCCAGCTTTGAAATGTAAGGATCTGTCTTCTCCTGCATGATCCTTTTACCCAGTCCTGAAAAAGGGAGAATAAGCCAATTATACTATATTCTCTCTGTGCTCTCTCTCCAGGGTGGTGAGGTCCTGCATCTATAAGCCGGAGATAACAGAAGCAGTAGACAAGCACTTTTATTCAGGCAGCTTTACTTCCACATGTCATTCCTGTCCCCTGCCTCCGGGGCCCCTCTCCAACTGCAGCTGTCTTGGAGCCTTGCTGCCACATTGCGATGCAGGTGGCATTTCTCCTAGGGCCTCCTGAAGCCTGGCCCACTCTCTGTTGCATCAGTATCAGGAGCTAGGTCCTGCAGTGCTGGGAGGCTCATTGAGACAAAACCCCCAGCGGCTTCCCCAGTGGGAATGAGAAGTTTGGGCCCAAATCTTGAACAGCCCCAAGTGACCGGGTGAGGGTGTAAGGTCAGAGGTGCCCACACTCAGGGCTCCTTGGAGCCATCACTGCTCTCTGGGTGCTGTGATGTCTTTAGACCCTGAAGGGTGGGAGGCTCTCTGGAGACTCAGCTGATTTAGGTGCTGCCTATATGAGTCATCATATGAGTCAGATATGAAGGTGGTGGTGGAGGGTTTGGTCCTGGAGGTTGGGACTGGCCATGAGGCTGTGCATTCATCTGCCTGGTCTTTGGCTGTGACCTGCTGTCTAACCTGCCCCAGCTATTCCAGGGATTCTAAGCCAGCAGGTGGGGCAGAGGAGCTGCTGGTAAATGGCTAAGATAACTGGTGATGATTCCCCCCATTCTACCAGTGTCAGCTTCCCCTGCCAATACATTATGATGGCGCTATCTCATCACCTCAAAGGTTTATCATGGTCTGTGACAAACACCACTACAAGAGTGAGCCGAAGCCCTTGTCCTGCCCCTAGCACCTGGCATTGCCTGGCTCTGCCAGCAGCTCCAGCACCCATAGCAAAGATGGCCCCAGCCACACTGGCAGTCTCCAGGACAGCATTCCTAAAGAAACACAGTCCCCTCCTCTGAAATCAGTCACTAGTTGCTCCCAGCAGCCTACAGATCGCTTCTGAAGCCAGGACGAGTGAGAGGAGGCGCCTGCATCCATAGTCTGCTCTTGCTGCCACAGTGCCCGGCTGGACACTTAGTGGGAACCTGAAAGGGGAGACAGCATGTTCTTGGTTAGGCTGTGCGTGGGGCACCGACCTCTCCTGGGATTGAAGAGCAAGGGGAGGAGGCCCAGGCCACGCCCCCCGGGTCTCGGGCAATGCACCTCTCAGTGCCTTGACTCCCAAAGGCTGCATTTACTTCCCCAACTCTGAAAGAATACGCCTTCTTTGCCATTTGCAAAAGTTTCATCTCCCTGAGCCCGAACCAACACTCACTCTCCAAGCCTGTGCTTCTCACTGACGCTCCTTGCTTTTTGCTCCACATATTCATTATAGTCTATCATGGCGTCTCCTGCTCGTGTGGCCCCATCCTGTCACTTCCCAGGCCCAGGCATGGAGAAGGGGAGAAGGGTTCTCTGGATTAAGAACCAGGGCCTGAGTTCTAGCCAGGATGGTCCCCAACTCGACTTTGGGCAAATCATGTTAGTTCTCTGGGCCTCACTTTTCTCGTTTCCCAGTCCCTGGAGCAGATGAGGTACTTGGGACTAGCGTGGTTCCTGGCTTCTCAAAGTGTGGTCCATGAACCAGCAGCACTGGCATCCCCACGGAGCTTGTTAAGAAATGCAGAATATTGGGCCCCACCCAGGCTCACTGGACCAGAATCCGCAGTTCAACAAAACCCCTAGGTTGACTGGCTCATTAAAGTGTGAAAGGAACTGGTATGAGTGACATGTACTTAATTTGCTTAAACTTAGGCTATCACAATAAGAACAAAGGGAATTTCTGAAGATTCTTGGGTGGAGTAACGAACACAGTGTCTAAAAATTACTACAGCAGGCAGAGAGATTGATGGGTAAGGCAGCTGCTGCCATCCAGGTGTGGCCACAGGGACTTGGTAGTGGGTAGGAAGTGTGGGTGTGGTCTGCTTGATGTTGTTGAGGAAGAGGTTGAAAACAATTCAGGGCTATGAGTCCTTGGTCCTTTGGATCTAATTCTGCGTGCAAGACCCCAGGCTGGTCTCACGGTTCGCAGAGAAGGTCCTTATTTTGAAGACGTTCCCAGCTGTCCTAATTTAACCGTAGAACAGGACGGAAGACCAGCAGGCACAGCAGAGCATAGGATTCTGATGTGTTCCAGTCACTTTGCACCCATGGTTCCCAGCTCTGCTGCCTGCTGGCCACCCCTGGGGAGCCTTTGGAAATCCTGATGCCCAGGCCACTCCCAGGGCAGCTTAAATCAGAATCTCTGGAGTGGGTCCAGGTGATTCAGATGAACGGCCAGGCCTGAGACCCACTGCTTTCATTTCTCTATTCCAAGGATCGGCGAGGAAAGATCCTGGGGACCAGCAGCCCTGTGGCTGTTGGCCAAGTTGCTGGTCTGATGTTTCCTCTGCACCACCAGCCAGAATTAGTTAATGCTGCCAGCAGTAAGGAGCACGGAGTCTGAGCCAGCTCCCACCCAGGACTGTCACTGTTCCCCACAGACACTTTCGTGCAGTGACGACTGGAGGTGGGGGTGGGGCAGGGAGGAAACACCACAGAGCTGTGCTTAGAGAAGACAATACTCTAAGACATGGTTCCTCATGTAGACAGACCTCAACCCAAAATATAAGGGGTCATTTCTAGTACATTCTTTACTTTTTGAACCCCAGTTAAATGATGGAGCTGTCAGTCTATGTTGGGGTTCTGAGACTGTAGATTCCTGGGATGATGGTACCGCTACAGATAAACCATTTAAAAAAAAATCACACCTCACCATGTTGGGCCAGTTTCTCACCACAGAGGCCAACTTCCCTGCTAACAGCTCCCTGGTGCTTGGCAGTGCACAAGGGACTTGCATGGACATTATCTCAGGAGAGGCTGACTCCTGGGGCAAAGGTGGAATCTGAACTTGAGAGATGTGACGGGGAGGCTGGCGGAGGTGACCTGCCCAAGCTCACAGAGGACAAGGACAGCCCTTGTGTTTGGGTCTCTCCCCTCCCTGTTCTCTGTTCTTTCCATTTCACTGGGAAGGTTCCTGAACAAAGGAGAGAGCTGGAGGGTTTCTCAGAGTGGAGAGGGTCGGGGTGGGGGCGGCCAGGGCTTTGAGGCACTCTGCTTCTTCCTGGCACCAGATGGAGAAGAGGGCATCGTGGTCATGGGGGCCACAACAAGCTTCCTGTCCAGATGATAATACTTCCAAACTCAGGGATTAAGGAAGATTGGAAAAAAGGAAAAATGCCCTAGAAAGGAGTTAACCTCATTTTCTGAGACTTTACAGCCATCCTTGGCAGTTAGAAACAGCAGATATGACACCATGAATGACTAATGCCCCTTACGGGGCATATATACCTGTCCACAGGTGCCCCTGGCAGGGATTGAAAAATTCCACAGTATTCCCATGAATCCTAAATCAAGTAGATTCACCTTGGCCTGTGAGGTCTAAGAGCCAGCGGGAAGCTCATGTTAAATCACCCTCTCTGGGCTCCTGCTCCCAGGCTGATAGTCAATTTTCCCCATAATGAGCACTCCCGAAGAAGCCCAGACACACAGGCTGCTAAATTAAGAGCAGAGGGAGCCCAGGGGAGAGAGAAGTGTTTGCTTTGGCTGGGGACACTGCCTGGACCCTGGCTTGCATGTTTGCCTGACAGGGAGGCCTGATAAGTGGGCTGTGCAGAAAGTGCTGTGTGGTGGGGCCTGGGCCATCTGCCACGCGGCCAGAGAGGCTGCACCTGTTGGCCTGTCAGCCCCTGGCAGGAGAAGGACCTTTTGTCATCCTGTCTTCAGCTTCCTTTGCAGCCCCATGGTCACTAAGAATCTAGGATTATTTTTCTTCCCTTGGGAATGAAAATTGAACCCTTGAACTTGTTTGTTTTGATGAATTACTTCCAGGCTGCTGTTTGGAGAACAAGGCTTGCTCCCCAGCGGCTGGGAGGGTGGAGGCCGAGAGACCAACCCCGAGGACAGAGAGGCTTTCCAAGACAACGTGTCCCCATGGAGGGAGCGCAGAAAACCCGAGCAATCCTGGCTTTGCCATTTGTTCTCTAGGCAAATGATCCCATCTCTGTGTGCCTCAGTTTCCTCACTTGTCAACAGTGGGATCATACTCTTGGCTCTGTATACCTTATAGGAGTGTTGAGAGCATCAAATGGAATAATATAAATAAATAAAAAGTATGACTAGTAACATGCCTTACAAATCTTAATAAAAGTGCCCCATCCTTCAGCCCAGCTTTTTGCACCATCTGGGCACGGCATTAGCAGGAAGACACCATCTTGACACAGATCTTGGATTTATGCCTCTTCTCTTCTGAGAGGGTTAGATGGAAAAGTCTCTATTATGTGTACAAAAGCTGAGTAAACATAACTTTAAAATACTGCTCACTTGCAGACTTCTTGATGGCGGAAACAGTTGATTTTTATGAATTTGTTCCAGGGGGTAGGGTCTCCCTGTTCCAAAAGCCAGCCTCTCTTTCCATTATGTCCAGACACCATCCCCTGATCTTCCTCAAAAAATTTTCTCCTGCAGGTTTGGTCCTCTTTTCTACATCTTCAATTTCCTTTGTTCTACTGGACCATTCCTTTTAGCATATAAACATGTCTTTGAAATCATTTAAAACAAAAACATCCTATCCTACCCCACCCCCGCCCCCGCTCTATTCCCTTTAGCTCCGGCCTCATTTCTCTGCTGCTCTTCACAGCTGAGCTCCCCAGAGGAGTTGTCTCCACACTCTGCCTCTACTTTCTCTGCCCCTTCTTTCTTCAACCAGTGGAGTTTCCATTCTCCCAGTCCCCTGCCTAAAAGGGTGCTTGTCCAGGACCTCCATGACAGGCAAAATGGCCAACGGTCAATGTTCCATCCTTGCTGATCCAACCTCTCAGCAGCACTGGCCTCTACTGGTCCCTCTCCCCTTGGAACAGCGTTCTCCTGTTGACCTGCCTGAGGCCACATTCACTCACCCGCAGGCCCTTCTCTCACCCTGGCCAGCCTTCTCAAAGATCTCAGCGACTTTGGCTGGATCTTCCCACCGACCTCTAAATGTCACAGTGCCCAGGAGTCTGTCTTCAGCAACTGGGATTATCCAGTGCCACAGCTTTATGCACTACCCAGACTTCCCTGCTGATCTCCAGACTCTTTGGCTGCCTAGTCAACATGTCTGGGATCTCACATGGCACCTGAAACTCCGAATGAGCCGACCAGAACTCTTACATCTTCCAGCTCCGTCCCTGTCATGGCCACACCTCCCTGCCTTTCTCGTTTTGCAAAGTGGCACCGCCATCCTGTTAGCTGCCCAGGTCAAAAGCCCAGGAGCCGTCCTGGCTCTCCTCTCCCCATCATACCTCACGTGAAATCCGCTGCTAAGTCCAGGCTGCCTTCACCCTTTGCCTGGACCCTCCCAGGAGCCTGATAACCGTGCAACTCCTGGTCCTCTACAACATACGCTACATAAAACAGCGAGAGTGAGCTTTCCAAAGCAGGCATCAGATGACAGCCCGCCACGGTTTAAATTCTTCAGTGAGTTGTCACTACACCTGGAACAGAAGCCACGCCCCTTACACAAGACTCCTGTGATGTGCCTCTGCTCCCTCACTCGGCCCTCCAGCCATTCTGGCCTCCTGCCCACTCTGTGACTAAGCAAAGCTCCTTCCCCGTCAGGGCTGTTCACTTTGGGCTTGGCACTCTCACGGCAGGGCTGCCATTCTCATTGCTCAGCTCTCAGTTTCAAGTTCTCTTCTTCAGGGGGCCTGCCCTACCCACACAGCTACAGGCAGTTTCCCTGACGCTCTCTACAACATTACATGTTTTAGCTATTTTGTAGCACTCGTTAGCACCGCAAATGATCTTATACATTTCTCGATGTGTTCCTTGTCTAGCTCGTCCCTCCTCCTGGAATGTCAAAGGCGTGGCTCTGTCGGACTCACTGCTACGGCCTCCGCCCTGGTACCGTGCCTGGCACACAGAAAGGCCCAATAAACGGTGTCCATTCACTGACGGGCTGTGCAGAACTGTTCAGTGTCCGACACGTAGCATTAGAATGTTTGGGGGATGCATGGGGCCTTGGCGATCACCCAATACAAATCTGTTTGTTTTCTTTTTTCTCGTTTACACAAGGAAACTGAGGATGAGAGAAGGCACTTCATGTGGTCTAGGTGTCACAGCAGGTTGGAGGCAGATCCAGCCGATCTCAGGTCTCATCAAAGACACGACAGTGACGTGCTACCACTAATCCTAGGGCTGAGGAGAGGACGGGGAGCAGATGGCAGCCCAGGGAGGGACCCTGCTTGCCACAGGCGAGAACGACATGGCAAAGGCCATCCTTTCCTGGGGGTGCTCCGCCCATCTGCAAACCTCTTACTGTCTAAACTGCAGAGAGTTGATCATGAAGCTGAGTGTAGGCCTCTCAGGGCAGGTGTCAGTTGTGATAGGGCCCTACCTGCCTTCAGAGGAGTCAAGGTGCCTTGTTGACATGTGAAAGCAATGCTAAGCCTGTCTACTAGCCTTTGAATCTCTGGGACAGAGCTAGGACTGAAAGCAGGCTTGGGTAAGCGGCCCTGGGGGTTTTCTGCTCATCCCTATGCGCAGGAGAAGGGAAGGCCTGTCCACAGCAGGTGGCTCACAGAAGGGCCAAGAGGAAGGCAGGGAGGTCAGTGGCGAAGGCCAGAAAGGGTCTTTCTCTTCCTGTAGTCTGACGTACCACACATTTCTTCTGTAACTGTTGCAGTGTCCTCAGGTCTGAGCCTCCATGTGGTGTTTACACCCACAACTCACTGGCAAAACCATGCTCCAATAGGAGAGTGATATTTCTAGCCAGGTATCCAACAGGTTACCAAAGCAAAGGAGAGCTGGCTTTGGGGACAGGGAACAAAGGGGGCTAAAGATCTGGAAGGACAGAAGCTTTGTCAGGCAGGGTAGGGGAACCTGGGCTGGCCACCCTCTTGTGCCCCTCTTGGGGGTTCTGACGCTGCCTCTTGGGGTTTTCTCCAGGAGGAAGCAGGGGCCTGGCACATGTGAAGTGACCGCAAGGCCAGTCCTGTGGCTTCAGGAACACACAGGAAGTTTCCTACTTCCTTCCTGCCTCACTGCTTGCCCTGCCCTCCCTCGTCAGCTCCCCCCAAGTGCTGGTGGACAGAGTGGGGTGACTTGTGTCCCTGGAGGAAGTTGCACTTACATTTCTTCTGCAGAATGCTCTGTCTGGCCTTGATGAATGCCAGAATGTCAGAGTCCGTCTGGCTGTCCCCGGTGAGAGGGATAGATGACGTTGGTCTCACAGGGAGGCTGGGGACAACCACAGGTCACACTTTACTACACCTTACATTTGGACTCAGTGCTTACCTTCCCAAAGTGCTTTTCCATTTCAAGTGATTGGATCTCAACCCAGAAGCTGTGCGAATGAATTTGCCTTCTTCTCCCTCCCTCCCCCTTCTCTGTGTAGCAGACACAGCAATCCTTTACATGCAAACACATCATGCCTTCCTCTGGCTTAAACCCCTTAGTGGCTTCTCATCACTCTTGGAGTGAAATCCAAACTCTGTCCCTGTGTGATCTGGCCCCTGGCTCACTACACTCAGGCCACCGTGCCCTTCTTTCTGTTAGTCCAATTCACCAAGTTCCTTCCAGCTGCAGGCTCTTTGCTTTTGCTTTCCCTGGACTGTTCTCCCCCAGACCTTACTATGGCTGAATGTACATTCTCTCACTACCTTCTTCCATTGCCTCACCAACTTATCTTGCACCTCCCAACTTAATTCCCTTGCCTCCCAACTTACCCAAACCGAGCCTGTTTGACCTTCAGCACCTAATTTGGATCTCACATCCTTTAGGATGTCTCTGCAGTGCATCCTGACACCCCACCAGGGCCTAGCTAGTTGCTCCTGAGGCAGAGATAACTATTTTACCCTCTCTCCTTAAAAACAGAACCATAATATTTAGCAATTTGCCATGGCCAAAAAACTACATTTCCCAGCCTCCTTTGCAACTATGTGTGGCCAGGTGACCAGGTTCTGGCCAATGAGATTTATAAGAAGGGTGGGATTTCCAGGAATTCCCTTTAAAAAAGGAAGGAAGGATGTATGTGGCCTTCTTCCTCCTCTTTCTCCACCCAACTCCTATACATAAAATCCCCCTTAAGAAAATTCAGAGCAGTGTACTCTCCTGGCTTTGTCAAGCTTCCATCCTCACACTTGTCCCCCCACACCGCAGGTGACAGTATCCACTCCCTTAGAAGGCAGTGAGGATTGTATATAATAAAGTATTGTTCATTATCACAAGTAATGTGTTGTGTCAGCATTCCAGCTGCAACTCAGTGAGAAGTGCTAAAGCAGTGTTACATCAGGGAGGGCTGGGAGCTGCGCTGGAAATGTTCCCTCTGTCTGAGATTGGGGAAGGGCATAGTGGCATCCACCCCTGGACACCTTGGGAGAACAGTAGGGTCTGCCAGGTGAAGAAGGGCACACGGGCCTTCTAGTCAGAGGGCACAAAATGCAGGCGCTGGAAGAGGCCTGACCCAATCTGTTCAGCCTGGAGTGAATGGCTCACGGGACTAAGGCCAGGCTTGTCAACTCTGTGTCCTTCCCTGCCTGGGGACACTGCAGTGGGGCTAGCAGGCTACATTGGAACTGCCCCTGTCCAGCTCTTCTTTCCTTTAATGGCCCCAGGTACAATTGTTCAGAAAAAGACGTGAAGCAACTCTGCCCGTACATGGCCCCAGTGACACTGGGAGAAAATTCCTTAGCTCTGGGAGTCGGCCTCTGTGAGAGATTCCAGGGGATCCTGCGGTACCCAGGGGAAGGCCAGCCCTGGGCTATGTCTGTGCACCACCCAACCAGGGACTCCTCGAGTTGTAGGGGAAGCAGATTGATGATTTCAGTCCACTCCACCCATTGCAGGGGTTGTCACAGGTGTCAGAGGGAGGAGAAGACCACAGACCTGTCATCCAGGGAAGCACTGGTTCTGTTCTGCTCCTGGCTGTACAGGATGGGGCAAGATGAGGGCAGGATTTTCCCAGCATTCACATCACTGTAAAAACCAAACCCACAAAGAAAAATGGATGGGAGGAGGTTTACAGAACAGACATTCAGGGTCTATATTATAAGTTGTATGAACTGAATACTGTGCCTCCCACCCTCAGTTCATATGTTGAAGCCCTGACTTCCAATGTGATGGTGTTTGGAGGGGCAACCTTTGGGAGGTTGATTAGGTTTAGATGAGGCCATGACGGTGGGGCCCCCAGGTTGGGATTGGTGTCCTTATAATAAGAAGAAAGATCAGAGCTCTCTCTGTATAATGCGAAGACACAGCCAGCCCATGGCCAACTACAAGACAAGAGGGTTCTCATGGGGAACTGATCCCAGTCTCCAGAACTGTGAGAAATTCCTATAGTTTAAGCCATCCAGTCTATGGTATTTTGCTTTGGCAGTTCAGGTTGTTGTAACAGAATTCCACAGACTGGGCGGCTTAAACAATAGAAATTTATTTGTCATCGTTCTGGAGGCTGGAAGTCTGAGATCAGGGTGCCAGTATGGTCAGGTTTCTGAGAGAGGGCTCTTCTAGATCACAGACTACTAACTAATGGTGTCCTCACCTGGTGGAAGGAGAGTGAGTTAGCTCTCTGGCCTCTTACGTACAAGGGCACTAATCTCATTAGAGAGCCCCACCCGCAGGACCTAATCACCTCCTAAAGACCCACCTTCAAATACCATCACATTGGGGATTAGTTTCAACATATGCATTTTTGGAGGACACATTCAGTCTATAACATTTTGCCTCTGGCCCCCCAAATATATGTCTTCCTCACATGCAAAATACATTCATTCCACCGCACCAGCCCCAAAAGTCTTAAATTGTTCCTGCATCAACTCGAAAGTGTAAAGTCCAAAGTCTCGTGTAGCTATCATCTAAATCAGATTTGGGTACAACGCAGGTACCCTTGATTGATTCATCCTGAAGCCAAGTTCCTCTCCAGCTGTGAACCTGTGAATTTGGAGAATTTATGTGCTTCCAGGCATAGGATAGACATTCCCATTTCAAAACAGAAAAACAGGAAAGAAGGAAGGGGTGATGAGTCCCAAGCAAGTTTAAAATGTAGCAAGGGAAACTCCATGAGATATTATGGCTCAAGAATAATCATTTTTGGCTTATGATCTGCCCTTCTGACCTACGAGGGGGAAGGTCCTGCCTTCTGGACCCACCGGGCTGGAGGTCAGCCAAGCTCTGCTGGGCAGGGGCTGTACCCTCATGGTTCGGCCGGGGGGCCCTGCCTCTACAGCTTTGGGCGAAGGCTGTCTGGTCAGTTGAAAGCAAGGTAATGGTCCCCCCTTTTAAAATGGAGGGGCAGCCCTGATGTTCTCCGATTCACCTTTGGAATCCTTCCCATGCCTTGAAGAAGAGTACATGTTCACAGCAGAATAGCTCTATAGTCCTGTCCTGTAAAATCCAAGTGGTCCAAAAGCCTGCCTTCATTCCTTCCCATCTCCTTCTTTTCAGTTCAAACTGGCAGTTTTCCTGCTGGGATGGCTGATTATGTCCATGGTTCACACCCATACTAATCTTAGTGTTCACACCCATGCTTAGTGTTCTCTTCTGAAGATGCTTTCTCATATTTTTGCATTATGAATAGGCTGAAAAATTTCCAAACCTTTACATTCTAGTTCTTTTTTTGCTTAATAACTCCATCTTTAAGTCATTTTTCTTGCGTCTTACTATAAGCAGTCAGGTAGAACCATGTCACTTCTTCAACAGTTTGCTTGGAAATCCCCTCAGCTAATATTCAATTTCATCACCTGCAAGTTCTGCCTGCCACAAAACACCGGAACATGAACACAATTAAGCCAAGTTTTTAAATTTTTTGCCACCTTGTAACAAGGCTTGCCCTTTCTTCATTGTCCAATAACATGTTCCTCATTTCTGTCTGAGATTTCATCAGCATGGCCTTTACCATCCATATTTCTATTCACATTCCATACATGATTATTATGTCTTCTCTAAGAAGTTGGACACTTTCTCTCCATCTCTCCTCTTTCCTTCCTGAGCTGTCACAATTGCCTTTAAAAGTCCCTTCACAATCTCAGATCCTTGTACCATGCACTTCAAAACTCTTCCAGCCTCTACTCGTGACCTGGTTCCAAAGCTGCTTCTACATTTGTTCAAGCAGCATCCCACTTCTGGTACCCATTTCTGTCTTAGTCAGCTCAGGCTACTATAACAAAGTACTAGACGACTTATATATGCTCATATAATGGAAATTTATTTCTCCCAGTTCTAGAGGCTGGGGTCTGAGATCAGGGTGCCAGCATGGTCAGGTTCTGATGTGAACCCTCTTCTGTGATGCGGGCTTCTAACTTCTCATTGTGTCCTCATGTGGAAAGAAAGCGAACCCAGCTCTCTGGCCTCTTCTTATAAGGGCACTAATCCCATTCATGAGGGCTCCACCCTCATGATCTATTCACTTCCCAAAGACCCCCATCCTGACATACCATCACATCAGGGTTGGAGTTTCAACAAAAGAATTTTCCAGGACACAAACATTCAGTTCCTGACAGATGTTTTATACATTAATATTGGAGCATTGCATGTATTAGATGTGCAAGTTAAACAAAAACAACAAAGAGAGCAACTGTCATTGATAGACACCATCTACATACCAGGCCCAGGCAAAGTGCTCTACAAATGTCATGCCATGTAATCCTCTCCATAGCCTCATTATTCCCATTATATGCATGAGAAAACAGGCTTGGAGAGGTTAAAGAGATTTTACCTAGCTGGTAAGTAGCAGAATCTAGATTTAATCACAACTCTGTGAGACTTCAGAACCCATGCTCTCAACCATGCTACTTTTTAAAAATTTGTTTATTATATTTTATTATATATTTTAAATTTCATATTAAATTTATTGGGGTGACATTGATTAGTAAAATTATATAGGTTTCAAGAGTACAATTCTATAATACATCATCTGTATAGTATTGCAATTTGTGTTCACCACCCAGAGTCAGTTCTCCTTCCATCACCATATATATGACCCCCTTTACCCTCTTCAACCACCCCCACCACCCGCTTACTACCTGGTAACCACTAACCTTTGTCTGTGTCTATGAGTTTTTGTTTCTCTGTTTGTTGCTTTCAGTTTTATATCCCACATATAAGTGAAGTCATATGGTCCTCGACTTTTCTGTCTGACTTATTTCGCTTAGCATAATAATCTCAAGATCCATACATGTTGTCACAAATGGCAGTATTTCATATTTTCTTATGGCCGAGTAGTATTCCATTGTGTGTACGTACTACAGCTTTATCCATTCATCTATTGGACATGTTGGTTGTTTCCAGGTTTTGGCCACTGTGAATAATACTGTAATGAATATAAGGGTACATATATCTTTACAGATGTTTTCAGATTTTTTGGGTAAATACCCAGAAGAGGGATTGCTGGGTTGTATGGTAATTCTATTCTTAATTTTTTGAGGAATCTCCATACTGTTTTCCATAGTGGCTGTAGCAATTTACATTCCCACCAGCAGTGTATGAGGGTTCCTTTTTCTCCATAACCTCTCAACACTTGTCTTGTTGATAACAGCCATTCTAACAGGTGTGAGGTAGTATTTCATTGTGGTTTTGGTTTTGATTTGCATTTCCCTAATCGCTAGTGAAATTGAACATTTTTTCATATATCTGTTGGCCATTTGTATGTCTTCTTGGGAGAAGTGTGTGTTCAGGTCCTCAGCCCATTTTTAAATTGAATTGTTTATTTTTTTGTTGTTGAGTTGTATGAGTGCTTTATATTTTGGATATTAGTCCCTTATCAGAGGATTGTTTGCAAATATCTTCTTCCGTTTGGTTGGTTGCCTCTGTTTTTTTTTTTTTTTATGGTTTCTTTAGCTGTGTGGAAGCTTTTTAGTTTGATATAGTCCCATTCATTTATTTTTGCTTTAACTTCCCTTGCCTTTGAGGTCAAATTCATAAAATGCTCTCTGAACCCAAGGTCCGTAAGTTTAGTACCTATGCTTTCTTCTATGCAGTTTATTTTTTCAGGTGTTATTTTAGGTCTTTCAACCATTTTGAATTATTTTTAGTGTATGGTGACAGATAGCAGTCTAGTTTCATTCTTCTGCATGTGGCTCTCCAATTTTCCCAGCACCATTTATTGAAGAAGCTTTCTTTTCTCCATTGTATGCTTTTGGCTCCTTTGTCGAAAATGATCTGCCCATATATATATGGGTTTATTTCTGGGCTCTCAATTCTATTCCATTGGTCTGTGTGTCTGTTTTTCTGCTCATACCATGCTGTTTTGATTATTGTCACTTTGTAGTATACATTGAAGTCAGGGAGTGTGATACCTCCAGCCTTGTTCTTTTTTCTTAGGATTCCTTTGACTATTAGGGTCTTTTGTGATTCCATACATCTGATGACTTTGCTGTTCTATTTCTTTAAAAAATGCCATTGGGATTTTGATGGGGATTGTATTAAATCTGTATATTGCTTTAAGTAATATGGTCATTTTGACTATGTTGATTCTTCTAATCCATGAACAAGAAATATCTTTCCATTTCTTTGTGTCTTCTTCAATTTCTTTCCCTCCTCCTTCTTCCACCTACCCCCACCCCCACTCCGGTTCAAGCCATTGTTTCTCAGTCTAGTTGTGTAGGACACAGCTCCCTGGCCCATGCTGGTGTTATGAGCCTTGCGCTCTCCCCGGCTGAGGCGGTTGGTCAGTCGGTCGGTTGGCTGCTCACAGCACCTCATGGCAGCTCTTGCCGGCCGCTGGCCGTTAACAATGGCTGCCGGCCACTCACGCTGACCTCCAGCGGCTCACGGCAGCCCAACTCCAGGTTGTTCACAATCTTAGCTGTAGAGGGCATTGCTCACTTGGCCATGTGGGAATCGAACTGGCGACCTCAGTGATAGGAGCACGGAGCTCCAACCACCTGAGCCACTGGGCTGGCCCTTCAATTTCTTTTAATAACGTCTTATAGTTTTCAGTGTATAGGTCCTTCACATCCTTTGTTTCTTCCTAGGTTTTTTATTCTTTTTGTTGCAACTGCAAAAGGAATTGTTTTTTACATTTCTTTTTCTGAAATTTCATTATTACTACATAGGAATGCAATTAATTTTTGTACATTGATTTTGTATCCATTGTTTCTTTGACCTTATGTTTCTGTCTGTTATTTCAGTTTGGTGGTATTCTATGATGTTTTTCCTCTGTTTCCTCTTTTTTATGTTATGTGTCTCAGTTCCGTTTTTTTTTTCTTCCGAGTGGTTACCATTATGTTTATGTAAAAGAAAGTTTCATATATACAGTAGTCCTTTTTCTTCAGCATGCATCTTATTTCCATTTCTTTTTCCAAATTCAGATCTTTACTCCCTCCCCTTTTATGTTTTTGTTATCCCTATTTGGGATATCCCCTATAGGGATATCCAAATTATCCCTATTTATGCTGTGTATTCATTTCTGAGTTGCAGTAGCAAATTGTCTTTTTCTTTTTTTATGTTTTTATCTTCTTTAGAATTTATGTTATGTTTAAGTGTATAGTGCCCCATTCTGTGTAGGGGTTGACATTTCCTGCTTCTGTCTGTATGTTAGTAATCTTACTTATAGTTTTGTATCCTTTTGTCTTTTTGTTTCAGATCGAATAACCTTCTTCAGTATTTCTTGCAATTCAGGCTTTGTGGTGGAATAGTCCCTCAGCTTCTGTATATCTGGAAAGGTCTTTTTCCTCCTTTATATCTAAAGGATAACACTGCTGGATATATTATTCTTGGCTGGTAATTTCTCTCTTTCAAGAATAGTTTGAATATTTGATTTCATTTCCTCTTGGCTTGTAGTTTCTGCTGAAAAATGTGATGATAATCTAATGTGTTTTCCTTCATAGGTTACCATCTTCTTTTTCCTAGCTGCGTTGAGAATTCTTTTATTGTCATTGCTTTTTGACAGCTTCAATATAATATGTCTTGGAGAAGGCCATTTAGGATTGGGGTAATTAGGTGTGCTGTTTGCTTCTTGGATTTGAATATACAGTTCTTTCTATAGGTTTGGGAAGATTTTTTTCTTTCCCCTTCTTCTCCCTCCTCCCCTCCACTCCAGTTCAAGCCTTTGTTTCTTAGTCTAGTTGTGTAGGACACAGTCCCCTGGCCCACACTGGTATTATGAGCTGAGGCAGTTGGTCGCCAGCTCACAGCAGCTCATGACATCTCATGGCAGCTCTTGCAGGTTTCCGGCTGCTCACTATGGCTGCCGGCCACTCACGCTGGCTGCCGGCCGCTCATGGCAGCACACAGCAACCCACGGCAGCACTCGGCAGTCTGCAGCAGTTCACGGCAGCTCACACCAACCTCTGGCTGCTCACGGCAGCCCAGCTCCAGGGAGAGCAGTTGTTCACAATCTTAGCTGTAGAGTGTACAGCTCACTGGTCCATGTGGGAATGGAACCAGCCATCTTGGCGTTAGGAGCACGGCGCTTGAGCCATTGGGCCGGACAGGTTTGGGAAATTCTTGTTGACTATTTGAATAGACTCTCTGTACCCTTCTCACTCTTTCCTCCTTCTGGTATACCCATTATTTTTATTATTATTATTAAAATTTATTGGGGTGACAATGGTCAACAAAACTACATAGGTTTCAAGTGTACAATTCTATAATACATCATCTATATATTGCATTATGTGCTCACCACCCAGAGTCAGTTCTCCTTCCACCTCCATATATTTGACCCCCTTTACCCTCTTCTACCACCCCCCGTACCCTCTGGTAACCACTAAACTGTTTGTTGTCTGTGTCTATGAGTTTTTGTTTTTTTGTTTGTCTTGTTCCTTTCTTGCCTTCAGCTTTATATTCCACATATGACTGAAGTCATATGGTTCTTAACTTTTTCTGACTTATTTCACTTTGCATAATAATCCCAAGATCCACCCATGTTGTTGCAAATGGCAGCACCATTATTCCTTTATTGCTCTTTCTGATAGAGTCAGAGAGTTCTTACAGAGTTCTTTCATTACTTTTAACTCTCAAGTCTCTCTCTTCTTCTGTCTGCATCGTTTTCAGATTTCTATCTTTGATATCACTAATTCTTTCCTCCATCTGGTCAGCTCTATTTCCTAAGCTGGCTGTTTTATTCATCTTTTTTATTGAGTTCTTCAGCTCCAGAATTTCTATTTGGTTGTTTTTAAAGATTTCATTCTCTTTGGGAAAATATTCATTTTGTTCATTGATTTTATTTCTGAGTTCATTAAACTGCCTATCTGAGTTTTCCTGCATCTTGTTGAGTTTTTTAAGAATTACAATCTTGAATTTTCTGTCATTTAAGTCACATATTTCCATGTCTTTAATTTTATTTTCTAGATATTTTTCATTTTCTTCCTGAGCTGTTGTATTTTGGTTATTCATGGCAATTAATGTATTATTATTATTTGTTTTTTGCTTTCCAGTAGGTAGCACTGGAGTGTTTTATTTTTTCTTACCCTGTTCTGGCTTCTCACATGGTGGGAGATTTCCTGGGGAGGTGGGCATCTCCCCCGTGACCAGGTCGCCTTGGTCTCAGAGCACCATCCCCATGGGAGGATGTGGCGGGTAACGGGGTTCTGAGCCCCTGAAATCCCAGTGCTACCCTTGCAGCCAGATGTAGCGCTGTGCTCAGCAGCCCTGGGTACCTCTGCTGGGACCAGGTGCGAAAGGTGGGGGTGGGGTGGGCTGGGAGAGGTGGCTGGTGTGCTTTTGGTTTTTTTTTCTCCTCTGAGTAATGGCAACTGCCAGACCACAGCTGCCTCGCCTATATATCTCCTCCCTTGTCACTGGAATTAGCTGCAGTGTGTGCCTGCCACTCAGAAATTGCCTCTCTAGTTCTCAGGGCTATAGATATTCTGTTCTTTAATCTGACACTGCTATTGTTTCTTCTCGGACTCGCTGCTAACACTGGAGGGTGTGGGGGAGATGAGCTCTGAGAGTGTGGGGGGTGGTGGCCAGGCTCTGTGGCTGCTTTCTGCCTGGCAGTGAGGGCTGTTAGACCACAGTTGTTGCTCTTCTGCATTCGGTCTTTGCCCCAAGGTCTCCGCGAATCACTAGGTTCAGCTGTATTATATGCTGATCTCTCAGGCAAAATTACGCCCACAGAGAGTGCACCTGCAGTTTCAATCCTCCACTCTCCTGGGACCACAGTGAGCTCTGGGCTGTATCCTGTAGCCCCCATCTCTGTACTTCTCCTTCCCCTCCATGTGCCCCAATTCGCCCACCTTCAGATGTTTTGGTGTGCAGATCTCTCCCACGTGTTTGTGTGTTGTATAGGGGATCCTTTGTCAAATTATAGCTGTTCAACTTGTAACTTCAAGGGGTGAGATCAAGGAGCACCCGATTTTGTCATGTTTCTGACATCATGTCACTGGATTTGACTCTGGCCTTCTGCGGAAGTACACACTGGAGACACATGGCTTACCCCTGGCCATATCAACTGCCCTTATGTGGCCCCAGCTAACCAGCTCTGTGCTTCCTTTTGGATCTGTACTTTCCTCTTGGATCTGTGAGGAGTCAGATCCAATAGCTCATGAAGATGCAATTTTGCCCATTTTACTATGCTGCCTGGTACATGTGTCTTGTCTTGGATTCCTGGTTGCAAACAGAAGAACCCAGCAGCACCCCTTGGGAGATAAAGGGCCAGCGGCCAAAGCTGTCCCAGATGCCAGTGACAGGATGGGATTCTCTTGCTTGCTTTTGGATGGTCCTTCCTAGACACATGTCAGAGCTGGAAGAGGCTGAAAAAGTCACCTGGTCAGAACCCTCCTTTTACAAATGGGAACAGTCAGGTGGAGGTGGTCCAGGGTTAGAGAGGGGGCAGAGGCTTTGCCATGTCTGCATCAAGAGTCCAAGGACCTCCACCGGTCTGACCACTTGCTGCCCCATGCATGAGTACAGCCCCTTCCCCACCTCCAGCCTTCTGTCCTCCCCAGCCTCATCCAGCAGCAGGACTGCATAGGTTTCTGCCTGCATAGGTTTAGGATTGTGGGTCAAACAAACAAGAAAGGAAATCAGAGCCTGGGACTTCTTCCCCTCCTCTCCCCCCCAATGCCTATTTCCCAGCATCGCAGAGATTCTCCACTGAGTCTTTGGGAGAATGGAAGACCTGTGTCATTTGGTGAGGGCTGCTGTAAGATCAGAGGCAGCCACAAGGTGGCAGGCTCTGCACGCTTTTCTTTAGAGAACACTGGCCAATTCTCAGGGCTCTTATTGGTGCAGGCGGAGAGAAGGGAAGGAGAGAGGACTTTCCACCCCGTAGGTGCTTCAATTACACAAGGTCCAGGTCAGTCTGGAACCTGTAGCAAATCTTACAAGATCAAATCATCGGCACACAAGTGCATCAGTGACTCAATGGCTCCCCAGTAGAGCCTTTTCTAAGATTCCCGGGAGTGTTCACAGGAGCCAATCTGTTGAGTGTTGGGAGAGGTTGGAAGAGGGGCAGAGATGGACATGGGCAGGGCAGAAGGGCGTCATGACCACACCATGGCGGATGGGGCACCTGGCACCCTCTGCAGAGGCCCAGCTGTCCAGCCTGTTGCCTTGAGCCGCTCGTGCAGGAGGATGGCACCATGCGAAGGCTTGGGGCTCCTGAGGGAAATGACGCCTCTGGTCCGGAAGCCGCTCCATGTCACTGGAGGACACAGCTCAGTTTCCCAACCCTCAGGATCATGTTACAAATTACTTTTGTCCTCTCTCCTGACCAAGTAGCCCTTGACACTGAATTCATTACTCATGTTGACATTCGTTCTGGAGAGAGAACATACCAGCCATCAGAATGAATGATCTCTTTCTTAATAAGGATTAATAAGCAATATGAATCATAATTGGACCTCCTGGGTTGCCAATCAGAGCGCTGTGAATTTAGCATGATCAGCCCGCAGGCCCTGAGCAGGTCGGGAAAGTGATGAAATCAGGTTTGTTTCAGAACCTGAGGAGCAGAGAGGTCCAGTCCCTGGACCTGCAGTGAGCCCGTCAGGAGCTCAGATGGAAATAGTCAGCTGGACTCTCTCTCTGTCACTCCAACAGCTCTTCACTGGCACTGGAATATCTATCTGCTCATAGAATAATAGTGATACATCCAACAGAAAAGACGAGGGAGTCCCCAAGGGGGCAGCTGGCTTGCCCAAGGGCCCACGGCTTGGAGAAGCTACAACGAGGATTTGTTTGATGCACTCTTTGTGAACGCGGTGCTGAGGAGACTCCTTGGAGGTAATCTGATGCACATCTTTGCAATCCAAGGTTCTGAACTTCGGGGTTAAACATCTCTCGGCAAGCACACCCAGGGAGCTCCGTTAATTGGAACCCCTGAGGAGTGCCCAGGAATGCCAAGGCCAGCACAGGCCCCGCTTCTCAGACTAGGGGAAAGCTGGGCGTGGAGCATGACCCGAATGGTTGGTTTCCCCAGGAGATCCTAGGAGGCTCTGCCCAGTGGCTAGTTCCTAGACCTATATCACGGTGGGCACTGTCTCAGAGAAGCTGGTAGGTAAAGTCTGGCAGTAGAGTGGACACATGGACAAGCAATAAAGAGTGGCACCCTTGGCTGATAGGGAATGTGGGAGAAGGGCAAGGAAGCATAGGGAAGGAGACAAAAGAATAAAACGGAGAAATCATGAGTAAAATGAGAGGACTGATTCCAGAGTTTCTCAACTGAAATGGTGGTGTCAACAAAAGGGCGTTCTGGTTTTCCAGTCAGAGGCTAGACTTTGAAGGAAGCACAGATTTGTACTTGGAAAATCCTGGCCCCTTGGGAAAATCAGACTGTGGACACACTGAAAGAATGGAGGCCCTAAGCAGGAGGACCAGGCGTTTGGCAGAGTATAAAGAAAGTACGTTTGTGTGACATAGCACCAAATATGGGCAGGAAAATGCCACCTCCTTCTAACAAACAGAACACACACGTGCCCCTAAAAGACAGTCATTAATGTTAAAGGAAAATGACCTACTGACGTGAGGAGTGAGGCGGGGGGTGGCTAGGCGCTGGCGGGCCTGGGTTCGGATCCTGTCTCATCATTACTAGCTGGTTCATTGACCTCTCGGAGTCACCTGTAAAGGGTGGGCAATGACAGTACATACCTCGCACATTTGTTCAGTGCCTGGACCATAGGCCTTTGATAAACGACAGGGGACTTTATTACTTTAAGAGAAGAAGGCCAATGCTGTTTCCTTAGAGAATTTAAGGACTCCCACAGCTGATCCCCCACTGCTGGCTGTTTCGAGAATGTCTGAGATGCCACAATGAGCCGGGATAGGGTCTCTCCCCTGCCTCACTCATGCCCAGGAGAGCTGTGAGCTCGTTCCTGCCAGCATTACAAAGCAAGTGGCAGGTGATTTCTTTGTCAGAGGCAGAGGCCCTAGGCCTCTCCCATTCTAATCTCTAGCAGGAACCCTTTTCCTCTCCCCGGCCTATTGTAACCTTCCCACCTGTAATTTTTGACATCCGAACTATTATTGTGTGGGAGGGAATTTGGGGGTGCTGATCACTCACAGTCGAGGGGTCTGAACAATTACTATTCAGGACACTTTGTTATCTCTGCTGAGGGTTAGAGATCTGACCAAAGCAATGGCTGTCACACAGATGACAGCGCTCCAGGGCCCTCCTGAGAGCCATCTCCCAAAAGACTCTCCTTCCAGCAGCCATCAAAGGGGCTTGGGTACAGCCCTAGGAGCAGGATTTGGGGAAAAATCCCATGGAGATCTGATATGCATCTTTGAAAAACAAGATTCTGAACTTCGCATGGCAGGCATAGTCTATTTCTACCTTGTAGCCCTGGAGTGTGTTTACTGGGCCCATCCTGACACACACACACACACACACACACACACACACACACACACACACACACTTTCATTGTCTTTAAAGAAAAAGAGAAAATTAGAGCTGGGACTTCCTATTTGCTGGGCCGGATATTTCTACCAGTAGGAGCTATGGAAGAGATCAGGAAGACGCTGGGGAGACGGCCAGGGGTCCTGAGCCTCACAAATGGGGAGCTTATTCTCATGTGGCAGATACATGAGAGGCTCAGAACAGAGCCAGAGCAATGATGGGGGAAGCTCTGTCCTCTTGGCTGGCCTGGGTCGTTGTGTTTCACACATGCTCTGTGGAGTCCTGGGGTTTCTGGGAGGGGACCCTGGCTGGGGAGGAGGCAGGTGTACAGGGGTTGCAAACTCAAGTGCCCCAGAGGTTGGCAGGTACCCAAGTGAAATCACAGAGAGGGCCCATGTATGCCAAGCTGCCTGCACTGCCCTGGAGTAGTGTAGCTGTCAACTTACACCGGCTTTTATTTTTTTAATTAATGGCTTATTTTTCACAGAAGATTCAGGGTTATAGAAAATTGAGCAGATAGTACAGAGAATTCCCATATAACTTCTCACTCTCCCCTTATTGTTTCCCCTATTATTAAATCTTGCATCGGCGTGGTATGTTTCTTATTACTGATGAACCAACACCAATACATTATTATGAAGTGAAGTCCATAGCTTCCATGGGGGCTCGCTCTTTCTGTTGCACCTTCTATGGGTTTTGACAAATGCATAATATTATGTATCCACCATTACCGTGTCCTGCAGCATAGTTTCACTGACTTACACATCCTGTCTTCTTGCATTCATCCTTTCCACCCTCTCCTCTTGCCCTGGCAACCACTGATCTTTTTCCTGTTGCCATAGTTTTGCCTTCTCCAGAATGTCACATAGTTGGAATCAGAAAGTAGGTAGCCTTTCCAGACTAGCTTCTTTCACTCAGTAATATGCATTTAAGATTCCTCCAGGTCTTTTCATGCTGAATAGCTCTTTTATTTTTTTTTAGCGTTAATAGCCCATTCTCTGGATGTACCCCACAGCTCACAGTTTATTTACCCATTCACCTTTTGAATGGCATCTTGGTTGCTTCCAGTTTTGCCAATTATAAATAAAACTGCTATAAACATCCGAGTGCAGGTTTTGTGTGGACATAAGTTTTCAACCTCTTTGGGTAAATACCAAGGACAGTGATTGCTGGATGCTATGTTCAGTTTTCTATAAAACTACGAAACTGTCTTCCAAAGTGTCTGTACCATTTTGCATTCCCACCAGCGATGAATGAGTTTTTGTTGCTTCACATCCTCACTGGCATGTGATGCTGTCATTTAAAATTTTTTTTTTAGCCATTCTAATAGGTGTAGACATTCCCTAATGATATATGATATTGAGCATCTTATCGTACACTTATCTGCCATCTGTCTGTCTTCTTTGGTGAGGTGGCTGCTCAGATCTTTTGCCCATTTGAAAATTATTGTTGAATTTTAAGAGTTCTTTGTGTATATTTTGGATGCAAGTCCTGTATTAGATATGTTTTGCAAACTTTTTCTCCCTCTTTTGTTCGCTTTATTCTCTTAACAGTGTCTGTCACAGAACAGTATTAATTTTAATAAAGTCCAACTTATCAGTTTTTCTTTTATGGATTTATACTGGCTTTTAAAACACCGGGACAGCCAAACAGAACATACCTTGCCAGTTGTTGACCTTGGGCTTAGGGACTCACACAGGAGATGTTTCCTAAAACCAAATTCAAGATGCTGTTTGGGGGATGTGGAGAAGTCCAGAGTGTTTTAAAGAATATTTTCATATTACAGAAAAGTTGCAAACAAAAGCTGCAAAGTTGCAACAAATAGTTCCTATGTACCCCATACCTAGTTTCCCTCATTATACAATCATGGTACATTAGTCACAACTAATGAACCAATGTTCTTACATTATTATTAATTGAAGCCCATACTTTACTCAAATTTTTTTTTCTTATTGGGGAATATTGGGGAACAGCGTGTTTCTCCAGGGCCTATCAGCTCCAAGTCGTGGTCCTTCAGTCTAGCTGTGGAGGGCACAGCTCACTGGCCCACCTGGGAATCGAACTGGCAACCGTGCCACTCAGAGCTCGCGCTCTAACCACCTGAGCCATCCGGCCGCCCCTCAGTTTTCTTAGTCTGTACCCAACGTGCTTTTCTCTGATCTAGGTTCCATCCGGGTTAGCACATCACGTTTTGTAATAGTATCTCCATTGCGTCCTCTTGTTTGTGATAGTTCACAGACTCTTCCTGTTTTTGACGACCTTGACAGTTTTCAGGAGTTACTGACCAGGTATTTTGTAGAATGTCCCTCAGCTGGGACTTGTCTGATGTTTTCCTCGTGATTTGACTGGGATTATGGGTTTTTGAGAAGAAGACCACAGAGGTACAGTGGCATGCTCATCACACCATATCAAGGATACTGTCTGACATGACCCCCCCCTTCCCACCAAACCCCCTTTTCTAAAGCTCTGTTTCACATTTCCAATGAGAGAGCTCAGCTCCTATTCCAACCTGGTCAAAGGATCACTGTTTGGCGTCAGAGGCCGAGCCCCACTCCTGCTGCCCTGGCCTCTGTCACGACAGCACTGTGTGGGGATGGGGGACGGCCGAGGCAAAGGTCGTGACCTCTACCACCTGACTGTGGGGTTGGAAAGACATAATAATGTGGATGGCATGAGAAGGAACCTGCCTTCAAAAGGTGCTGTGTGAGGAAGTAGGGTGTCTGCTGGATCGTGCCACCACGCAGGGAAACTGGCTCTGGGCTGTCCTCGTGAGGAAGCCGTCCTCGTGGGGGGCTGCTCACATCTCTCCTGAATCTGTGCTAGTCCTTTACCAGAGTGTGGAGTCCTTTACCAGAGCTCCCTTGTCCACTGGCAGGCTGACTGCCCTCGACGACCACCAGCATCCCCTCATCCTCCCCCTCCCTCTCCCATGCTACTATCCCCTCCCACCCACTGCCACCCCCTTCTTCCTGCTTAGGGCTCAGGAGCAGGGCTTGTTAAACCTCTTGTCTCTTGTTGCCGTGGCAGTCAGTCTACTGGCTGTCAGAGTGAGGGGGAAGGACTGAAGGATACATTGCAAACAAGCCTGAAAGACACTGGCCTGTGTATCTACAACTAATTTAACAGTAAAAGTAGTTGATAGTCCTGGATCATGCAGCCTATAGAGGGACACTGAAAGCAACAAGAGTGGGCTGAGGACAGGTAGGAAGCCTTACCTGGGCACCCTAACCTGGTCAGTGGAGTTCTCTCCTTACCTTTTGTTAGAGAGAAGTGGGGACCTTTGGTGCTGGGATCCGGGCGTCTGGGGTAAGGGCTTCACGTGACTGAGTGACTTCACTGCTGGAGAGTTTACCTGTTGCCCAAGGAGGAGTTTCACAGTGTTAGCTTGAATCTTAGGACACGGGAAAGTGCCCTCGATGTATTTCTTAAGGAGACAAAACTAACTATAAAAGTTGGTATATACAACATACTTGTCGTACGAGGGCAAAAATAAACCTAGACGTAGGTGACCATGTCTCAATGACGATGATGATGGGCATAGAAGTGTTATCTTTGGGTGGCAGAATTACAGGTGACACGGGATGCATTCTGTGTGCTTTTCCAAACTGAGCATGTGTTACTTTTTGTAGTTAGGAAAACAATGACAATTCTCCAGAAGTCCTTTCTGGTTTTGCTTCCCCTTGTGCCAAAGACATGCTGCCAGCGTCGGGAGCACTGCGCTGAGCACTTTGTGCAGGAAGCAGCTCCGCCACGATGCTCTGGACCCTTGCATGTGTCCACGCAGGGCTCGTGGCTAAGGCTGCACCTGCAGTTTATCTGAGTCTGGCAGAATGCCTGGCGGTTTCCCCAGAACATGAGAGCATGGAGGCTGATGAGTGGCTGCTACAAAGGTATTTCCCACTTGCCGCCCTGTCTCCCCAGGACTCTGTCGTGGGACAGTTTCTCATTGACTCCCTCGTGCTGATGAGGTTTAAGGATTTCTGCCTTGTGCCACTCAGGGTGCAGCTGGAGGGTATAAAACCGCTCAGCATCAGCATAGCATTGGCTCCTCAGAGACAGGGTGTCCCATTATCCCTGTCACAGTCTTCTGGTCCCTTTTGTTTCAGTGACATCCTGTGAGACAGAGGACACACAGAGCTGACACCATTGGCTACTCTGGCTTTCACTGTCTATGTAAGTCACACACTATCTGACTCTGTCATCCTTGCTGGACACTTCCCGAGTCACATGGGATGTCCCTTATCTACTGTTCAGGGACTGAACTCGCTTGGGTATAAGCAGTGCTGACACCTCGCTCACTGATGCCCTCACCAGCAAGGGCTCTTAACTGGAGAACAGACAGAACCCGGGGGCGCCACAAAAGTGGATAGGAACCGATCACACCTTGATTTTTCCTAACTTCTACCTGGAATGTAACATTCCTTCCAATGATCAGTACAGACAAAACCCACAGTATTAGGAGTACCAATGACTTTACCACCAGTAGAAATCACAGATATTTTCATACCATGTTACAGATGCAGAAATCTTGAAATATTGTGTTATTGTTACTCTGACATTATGGTAAGTATTGGACCCGCCCCTAGATCTTATTAATTAATGCATTCGTGAAGTGTTATACATACTATTATACCATCACTTTACTGTAAACATATTTTGAGACCTGCATTTCAGTCTTATTGGTTTTCTTTGTCATCTTGTGTATTTAATTTTATCCAAATAGTCTTCTCCATCGTCTGGTCACATGGCTACTTGGTGACTATCGGTTACTGCTGCCTGACTGTCCTGGGGCAAAGATCTTTGGCTCTCAATTTCCTTGTCCTTAAAATGAAGGGATCAGCCTGTCCGGTCATCTCTAAGGGCTCTGTCAGCCATACAAGTGATATGAGCATGTGTATTTCATCACTTTTATGGTACCACCACCGAGGAGTCACGTGAGGACAGCCAGAAGCAGGAGTTTGTACTAACGTTTCTTAACAGATTATCTTAGCCTTCATTATATTATAGAGAACTTTTAGGAATTTGTCTAGAAAATATCTAAAAGTTTATCTATAAATGTGTTTCCAGTGAAATACTAGAAACAACCTAAACATTAAACAACAGATTAAATAGATTAAAATAAATCCCTATGATGGAATAGTGACAGCAGTTAGAATGATGGTGAACAAATAATAACATGGAAGAGCAGTCATGCTATACAATTAAGTAAAAAAAAAAGCCATTTGTGATACATGAAGGCCAATATGATTCTCTTTTTATAAAACCACATGAATGTGTATGCATAGAAAAAAGATAAAATAATATAACCTTACACGGTAATACCGGTTACCCTTAAGTAGTGGGATTATGGTGACTTTTTACTCCACTGTGTTTTTCTGTATTTTTTAAAATTTCTATAATATATACATATGTATATACAGAGGGTGCCAAAAAATGTATACACATTTAAAGAAAGGAAAACTGTATTAAAATTATAATACCCAATATATACTGATAACAAAAAATGAATATAAGTCATGTTTGACTTCTGCAATGACAAGAAGTGCTCAAAGTGGTTCCCATCAGTGTCCAGACACTTCTGATTATGGCGAACTACTGCTTGAGCAACGTTGACCAAAGTGTCCACTTGTTTACATTTTTTTGGTATATGTATATATATATATATATGACTGTAACATGTATTTATATGACTGTAATATGTATATATATGACTGTAATATGTATACATATGACTGTACTATGTATATATATATGACTAATATATATATGTATATATATGACTGTAATATGAAAAAACAATCAATTGTCAATATGACATCACAGGAGAACATCACACAAAGCAACAGTGGCAGGTCCATTGGTTTTGGGAGCTACACCTTCTGTCCCCCACCTTTCTATTTGACAGGCATCAGAGAAGGAAACAACCAGCCTCTGACCATTTGCATTCCTTGTTAATAAAATGAGCACTTGCTTCATGAGCCAGGGGACAAGAGCAGGTGGTCCTGTGGGTTGAAGCTCCTACTTTTCTTCCTGTTAGCTCCATGGGCGCTGTGTGCCTACCCCGCCCCCACCCCCCACCCCCAGCTGTCCTGACATTCCTCAGGCCACAGAGGATAGGTTCTAGGCCAGCAAGGGGCAGGGCCAGTCATCCCTACCTGCAGGCTGATGGCCTCCTCTGCCCACCAGGCTTCAAATTCTTTCTGCAGCTTCACCTTGGCTTTGTCCATGAGCAGCTGCAAGTGTTCGATCTCCACCTTCAGGGCCTTCAGCTGTACGAACATTGTTTTATACCTACAGTGGAATCGAGGCAGAGTCTTGAAAGTCAGTGGCCGGGGGGCAGAGCTGTAGGTGTACTGCTGGCTGCAGGGCCTGTGCCTCAGAAGCCTGGCAGCGCTAGTTGGTAACGGGGACTGGGACCCAGGAGTTGCCCACCGAGGCCAGAGTATGGTGCCAGGGTTTCAGTCCATCTCAGAGAAGCAGAGCCAGGTGAATTTGTCCAGGAGGCATATGGGCCTGTGTGTGTGAGATGAACAACCCCTCTCCAAGCATGATCACTACCAACATTGAGCACTTGCTAAGGGGCAGGCATTGCTCTGGGCACTGGACACACATATACTCATTTAATCTTTTCACAACCGTGTGAAAAAGATACTGTGATTATCCTCTCTACTTTACAGATTTGGAGCCTCAGGCATGCAGGGGTTAAGTAACTTGTTTTATGGCACAGAGCTAATAAACAGAGGAGCCAGAATGGGAACTCAGGCCATGTGGGTCTAGAACCAGAGTCTTAACTGCCTCACCATCCTACTGGTTCACTTTCATGCTGAGGACCAAAAGTTACAGCACATCTGTTAGTGCGTATG